>NC_041736.1:18305000-18905000 GCF_004115215.2 Ornithorhynchus anatinus
AAAAATGTGTATGTTATAAGATTTCAGATACTCATATAAAGCTTAATAAATCCTGGATGGCTTCCTATTTCCTTTCCCAAAGGTAGAGAAAAATGTCCCCCTTTACCTCTAAAAGGTAACTATCATTCATCAGAGTGCCTAAAAAATACTGTAAACTGTGAAAACGAAAACACACTCGTTACCTTGACTGCAGTTTCAGATCCTTCTTCTTTAAAATCTTCATATTTCATCACTTCAGCCATGATGAATCCCTTTTCAAAATCTGTGTGGATCTTTCCTGCAGCCTGGGGAGCTTTCGTCCCTTTCTGTTGGAAGGAAGAACAGAGACCATTAATTGCATTTCAGAACACTGATTGCAGGAGAGGGATTTCTCCCTTTGATATGCATGTGAGCTTTGCTGAAACTTTCTCCATCATATCAGTTAAAATGTCAGGCACACAATTGGTGACTCTCAATATCGGGATGTGTGGCTAGCACTCTATAGCCAGATAAATCAGCTAATATTAAAGAAGCCAGCTTTGTTTTTTTCCTAATGGCCATCAACAGCATTATTGATTTTAGATACAGTGGCCCTGTTTGTTGTCGGCTTTGTTTCGATTTCCCATTTTTCACAGTTAAAGAAAAAAGGAAATAAAGATTTTTAAGTAACTTTCAAGCTGAATTATCCAAGGTTTTTAAAAAAGTTTGAAATAAACGTCCTCTGAATTATAGCTGGCTGTAATCAGTGGAGGTATTACCTATTAAAACAATAGATTAAAACATTTTCAGTCACTTCCAACTTGAACAGCATTTCAAACTATTTTTAACACATTCCTTTGAGAAGTTTTAGTGCAAGACAAATTGGATTTTCCAAAATACATTTTATAAGGCTGGTGTGTAACAATGAAAATTCATGCAACCATTAAAAGAAAATTTGGGAGTGGGTACGGAAAGAGGAATACACTATAATTGCTCTTATGTGTTAAATTACAAGGACATACATTCTGTGCACACACAGCCATGAAACGAAATTTGAGAAATAGTGGTGACCTAAAGGCTGCTTAATAAAGCATGTTAAAGTGCTAAGGAGTCTGACACTGTAAAGCATAGTTTTTACAATAAAAGATGTATTGGGTTAATATGGCTACTCACTGATGCTTACCTGACTAAATATCTTAGCACATTAAATCAAAGATACTTTACAATCAGTCTTAAGATAAAACAGCTTTCATAGTTTCAAGCAAGTGGTAAAGCTATACTTCCTATAGAACATACTGAAGTTTGAAAGTTGTACGGCTTAAAAACAACAGAATACATATAAGCAACAACACACCTTGGCAATTTGCTTACCAGCACTGATTTTCTTTGACATTTTGGGAATCTATACAAAAGGACCTTGGATAGAAGTCTGTCACAGTTGTATTTTTTAAAGGGGGAGAGAGAATAAAACTGAACCTCACACGCATAGAAAATTTAACGCTATGAATTGTCTACATATTTCTATTTCTGTTAAACCAAAATAAAATGTAACTGAATACACTGCAGTTGCTGCTGAAAACAAAAATGACTTGAATGAAATCAAAGCAAGTACCAAAATTCCTGCTTAACATTAAAAAAGAAAAAGCAAAAAAGAACTGAACACCATTCACTACCTTCAAAGTTCTTATTTTTATACTCTATAATACACCATTCTCAACTACATTCATTTCAAAATATATTGCACTTCTAACCACCATATTACAATATATTTACATTTAAAAGCAAACCATTACAGTTCAGTTCTTATTGTCCTTTGGGAATAAATTAGTCATTCTCTCTGGTTGTAATCAGTATACATCAATATTTAAAACATAACCACTTTTTTAAACTGGAGAGAACATATACAATTATAAAACATACATTCTACACTTATGAATTCAAATCAAGAGAAACATGAATTATTACATACTGACTTTAGCTTTCTGAGAACAACTGTGTATCTTTGAGTATAATGATGCTATATTGCTTTTATTGCTGAAAATGTAATCCGAGCAAAGCAAAGGAGGAAAGAACCACCCGCAACCCAAACAAACTTAGCGAATACAAAATGAAAAGCAACATCAATTTCACTGCAGACAAACCCAGTCACACAGATTAAGCAAGCACAATACTGGTCCGTCTTATCTCTGACCACAGGAGGAGGGTAGACAGATTCTACAGGATGAAGAAATTCAGACTATGTAATAGGCAGAATCAATTGTTACCTGCCTCAATCAATGCAGCTCCACTTTCACTGTTCAGCAGCTCACAAATAATTAAAGTTATCCTGGACAAAAACCTCATCTGTAATGACTAGCTAACCGCCACCATGACAAACTTCAAAGTCAGTGATATCAATCTGAATTCAATAGTGTGGAACTGGATAGAGCTGATGAATAAGTATGAATCTTACCCTGATGGTCCATGCACGCACTTCATCTGGGCCTGCAGTGAAAAAGTATTCTAGTTGGAGTGCTGCATAGCCAGCCTTAATGATCTTTGGCAAAGCACTGAAATAAAATGAAACCAAATTCATTCAATATGGATATATACTGAATGACTTTATATACACGTGTGTTACATATGTGTGAACATAGATGTAGACCATCTAAATTAATGAAATTTCTAGGACAGAATCTTCCTAGCATTGATAAATGACCACATTTTCTTAATACTTTAAAAATGCACTTAATTTAAAAAGAAAAAAAACACACCTCAAATTACTTTTAATTGTACAGTGTCAGAGATATTATTTGGAATTGTTTATTCTATAAAGCAAAGAGAATAAATTTAGACCTATCTATCATCTAGTTACTTTAGTCCAGCATAAATTATTTCCAGGATGTTAGGTCATAGAAATGGAGCGTTTGATTAAAATGCAACATTTAAACGATGAATTACTGTTATTTTTTTTTCAAAAGTATGGCAAATGATTCACTCTCTCCCCATTACCCACTCCAGCCCCCCGTTCTCCTTAAATATGACGAAAGAGTTTTGGCGCTCATTCCTTCTTAAAAATATACATAACTAATACCTATGTTATAATTAAAACACTGTACAGAGATGACAGATGACAGTTAAAAACTTAATTTAAAATAAATCTTTTCACTCTGTCTCATGGTAAAGAAAGGAGAAGATTCCCTCTTTATAATGGTAATTACTCTGTCATTTATTATTCTATCAGCGCAAGCAATTAAATTACTGCAAGGAAATAGTTGATAATAAAGTGTAGGGAAAATGAATGCTAATTAACCTTTGTGTCATGTTCTCTTCCAGATACTTCTGTTTCTCCTCAGCACTCATTTCTTGCAACTTGAGTTCCAAGGCCCCACTAAAAGGAATGACCAAAGCACCTGGGTCATGCTTGTCCACCCACTCTTTAATTTTTATCAACCTGTAGACAAAAAAGGGCACAACATTATCTTGTAGTGCATGCATGACTGTGCCACATTCATTATTATCAAGTAGCACATACATATTCATAAGAATTGCACGGTTTTATGATGCCATCTTTTTGTGTATAGCTTTCCAAGGTCAAGGCATTAACAGGCAGCAATTGCTTCAGGTGTACTCCATTAATATTTTACTGTTATCTATTTACATGTTCACCTATAATCCATATGAAATTTAAAAAATATTTTTTTAAACTTTTCTTTGGCCAACACCAAATTTGGACAATAAACTATCTCCCTGAGGGGTTCTCCAATAACTTAGGTTTTTCTTACCTGTTAAAATAAATTATTTTTAGGCTTAAAGACTCCATTACAGGATACTAACAAACACAAGTCTGCTTGGATAGAAAGATGAGCTGAAAAGGCCCTGAAGCATCTTGGCAAATAAGCAATTTCTATTACTTAGTTCTACCCAACATCTCACCCACACCCTCCAAAAGAAAGGCACAATTTTAAAGTCACCAGATTTTTTTTTTCTGGATCAATTTAGTATGACCAGATTTGTTAAACTAGCTGATTATGTGCACAGTGCTCTTTTTAATCTGTTTTTTGCAAACTCTGTAGTCCCATTTACAACCAACACAGACATCAAAGTCACTAAAATGAGCTTATTTTAACCAATGAAACATTTGGGCAGCCCAAATTTGGCAACATGTTAATAAATTAATAAGGATCACTTATCAGGAAAAGATAGGAGGCTATTTTAGAGTGGAGTTTTTGGTAAAACAATATTTCAAGCCTCCATGAAGAGAAAGAGTACTGACAACCTGCATCCAATCAATCATATTTATTGAGCACTTACTGTGTGCAGTGCATTGTATTAAGCGCTTGGGAAAAGTACAATACAATAGAGTTGGTAGACATGAACCTTGTCCACAATCAGCTTACAGTCTAAAGGAGTTCAGAAAACATAAAAGCCTTGTTTATGGCCCTACGGGACAATTCCTTTGGTTTTATCCCAGACATCCCTGTTTTCAGCTGGTCTGTCCCCTGGCTAGGAGTGATGTGGCACTATGCACCTTTAACTCCAGAATTCTTATATTTAACATACATCAATTACCTAGGAATTTCAAAGGACCTATGGGGGCCAATGTCCTTATACAACATAAATTGTCTGTTGCTTGTACTGTGATTACAACGAGAGGTTGTCACCAGTTTTAAAAGAAAAAAAAAACACTTGTCGCCAGTAATCTGTAAAAGTACAAACACTAGTCATTCTCACAATAAAAAGCTATCGGTTTGAATTTTTGAAATTTTAATAGTTATTTTTATTAAGTGAAAATATATTGGGCGGGAGGGGGTGGCAGAGAGGATTTTCTCAAAAGCGTGTTTGGAATCTTTGATTTCTGACAGTGATCATCAGCCTACTTGAGGCTCAGGTGTAGAACTCTATATAACATTATATGTTCTATGAATATTTTAGACCTAAAGCACCCACAAAATATGTGCTTGTAATGGTCTTACTTTTAGTCCCACTAATCTCCCATATTTAGAACAAGGTTTGAACAGCTATTACGGTAAAGTGCTGCCTTTACTGTGGCCTGCAATCCTTTAAATAATCAATGCAAATGTCACTTCTAGGAAAAAAAATGAACTAAACCAGAAGTTCATCAACACTCATTTGTCAAAGAAAATAGCAGGGGATCAGAGCTATTATGAGATTAAGTGCAAGGCCCACTGAGTAGGGTTTTAGATGGGACAAAGAATATAAAAGTTCACTCAACATTTTTTCACGTGTTTGTTATATAATAACCTATATTCTTATGTTATATTGTTGGGGAATTTCAATCTTCATTATAAAATACTTTCCCTTCCCCTCTAGTTATATGTAAAACTGCTCACCTCAAATATTCATTTTGGGATGGAGAGTCCTATTTAGAGAGGCTAAATCCAAATCATGATTTATTTCTCTTTCCAAAATTACATGGGGCAGTTAAAAACAAATCAACGAGATCCTGAAACTGGTATTCCAGGTAATAAAATAACTGCTATCTGATATCAGCATTATTATCCATGGTCATTTACTGACATTTACTATGTACTGCACATTGAACCAGACCTTTGGAGGGAAAATCAAAACTAAGTTAAGGAAAATATGATCCCTGTTCATGAAGATCCTAGTCTTATGTCAGTCTACTGGACCTATTAAATTAAATTTGCCTCACCAAAATCTTAACATAATGATTTACTACATAAACAAATATATAAAATAAGTGGTTAAGACATATGCTTCCCCCAAAATCTCAAGGAAGACTATAAAACTGAAATCTGTAAAAAAGGATCATTTAGAAAATATAAATCTAATTTTGTTTGGTAAATGTGGTCAACATAACTAATAACTAAGAACTGTTGCTGAACAACAAGATAAGAAATAATTACTTTGGCTAAAACATCAATTCAGAATAATAATAGTCCCACACTGTCATTTTAACAGCTTTTCTATTGAGTCCTTAGAGGGATTATTTGCATTCCTCAGGTATTCTATTGTACAATTCCGATGAATAAAGACTTACAAATCATTCCTCTACCGCCAGTGTGAGACTTTGATCCAGTGAATACACCATTGTACCTTAACTATAATTGGCAAAAAACCTGACAGTGTAGAGCATCACAAGCTTAATAACAAAGGAGAATATCTCAAAGTGTTGACAGATGATCTTCATAATGCAGAAGCAGAGCTGGTACATTTTAGCAATAAATGAGCACCGAGGTCTAAAGGTCTCTGAAGTGAGTGACATCAGACCTGCCACAGCCTCACTAAAAGATTAAGGTACTGCAGCACTCTTGAAAAGTGAGTTAGGTTCTCTGCCGGCATGCCGCACTTCTGTGACTTTCACTGTCATGCAGAATACAGCATAGATGAAAAAGTGAGTTGGAGTCTCTGGCTAAGGGCTTTGTTTCTCTGACTCTCAGGGTCATAAAAATACAGAAAAGATGCAATGAGAAATTTTTCCAAAAATGATGAATTTACTAAATGTATATATGGGTACAAACCCAAGGAAAAGTAAGATTTGCTCATTGTACTGAATTCAAGACCACACACTGAGAGGTGGCTTAATATGCCCAGAATGAGGAACAACAAAGGAGTAAAAACAGTGAAAATACAGTGGAATGCTTTAAAAGAATACCAAAACAAATACTGTTTAGTTGTTTAAGAAACACTTGAAATGTAATAATTATGGGATCTATTGGAGTTCATTCACAAATTAAGCACAGTATGCCTTAAAGTGCAGGTAATCCATGACATAGATTGCAGGCCAATGTTTTCAAACAATCTGGTCACTCCTGGCTCTCTATGCCTACTTTAAATTCCAAAATTTATTTTCATTGTATTCATTTTTTAGGGAAGCATCTTTTTGGTGGAGATGCTTCCTTTTCTGAGTCTGTATTCCTTCCTAAGGTTTATCTTCCTTTAAAATTAAGCGAGGACTCCTCCTCTAACATTTAGCCCCAACTTAGTGTTACTTAACTCCTCCAATTCCACTGCCTTTAAAATGTTTTCTTTCTCCCTAAGTTCTTTCATTGGCTTTTCACACTGTTGACCATACTTCTCTTGGAACTCCTTTGGTCACCAGTTTTAGGATGATCGGATCCCCCTGTAGACTCTCTAATTCAAACTTGTTTCTCTGCCGGCTTCTTTTTTTCCCCTCACCGAAGTTGTGGATTCTCCCACAGCTAATCCTTAGGCCTTCAGCCCATTTCCTTCTACACTCAGAGGGTTCATCCATTCTCCGCAACAAACTTCATCCCTAGCTCTGACCTCTTGCCCTTTTTATGGCTACACATTTGCTGTCTGCCAGGCACCTCCATTTAAACATCCTAGCATTCCAACTTCCCCACCACCATTAGCATCACCTCAACCATCCCAGTTTCTTAGGCTCATAATCTAGGAATCATCTTTGCTGCCTTACCTACCTTCACTCCTCATGTTTAGTCTGTTTTGAGTCTTACCACTTCTTCCTCCATAACACAATTCTATTTTAATCCATCCTCTCTCCTCTGCATTTACATCTGTACAATTTTCAACCACCTCAGATCTGAATTATTGAACCAACCCAGAATGTCATGGAGCATCACAGTTCCCTACTCCTGGTTATAGGAGAAGCAACATGGCTAGGATAGAGTGGATAGAGCATGAGGCTGGGAGTCACAAGGTCATGGGTTCTAATTCTGGCTCTGCCACTTGTCTGCTGTGTGATCTTGGGCACGTCACTTCACTAGGTCTCAGTTACCTCATCTGTAAAATGGGAATTGAAACTGTGAGCCCCATGTGGGTCACAGACTGTATCCAACCCAATTTGCTTGTATCCACCCCAGCCCTGAGTATGGTGCCTGGCACACAGTAACCACTTAAATACCACAATTATTACTATTATTCCTGTCTGGGGAAGTGCAAGATGTAGATTTAGCTTTTTCTTCTCATTCCTTCAAACTACAAATGTTCCTTCCTTCCACATTGTGACCCCCTGAACCCCACCACCACACAAAAGTATAGGGTCACCTGTAGCCCATGGACTGGAAAGGTGTGGATCAACATTGCAGCATGGGCAAATATGCCGTTTTGACCGGTATTCTTCCAACAAAGATTAATTTTCTAGAGAGCATCTCAGTCTCTCAGGAGGCTCAAGAGAGACACCCCGCAAAGATCTATGGGGCTAGATAGTCCCTCTGGGTATCCAAGAAGACACACAGCAATAGCATGAACCAGGAGGCCCTCTAAGAGTCAAAAACCCCTCAAATGAAAAATCAAAATGCTGAGTGACAGATAGAGAATTCAGTTTAGGGAAAACTGTAAGAACATTATAATATGGAAGTGTCCTTAAGCTGTTTAAATTGATTCATTTTTTTTAAAATAGCTTCCTTAAAGAAGTTTCTTTCAAACCTAACATATTTTGTGTACATAATCACCTTAAGCAAATGATAGGTGAATACAATTCTAAATATACTTCTATTTTTGGTTAATAAAACCAGTGCTTAGAATTTTGTTATTTAGATAAATGGTCTTTGAAATCAGGTAATCTCAATCTTGCCAAGAAGGAAACATACACATGTAAATAATACACATAGAAATGGTTGGGGTTTCTGCTTAATGCCATCTTGCTTGACCCAAGCATACCACTAAATCAGCTTACTCAAATTCAACTTGCAATACAAGTTTATGTTCTTGTGACTAGAAATCCCAGAAAAACTCCCTTGGTCTCAGAATCTGGGATGTATTCCAAATGTTCCCGAACTTTGAGGGTGACTATAGGATCAGGAAACACTAACCAAAGATGAGCGATGGATGGATTTTTCTTTGCATTCTCTTGGAAGAAATACATGTTTTTATATAAAAAGGCAAATTCATGACACTTAATTAGAAGTAGGATCCAGGCGATATATTTAAGTCCAAGTCTACACTAAAGACTACTTGCTCACTTTGTTCTAAATTCCAAAGATGCTCCAAACTGATACTTCCAAAGGCAAGGCCAAGTCCCAGGATTTCTTCCAATGGACCGGCAAATCATTTTCCAATGACTGTCATCAGAAATGTTCTTCTCCATTAGGATGAAAACAACTAGAAGGAATGGACCACACTCAAGGTATAGACCACAGAAACACGCACATGTGAGAGATCAATTAACTGTACTTAAGAGTTAAAGCCTGCAAGCCAAAACATCCAGAAGGCAACAATGTAGAAGCTTTATTAGGCAGAGTTTCATAGTATTGTTTGCAAAATACTCAGTGACAGAAGAGCCAAGAAGAACAAGGAACATAGAGAGGATACAGGAATCTCACTCTTTTCAAGTATGACATCTTTCATTGCTTTGAAGTAAGTAAAGGGTTAGGGTAAGGCAACCCAACCCACTTTGGGTAAGGCAAATAGAAGAAGTGCAACTAGAGACAGATGGCAAAGTTCAGATAGTTTATCTGTACCTTACAGAAAAAAGGAAACTAAGGACAACTTCGGAATCTTGAAGGAGGGCTTCAAGCCAGCAAAAAAGATTGAGAAACTTTTTTCCTGTAGATTTCTAAAAATAGGAGAGTGATGCTAGTGTGGCCCTAACTGGAGGCAGGGTGACCAGGTGACTTTTCAAGGTCACTTGCAGCTCTGTGATTCAAACTAATACTGGGACTGTACACTTTTGATTCATATCTTAGCTTAGGTAGCACTATTCCCAGTGTGTAATTTGGAGCACTCAAGAGACCATCACTGAGATCTCAGAGCTGAAAGTTACTGCAATGACTTTGGAACTACAACTAATTTGGGGGTAGAAAAAAAATTAGCCTTTTCAAATGGCCTCTTTAGCCAAGTTCTCCCTTATGCAATTCTGGAAAATTTGCCACATTCTCAGGGGAGAAGGAGGAATAGTAGATAATTTTGAGAAGAAAATCACACATAGCATTTCTTTACTCTAGTCTACCTGTTTGTAAGCTGTAGAAATAGCAGGGGGTGAAAAAGACAAGGGTAACGAGGATAACAACAGTCACCTAAAATCAGACCAGAAGTTCCTTCAGCACTATAGCTCAAATATAATGACGCTTAATATCACTTATGTTCTCACATGCATTGTGCACGGACAGGAATTAGTTTGGAGGAGGAAGAGAGGAAGAAAAGAGGCAAGGAAGACTTACTGGGTAAGCGGAGCCTGAAACCAGAGCAAAGGAAGCAAAAATAGTAAGACTGAGAGAGTCTAGCTGTGGCTCAATAAGCATCATTAATGTTACAAATTCTGAAAAGAGGCCTGGGAAATGCAGAGGGCTAGAATCAGTCAACTTATTGAGCACTTATTCCGTACAAAGCACTTCACTAAGAACTTGAGCGAGTATATTAGAGATGATGTCACAAATGATCTCCTTCTTGCCAAATCCAATGGCCTCTACTTATCCTAATCCTCCTCGACCTCTCAGCTGCCTTTGACACTGTCGACCACCCTCTTCTCCTGGAAACAGTATCCAACCTAGGTTTCACTGACACTGTCCTCTCCTGGTTCTCCTCCTATCTCTCTTACTGCTCACTTTCAGCCTCTACCTCCCTTCCTCTAACTGTGGGAGTTCTTCGAGGCTCAGTTCTGGGTCAACTTCTCCATCTACACTCATTCCCTTGAAGAACTCATTCCCTCCCATGACTTCAACTACCACCTCTATGCAGCTGATTAACCAAATCTACAGTTCCAGGCAGAGGGCTTGGCTTGACCCTTTGGTCAGAGGTGGGAGAGTCAAGAAAAACCTAAAGGATGATACTGAAGAGAGGGTGAGTGGACCCACTGCCAAGCTTCCAGACTCCCTGTGGCCACTCGGCCTGGCTGCTGGGAAAGGCAAAAGAGTGAAACAAGCATGGGGGAAAGTTTGAAGTACTGTCAATCCTCCTGTCTTCAGGTTTTCTGGGGCCCATTCCAAATGACATATGGTTCTCCTGGTGCGTTTTCCTTGCGTGACTCAACCAAAATAGATGACCCAACCAGGGCTACTGCTAAGGAGTATACCTGCTCAAAGGAATCTGAACCTAAGCGATCATAAAAAGAATCAGATGGAGGATGGCTCTGAAGAGTGAGTGTCAGAGAGGAAAATGACACCTACTGCAATACTCTGCAACACTGCTGCACAAGATCCGTTCTTGTTTTACTAACCTCAGTACACCCTTCATTTTTTAGAACATTTAAAAAGATCAACCAACCAATCCATGGCATTTATTGAACATGCACTATATGCAGAGCACTGTTACTAAGCGAAGAGAGAAAAGGGGGAGAACTCTATCTATGAGAAACTCCTCACTATCCCTCACGTCGCATCAAGTGCCGAGGACCTGAACTACAATATACCCCATACCCTACCAAGTTGGTAGGCATGATCCCTGCCCATAAGGAGCTTAGAGCTCACAGGGGAAGGCAGACATTAAAATACATTAAGGACAGGGGAAAGGGAGTATAAAAATATTTACATTAGTATTGTGAGGCTGAAGTGAGTATCAAAGTGCTTCTGGGTTCGGAGTATATCTAATTTTCTGACTTTCCAATAACGATGCCTTGAGGTTTAAGTGAGTATAAGGCAAAGTTACATAAAAGTTCATCCAGGCTTCAAACTATGATATACCACTATAAAACGCACAAGTAATGGTTATATCATTAAGACTGTATTGCTGAATTGTACTTTCCAAACACTTAGTGCAGTGCTCTGCACACAGAGAGTGCTCAATAAATACGATTGATTGAATGAATGAATGAAAACTATCAAGTTTTTAATCCAATAATCAGTTACATATGAAAATGGTGCAAGTAATCTCTTCAGGGATTCTATCTACCACAGTACGAATAGAGAAAAGGGGGAGAACTTTATCTGTGAGAAACTCCTCACTATCCCTCATGTCGATCTAGTGCCGAGGACCTGAACTACAACATACCCCATCCCTCTCGCCACTTTTCTGCTGCATATATTTTGGTAGTTCCTACTATTGAAGGGAAAGGGGAAAACCTCCAAGAGAGCACTCAACCACTGAAGTGAAACCTAATGATTGCTTTTATTTTCCCTAATCCTTGCACACAGTCTTGTTTCTGAAAGAAGCTAAATAATCAAGATTACAGTGGAGAGATTTTGGTTAGCAGGTAATATTGGGATGAGAGATATAATCCACCTTCTTGTTTCCTTAACACCATAATTTACAGACTATATCAAGTACTCTGAGCAAAAGAGTACACTAAGTGCTTGGGAACGGGGATGGGAAAAATCACAGAAACAAAAAAAAATTAGACGTTTGTTGTCCTTAAATAATTTACAACCTAATGGGGAATACAAACCCACAAAAGGAGGTTCAAACAATTAAAGATACAAAAAAAAACTTTCAGAAACATACAGATATAAGTTTACTGAAATTTACACAGATGTTGAAGGATCTGTGGGAATTAACCATAGCAGGGGGCAGGTTAAACTGGAAGATTTTAAACCTGAAGCAGGTCTTCAATAAAGCAGTGAGGCTGGAAGGACATGGTTTTTCAAAGAGATGGGAGAAGACACGCCAGTTGGACAGATGACTTGGAGAAGGGAAAATGAATACAGGGACTATGAATGAGAAGTAGTGTGGAAGTCAGAAGACCTGGGTTCTAATCCTGATTTGGCCACTAAAAAAAAAAAAAGCTATTTGTTAAGTGCTTACCATGTGCCGGGGACTGTACTAAGTGCTGGGGCAGATACATGGTAATCAGCTTGGACACAGTCCATGCTCCAGATGGGTCTCACAGTCTTAATCCCCATTTTACAGATGAGGTAACTAAAGCACAGAGAAATGAAGTCACTCACCAAAGGTCACACAGCACACAAGAGCCAGGATTAGTACCCAGGTCCTCTGACTCCCAGGCCTGTGCTCTTTCCACTACATCATGCTGCTTCTCATAGTTGTCACGACTGCTGTGTGACCTTGAGCAAGTCACTTAACTTCTCTGTTCCTCAATTACCTCATTTGTAAAATGGGACTAAGACTTCGAGCCCTTGTGGGACACGGACTGTGTCCAACTTAATTATCTTGAATCTACTCCAGCAGTTAGCTCAGTGCCTGACATTGTAAGTGCTTAACAAATACTATTTAAAAAAAGGGGAACTATAAAGTGGTGTGCTTTGATGGAATGGAGAGCATAATGTGGGTTGTAATGGGAAATGAGGGCGGCTTGTCGATTGCAAGTTCTCGTAGCATTTAGGCAAGATGAAAGTTCAGTTTTTGACCTTTTCCAACTGGAAAATGTAGCCATGAATCAATGCTAGCAACCTGAATGCTATTCTGCAAAAGCAAAATCCCCTCTTCTAAACCTCCATGTAAAACACTATAAACTGGGAAAACAGATGCAGACTCCTGAATCCATCATTTGAGGCCAAGCAGAATGCAAAGGATGAAGGTAAAAGGGATTAAATTCTACATTAGTAAAATACAATTCAATGACTAGGCCCTTCTAAAATCACATTTCTTCCCTGAATCATTTCTCATCCCCCCACCGTTTTTCCCCTTCAGGTTTCACTTCAGTATATCCATGTTACCTAAGCACTAGGATGCTTACTAATTGTAGTACTTAGAGCACGGGCTTGGAAGTCAGAGGTCATGGGTTCTAAGCCTGGCTCCATCACTTCGTAGCCGTGTGACCTTGGGCAAGCCACTTAATTTCTCTATGCCTCAGTTATCTCATCTGTAAAATGGGGGTTAAGAGCGTGAGCCCCACATGGGACAACCTGATTATCTTGTACTTACCCCAGAGTTTAGAATAGTTCTTGGCACATAGTAAGTGCTTGACAAATACCATAATTACTATTATCTAATGGGTTTGAGAGGATAGTTTGAAGAAATTTAAAGTTAAGAGCATACATCTTTGGCATGTACAAAATGATGCATAAATTGCCCAAGGTAATCAAAGATTAACTAGTTCTCAGTAGTGCAAAAAATAGCACCATAACTGGCAGAGTTTGATTTGTTGTAATGAAAAATGTAGTTCTGCTGGGTAGAAAACTTTATGTTCTCAAGAGAAGAGCACTCATCTTGCATTTTAGACACTACAGCACAGTGAAAATGCAGTGTTCAGCCCCAAGACTTGAGGACAGAAAAACTGAAGCTACAGTGGTAAGAGATGAACTTCAAGAGATGAACATACACAATGGTACGAGTGGATTTGATTGCTGTAAACTGTTTTTGAGCAACAACTGTGTGCATTTGGAAACACCAGAAGATGTGACCAAAATGCTTCATTGACAAGTTTAGAAAAGGACAGCAAAATGAGTGAGGACCCCGATGGGTCTTTTCTTAGACCAATCATGTGATGCCGCAAATTCAAAACAAAATGAATAATGACTTCCGTGGACCTGGGAAAGCTCTATAGACTCACTCAGAACTAGACAACTTTTTTGCCACACACAATGGAAACTCTCCAATGTTTTGATAATAATGAAAGTATTACCTGCATATGGGCAGATCATGTATGTTGGGACCGAAGTTAAAAGATCAGTTAGAATGTGCACAAAGCACTATATAGTAGACAATAGGGGACCATATGGAAGTTGTATAAAGCACAATCCCTTGCCTCAAGGAATTTGAAATTCAATGAGGGAGAAAAACTAATGGATATACACCCCAGTTCTAAGTAAATAGATGTAAATAGCATACAAATTTAAAACTGTCACCCAAGAAGTCTAAACTAAAAATCCCCAGAAGCTAATATGGAAACACTAAATTCATAAAGTCTGAAGAAGAATTAAAAGCGCTGAACCTCAATTAAAGCTTTGCTAGGTAAACAAAGATTCCTTTCTGTATTCTTTACACAAACACTGCCCTCAGCAATAAGGCAAAGTCTAAAGCAGTGTCATCAGCTCCAATTATGATGAATGAAAGGTTCAGAGGAAAGAAATTGAAATGACAGTGAGGAGATTCACAAAAACAAGAGAATACAGTTTCCTCTAGGATGCTTTTAAAGGGACACTTGGTAAATGATTAAAAAGAGCTAAGACAAACACAGAAAAAAAGCTGAGTGAAAATGGAGGTGCTCTTGAGAACTGAAAAAGGTACTGCTGGATTCCTCAAAGATGTCTTGGAGTGTGATTACTAGTCAGAGATAGAGAGTGGGTAACTGGATGACCTGCAATCAATCAGTGATATTTAAAAGTAATCAATCATATTTAGTATGTACTTATTCTGGACAGAGCACTGTACTAAGCACTTGAAAGAGTATAATACAACAGAGTTTGTAGAAATGTTTCCTGCCCACAACGAGCTCAATCTTGAAAGAGCTGAGACTGGCTCCCAGTCTAGAATGTAGGCAGAGCATTATATGCAGAGCACTGTACTAAGCACTTGGGAGAATGCAATGCAATAAAGTTGGCAGACACAGATCGGATCTCGCCCTCAAGGACCTTACAATCTGCAGTGATGAGTGGGCAGTCAGGAATACTGGGAGAGGGGCCCAAGAAAATTCCTGGTACCCCGTTGAATATTTTCAAATACTTGGAACTGATGTACATGAAAGCAATTTAATTTCAAAGTTCACAAAGAGATGGGAGGAAAGCTACAGTCAATCCAAAAATACAACCACAACACAAACCTCTAATAATATATAATTCCATTTGCACAACCTCCTATAAATTGACAAAGTTTAAATCATGTTTCTTAAATAAACACAGGATTTATATAAAAAGTCCATATATTTACTTGTATATAAATGATGGGGGGTACACACACACAATCAAATAATCGGATTTATTAAGCACTTACTATGTACAGGGCATGGAACTAAGAGATTGGGAGAGTACAATATAACAGAGGTGGTAGATATGTTCCCTGTCCAAAACAAGCTTATAGTCAAGAAATTAGACAGAAACACATACACACACACACACACACACACACACACACACACACACACACACAGAGCTGCCCTTCACTTTTAAGATGATGCTAGTGATAGTTACCTATCTCTGCCTGTGAGTGTGGATGAAGAGATCCATTCAGGATTGAAACACACTCTCTCACTGTTTACCATTAAGGTTGAGTCCAAGCCACACTAATAAGTTTATCCCACCATAAGCCTAGTGGAAAGAGCATGGGCTTTGGAAGTCAGAGGACCTCGATCCTAATCCCGATTATGCCACTTGTCAGCTGTGTGACTCTGGGCAAGTCACAACTTCTCTGAGCCTCATCTGTTAAAGTGAGTATTACAGCCTCCTCTCTCCTATTTAGCCTATAAGCCCCATGTGGGTCGGGGACTGATTATTTGATTAACTTGAATCTTCCTCAGCGCTCAGCATAGTTCCTGACCCATAGTTAGTAATTAACAAATACCATAAAACAGAAAAAGCCTAGCTTTGTATGTAGTGTGTTTTCTATGTTTTTTGAGGCTTCTATTTATCAGGCTATAGCACTGGGCTGAATCTGCAATAGTGATTCACAATCATTTGTGCTACTTCCCTGAAAGGGGACCTCTAGAGCAGTCAACTGCATACAGCAGCACTATTCTTTTTTGGGAATAACCACTGTTATCCAAAAAAGTTTTTTTTTTTTTTACATTCATCTCCCTCTGTCAATATTCCTTACTCAAAATAAATCAATAATTTTTCTAAGGCATAAATTCTCAAAAGATTGTCTCCCTTCAAAAGCTTCATTTTTTAAAAATTCCTTTATCATTCCTCTCTCTTTCTTCTTCACCTTGCTCTTCTTATCTCTAAGGCACTTAGTGAAATTTTATGAATCATCTTGGATCAAGAAAGGGAATGCAAGAGCTCATGATTATCAACGATAATCTGTTTTCCTGATATTTTAGCATAGGGTGACTACTGCTATTCATCTCATGTACACTACCATGTGCTAGCTACAAATGTAAGTAACCCTTTGTTGTGTACAACATATGTCTTCAAATGCTTACTGATGAAATTCAGAATTACAAGTTAATATGTGACACTCGACCATGTCCATTTTATAGGTCTTCAAAGACAAAAACTCTTCTTAACTCTATGAGAGCAGTCAGTTGCAAAAGAAGCAGCAGTATCTTTTAGCAGCACCTTTAGTACCGATTCAGTCCTATTTAATGAACATTTGTTAACCCCTTGGTACTAGAAGTCTCTTCTTATATGACTGTGGTGTGGAAGATTTTTTTCCCCTTTTCTTTATTTCCCTTGAATAAAGCTCATGATTGGATTTGATCTTGTCATCATTAGGGTCATATAAGGACATATCTGTTATCCAAGAGTATAATGCAAGTTGGCATGATCCTCAAAGGGAAAGCAGAACTTGAAACAGCTGCTTACTCTTTTGGGGTAATAGAATTTTGGCTAAAAAAGGAACACCAAAATTTTGGACTCAGACTGTAAACAGTTATATTTTTTGGACTCTGCTAAAATGAAAGAAATTACCATGGAATTACCTAAGAACAGACAAACAGAAGCAAATTGTTTAATTTAGGCCTTTACCCATATTCTTCAATTCACAAAAGAGAAGCAGCGTGGTCCAGTGGATAGAGCATGGGCCTGGTGGTCAGAAGGACCTGGCTTCTAATTCAGCTCTGCCACCTGTCTGTGGTGTGACCTTGGGCAAGTCAGTTAACTTCTCAGTGCCTCAGTGTATCTGTAAAATGGGGATTAAGACTGTGAGTCTCATGTGGGACATGAATTGGGTCCAACCTGATTAGTTTGTATCTACCCCAGCACTTAGTACTGTGCCTGGCACATGGTAAGTGCTTAATAAATACAATTTAAAAAAAATTTGGTACAAGAAAATCTAAAGTCTGGTTGAAAATTAAATATTAGAAAAGGGGAGAAAAGACACATCAAAATATATATGGACCATTTGATTGTACAGCTTTTCGTTCCTTACAGATATTTATTTCACCAAGAAAGGAATAAGTCATTGACTGACCTTAGGATGAAGGTTTCTATGGCAGTCAGAGAAACTTCAGAGAATTCCCAGGAGAAGGGAGAGGAGGAATTCCACTCTGCAATTCCTTCCATGCAATAGGAAGCTTCAGTAACATGGGCAATGACTTGTTGATAAGGTTATGGGACCCTCAGCCAAAATTCTCAACCAATAATTCCAGGGTTTCTCCAGTCTGCAAGATATTTTTGTGGTCCAAAAACCTAAGAGGTAGGAGCCACTAGTTTACTATAAATACAAGAATAAACTTGACAGTAAATATTGAAATTCACCTGATTGGCAAGCCAATGCTTTAAGTAACACTGGCCCCAAAAAACGGGTCGGAGGGGTGGAGGGGAGCAGAATGGATGGGACTAATATCAAATTCCCAAACATGGCTTTATTCTTCATTAGATTAATTCCAGTAATGTATGCACACGAGTGTATACATACATTGTACCTCATACTTCAGGTCCACACCAACATAGAACATGACATTAGAACCAAACAGAAAATGCAGAGATTCAAGGTATGAAAAGGTATGGCTAAGCAAAATGAATATCAGAAAGACAAGTTTCCTTTTATAAATATTCAGTGCATGTAGGGAAGCAGTGTGCCCAGTGGATAGAGCATGGGCCTGGAAATACAAAGGCCCTGGGTTCTAACCTTGCTCTGCCAGTGTCTGCTGTGTGACCTTATGCAAGTCACTTGTCTGTGCCTCAGCTGATCTCACCTGTAAAATTAAAACTGAGTGCCCCATGCGGGACATGGACTGCGCCCAACCTGACTAGCTTGTATCTACCCTAGGCACTTAGTACAGTGCCTGGCACAAAGTAAGCATTTAATAAACATGATTAAAAATAGCAGTTCTAATACCTCTCTTGCATTGTTTAAATAATATGTGGTTTTAAACTGATTAATCTAATGGTGATAATATCCTAGCCACTTACAAATGAGAACAGTGATTAGGGAGGAGGGCATGGAGAGGAAGAGGGAGAGATGAGAGTTATAATTACCTGGTTAAAAACACCTCCATAATAATCCTCCTTGCCAACTAATGCTTTAAAGAAAAATTCCTGAAATCCAAAGGGGAATGCAAACTATCTAGTGTACCAGAGTCAGGGAACCTGGGCAAAGTTTTGATCGGGTCTTACTTCGTGGTCTCTGAGAAGAGTGCAGATGTAGGGGGAGGGAAGAATAAGAGGTGAGAAAGAGACTTGGATAACCTAAGTGTTCCTGGGAAATGTAGCTGCAGCAATGCAGTCTGAAATGAGGATGACATTTGTAAGACCAGATCCCCCAGGTAAGCTTGGGGTCTTGATGAGAAGTCGTTTTGTGCAAATACATAATGTCCCTGCGGCCATTTTGTCACGCTGCAGTTGAGCATCTGAACCCATTGCAACCACTCTGCATCTCTTCCATTGCCAAAATTCAGGACTCCAAATACCATTGCCCACTTTTTCACTTTTAGTGTGTGGACATAAAAAGAGCAGGTGCTTTAAAGGGGTGGGGCCTGGGAGGGCAGAGGCTTCAGAGAGCTAGCAGCCTAGAAAGCTATCATTTTGGGTCTTTTGGGTCCTGACTGGAAACTCAAACAATCACTCAATGGTAATTACTGGGTGCAGAGCACTGTATTGAGTGCTTGGAGGAGTAGAATACTAAGAGTTGGTAGGCACAAGCCCTGTCCACAGGGAGCTTTACAGTCTACTCTTAGTACTTGCCAGAGATATGGAATAAAACAAGGCAAGGAACCCAATCAAAAATTGGTGGAATTTATCACCCCTATAATTTCAATGAAGTGGACGCCTATGGCTCCAAACGGAAACCTAAACTGAGAAGGGATAACATTCCAAATCCAGCACCCCACCCATCATCCTTATGAAAGCATACCCGGAGTAGAGCAATGGCAAATGGGGAAACAAAATAACATACCTTTCTGTTTTCCACAGAGATGAAACCAGATAAAATCAGGTACTTGCAAACTAAACTACACATGCATGGAACACCATCTTGATTAATTTCATTGGGGTTTTTACTTGGAAAAGCATATAGTATAATTACATAATAGGCAAAAATGGTTTGGGAACAAAACACACACACCCAACCCACTGTATAATTACTTAATTACCCAAAAGATCGGAATGGTTCTAGAGAGCTATTCCAACTTACCAGGAACATAGAGTAATAGGCTTTTGGGGGGTTTGTTTTTTTTTAAATAATTCCACATAATGAAAGTTTTTATAGGGCAACTGGAAAACACAAACCAAAATAAAATGCAAATATGCTTATTTCTTTAATTGTACTACCTTTTACATTTGACTTCTTTACCATCTCTGTGAACAACTGGCATCATAAAACCCTGTGACCAAAGTTGTAAACGTGATCAAGAAAACACAAAATACTGTGATTACATATAATAATTATGGTATTTGTTAAGCACTTACTATGTGCGAGGCACTGAATTAAGCACTGAGCTCACCACATACTGTTCTTTTATAGTAATTGATTTGAATGGGGTAGGACACACAAAACAATACACAGGGCTAAAGATGAACTTGAAAAAATGTTGGTAACTTTCATTTCCTTATACCTGTTAACTCATGACAATACAGACTATACTAAAACCAATGTAGGCTATTTTTATAGTCAACTCAGACTTGACACTGTACCTGATAGATTTGTTTGTAAGAATTTAAGTCAAAAATCAGTTTCTAATTACTTCATCATGAAAGGAATCAAAAGACTGAAAAGACGAGAAGGGTATAACATGTTGCCACAGTTCACAGTGTCATCCAAATTTTGTCCAATGTTCGTAAAATAGGAGCACAATTTCTTTTCCTTTTCATAAAGAATACACTACTGACAATCTTCATCCTTTGAAAATAAGGCAGAACTAGTTCTATGGATATCTAAGGTACAGTTCAATGTAATGATTCATAGTTTCTCTAATAGAAAGATTCAGCAGTTTTCAATCGAGACCTTTATTCCTTCTCTGAATAAATGATGCCTGAAATTTTTATTCTTGTTCTAATGGAATTTCAATGGCCTTCACTGCAAATCTACTGGAAATTTTTGCATATTAAGTAGAAAAAATTAAATGATGTTAACCACATTTTAATGTGATTAAGGCTGACAGGGTCATTATTTCTGCTAATCACTCAGTTTAAAAGCTCAAACAAAACTTTGTAACAGACAAGGTTTTTTAATTTTCTGTATATCTCATTGAACATTTAAAAAGAAAGCCACCAGGAAAGGAAAATCAAAAATAGCTCTACATTCCATGACAAAAAAACCATTGGATATTTCCTACATACCGCACATGGATTTCATTATACTTAATCTGGTGATGTACAATGATTCCAAACAATCTTGGACTGTACAAGACCCTCCGCTTTCTTTTCTCTAAAAAGCACAAAGGGTGCATTTGCAACACCAAGTCTACTGTCTTTTTACCTTTTACCAAGTGGAACCACATATTGGACTCAACTCACTAACATCGGTTCCATGTGCAAGACTGCCTTAAACAATGTTTTCTATATGAACGTAGATAAGGATTTCTGCATCAGGAGTTTATAAGTGTCATGACTGAAATACTGAGGGAAAGAAAATGAAAAGGAAAAATGCTTCATACAACAAGAACTACTGACCTCTCAGAGGAATGACTATCCTAGAAACAGACCTAATTTCTATCAAAATCATGAGAGATGCAAATGATTGACAATACGTAACAGTATTCGGCCTAAATCAGGATATCTGTTGGCCGATAGAAATCACTGGCAAATTAAACCAGTGATCTACTTCTTATGGTAGAGCTGGCAGTTCCTATCTCTGAGACTAATTCTTGAAAGTATCGATTTTGCCAATTTTAAAAATTGTAAGCAGTTAAGTTCAAATTTCACAGCAAGCCAGATGAAAATATCACCATCTCATCTAGTGACTTGTCAAGTATCACTTCTTTTTTTTGTTGGCTGAAAATCATTTTTATCTTCCAAACTATTAAAGCACTAATTGCAGAAGTGACTTGTGGTTGGTTCAAACCGATCTTGCTGTGCAAAGAATTATGACTTTAGTCCTCACAAAAACAAAACAAATTAATTCCATGAAAAGTATAGTCAGCAATTTATTTTTTTTTAAATGAACACCCACCTGAAGTTCAGGCAATCTAATTCACATTGATTCTCTTCAATCTAATAAACTCCCTCCATGCTAAGCAACCTGAAATAAAGCACTGCTTAATTGAAAAAGAAATAAATATCATTTTCTCTGGATTGCAGTTTTCTTAAGATTATGAAACTAAACAATAGTCAAAAACTAACCATTAGGATTTAAGTTACAGGTGCAATTACCTTACATAACAGATATCTTTTTCTTGTAAATTACACAATTGCCAACAAATAGATGTCTGTTTTACCTCCTTGATCATAATCTAAGGAGCTAACAAAAGCACACCTGGCCATAAACAAATCTTTTGAAATGTAATTTAGTGCTAAGGTTTGGGGAATTACTTTTAAGTGTTCAGATTCCAATTTATAACCAACTACTTTTGCGACAGCACTTCAGCAGGAATATCTTTTGTGTAAAGAAGTCTGTGAAACCTACTGAAGTTGATCAAGAAAATAAGTTTATTATTAATGCTGCACTGTAGCCCTCTTTGATGTCCTTAAAAAGGGAAAAAAGATGATGTTTCTCATTTTAGTGTGATGCCATGCACTGGTGCATCAACTAATAACCTCAGAATTTTTGTGCTCATCTAAAAAGAGTCCCTGCTGAATGTCCTAATGCATCTTATTGTGAATCTTCAGCAAATAAAACTTCATGTATGAGCTCATGATGGGCTTTGCTGCTGGAAAGTCACAGACTCTGTGGGAAGCTTTTTATCTTCTCAGCAGTCCGTTCTCTGAGAACATCAGTGCAGCTACTGTAGTTACCTGTAGATTACTTGTATTTTCTCACATCTGTGTCCAGCAATCTAAACCATGATGATAAAGGGTCATTAGGTTTTGAGTGAGGAAGGGGATGGACGAGACAATTTGGTCTGATAAGCTCCTTGTTGTGAGCTTCAGTTTAGAATGTGAAATGCTGTGAAGATTCACTTTGCACTGAGGAGAAAGGGATGGTTTTCCCCAAGCCATCAATTAAAAATGATGTTAATCGGATTTAGATTACTGCACTAAATGCAATTTTATTTCCCAAATTTTACAATTAAAAATATTTAAATGGAACACATTTATCTTGGCAAAATGGGTGTCAATGCTCTATTAGCCACAAAAGAATTCAGGTACAATTACTAAGGTAACTGGTGTTTGGAGCACAGCAAAGCAATTTCCCACAGAGTGACTTACAGTTCAATTTACCAGTTGGGCAAATATTTTGTGCTCTGTAGTCGTCTGGAGAGTTAAAAGCTAGAGGTTACATTTGAGCAGTGTTATACTTTGAAAAAAGTTACAACTGAAGGAGGCATTTTAGATTTCAAAGTAAAGACGTCTGCCCAGAAAATATTTCTAAGACTGTTTCATGGTTTATTCATTAACTGGGATTACAAATTTGAGCAAAAAGTCTGTGCAATTTTGTCCAAAAGTAGTTTGCATTTCAAAACTCTAAGTAACCATTTGCTTTGCTCATCTAAGGCAGCCACACTAAATCACTGTACCCCTTAATCACATTTTTTCCTAATCAGCTGATAGAGTATGCTATATTTCTTGATTAGATTATAGAATAATTAAAACTAATTATTTAATCTAAGGTTGCCTAGAAGCATTGTGCGGGTTATAAAACTGTAAATGGAAGCAGATTGGGGGGTGGGGGGGAATCTCTCTTGGCATCCTGTGCTTGGCAGGGATGAAGATTGCTAATACTCAACTCAACTGAATGTATGCTCTACCTATTTCTTTAGGTTCAAGAATAAAATCCATCTTTTTCCTCATCCCACCCTCCTTTCCTATTTTAAAGAAAAAACTGACTGAATAGCTATTCATATTAATAAAATGGTAAACATAACTAACCCCATTTCTCTTGCTCCTTGAAGCAAATACATTTAGAGGACCACAAGAGAAGCAAAATAAGGCAAGGCATTATGTCCTCTGATGGATTTTCAAGTCCTATTAACCTTATTTATTTTTCAGTCTTTAGATAATGCTAAGGAAAAGAGCATCATGGACACAGTTTACATGTCAAGTATTCTGGTAACCAAAAATCTACTTATGAAATACATTCCGTGAACATGTCAAAATGAAATAAGCATTTGGGCTGGGGGGGGGAGGGGGGACGGACGGGACCTCTGGGTTTTTAACCATAGATGGGCCTACTAATTCCATCTACAAGTGTACCTTAAGCAGATAAATTACTGTTATAACTTTACAACTGTTTGTTAAAATCCAAATTTTAACAAAATATAACATTTAGGTTTCTAGCACTAACATCCTAAGGCAATATTACAACACAAATCCAGGGTAATTATTCACACACCAAGCAACTGTAACCTAAATCATTTCTGTAAGACCTGAATGTGTCAAGAACTTTGACAATTATGACTGGAGCCAGGAAACTGTAGCACTCCAGAATTTCTTATGAATTTCTCCAGTTACTTTTTATAAATGCTGTCTTAGATGACAGCTTAATGTGTACCACATGCAATATTTATTCTTCTTCAGTGTCAGACTGTCTAGCCATCCAAGGGAATACAAAGAATGTCACTTATTAGGATAAAAGCACAAGGAAGGTAATCAAGGACATATGTAACATCAGCCAATCATGCCCTATTTCAACATCCTATTCCATTCATAACAGTTCAACAATTATTTGCTTACTGATAACTTGCTTTCAGGCTGTTTGTGTTCCCCATAATGGTGGTTTGCATTTATTTTGCTCTTTAGAATTGGACACTTGCTGTGCTATGCATGTTTGTCAAAACTTTATATCTTCTGTCAGAAATCGCTTAGCCTATCAAACAATTTATTATTTGTCAAGACCCACTAATACAACAATCCAATAACCCTCAATATCAATAGGGCACTGAAATAACTAGATATAAAATGGCTAATGCATGATTACTAAATATTTTACAGAAAAAAAAGTGAAATAGCATCAGGAAATCTTTTTAAAACTACTCAGTTATTCTTAGCTCTTCCAGTAGCTAACACACATATTCTTGCACTGCCAATAATAAAGTAATTTTGATTTTTCTTCCTTTGTTTCTCTTCCCCAGAATCAAGGATGGCCCAAACCTTCTGATTTATTTGGAGGATGAAAGTCTATATGAAATTTGAACATTTAAAGAGACAGAGTAGAAAGACTCAAACAGTTTTTTTTGCCAGCCAGGATTTTCATTTACTATTAAAGAAATCCTGAGGGATTCTGTTGCCATTCCATAATGACATGGTAAGCTCTAGTGAAATATGGAAAATAATATATTAGAATTTGTCTATTTAGTTGGAAACCTATAGCTTCTTAGGCACCTTGAGTAGCCATGATTCTGGTACCATTTCAAATGCTTTACAATCCTATTTGAGAGAGATATTTAAGAGTTTAGACTATCATTCTCCAGCAGCTATAAAGCAAACCAAAAAATGTAGTTATGCTATCAGAAATAAGGAAAGAAGGTACTCGCTCATTTCCCATTTAAATTAGTGTTCTTAGCAACCTCGCCCTTTAAAAACTGTAATTAGTCATGTCACTGTGTGACCTTAGGCAAATCACTTAACTTCTCTGTGCCTCAGTTATCCCATCTGCAAAATGGGGATTGAAATTGTGAGCCCCACTTGGGACAGGGACTGTGTCCAACCCAATTTGCTTGTATCCATCCCAACACTTAGTACAGTGTTTAGCACATAGTAAGTGCTTAAAATACCATAATATGATAATAATAATTGTAAATTTCCTGAATTTCTTGGGGCCAACTAAGCAATTGATGTCTGTCTTCCCTCACTCTAGACTGTGAGCTCACTGTGGGCAGGAGCTGTCTCTGTTTATTGTTGTATTGTTTTTTCCCAAATGCTTAGTACAGTTCTCTGCACACAGTAAGCTCTTAGAAAATGCGACTGATCGAATGAATGGATGAAAAAGCCTGAGAACTCCCTGCCTCTAGTCTCTCCCCACTCAATCTATAACTGCCCACACCTGCATGGATTTTTTTTCTTGGTGCATCACTCAACACTCAGAATAATAATGACAATAATAATTCCAGTATTTGTTAAGCACTTACTATGTGCCAGGCACTCTACTAAGCACTGGGGTGGATACAAGCAAATCAGGTTGGATACAGTCCTTGTCTCACATGGGGCTCACAGTTTCAAATCCCCATTTTACAGATTAAGTGACTGAAGCACAGAGGAAGTGAAGTGACTTACCCAAGGTCACACATCAGACAAGTGGTGGAACCAGAATTAGAACCCATGACTTTCTGACTCCCAGGCCTGCGCTCTCTCCACTAAGTCACACTGCTGAGAAGAGAAGCTCTCTTTCTACGTTGCATGACTAGTGCTGCAGTTTTGAAAATAAGTGTCTAATACTGCAAAAAGTCTATCTGGATAGGATTTCAGAACAATTTGGGGAGGCTAAAGGGGGAGAGAGAAATTTTGACTACTGAAAAGAAAAATGGGCAAGAGTAGTAGTATTCTTTTTTAAATAAAGCTTCAAGATTGTCTTAGCACATACCAAATTATAGAGCTTCATACAACTATGAAATTTGTAACATTTTTATACAGATCTCAAAGTTCAAAATAATTGTGTGTAAAAAAGAGGGGCTTGAATAATCATGTATAAAGTAGCCGAATAAAAATATTAATTTACTCACTTATAGATTCTAGGGCCCCTCAAAGAGAATTGTTCAAAAGTAGCTGGATTAATGCACTGCTAGCAATCTAATGTATGTGTATCGGAAACCAAAAGGCTTGGGGAAATATGAAATGACAGCTTAGTTTAAAAAAAGAAAAAAGGGAAAAGTCGAATATACTTTTTAAAGGACCTAAAAAGTACTTGTTTTACATTTCCCCCTGCTCTTTTTAGGTAAGAGAACACATTAATCTGGTTAGACTGCATTGTATTCCACTTGGGCAGATTTCACTCTATGCAATTCAATATATAAATGTTCAAGAATGTTTACAGGACTGCTTTTTCTGATGAAAATCCAAGCCAAGGTACCTAGATTGGTTTGATATAAATGTATCAGAGACAAAAGTCTACTCTCAAAGACCTACTGAACTGACAACACCTTGTAACATTTCCAGAACTCAAGCAGGTATGAGGCTTACAGAAGCAACCCGCAAACCAAGTTAAGGAACATGAGCAATATGGTGGGATACCAAAATCTGAAGTCATACAAGGGCTAGGCATGTGCCACAAAGCCAAAAATTTCTACACATCACTAAAGACCTTTTGAAAGGCTTTGGAGACCATATAAAGTCCCAGTGCTCTGGACTACTAGGGCCATAAAATTTACTAAGGTTCTGAGACTATTCCTGAAACAAAGTCAGTCCACTTCCATTCAAGTTAGGTTCACATCAACTGAGTTGTGCTGAGTGAAACATATGAGGAGAATGTACTCCCATAGGTAACCAAACAGCTACTGGACAGTGAGCTGAAATGAGGATACCAAAAGCAAGAAAGACAATGGAAACATTTCAAGGGTACAGGAAAACATGATTTCAGACAATGCTTCCTCCAACTGAAAACTAGGCTGCAAAAGGTAAGTCAGAAGGCTGAACTACAATTAAGAAAGCAACAGTTCTTTTCAAACGAAAGCTCCTCAAGAATCAAGGAGGCAAAAGAAACCACCTCAGGCCCTGCAATCAACAAACATGGTAGCACATAAAGCAAAATCTCTGCAATGTGGTCAGGGCTGTGGGTAAGAGCCATGTTAATTTCAGTATCAGTGGCATCTTCTTCAGGTACAAATTAGGACAATTATACAGACACATATAAGCATCACCTGTGGTAATTAGGGGATTGGAAAACCAACTCTGTAAGACTATTTACCATCTTCCCTTTTCCCTATGAATGGAAAGATTTATACCTAAGGAATAGAGATTTCAGGTGATAGTCATTTAGAGCCACTCTAATGTCTTAGATCATGTCCTAAATCTGTTCTCTATTCGTGGTCTGCAAGATTAAAAAACTGATTACTTCCTGGAGATTCTACACAAAAAAAAGAAATAAATTTAAATTAAAACTAGTCTCTGTGTTTCCTTGCAACTGTCACTCTTTCACAATTAAAAATCAATTTGGTTTTTTCCTTACTCAAAATCCTTGTGTGCACCTGACCATTTCACAATGTGGGTAGGGAGTAGTGAATTGCTCAGATGTAACACCTTTTTAGAAAAAGCATACTAGCAAGCTGGTTGACTGTCACACTCTCAACTTTTTGAGCACATCTTGCATGTTAATTACTTTAGGCCTATCTTCCCTGTTTGACTGTAAACATTCCATGGGCAGGAATTGTGTATTTTTACCTCTATTATGCTTTTGCAAGCACTTACTATATTGACGGGCTGTTTCGACAAATTGAGCACTGTTAGAGGTGGAATTGCACCCCACTAGGCTTATCAACAATAATGAAATTTATTAAGTGCTTCCTATATGATGAGCAATGGGATCCCTACAAGGTAACAGAGTTCTTAGCTCACATGGGGCTCGTACTCTATCAACCCTATTTTCGGATAAGGAAACTCAGATCAAGAGAAGGTACATTTTTCAGTTTGAAAAGAAGCCTGTATGTTTCTATATGTCTTACATTTTCTGAGCTACAAAATGGTCATCAAGTTGTTTATCAACTAAGGGAATGAATGTTCTCTTGGGTGTCGACCTGGGAGTTAGAAGGACCTGGGTTCTAAACCCAGCTCCACCACTTGTACACTGAGTGCCCTTGGGTAAGTCATTTAACTTCTCTGTGCCTCAGTTAACTGGTCTGTAAAATGGAGATTAAGTCTATGAGTCCCATGTGGGACATGGACTGGGCCCAACCTGATTAGCTTGTGTCCAACCTGATTAGCCTGTAGCTGTCCCAGCACTTAGTTCAGTGCTTGGCACATAGCATGTAACAAATACCATTAAATAAATAAAAATAATCTACATTATCTCCTATCCATTTTCCTTTGTCTCCCCGCACCACTGCTTTCACTGCTGGATATTCCTGGAATAGAGGATTCAGGTTGATTTTAGTTAAGTGTAGGCAAGAAGAATGCAGGCCAATCAATCAACTGCATTTACAAGACACTTATTATGTGAGAACACTGCACTAACCACTTGGGAGAGTACAATATAATATAAACAAGCGCAGGGGATAAAAATTAAGAATAGGAGAATCCTGCAAGTGTAGCATAATAGAATTTGAAAAATTTTTTAAGAATATATGACAACTCATATAGGTATATATAAATCATTTGAGAAGTCAATTTTGGCCCTTTATTTCAATCTTTCACATATCTGTATGTGGTCCTTGGAAAATTCTCATGGTGACATTAAGGTATCTCAAAGAGACACTAAAAGTGGATTACCACTAGCTATCTGGACTTTGCATTTGTTCTTTTAAAATTACAATTGTTGGTGCCAACACAAATAGGCTAGCCTACCATTCAGTTTGACAGCCTACGCCAAAAACTGATCTCATACTTCTTTGCTGTATGATTCTTTAATTTCCAAACTCATAAAATATTTGGAGGGAATTTGGTGGAATTTGCTGCTGTCAAGAAATCAGAAAAAACATGTTCCTTTGTTTTTCACATAATTACTCTCTGCCAAAAACTCATGTTTTAGATATGTTTCTTGACTAGAATACTGTCAGGCTATTAGGAAAAATCGGTCCAGTGGTACAAATCTGTTTGGATTCAATGCACAGTGATGTTGGAAGAAAATCTGTTTGTATATAGATGTTGGCTGCATGCAACATTATATAGTGAGCACTACTTTACGAGTTTGCTTTAACATGAGTTTTTGCAAGTACACAAGCCTTATAATGTAGGAAACCCAGGTGTGTATTTAGGAAATATTTAAAATCCTGAAATGTTCCACTGAGGTTACCTTTTATCTACTTCAGGATCCAATTCCTTATCAGATTTTCCTTTGCTCCCATTCTCTGCAAAATACCATGGTCATATTTACTATTGCTATGAAAATCAGGTAGAGTTATGTGCATTCTAAGAGATCCTGAAAAATTTATTCCCTAAAATAAGGACTTTTAAAATCAGATGCCATAGTCCAGTAAAGCTGGCTTAATAAAACAACATGCTTGTTGGTTAAAATTTAAGAAGTGAGATGAGGTGGCCCATTTAACAGCTTCTTGCTCAATCAATCCTTGCCTTACACCTAACAAAACATGGCACCTCACAACTGTTTTAACAAAAGATTTAAGGCACCCCATTTTGGAGGTTGATCTAAAACATAAGCCGATTATGCGATGAGGATATAGGATATAATTAAGAGCCACTACATAGTCTTTGCAATACGGGTCTATCCAATCCTAAATCTGCCTATCCACATCAACCACTGCAGTAAGTGTTGGAGATTTTTTTTTTTTTAAAGAGGGATCCCTTAGGAAGACACTGAAACTAAAAAAAACCCCAACACAAACACTACTGAGGAATTTCTCCAAATGTTGACATCCATAGTTTTAAAACAGAAAAAAAAGAGGCTGACATGAGCCAACAAGTTTCTTTCATCATTTTTAAGTTCAGCTTTCATACATGATTCTTTCTCAATTTTTCTTCATACAACTGAAATGTTAAGACTCACATTGACTATATCCCTAACCTCTGAAGCAAAGATCACTGGCATCTATATAGACTGTAAGGTCGTTGTGGGAGAGAACGAGGCAACCAACTATTATACTGTACTCTCAAACACTTAGAACAGTGCTCTGCACACAGTAAGTGCTCAGTAACTACTATTGATGGCGCTGATGACAAGAGAAACTAAAAATTGTCTTTAAAGAGGCAATTAATTTGGAGTTTGCCTGAGATGGACAAACGTTTGTAATTAAAGTAATATTACAAAAAACTGTCTGTAGGTGGCTGCTTAAACATAGAGCCCAATATGTTCACTAAAACATGTGAACATATTTAAAAGCCACACACTGAATTTTACCAAAATCTGTTTCGAACAATGTCATAAATCATTCACACATTTACCACAGGATAAAAATCAATTGGGCCCTCTAAAAGATGCCTAACAATCCATCTCTACATCCCAGAGAGGTGATTCTGATTCTGCCTTACTCCCACAGTGTGAATCCACTGGGATCAATTAATTGCATTTATTGAACGCTTATTGTGGGTAGAACACTATTAAATGCTTGGGAGAGTACAATATGACAGAGTTGTTAGGCAAGTTTCCTGCCCACCACGAGTTTAGAGTCTGACCTAAGAAATAACACAGTAAATCCAGGGGGTTTCTGGAGTCAAATGGGAGTTTTATGCCTTCTACAAGGGCAGACACAGGGGCCATTTACACCTACTCTAGAAGGGATCCTAACCCCATGTCCAACCCAGAACAAGGCAATTTGAGGTGCAAGGATATATTCATCTGGACTTTTGTCCTAGTGAAATTTGATAACTTTATTTTGAAGAAAACAGACCCCTCATAGTTACCAATATTCCACATACAAAGGGAACGTTGTCTCATTTGAAAGTACTCTTGAAGGTAAATTCAAATTTTTAAAACTTGCATTATCCAGTTTAATCACAACCTTCACAGTAAGTAGGGGCAAAGAAATTTGGTTCAGGATTAGACTCAGGATTACTCTGATTTGCTTTGGTTTACATTACAGCCAGCTTAATTTCTTTCATCTCTGGACCTGTGGACTCACGCTAATTTTCAGAGCCATTTTGAAATGTATTCCATCAAAATAAAACTGGGGTTTGGTTTGGTGTCCTAGGATGGATTTCATAGCCACATACCACAAGAAAGCACTTCACCCTCTTTAAAGAAAGTCAAACAGAAGTCTAGCTTTGTATATTTCATAGAATACTGATCCTATAGAGGCAGTAAACTCTTGATTACCCAGCTTCAGTTTACATATGATGTTGATAATCCACGCCCTTCTTGTGGCAGGGGGGGTCATCAGGGCTCAGCAAAGAAGTTTCCTGCCCTCACTGTAAGTCATGGCATGGGGCTTGAATGATGAGCAGAACTTGGGATGTCCAGACCTGCTTAATGTAGTGAATCTTGCAGTAAAGACCCCCTCTTAAATGGATGCACACCTGCTTTGTTGATTTATAGTGTCCTGAGTGGTGGAGCCACATGCAGCCAATTGAGGGGAGGATCCCTAAGTTTCTCTTACCTCTCCTCCTTCTGCCCCCTCCAACTCAGGCATGCCACCCAAGCTGTGGGTGCAGGGGTATGTCTGGCCAGACGCCTTTTGGCTATGTCAGTCAATTGCATTTATTGAGCACTTACTGTGTGCAGAGAACTATACTAAGCACTTTGGAGAGTACAATATAACAACAGACATTCCCAGTCCACACCAAGCTTAGACACACTGCTTGCTCAGAAGTTGCAGTGTGACATCTAAGCCGAAAAACCAACTTTGCCACAAAGTATATCTTTTGATTACTGGTGGGCCTTTTCGGCTTTCTGGTTTGTAAGTGCCAGAGGTTTAAGCCAGAGAGTCAAGTATTTTCTACATGTCTAATAAAACAAATTTCAGGCAGAAGCTAAAACAACTTCTAAGCATGATAACCCCTTCAATCTGCTGTACCTGTCTTCTGGTAAACTGCGTGTTTTCGTTTACTCCTTAGGCCAAACCAAGTATTGACAGCCATAAACAAGATCTTCTAAAACAGCAAATCCTTAATGCCTTATGGTAAATTTGATCAATTCATGAAAAATAATGCAGGCAGCGGAAAATGAAAATAAGTTACAAGCAAAAGTAATGTGAAATGGTAATTTCTGAACAGAAAAGATTTTTAATGTTGACCCGCCTGTTGTTCACCTCTCCTTCCTCCTTTTCACTCCCACTGCAATGAACGATATCTATTGTACGTGGCTCAATGGAAAGAACACGGACTTGGGAGTCAGAGGTCGTGGGTTCTAATCCCGGCTCTGCCACTATCAGCTGTGTGACTTTGGGCAAGTCATTTTAGTTCTCTGTGCCTCAGTTACCTCATCTGGAAAATGGGGATTAAGACTGTGAGTCCTACGTGGGACAACCTAATTACCTTGTACCTACCCAATGCTTAGAACAGTGCTTGGCACATAGTAAGTGCTTAACAAATACCAAAATTATTAAAATTATTAATGTACAGATTGCTTCTTCAATAACATTTGTTCTGATGTTTCAACTCCTTATGTCTGCTGTATCCTAAACTATGGTGGGCATATTTTGATGCTTTTAAATACAATGATACATGCTCATACCAAGTATAAACTAGAAATGTCTTCAAAAAATTGAAACATTTAAAATGGGCTGGATAAAAGATCTTTAATTTGAAACTTTTTTTAAAAGCTTTTTATGAGTGGCATTCATCTGAGTTTATTCTCAATGTTTATTTAACCTTCACCACACCTCAAAACTCTGAGCAGGGATTTTTCCATATCCATGAGCTATTTTTAGTCCTGCCTTTGATAGCGGGGGGAACCAATGAGAACAGGATCTGAAAACTGTCTAAGCAACTTCTTCAAAGCAGATCCAAAGGTATCATGCACTTTCTTAATTCAATCAGTTCTACAAACCAAAAGGAAAATAATTCAACACACAGTTTCCCAAATTAAGTAAAACTTGTGTTGTAGTACTCATTTGTGCCCCGCACTACACAAACATGCACCCATACAATTTCTCCTAGCACAAGATGCTGCATCCAAACAGGCCTGCATGATCAAAAGAATGTCCTAATGTACTAACAGCATCTAGGCAAAATGCTGCAAAAATACACACAATATGGTACAAGTGAGTGCACTTCAAACTGGTTTATTCCCCTTTCCACTTTATTAAGACAGCAACTGGTCTTTTGATAGGGAAAGAATGTTTCCCCCATTTCAGGTTTAAGGTTAAGGTTGCACTCTTGGGTACTGCATATTAAGTGACTCTGCAAAACCATTTTAAAAAACATAGAAAGGGTCGGATCTTCGACCAGAGAGGAAAATTGGTATGGTTATCTGTAAGAAAATCTTCATTCCATCTTTTTCTTTGAGAATTTGGCAATACTGACCCTTGCAAGAACAAGTTTACTTAAAAAGCTGTTGGAAAATTTCATTCATAATTTTAAAACATTATGGCCAGACTTTAACAACAGGAGATTTGCCCATTTAAAGCCTAAATTTTTCCATTAGCACATTTATGGCTGGGACTGGTGTAACAAACTCAGGGACAACCAACATCAATACGATGGATTCTCAGAGGTAAGATTCCAATGACATAAAAATAAGAATGTATTTTTCTTTTCACTGCAAACACTGAGTTTCTTATATCTCTAGTAAAATCAATATAACCAAGATTCAAAGACTTTGTTGCAACCTAAATGAAGAAACTCTTCTTTATATAAGTTAGAAAAAAATTTAAGTTGGCAAATCAAAAGCATAAATAAGCTGTTTGAATTGGAGCAGCCATGATCCTTATATGGGAGGGGAGATATTAACATACGTTTCATTAAACAGTCTCTTCCTCCTCAACATCTATTTTAATATTTTCACACCCTCTATGGATTACTTGGGTTCAAGTTCAAAATCAGATGATTGAAATCCTAGCAACCTTAACAAATAAGACAACTTTTTTTTTAATGCAACTGAGAATCTACTGGAGTCCACAATATATTTTATAATATGGCTTCAATATTTAGACATCTATTTCCAAGTTCACCACACCTGCTAACCTGGAGAGTACTAATCAAAGTTATGCACTGCCATATAAATCAACAAAGAGCACCTTGGGAATTACTCCTTTAGAGATAACAAATACAGGAGCTCCTTTCCTTCTCTCCCCACCACCCAACACACATCTATGCCGGTATTTACCAGGTTTATCTTAATAAATATGGATTTTTCTGGATAAGGTGACATTTCTGAAATAATAAAATTCAACTTTTGTCTTTTCGCTGCAAATATTTAGACAACTGGCAACGAAAAATAGCAGTTATATGGATACACATCTGAAATTAGTTCACCTGACTTCTTAATGAAATGTCATGGACTGCATCTCCCTAACAAAGGATCAAAAGGTACAAAGATTGAAATTTAAATCCTAATTAAGCAATGGTTTGACAGTTCCAATGTCCTGGGCTTGCATGACACCTTGGCTCAGGAGGCAGTTTCAAACGAGAGAACTGACCACCACATTATTCTTAGATATGAGTAAACTCCAGGCCTGTTTAGAAGTGAAATTTTACAAATCCTATCAAATGAATGACCCTCCGGTCCACAAAACCACAGACTATTTTAACCAGCTTTTAAAAAGAATAATACTTTGTAATAAACACAATTTCTATACAGCAACATGATTACTGTCATCTGATCATAACACAAGTGCAACTAAAACAGCTGCCATGTCAGCTTCTCTTCAGGGGCTAGGACTTAATCATAAATCAACTGAATGACTAATTCAACATTGTTAAAACCAGTGAGTAGATGCTTGGAGTCCTTCCAGTTTTTACATCTTTCAAAAGGTCAATACACCTACTCCAAATCACAATATTCTATCTTTCAAAGTGTTTTCTTCTTTTTAGGACTGAAAAATAACATGTTACCACTTGAACTTAAGTGTGTTTTAACTACTAATTAAAATGTTCATTAACCTTGAAAGGGTGACCCACTAAGAACAACGACAGTTTTAGTTTTCCTCTTGTGTCCACAATCACAAAACTCTACTCCTGTTTTCTGCCTCTTAAAATACTTTTCCAGTTATAAAAAACCTATGAAAATATTTATTGCTGACTGTTTCCTGCACTAACCTTAATCTGTTACAGTAACATCACAAATTAAACATTAAAAACAAAACTTTTCCTAGTTTAACAACTAATCCAAATAGACCTTTAGATTTGGAATATAAAGCAAGAAAAAGTTCCAACCCAAATTAAAAGGCATCTAGTAGTAAAATGCAGTCTAATCATTTACATCTGTTTGCATGACTACAAATGACGAAAAACCACTGTTAGTATCCTTTATAGTAAAAATTTATTTTGCACTTTAATGCAAAAACTATGTTGCATAAATAGAGGATTTAAAGCTGCAGAAGAGTGGCTGAATAAAAGGAAATCGCAATCTTTCTGGCTCCAGTAGATGCCATTCCCTATCACATAATGTTTCCCACTCATAAATACATGACAAATACTTCCTCAATCATTTTTTACGAGCAGGGATGCACAGGGGGTAGTCAATGGCTAGCTTGAGGGAAAATAGGAACAGCAGGCGGCAGAAACTGTACAGAAAATGGCTATGTGGTAAATTCTCTTCAGGCACATCACTCAGTTACCCAGTCTTTGATCTTTGAGCTACAATTACAGTAACATCCACAAGATCTAGAATCTTTCCCCAAAAAGTCAGTCATTAGCTGTTCATAAACTCCATTCAATCTCTCTCTAAGGAGGCTTCTGATTTCATAACTCCAATAGTTTTATAAATTAAAAATTGTAAATCTATACAAAGGTTTGCTTTCAATTGGCAGTAACCATATTATCATCCCAACTAGACTCACAAAAAACATGGGGTGTCTGGCGACAGCTAAATCACAGACTGGCGTCGCTCAAGCAGCCTGTCTGCCATTAGGGTCTGGGACGTAGTATTTATTGTACAATTAGAGCCAGGGAGTTCTACCTGTAATCTTCCATAACAGGTGTGAGAAGTCCTTTCTGCATGGAAACTGACTCATCCCTTCTCACCTAAACTTTGATGTCTGTATTGTTACCCTGAGCCTCAAGAAAGTCAGCATTCACGCTTAAAACTAGGGTGCTAAGATTTATTGCACAGGGGTCGAGCAATAAATTTTAAAAAATCCTTCCCAACAGGAATCACTCTTCACACATTAATCATCATATTTACAAGACTTTGAAATGAGACAAAACTGATTCTTTGTTGGAGAAATGTTGTCTTACGATGAAATGTAAACTTTCTAGAACAGTACCAACGAAGAGGTTAAATCCAGCTTCCTACCATGAACACAAAATGTCTTATAGTACTATCAACAGGGCAGTTTTAGTTGCAGTAATTTCACAGAATTTATTCTAATGATTTATTGGAGTTAACCATCTGACATTAATTATTGTTTTGGCTTCCAGTCTATGAATGTTTATTTTTCAGTTTAAAGCCTTCTCACTCTTTGATATCATATGGAAATGAGAATTTTTAATGGAAAATTGAAACCATGTGCATCTAAGTACTTAATGAAGTACAGGGAGAAAGAGGGAGTATTTTAGGAGAATTCTGATATTTTACTTCATATATTTGGATTTCTTCGGATGACTTAATAGCATAAAATACTGTACACCCAATGAAGCAATCAATCTTGATAGTCTGCATATATGTATTTGTGTCTGTAAGTATGTGCACACTTATACCTTTCCTGACAGATAATGTGTGATTAGCCATTCTAGTAATATGCTAAATATGACAGAGAGGGGAGAGAGGGGAAAGATACAGTTCAGTTTAGAGACTGTGCCTGACTTTTAAGGACTTGGAAAAATATATCCATTTCTTGAGTTTTTAAATTATAATGTTTCGCTTTTTAATTGTCTTTCTGATCCCACAATTATGACGGCAATCCTTGTTTCATGAAGACAAACACCAGTTCAATAGATAACATTTTGAAAACCAATTCCTTTTACCTAAGTGCATTTTTATTTTAGACTTTGACATGTGGAGGGGAAAAAAAACCTACACCAAAAACTTTAACACCTGAAAATAACCTTGACTTTGAAAAATTAGCATAGTTTTATATGTGATATTTGAGTTTCTGACACTGTGTGTTCATTAGAGATCCCCAGCTACAAAAAAAATGTCAAGACTACACTTAAGGTAGGGATTGAATTGTTAAAATATACAAAAACATAAATACACATGTGGGATAGGTGTTGGGAAATATGGAAGCTTTACAACAGTAAATCTGAACAACTCACCATTTGTTTTTCTTTCTTATGTAATCCTTTTCTGAAAGGTTAACCAAGTAGATCATTGGTTTTGAAGTCAGAAACAAGTGTTTATTCAACACTTCAATCTAAATAGAAGAGTACAGAATTATTTTATAAAAGTTTTATGTTATACAGTTAAATACTGTTTCCAAGTTCACTTCCTCATAGTACTTATTAACTACTTCTAAGTGAAAATATTAAGTTTGAATATTCTATTCTTTGCTAGGAAAAAGTAATCTAACTCTTGTTTTTAAGCATCCCTCATAAAATCTCAGGGAGTTTCATTTGTATTTGCACTTTATTTTTAACCAAAGACACATGTGGAATAATATTTATAGCCTACCTCTTTGTCATTCCAATCATGATAGAAGCGGACAGGTTTCTTTTCATCTAACACCCAGGTTTTGATTTTGCACATTATGTCCTATACAGGATTAAAAAGAAACGAATCCATTAAAGTAGATGAGCATATCCAGCTGGATATAAGACTTTTTTAAAAAAGCATTCAGGGACCAAACTACATACAGTTCAAAAATTCAACTTAGAAAATTGATAAAATTTTTTCCACTTTTATTTTAGGGAAACTCAAACCTCTGTCATTCTATATGTTCATAAAAAAACAAAACAGACCATTAATAATAAGATCTTATCTACAATTTGGAAGCCAAGAGTCAATATTTTAGGTGGAATTCTTTGGGAAAAAAAGGCTTAAAAATCAGAAAAATCCATAACAATGTAAGAACATTTTAGATGAAATTCAACAGGGTATAATATTTCACCATTAGTGGGTGAGACCCACTAATAAACATGCTAGTAAGGAGGAAATATAATTAGAAAAATTTAAATGCATATCTATAGAGATATATATATTCATTCTATACTGTTAAACTATACCAGGAAAAAAGTGAGCCTATTAGTGATGATCAACCCTCCAATGAATTAATTCAACTGGGCAAAACCCTTTTTATTCTGAATTAATTTTTTGCCAACACCTTCTCCCTGCCCCCCAAAAAGTGAAACCTGCCAAAGCCTCCATTACACAATGGCAAGAGCCTTGCACTGGTGACCTCCAACCAGCTGCATTCACTTTCAGAACATCTCTCTCTGCTGGAAATCTAAAGGCCTTTTAGTTAGCAAGCTAGTGTGCATTCAGAAGGAGTAACTGCAGGAAGAGCCCAATGCGCTTTGTTTCTCTGGCCTTTCTTCACAGAAAGATTAATCATCTGTGAAATGGAAACGGCAAACAGCAAGTGACACAAACTGAACCCTTCAAGCCTTTCCTCATCAGTTTTGTGGTTCTGAATCTGAAAGCTGCGTGTGGCAAGGTTCTCCTTACAGGCAGGTGTTAATAAAAGGCTCTTGGGTCTGAAAGGTCAACCTTGCCTCTTCCAGAAGTAGTGCATTTGAGAGTCATCTGTTTTTTGTTTGATAATTTATGGGTCTCTTTACTGCATTCTCAAAACTGGGCATAATATGCAATTAAATATTTAACAAGAATAATAATCAATTCCCTTGATTTTTCATCAGGAGATTTTACTGAGCAAAGGGCTGGTTATTTTTATAAAACATGCACTTTTGTAATTACCTCAATATTTAGAACACCTTCCTTCTAAATCTTATCGTTACTGAGGGGAAAAAAAATAAGGAAAAGGCCCCATATGCTCAGATCCTGATTTGAAACCCTCCAGGAAAAGGACTCCCCACAGATTTTAACAAGGAAGGGGCAAGCTAAAAACTTTTAATGAAATGTAACATGTTCCGCCTAAGAATAATCACTTTTACTCTTCTATAACTGAATTTCACTCATAAATGTTTAAAAGTGGCTAATGTAACACCATTTCCTACAAGGAGAAGATCAAAGTGCTATATTACAAATGCATTATGATTAAAAAAGCACTGTGCAGCCTTGCTATTAACTGTTCTTTAAACCCTAAAAGGCTTCCCATAGATCTCACTTGGCACTGCATATACAACCTTTGACAAGTAATGTAGACCATTTTTATTCATTGCTTAAAATTGTAGGCAATTATGTGCGTCACACTGGCCACCTGCAAATTCTGAATGCCTGCTCCAGTTGTCAGTGCAAAAAACTAATGTCGGAGGGGATTAATCTAGGGGGAGAGAGTCCTCTTTAATGGCTCCAGCAGGTGAAATGGCCCAGCTGGTTACTATGATGAGTGGCCAGAACAGCTTATGTAGAGACATGCAACAAAATTATACAAAAAGGAGAAAACAGTAGTGCCATCCTATGTCTGGACCTGTGAGATGTTCGGTTTTGGTTTTTTTTTAAAAAAACCACAAAAACAATTAAGGGATTTGTTCCCCTTTATACTTTTAGGATATATGTCAAATTACCACATTCCACTTTTTAAAACCATTAGGTCTTCAAGAAATTCTGATAACTACTGAAGGAATTTCTGATTACATCTCTTTTGACTTTAAAATAATTTTGGCAATACTTGAGAACTCCATCACAAAAGCTTTATGACATTATAATTTTCTCCAGAGCAACATATTATATCACAAATTAGGGACACTCAAATTGCAGATAAAATCATTGAAGAGAATTAACTTGTAATTAGAGTTCTCTAAAAGTAGTATTTTCTAGTGAGTAACACTTAAGTCTTTTGGGGCCAATTAGCAAATTGGTTAAGTTTCTGAACTTGCCTCTCACAGTTGAGAGTGTATAAAAAAGCGCTGTAATACTTATCTTTGACCTGATGCCTATCTAATTAGCCTTAAAAAAGACTTAATGGTCAAGGAGTGTCACAATGAGTTTGCTGAAGGCTTTTAGCTAAACAGTTTTAACTCTAAGAGCACATCCTACAGATCAATCCCCTCTTCAGAGAGAAAGTGGTTAAAATCTACATTGGACTGGCTAGTTCTTTGGAAACACAAATGTTCATCAGAACTATTTTCCTTACATAACTATAACACCGTCCTTTCCTAAAGGAGATATTTAAAAAGAAAAATGAGCTCTGTTTCAAAATCCATATTCAATTAAATAGGCAGAAGAAACATCCCCAGCAAATAAAGATACAGGGTGTGCCAACTCCATCTATTTTCCGGTCCTACCATAGTTAATTTATTCTTTTTAAAATAAAGAGCTAGTAACTTTGGAATTCAGTTCCTCAGAGAATATGCATATTAAGTTGAACTTACATATTCCCAAAATATTCCTCTTTTTATATCCAAGTTTAAAAGATGCAGTTTTTATTTTATTTTTGAAATAATTAGTTTTAGTAGTTTGTTTTCCTATGGATGAGGTGAATTTTGATTTTTCTCCCCTTTCCTCATTTGTGTTATAAACTCCTTGAAATCAGGAATCAGGTCTGATCAATTTTTCTGATTATTCAAAGCTCCTTGTTTAGAGCTCTGTACAAAATAGATGCTCAATGAATAATTTTTGGTGATACTTATGTCACTGTCATGGTCAAACAATTAAATTTGGCCCTGTACACCCATCTTTTCATCATTTCTCCAGTGAAAAAGAATCTCTTAGGTTTGCAAACTGTTTAACTTTTATTCTACTGCTACATACTTTAACACTATTCATAAAGATTTATCAATATTTAGCAATCTCATGCATTCACAAGTTTCTGGCATCCTGGAAAAACTACAACTATTTACAAGAAAGTATAACATTTCCTCTGCTGGACTGGTTTGATCTGCCCTTATTGTTCTCAGTATTTCTCTCTTCTATGCTTGGAAACAGACATAAAAGACATAAAAACAGAAGCTCAATTGTTCAGGGCTCTGCACAAAGTAAGAGACCAATAAATACCATTGATTTATTGATATAATGTTGGACTAAGTTGGGCCAGTGCTCATCAAGTCCAGTAATATATCTCTGATGAGACCAAAAGAATCCTTGGAGAAGCAGTGTGAAGATTATCCTCCGTAATATCCATCTTCAAGTTTATATATGAACCTTCTAACAAAACATGGATGTGTGCTGAACAACTCTTTTTCATGGTATTTGTTAAGTGCTTATTATGTGCCAGGCACTGAGTGCTCAGGCAGATACACGCTAATCTGCTTGGACATAGTCCATTTCCCACATGGAGGTCATGGACTTAATTCCCATTTTACAGATGAGGTAACTGAGAAGTTAAGTGACTTGCCCCAGATCACACAGCAGTAATGTGGTGGAGTCAGGATTAGAACTCAGGTCCTTCTGAAGCCCAGGCTAGTGCTCGATCCCTAGGCCCTGCTGCTTCTCAAAAAATGATCTTTGTGGCAGCATGTAGTACAAAATAAAAGGGAAGAGGGTCTGAAAGGCAGGGAAGCCAGTAAGGAGGCTAATGCAATAAAAGTGCAATTGGACCAGATCTTGTACCAAAGTGATAGCTGTTTGAGGGGAGAGGAAACGATGGACCCAGGAGACGTTATGTACAAAAAACTAAAGTTCGGGCAGTATATTAAATTATTGCAAATGAAGGACAAATCTAGATATTATTTAGACTGCAATGAACTTGGTCTATAGGAAATATTCAGAAATCAAAGTGCTGCCCTTGAGAAACTTGTAGTTTCTTTCAGAACAGTACCTGGATTTGTGCTGTGGCTGACAATGACTTTCCTATTCAAGCTCTTCTTGACCTAGATCTACTTAATGCTCTTGATCCAACCTCTTGCTCTGCTAGGGAATTAACCTCTTCTCTCACAGCACCTAATAACTAGTCATTCAGTCACAAGTTTCTCCCATTCAGGACAGAAATACCATGAGGGGGCGGGGGAGGGGAGGAAAGAACACTCATTCAATAGTATTTATTGAATGCTTACTATGCGCAGAACACTGTATTCCTCAGGCTAACAAAGAAATACACAGCATTTACTGATCATCTACTGTGTGCAGAGCACCCTACTAAGCACTTAGGAATGTATAAAAAGATGAGACAAGATATTTGTCCTCAAGAATCATATAACACAATGATAACTGCAGTTCCATTTAGCTGGCAAGTAAAAATGTACACTGTAATGCACTCCTAGGTGCAAGGTTGTTGTTTTGCTTTAAAATGAGACTTCACATTTGGTTTACCAAAAAAGTGGTATTACCACTGAATTTAAAATTTCTAAGGGAAAAAATTACTACTCTCATAGTCAAGTGCTAATTTAGCGCTCTTTAAATATTGAGACCCCACTTAATTTTTGTTTGCTTAACTCATTTTAGTACATCCTAGACCAGTCTACTAGACTGTAAGCTCCTTGAAAGCAGAGATCATGTTTGCCAACTCCACTGTATTGTACTTTCCCATGCACTTAGTACAGTATTCTGCACACAGTAAATACTCTATAAATTTTGTTTATTGATTACTCACACAATCATGCCCAAAGCAAAGTACCCAAACCCCTGCAGACACATTTTTACAAGTTACACCAAGCTGAGAGTTTTAACTTATACTGTTTTTTGTTCAAAGTAGGACCGTTTAAGTAATTTGCCATAAGTCACAAATGATTGTTACTGGTGCAGAGAAACAACCCCGATAAAAACTAGACTCTGAAAATAAATATTATAAGGAATTGAAACAAGGCCCAAAATGATGTCTGCAAGAGTTTTAATATGGCTGAATCAAAAGTAAGGATCATACTAAAAAATAAGACAGATTATTCATTTGGACTGTGTAGCTGATTCTCTAGGTGTTTTACTTAACCATATATACCATTCACACCTTTCATTACCTACTAAGGCTATGACTGAGATATATACCAAACCTATTTACGTTAGTGTTAATAGGAAAATTTAATGCTTCACTTTTTTTGGTGTGCATGATGACCATTAAGTGAGGACTAATCAGCTTGTCTCATTTTACTAAAAACTAGTTGCATAAAATTAACAATGAATCCCAACACGATTTATTTGCCCATTCTCTCAAGTCCTTAGAACAGTGCTCTATAGAGAGTAAGCACTCAAATACGACTGCTTTGCATAAATCTCAAAACCTAATAAGCTAAAGAAAAAAGATCAACAGAAATTTCAGCACATAGAATTTCCAAATACAGACAGACCTTGACCTTTTACTTTTTGATATCTGATGAATGGTATTTCCTTTCTTTCTGTTAACCCTTTGTTTTGGCTTTACAACACTGGGTCCTCCTCTCTGGCACTTCCTCCTTTTACTGCCTTCAGGAGAGCAGTGCTTCACCAGAGGTAACAGCTATCCATCAATCAATCCATATCAATCCATCATATTTATTGAGCACTTCCTGTATGCAGACCACTGTACTAAGCACTTGGGAGAGTACAATATAACAATATAACAGAGTGAGTGGACAAGTTCCCTGCCCACACAGAGCTTAGAGTCTAAAGAGGAAGACGGACATTAATATAAATCAGTAGGTTATAGCTACACACCTAAGTACATGTGTATAATATGGCTATACCCACTCTCCCTGGTGTGATCAGGTAATCAAGTATATAGTTTCTCCTTCTCTTCCCCAACTCCTCCCTATCCCCAGCCTCTATCCCCATCCCTCTTTGAACTTTTCTGCAGCTCTTCCCCAACAAACTGTTTTTTCTATTTACTGACTCTACACACCACTCACACCCAAGACGACAACTACTGCCTCCCCTCTCTCTTCCCCTGCCTACCATTTCCCCCATCTTCCCTTTTAATTAACACCAGAGTTGCTCTCAACCAGTCCCGAGGTGGCTTCAGCTGTTAAAGGGGCCAACCAGCATCTATTGGAAAGACGATGGCATCCACAGGTACCCCATTCCTGTCCACCCTTTACTCCCCTCCCTGATAATGCCTTTTTACTTTCCTTTCTTTAACAATGTAGCTATGCACCAGGAGGGCCAGAGGACTGATTGCAATAGTTATTTCCATAGTCCTTTTTAACTTACCTTGGTTTTAAAATTTTTATTATTATTATTATTACCAATTATATTTAGTTAAGCGCTTACTATGTGTCAAGCACTGTTCTTAATTAGTGGGGTAAATACAAGTTAATCAGATCAGGCACAATTTCTGTCCTTGGGGGTCTCAGTAAAAAGTAAAAAGGAGAACAGGGAGGGAGAGTTAACCTCTTCTGCCATAGCACTAAATAACTAGTCATTCAGGTACAGACTCCTTCCATTCAGGGCAGAAATACATGAGTGGGAAGGAGAGAACACTTCTCTGCTAACAAATAATAAAGCAATCAACAGTATTTATTGAGCATCTACTGTGTGTAGAGCACCTTACTAAACACTTAGGAATGTATAAAAGAGGTGAGACATGATACCTGTCCTCAAGAATCTTACAATCCAATGATGATTACATTTCATTTACTTGGAAAGTAAGAAATTTGTCCTGTAATGCACCTCTGGGTACAAGGATGTTGGTTTTGTTTTGCTTTAAAATGACACTATTTCTATGTTTGTACAAAATGGGTTTAGTTTTTTTGTTTTGTTTTTCTAGCTATACTACATCCATAATCTCTGAACTGCAAGAGTGACTGGCTATACTATCCCATCACCAGCTCCTCCAGCAGCCAGACAAGATAGCTGAGGGGGCAGAGAAGAGTTATCCTTTTTCCTCCCCCAGCCTGGTGGATCCCTCTGGTCTGGACCAGTTGGCTCTGCTGTGTGGCCCATTGGGCACTGCCAGCCTGGACCTGGGAAGCAGCATGGCTTCGTGGAAAGAGCAAGGGCCTGGGAGTCAGGGCACCTGGGTTCTAATCTCAGCTCTGCAAGTCCCTTGCTGGGTGACCTTGTGCAAATTATTTAATTTTTCTGTGTCTCAGTTTCCTCAATTGTTAAATGGGGATTAAATACCTGTTCTCCCTCCTACTTAGACTGCAAGCACCCTGAGGTAGAGATTGTGTCTGACTTAATTAACCTGTACCTACTCCAGCTCTGAGAATAGTGTTTGACAAAGTAAGTGCTTAACAAATAGATTGTGAGCTCCTGGTGGGAAGGGAATGTGTCTGTTGTTATTCTGTACTCTCCCAAGAGGTTAGTACAGTGCTTGGCACACAGTAAGCACTCATTAAAACTGAATAACAAAACTGGCAATGTGCCAATAAATGCTACACAAAATGCTCCAATAAAAATTATTTTGCCTTTGTTCTAATTACACTATTTTGGGCTTCTTAGAGATTCTGTCCTCTCTTTCCTGTCTCTTCATCTCTAGTACTTAGGCTATTCAGGTCTCACTGTTAAGTTCTAATGAAGTCTTTTAAAAATGAAATGGATAATTTTTTTTTGACCAGCTTTACAAGGGTAGCAGCAAACAGAAAAATAAAGGCCAAGTTTAACGGAGGAAGACATGCCTCCCAAATGCCCAGAAGTGAATGCACATCTGAAGGGATTCAACAGACACACTTACAGGGAGCATTCAAGTAATATGTAAAGGAAGGTATTCCACATTCCTGTCAGCAGTATCAGATGGTGTATCTTAACTGCAGTTGCTTTTTGTTTTTGTTGACAGGGAATTGAGAAATAATCAATTCCCTTAGGGCCATCAAAAACCATTAACACCATATTTGGCATTGAGCTGTCTTCCCCTGCAAGGTAACTAATGCTACATAACTGCCACAGTAAATTCTGTAAATTCCAAAGCAAGGAAATCTACAGGGAGGAGGGAAAGACTGACTGTTCAGGTTACCGAAAATTGGGTTATTGTGTTTTCCATCCATCAGGAACCAGTTAATAGGGAGGAAAAAAATTGAGCTTTTATACTGTTTGATTCCTCTATCAACTCAAATCCAGTTTATTCTTCCAAACATTGGGGTGAGCATTTGGTAAGGTACTTTTAAGAAAAATGATAGGCTGGAGGAGGAAACAGTTCTTCCAAGAAAGGACTCCTTTACCCTCCATGCACTTCTGGGGAAACAATGACAGAAAAGGGAAAACCAGAAGTTTCCACAAACAGAAACTATTTTCTATAATAAAACTGCCACTCAAAACTGCAGACCCACTGGAGAAGAGAACATGAATTCAAAGAAAGGATAGGAAAACAGTCCAGGTGAGCTTACTGAAGGATGAGAAAGTTTGACGGGGTATGTATTATTTCTGGAAGGAACAAACGTTTCTAGAAATGGCTGAAAATATCTTTATTAACTTCACCTATACCTCCTAAAAATGAAAAAAAGGGGAAGAGGGGAAAGTGGCACGGTAGATAGCATGATTGTTTTTGCAAAGAGTACATTTAAAAAATAAACTAACAAAATAATTAACCTGGTTCATTTTTAAAATATTGGAAAGGACTTAGGTCTAGTTTTTGTTTTGTCATCTTACATCAAAAGTAAACCTATCTAAGAACTTTTCAATCCAGCCTGGACAAGAAACTGCTCAGCCCCCATGCCAGCCAAGCCAGGATGATGCAAGAGGGGCAGTATGTCAGACCTACTCAGCTGCTACAGGCCTTGTCACTGTTGGACTCTTAAATTGTGCAGAAACTGAAGTTCTGTTCCTCTAGGCACAGTGTCCTATTGTTCTTACTGCATTTGTCATTGGCTTTGTATTTTACGTTGCTTTTGTGATTCTACTCTTGGAACTGGCTTTATATGTATATTAGGAAATCCCAGTCAAGATTTCTGTGAGATTGTGAGCTCCCTGGCTTTTTGTTGTTGGTTTGTTTTTTGTTTGTTTGGGGGGGGGGGGGGGGGGGGGGGGGGGGCAGGGGGGGCGCTGGTTTGTTTGGCTTTTTTGGGGGGCAGTGCAGAAAGTAGGGGACAAGGGACATTATCATCAATGATATTTATTGAGCGCTTTGTGTGGAACACTGAACTATGTGCTTGGGAGAGTAAAATTTATAATTCATTTTAGTGTCTGTCTCCCTGGCCAGACCCGGCAAGCCCTCTGTGGGAAGGGGCCAGATCAACCAACATTACTGTGCTCTCCAAAGTGCCTCATATGGCGGTCTGAACACAGTCTCCACCTCTGACTGATCAATGAGTGGCATTTATTGTTAACTGTGTGCAGAGAACTGTACCATGTGCTTGGGAGAGTACAGTAGAACAGAGTAGGTAGAAACATTCCCTTCCCACAATGAGACCACAGTCCAGAGGGAGAGACAGACATTATTTATTAATAAATAAAAAATAAGATTATTTATATTATATTAATTATTTGTATTATATTTTATTATTTGTATATTAATAAATTTAATTAATAAATAATACCTGAATGAATATATCTGAGTGCTGTGGGCTGGGGCGGGGGGGATGGGGGGGGTGGCGCACCCTACAGCACCACAGGTGAAATACCAAAGATCATAGACCCAAGTGCATTGATGACAGATTGATAATGCTAATCAATAATAATAATGTTGGTATTTGTTAAGCGCTTACTATGTGCCGAGCACTGTTCTAAGCGCTGGGGTAGACACAGGGGAATCAGGTTGTCCCACGTGGGGCTCACAGTCTTAATCCCCATTTTACAGATGAGGGAACTGAGGCCCAGAGAAGTTAAGTGACTTGCCCACAGTCACACAGCCGACAAGTGGCAGAGCTGGGATTCGAACTCAGGAGCCCTGACTCCAAAGCCCATGCTCTTTCCACTGAGCCACGCTGCTTCTCCAGCCACGCTGCTTCTCCCAATTAATGGTATTTATGGAGCGCTTACTGCATGTCTAATTCTCATCCATGCATTCTTCCCTGACACTCTGTTCTGTGCTTTGCAGCCAGTGGGCATTTAAGAAACAGAATTACTATTACTATTATTAATAAACTTCTGGGATCTTTGAATCAAAGCTACTAAATAAGACAAAACAAACTGCTGTATATGATGGAACAATAACAAGGGTTCAGTAAAAAGGAAGTGACAGTAGTTGATCAGAATAACTAAAAATTAAGGAGAGTTGTGTTATTTGCAATAGTATTTTATAGAGTCATAAATGATTGTTTAAAATATTCTAATCTTCCATTTTCTTTAGAATTAGTAGAAAGGGAGGTTTTTCAGCCTATAGTGATGTTACATCATACACACTACTATTTTTAGTTGTGTCTTATTTATTAGCTTCAATTCAAATCTCTCTAATATTTAGCTATTCTGATCAACTGTTGTCAGTTTCTTTTTACACATCTCCATTTTACAGTGGGAACAGGTATTGTCCAATTGAAATCAAGGTGCTTCTAAATAATACACCCTGCCTTTTAATTCCTCCCATAGACTTATATGGCCTCATCATAATTTCACAAGTTTAGTTTGTCACCTAATGTGATAGCCAATAAAAGCACTTCTAAAGTGAGTTTGGCCATTTACATTTAGGAGATCTTTCTGCCCTCATTTTCTGCTGTAATCTTTCCTTAATATCACAGCCAAAAAGACAGAGATGTTCAGTCACACTTCTTTAAATCTACCTATATACAGTTGATCATGTAAGTATCCACTTAATTCACAAAGGTATAACTTTACAGTCTTCAAGACTGTAAACATGTCCTGCCAACTCTCCCAAGCTCTTGCCACAGTGCTCTGCACACTGTAAGAACTCAATAAATGTGATAGAGTCCAACTGAAGACGACCTGGTAAAATCACTTTCATTGGCTTGCCCCCAAGACCCAAATTTACCAACAGAAAATGTACTTCTACTGATTTTAATAGAACTGGCCTCTGACAACTGATCACTTTAATATATATCTGGAATAATAGAGATTTTCCACACTGCCCTTTTGTAGAGGGAAAAGATGAGCATGCCAAGTTCAAATTATCTACCCATTTTTACTTACATATTCAGGTTTTAATTTTTTGTCTCCTCCTCTCACGGCCACCTTCTCTAATTTGTCTATAATTGGCATAATCATTTCCTCATCTTTAAGACGAAGTTCTTCGTGAATTATTTCTATGTCTCGAACAGGATCTACGCTTCCTTCAATGTGAGTGATATCATCATCTTCAAATGACCCTAAAAATATTAGAGAGAAAATTTTTTACCTCAAGAAAAAAGCATAGTATCACAAGAAAGTATGGGTTTTGATAAATGAAGCTTTAAATGCCCTATAAAATTAACCACGACAATGCTCACTTACAGTATTTTTCATTATACTAGTTTTCTACTAAGCACAAAATATTAGCAATACATGATTAACACAAGTAATGTGAACATAACCAAAAAGTGATTCAAATAAATACAATTTTAAGAGTATTAAGTTGTGGGACAGTTGATATGCACAACTCTGGTAAATCAAAAGGTTCAAAGTTTCAGACCAAGAATTTCGAAGTTCTGAACCCATACTATTAGGGTTTCCAAGGGAAACAGGATTTAGGGAAAAAAAAGGCCTGAAATCATCTGGCAGGCCTTTTCCCGGCTTCAATCTACTTTATCACTGTGGTTCTGACGGTGATTAGATAATGAACCACTCAGACACACAATTTACACAGCAGCTAATTTCATCGTCCTGATTTGAGGGTATGGTTTTTAGGGGGCCATCAAAGAAACAGATGAAGGTGCATTTGTCAAATATGAGTGACAACCATTCACACTATCTGAACAAAATGGTGCTGGCCCTTATTAGAAACACATGCTATTATCACATATTTAAAGTGCCGTTGAAGCCATAATTTCAAATTGCCAACTAGAAACATAAGGGTAAAACAACCAGATATTACTGAAGCATGTGTACTGACTTCATGCCCTTTTGAAGACATAATGTGGCAACATAATTCAACTGGGATTTACTCAAATTACCAGATAAGGAACAGCATCATAAAATGAACATACCAAGAAATATTTTAAACAGAAAGTGATAACAGACTCATAAAAGAACCGATTTATTTACAAATAAATTACATTAGGATGGCCTACTGCACCAAGTCCCCCAAAATCAGTTGTGGTATTTAAAAAACAAATGTGAAACAAATCCACTCAATAAATACAGAAGAGGAGTTTAAATGTTATAAATAAGTGAGGCTTGTGAGGGGAGGGGTGCATTCCAAAGCAAAATAAATCAGTGAGCCTTACTCATTCATTTTGAAACACTTGGAGAAAGATGAACTAACGCTGCAAGTTATAAAGAGCACTTGACATTATTACCCACAAGTAAAAACATCTGAGAAGTTTCCACCTTAGAGTGGAATTATTCAAGCCACTCGTGATTTAACACAATTTTCAAAACATCATGGCAATCAACACACACATATCTACAATACTCAGGTGCAATTGAGTTATGACAGGCTGATATATGATATGTGATATGTTCCACACTGTCATATTCATTTTCATATGAGTAGAAAGACCTTAGAAAACATTAATAAAATTTAAATAGCATTAATTTGCAGTCTGGAATGATACTGATACATAACACTTGGAATTTATGAAGTTAAACCAAGCCTAAGCAAGAAAAAAGTTTTTAAAAAGTGTAAAAAACGATTTAACAAAACATTTTGTTGCACTAATTTTAACACTCAAGTTATTAAAGAAAATAATCCTACTACCACTGGGGGTATTTCTGAGAGAGTCAAAAATATTGAGTTTGCAGTGGAAACTCTATATGTATAACTATAGAATAACTAATCATAAAAGATGAAATACATAACGGGAAGCAATTTAGAAAAAAAACCTAGGTGGGAAGAAGTTGATCAAAGAACCTTTATCATCATTGTAAAGATCCATTAAGCTTCAGTTCACAGTGCAGTAAAATACTTTATGTGAGCTCTGAACACCTTCACAAAAACATGGTGAGAAAACAAACACAAAAGGCAAACAAAACAAAAGGCCAAATTCAGTGATGTCTCTATAGTGAACCAAGTAGTCATAGTAATGGTATTTACTGAATTCTTACTGAGTGTAATGAACTGTAAGAACAACCAAAGACACATTTCCTGTCCTCAAGGAGCTTCTACTCTAAGATTGAATATTCAAAAGCAGTGGAATCAAAAGAAATGAAATTGAATATGCAAATATGGTCCCTACTTAATTTGTTAGTTCCAAGTGAGACAAATACTTTGTTCAACCTGGGCACACAGTAAGGGCTTAATACCCTAATTACCATTATCATCATAATAGACAAAATTGCTGATCGTAGGCATAAAAAGTTGCTAAGATCTACGAAGTCTTGTTAGAAGAGGCGGCATTTTTGGAGGGTTTTGAATATGGGAAGGGACCGACATGTAACTGATTTGGAGTTCCAGGCCCCAGCGACTCTGTGCGAGAGGTTGGACATGGTTAGATGAGAGCAGGTTACAACTAGGAGGTGAGCTTGGAAAGGAGTAAAAAGGGCAAATAAAGGAATAGCAGGTGAGGAAAGTTAATAAGCGCCTGAGAGAGAGTCTTAATGTCATGGGTATGAAATTTTGGGCTGATGTAGAGGGAGATGGAGGTTACTGAGAAGAAGGGAGATATATTGCTGGATAACATTAAAGGAAGATGAACCAGGCAGCAGCATGAAGTATGGACTGAAGGGGCAGAGGGAGGAAGCAGGAAAACCAGCAGTGAGGTCAGCAAAATAGTTAAATAACATTACGATGGGTTCTTGCGCCGGGTGGAGAGGTAGGCACAGAGAGATAGCAAAATGTTGATGAGGAAAAAAAAAAAGCAAGAGCAATCTGTAAGAACAGACAAGGACCCAGTGCTAGTGTAGCTCAACCAGTGAGATTTAACTTAAAGACCCAATGAAGAAACAAAGATGGATAATTTGGTTCCTTAATTAATCCTTGAGAGTGATTAATGAACTACAATGAGGTCATTAATGACCATCCCTAAGAAAAAGTCACTTTCAACCAAATGCCCTGTTTACCTAATGGATGAGTAACACAAATATCCTGGTAGAAGGAGATATAAATTATTTCTCCCTCTAAGAAAAAGACATCATGAAAATTATTAAAGAGAAATCCACTTATATATCCAGAATTTCTTACATATTCGTTCTTTATATTAATGCCTGTTTCCCCCTCTAGACTGTTGACTCGCTGTGGGTAGGGAACATGTGTCTCCCAACTCTGTTGTATTGTACTCCCAAGCACTTACTACAGTGGTCTGCACACAGTGGTCTGCTCAATAAATACCACTGATTCATTGATTGTCTCTTCAAATGTATGTAACTGAAGGATTCCCCACCAGTCTTGAGCCTCAACACTCAAATATGAGGAGCACTTGTCACAAATGGGTTGCAATAAGGGTGACCTGACAGCTCGTAAACCTCATGTTTAAGAAAGAAACAGCCTTACCATGTGAATGTCCCCTTGGAGGGGAAAAGAAGATGCAAGTCCCAAAGGAACAAGGAACAGACCAGAGCCCCCTTACCTTATCAGTTTTAGAAACCTGCCCTTGTTATGCATATACACTCAACATTCACACTTTGCCCCCTTGCCCTAGAGAGTCTTCCTCTCTATGCAGCATCTCCAAGGGCACCAGACAGTGACTCTTTGTCTCCCATTGACTCAGCAAGGACACGCCAGTCTTTCACACAGCCTGTATGCTGGTGGTGATGTAGAGAAGTATGTGTAAAGTGCATCATTCTGGGAGTCAGGTAATCTTGGTTCCAATCTCAGCTTTGACAACTGCTTGCTGTGTGACCCTGGGAAAGTCACTTAACTTCTCTGCGCCTGTTTCCTCAACTGCAAATGGGGGTTAAATACTTCCTTCCTACTTAAACTGTGAGTCCCATGAAGGATAGGGACTCTGTCTGGCCTAATTAATTGTACCTACTCCAGTGTTTCCATGCCCTCAACGAATTTACGGCCTAAAGGGGAAGACACATTCATATAGATAAATTACAGATATGATCATAAGTGATGTGAGACTGAGTGAGGGGTGACTGTAAGCTCATTGTGGGCAAGGAACGTAGGCTGTTTACTGTTGTAGTGTACTCTCCCAAGCACTTAATACAGCACTCTGCACACAGTAAGCACACAATAAATATGACAGAATGAAATGAAGTGCAAGAACGACACAGAAGGGAGTGGAAGGAGAGGAAATATGGGTTTATTGAAGTAAGGCCTCTTGGAGATGTGATTTTAACGGACAATACGCCCCCATTCTTTTGAGATAATAATAATAATAATAACGACATTTCTTAAGCGCTTACTATGTGCAAAGCACTGTTCTAATCACTGGGGAAGATACAGGTGATCAGGTTGTCCCACGTGGGGCTCACAGTCTTCATCCCCATTTTACAGATGAGGGAATTGAGGCACAGAAAAGTTAAGTTACTTGCTCAAAGTCACACAGCTGAGAAGGCAGCTGAGCCAGAATTTGAACCCATGACCTCTGACTCCCAAGCCCAGGCTCTTTCCACTGAGTCACGCTGCTGCTGCTGCTGCTTAATAAATCTGATTAAGCAGCATCTAACACTAAACATATTCAGTAAAGCTTTCAATAATTTGAACCCAACTAATTCAGGATTTGTAGTAATTCTAATACAGTTGTGCAATTCTCAATCAATCATTCAAGTGATTGACGGTATTTTTTGAGTATTTACTGTGTGGAAAGCACTGTACTAAGAATTTGGAAAAGTACAATACATAAAAATTGATAGATATGATCCCTGTCCAAGTATGATGTTCTTTTGCTAGGAAGTAGCACAACCTAATGGAAAGGTCCCAGGCCTGGGAGTCAGAAGATCAGGATTCTAATCCCAGCTCTGCCCCTTGTCTACTGTATGACCTTGGGCAAGTCACTTAGCTTCTCTGTGCCTCAGTTTCCTCCATTATAAAATGAGGGCTCAATATCTATTTTCCCTCATACTTGGACTGTGGGAAGAATGTGAGACAGGGATTATATCCAACCTGATTGTCTTTTATCTACCCCAGCAATTAGGATAGTGCTTAACAGATAGTAAGAGCCTAACAATACCATAATTACTATGATTGCTCTAATCAAATCATTTCTTTCCTTGTGCTTATTATGAATTTTGCTAAAAATTACATTCTTTAGCTTCATATATTCAAGTTTCCAATTATATTTGTATTTTATATACTGTATTTGAAGGGAATAAGGTGGATTTTAAAATAAGAGGTTCAAACTAAGTATCCTTTTTATTCTAAAAGGACTCTCCCTTCTTCTTTCCTCTCAACTGTCTCCTTAGTCAATTTAGCTTCAAAAAATGGAAAGGATCAATTTGGCTGAGGGAAGTTGGTAAGGGGCAAAACAGAAGTGGGAAGAGATAGCACTCTGTTAAGAGAAGATTCTCTTGCCGTATCTTCTCAAAATAATTACACAGTGGTTTACTAAAACAAATGGAAAAATCTCATTTTGTGGAGGTCTTTGTCACAGAGGCATTTAAGTGGATAGAGCAAATAGTGTTCAGTTAATTACTTTTTATATTAACTTTTGTTAGCTTGAGAAAGATTGAAAAGGGAAAATAATAGTACATTTCAGAGGACACCCTATTCATTACGAGTAAATCTTGCTTAAATCAAAGAATAATGTGTATGAAATTGTCAATGCACTGGGATGCATAAGCACATGCTATAAAGTATTGTTTTCTCAAAATACTTTATCTAATATATAGAAAAAACTTCCTTGTTCTCATCCCCTGGGAAATATACAAAAGCCTTCTTTAAACTGAAGTATTCTTGCCTTACTTCCATGGTAGTTTTGAGAAAAAACAGATTCATGCATATGCAAATGATTGTGACTGGAAATGAATTAGCAATGTGGCTGTGGATTAAACTGAGTAGATAGACCTGATTCCTGCCCTCATGGAATTTACAATCTAGCAGGGAAGACAGATATTAAAATACAGTATAGACAGGGGATGTTACAGAGTCTATGGATATGAACATAAGTACTGGGGGAGCAAGGCGGTTATCTAATGGCTCGGGGGAACAGGACTTAAGTGCATAGATGACACAATAATGAAGGAAACAAGGATGAGATGAGAGATTTAATCAAGAAAATCTTTCTGGAAGAAACATGATTTTAGGAGAGAGACTAGATCAAGGCACAGAAGATAGGCTAGTGTTAGAGAAACAGAGTGGGCATCCCTTCGCAATCATAATATACATGGGTTCTAGGCCCTCTAGCTGCATCTTCCTTTTCATGAACTCAAACCCCTTCCCCTCTCCGCATCACATTCCTCCACAATATCTGGGCAATAAAAGTATCAGATTTTTTTTCTTATGGCATTTGTTAAGCACTAAGTGCCAGGACTGTACTAAACTCTGGGGTAGATACAAGTTAATCAGGTTGGACACAGTCCATATCCCATATGGGGCTCATAGTTTTAATCCCCATTTTACAGATGAGGTGACTGAGGCACAGAGAAGTTAAGTGACTTGCCCACAGTCACACAGCAGACAAGTGCTAGAGATGGGATTAGAACATAGGTCCTCTGACTCCCAGGCCCATGCTCATTCCACTAGGCTCCACTGCTTCTCCAATTCTTGCCAATTCAAATGGACCACACCCTTTGTTCACCTTTACTTCCCCATTCCCATCCTTCCCCCCAAATAAATGCAACCTGGGTACAAAAATACATTGTAAGAGTAAAAGCAGAGTGTCAGTTAAATTCAAGATCAAGAAAACTTAAGGTTGTTACATTACAAACAGAAAATCCCCTAAAGCCTTTGCAAGCTAGTAAGGCAACAGACAATGGTAGATCATAATGTTAAGTGTACTTCCATTTATCAGACACAATCAAGAAAGCAGTTCTGGCACATCCACGACCTGACTCTACAAACCAGGCAAAAAAAACCCCACCAAAAAACCACACACACACACCCCTCATCTAATCACATCACTTAAAACATAATAACTGCCCCTTATTGTGACGACACTTTTGCTATTTGCAATGATGGGCACTACATTTGCTTTAGTCTTAGTATCAAGCCACAACATATCACAAAGGTTCTCATTTTGTGGTTGAAGAGAATTAGGTCTAAATCCAGATGACTTCCATGGCATCTATGATTTTAATTTTTTTTCCCCACTTTAAATCTACGTGCCTCACATGCAACTATTTCTCATTCATCGATACAATAAAAGGTAATTTTTGTAAGTGCTTAACATAATCGGTTTGCATTCACACATGGCCCTCCAGGCTCCACTTATATTTCCCATCATGCAGTGCACCTCCATAATTCTGGGTCTAGAAAGCCCACTCCTCCCAAGATTTGTAAATGGCTTTCAAGATCAATCGTCGTATTGTATTAAACTAAATACTCTGATCCCTCTGCCTCCAACTTACCTTCTTGGCAGAGAGGTGGGGAGGAAAACAGTTTTCACCACTTATATGTGTCAAAGACAGTCAGTTTATGCTTTTCCTAAAAAATCAAGAGAGTCTCTCTCTCTCTCTAACGAAATGAGGTAAATTCTGGTATGGGAATAGGAAGAAATAAATCACTTGATTTAATCATTTTCTTAACTCTAGGAGACTAAATAAAGCAAATGATAAGTACCTGGCCAAATTTCCACATCTTTCCACTTTGAGTCAATTAAAAATGGATGAAACTCGATTTTCACAACTATAGGAAAATTATGGGGGGGGGGGGGCTGCTTTACAAGTAATTTAAAATGTAAATGATCTTCAAGGTAAACCTGCTTTTATAATCCACTGAAGCCCTTTGAAACCAACTGGATGGCAGTTTCTCTACTTACGTAAATCAGTAAGGCCAACTGTCCTAAAATTTTTAAGAATGAGCACTGCTTAGGAAGAAGGTTCCTCAGGGGATTTAGAAGCCATGGCGATGGTTACTAAGATCCATCCAACCATTTTGGGAACAATTAAATCATGATCCCTGGAATGGCCTAAAATAAAGCATATTCACAGAAGGGACTAAGAGCAAAGGGGGCAGCTCTCTCCCAGAGAGAACAGTGCCGGTGGTAGTCAGGATTTGGAAAATAGTGATTTAGGCAAATTTACCCCATGGCCTTAACCTGTTTTATTAAGACAGGGAAAAACAACCTGTGATTTTAAGGCAGACAATCCCCTGATTTGACTGAGTAAACTGACCAGGTTCAAACATGGGAAACTACGGTTCTAAAAACTATATCCTTAAGGAATTCAGAGTGACTTGATCTTTAAATTGGTTAAGGGCTCAAAAACAAGAGCTTGATTTAAAGGTGAAAAATAACTTGTGGTCCCTTGAAATATTCAAAAATTCATCAAGGTTTTTAAAGCTTAACAAAATGAAATACACACGTGACTGACTTCAAGGGTCCCAATCTAAAATTAAAGAAATTATAAGTGATTCACGCAGGACTATTACACAAAGTAGTGAATATATGGAAGCAATCAAGCAATGCCACAAACTAACAGCATTCCCAATCTTGAGACAAATAGGTCTTTAAAGTAGAAAAGAGCAATGAAGTGGGCCAGAGAGGATTTGGAAGCCTTAAAAGGGACTATCCTTTTCAGAAAAATGTATACTTGTTCTCTACGGTCTCTTCAGGGGTCGCTTAAAAAAAGACCACAAACAGAAAAATACAAATAATGGATTAAAACCAAAATATGGATCGGGAGGGGAGGGACAGATTAGAGTCTCAAATGGAATACTGTCCAACTACACAACTATCACCAAAATTTATATTTGATCATTGTGTAAATTTGTCTAAAAATAGTTTAATCAATCATATTTATTGAGCACTTACTGTGTGCAGAGCACTATAATAAGCACTTGGGAGGCACAATATAACAGCTAGAAACGTTCCCTGCCCATAAAGAGCTTACAGTCTAGATTAGGTAAATAGCACCTGACTCACAACTACTGAATAGAGTTTTGTGGTGAGAACGCAGCAGTACATGGATAGGAGACAATCTGTAGTTCTAGAAGAGTGCTATTACATAATATATTCACTCTAGTGAATGTAATACTCAGAGGTCTGCACAGCAGGGAAGCATACTGTACCAATACTGTAGACATAGCCATAACTGAGCAGCCTTTTAAAGTCATTCAAAAGTCAATATCTACAGTTAATTATATTCAATTGCTCAAAGATTTCACATTGAGTTGTTGCTTACATCTTTTAATGGGCATTCATTTCTTACTGTGTATTTTACTGTAATAAATGTTTTAAATAAATCGTTATCACATTTCATGAACACCACTACAAACTATGTAAGCAGAGTTTAACACTGATTTGCCTCCATCTCCACTCAATGAGATGTTCTTCACCTTCTATAAATGAATTACTATTGGCCAGGAAAGGGTAACTCGGCTCAACAAACCATTTTGTGGTTATCCAGCCAACAGATGTAATTTCAATCTTATTAAATATCAGCTTCGACTATAAAAATTTCCTATCTCAATCTTTTATGTTACCATAGCACAGCTCAACTGAATCTTCATTACTTGGAAATTCTATCTGAATTGCCTGCCCACTAATAATTGGAGCTATTTTTCCTGTAACTGGTCTAAAAAGTATTAGAAACTCTTTCAGTAAAAAGTGCAACTCATACTTACTGACAGAGTCTTGAATTTGAATGATTTGCAACTTTTTTTTACTTGATGTCTTCCACCTATAGTCCCTTGCTTTCTTTCTAATTAAATTGAATATTGGATAGCATAGTAACATTGACATTCAAAGCCTGTTTAAAATCAATGTTGACTGACCGCTTATGTCTCTTTAAGGTGGCATTTTAAGGCCCTGGGTTTTGCATGTTAAATCAATGGATAAAGAGTTTCACTAATAGAAACCCATCACAATTTCTAGATTGGGTTCAACATCCTCATTTTATATACAATTGCATCCTACAATCCTAACAAATCTAATATTCTCCCATCCAGCAGGATTTAAACCCTAAACCCTGTGAAAAACAGGTAGCATAAAAATCCATGTGCTATGCAAAAACATATGGACTTTTACCAGGCCGATATCACATTCTGTAGGCAGACTTGTGATAGGATGTGCTGCACTCTGCCCAATCTTGCCTCTACCCAACTTCTACTGATTATCTCACGCAACTCTACAAAATGGTTGCTGATACAGCTGGCATCTCTGCCTGTGAAATGTAAAAATTGCCCAATTCTAATGAAGCCAACTTCAGTTTCATATCTACCCAATCAGTACTTCTCCAAGCTTTATTATGTGGGTCTATAAATGGGTCTTAATCTTCACCAGGAGTATTTGTCATCTGACTCTCCAAAGCATTCATCTGTCTCTCCTAAGCAACATCAAGGAGACTATCCTCATTTGCTAACCCTATGGGCACAGATAACCTGAAAACGAAGAGGTAACAGAATATGTGAGGAATGTTAATAAAACAAAAAAACACATAGTAACATGGCTACTTCACTTCTCCAGATTATATTCCAGAATTTCCTGTAAAACACTTCACTACAAGCCTCTAAAGATTTTAGCAAGGCTTATAAGTTATACCTGTCAAGATCTGATGACTGTATGTTATGTATTCATCTGAACAGAACCACTACACTTAGTTACAGGCTATCATCAACCAATTCATTCTCTTGCTAAAATCAAGTCATCCAATTACTCCTTGACTAATCAAGGCTGTTTTGGCTTTTTCTTTTTTCAAAAGGTACTCAACAGCATAAACAGTTCACTTACAAGAAATGGAAAGGGGCTAATCAGCAGAATTATTGTTTTGCTGCTACAATTTGCAGTATTTAAATTTAGTTGCTGATTGGACTGAAAGTTTTATGATATAGCATATGAAACTAGTTTAATACAAATGTGAGGCTGTCTAGGCTGTATTGTCTTGCCTCAACTACTACTTCACAGCATAGACAACTGACCACTTCCTTTAAGAATACATAAAGTAAAGCATCCAAAATAGGGTGTTAAGATATTAGATTTTTGGCATTTTTAAATCAGTCTACTAGGAAAATAAAGGTATATGTGCTATTTACCCCCTATAGTATTAAAGTTATTTTCATTGAGCAGTTATCCCAAGCAATATCTACCATAACCCCAGGTAGTTAGGTACTAAGAGAGGAGCACTAACTCTTTAATGTAAAGTGCAGAATCTGTGGTTTAGTGGAAAGAGCAAAGGACTGAGTCAGGAATCCTGTGGCCTAATCTATGTACTCTTAGGTGAATCAATTTATTTGGGCCTCGGTTTCCTCATCTATAAAATTGAGTAAAATAGATTTTGGGTGCTGTGTGGCACAGGGATTGTGTCCCACCAAATAATGTTGTGCTAACCCCAGTGTTAAGCACATAAGTGCTTAATAAATGCCATAATTATTACTTTGATTTCAGACAGTCCTTTAGAAAACAAAGAGATGATGCTTATCAACTTAATCTCACGGAGTAAATTTAATCCCTGGAGACTTGGGCATAAAATATGCTAGTCTGATTTTTGCAAATGTGAAAAATGTATTTAGCTCCCTAATGAAAATTAAACAAAATAGTGATATAATTTTTAAAGTGTTTCTTTCAAAACAAAATGATGCTTTAAGCACTAATACTTCATATAATACAGTAAACACTTAGAGTGCATCGTTTAATAGATCTATTTATAATACTGCCCTTCAGTGTCAATCAACAGTGTTTGATTGCATACTGTGAGCATAGCACTGTACTAAGCGTTTGGGAGAGTACAATAGTGTAAATATGATCCTCTCCTTCAAGTACCTTATAATCCAGTGGGGTAGAGAGACATTAAATTACATGTAGGGGAAAATAAATTAAAGGAAGGGGAAGCACCAAGAGTACGAGGACATGTATATAAATGGTGTGGGGGTTGGGAGAATATCAAAGTGCTTAGGGGAACAAGTGCATAGGTAAAACAGAAGAGAAGGAGATTAGGATGTAGAGATGAGAGATTAGTCAGGGAACACTTCATGGAGGAGGTATAATTTTAAAGGGGCTTTAAAAATATGGATGGTGGCTGCCTGTCAGATTTGAAGTGGGAGGAAATTCAGGGCAGGAGGGAGGGTGTGAACAAGTCATTACTCTTGCAGAAAGACAATCTGGAGCCACAATGAATAGGTTTGTGTTAGAGGAGGAAAGTGTGAGGGCTGTATTGAAGAGGGAGAAGAGCAAAGGTAGATCAATCATATTTATTGAGCACTTACTGTGCACAGCACTGTACTAAGCACTTGGGAGAATACAATATAACAGAGTTGGTAGACATGTTCCCTGCACACCACAAGCTTACAGTCTGGAGGAAATGATTAGAGGCAGGATGATTTTTTCTAAAAAAAATGATACAGATGGCAGAGTGAAGTATGGACTGGAGAGGGGAGAAGCTGAGGCAGGGAAAGATGACGCTGTTGAAAGTCAAGGTCCTTGCAAAGCATGCATGGGTTACCTACATGTGATTGATAACTGTGTATAAGGCAAAATATATAATAAAATTCATGCTAGAAAACAAAAGCATAGATCTGATTTTTTCCTTTCTTTTGAAAAGTACTAGCTCCATGTGGGCAAGGAATAGGTCTACTACCAACTCTGTTGTATTGTACTCTTCCAGGTACAGTGCTTTGCACATAAGTGCTCAATATATATGAGAAGCAACTGAAGACTCCCCTTTCTTACAATCTCTCAAATATTTAAATACAACTCAGTACATAGGTCTCAAACCCAATCTTCAGTGAGTACCACGCCAGGCAGTATATAATACTGCAATTACTTTAATATACTGACAGGTAAAAATTGTACATGAACAAAAGCCAAAGATGGGCTCTGGTGCATATTTTTAATTTTCCAAGACATAGCCATGACTCCATATCTAAAAATGCATCTTTTAAGTCAAAGTATAATCCTGTGAAGCTATATATTAATAGGTATATCCTAGTAAAGACATTTTTATCACAAAAATGTCATTTAGTCTAATAAGTCACTTGCCAAGTTTCTTGCTCAAGTGAAAATGGCCAAACCTTTACCATTCTTAAAAATTTGCTTTAAATTCCTAAAACATTTAGCCTGTGTGAATAATCAAGTTTAAAACAAGACTCTTCAACACACACATCTCATGATGGGGAAGAGGTGGCAACTTATAATTGCATCCAAAAGTACTAAACTTTCAAGAAATAAAGCATTTAATAAAAATCTATAAACATCGCTAATGTATGCTGAACGTGAGGGAGGCGACTACATTAAAATCAAAATGTATTAACTGCCAAAGACCTAATATTCCTTAAGGATGAATATGTTTCAATTAGAACAGGCACACCTGCCAACGTCTGCAACATAAGTAAAATCAAGTATAAAAGTGATAAATCAAATGCCATGGTAGACCTGACTTCTGGAGACAGCATTTTTCAGCCTGTCTTTTGTGGCTTTGTTTGGCGCCACAGTCCTTTAAGTTTTGTCTTCATAAAGCCCTAACTAGTTGTAATCATTTGCAGCCTAATTGTGGACATTTATCTGCTTTTCTTATGCATAGAACATAGCTATTAAAGCTGAATGGTGATGGTGTGAAGTATAGGTTAAATTGGGTGAAATTAAAGCAAATTACTCTGGGATGTGGAAATCTGAAAATAGAAACCACCAATGATTTGCAACCCTCTTGATGATCAGCTTCACAGAACCCTAAACGACAAGAAAACTTACATATTTTAAAGTTAACTAGATTTTTTTAAATAATGTGTATAAATGTATTTTTAGCTCTGCATTTCCTAGTAAGAGGGCAAAGATTATGTTGTTCTACTTATGTGGCTGTGATAAAGGTTTTAGGATTTTGATTTCAATTCTCCAACCCATCTTTTAAATATGTTCTTCTTTACCTTAAAATCAGAATGCATTTCAACAATTTTAAACAAAATTAAAGCACAATGTTCAAGTTACCATGCTGAATACAGACAAATGTAAAGTAGGTGATGCTAATTCTGGAGTAGTGAATTTGGCATCATGGAGTCCTACACTAGCATTTAGGGTGAGGTGGTACCAGCTTTAATTCTATGGAGTTAATGACTCTAAAATGAAACATTTCCATGCAATAGCCACTTTTGTGGATTTTTTTTTAATGAAATTGAGACACTGTACTAAGAAGCTGTGCACATGCAAATTGAAGAAAAAATTACTGACATTGGAGATGTCAACAAATTAATGAAGAGTTTAGCATCTATTTAGCTTCCTGGTCCATTTGTGTGCCTTTGAAATACATAAATTTATATGTAAAAGCATTCTGTACTGCATATGGATGATCACAGAAATGGAGAGAAAAAACTTAGGAACTAATACATATAATGAAGCATGACCTAGAGGAGGGCCTAAGAGTCAGAGGATCTGGGTATTAATCCCAGCTCCACTGCTTCTCTGCTACATGACTTTGGACAAGTATTATTGTGCCTCAATCACCTCATCTATAAAATTGGGATTAAGACTGTGAGCTCCATAAGAGACATAAACTGTGTCCAACCTAATAGTTGAATCTGCCCCAGCATTTAGTACAATGCCTAGCACAAAGTAAGTGCTTAACAAATATCATTATACATATACTTATGTAAACACAAACTGATCTCTCCAAAACCTTTAAACTGACTCACAGCTTCAGGAAGAAAATTTGCAGAAAACTTTCACAGAAGTATTTTCATTTACAGTAGGACCTACATTTTCTTTGATAGCTTTGCCTACATGGGCCAATAATGTTCCGGTTCCCCCTTTTTTTTTTCCTGGCACAAGAACCATAGGGAACTAATGAAATTAAATCAGCACCTTTCCCCACTTGCCTACTTTCTGCCCTCTAGGTAAATGTATGAAAAGGTATTTTGGAAAGAAACACTATGCTTTATGTCACAGTCATTTTACCTTAAAACACACTACAAGATTTTCAGTGAACACACCTTACTTCTGACATATCCACCTCATTGTAGACCACCTAATGCACAGATATTCTATCCTTAAATTATGATAATCCAATAAAGAGAAACACTGTTTTCACAAATAAGATGGCATTTAAAATATATATATATATATACACACACATATATCTGGATAAACAATGTTTTTCACATATTCACAAACAAGTTGAAGAGTTGTTGCTCATCTTAACTTCAATAAGCAGAATGGTAAAGAAGCTCAGACAGTGGCACTAGGTCTTTATGTTTGGTTCTACAAAGGTGCCAGTCTCATTTTCATGAGCAATAAACTTCGCCACATATTTAATGAAGGGGAAACATTTTTTATTACAAATCTAGTAATGAAGTGTCATCAGAATTATAGAGCTTAAACCTTCATTATAACATGATGCTTTGAAGCGCTATTAGGAGGTATTGTTATAAAAGAAAATGACAGTGTTTAACAGTCAGGAATCAGAGTAAAATAGTCTAAGATTTTAAATCAGAGACAGGATTTTTTTTCAATGAACTCCATTAAGACTGAACTGACTGAACTCCAGTTCTGCAAGTGACTTGCTCCATATGACCACAAGTAATTTAATTTCCAATCCGTTAGCACATCTTTAAATTACAGCTCTTTCAATCTAAACTATTACCTTTTGTTGTAAAAACCAATAAACATTTCCCAACAGCATGTCTCCCAATTCTATCTGAAAAACACCCTGTCCTCTTTGACACTGAGGTCAAAGCACTTGTCTCCCCAACTCAATTCCCTCATACCTCAACCAGATAACTATAAATTAATATTTAAGATACAAATCATGGGAAAGAGGTGAGAGAAGATATTAAATTATCTGTGCAAAGGTAGAATAGCTAGTACTTTTGATTACCCTAATAAATCCCCAATGTTCCTTAGATAAGCTTTGAAAATCAGCAGTGTGATTAATTTCGAAACATTATTTTGTTAATTTGAGCATTTAAGTAACTAGTTCTGTATTTGTGGAAGTTCTTCAAATACCTAGAAGCAGCAAGGCCTAGTGGTGAATACAGCATGGGCCTGGGAATCAGAAGAACCTGGGACCTAGTCCCGGCTTCACCCTTTGTCTGTTGTGTGATCTTTGGCAAGACACTTCACTTCTCTGTGTCTCTGTTACTTCATCTGTAATATTGGGATTGAGTCTGTGAGCTCCATGTGGGACATGGACTGTATCCAACCTGATTATCTTCCATCTACTCCAGGGCTTAGAATAATGCCAGGCACATAGTAAGTGCTTAAAAAATATATTAAAAAAAAACAGTCCCACAAAACCCCTATGATTTTACTTTACTCAATTTTACTAATCCAACCCTGTAAGGTCCATCTTCTCCTAATCCTGATCATCTCCCCACCCCCCCATAGGTACAGTTAAATTCAAGGGCAGGGGAACATTCATGATAAAAACAGCCACATTGAGCAAAGGGCAGTCTAAACATTCCCTCTCAACAAACAGGTTTGATTTACGCAGGAAGGAGATTGGTGACTTGGGAGAAGTTAGTCACTGTGTGGTTGATCGCCAAAAGATCAAGCCTTGTACAGGATGCTCCCTCAGGCCCACAGCACTTATGAATATACCTGTAATATATTTATGTAAACTGTCTTCCCCCCTACTTCTAGGCTGTAAGCTCATTGTGAGCAGGGAACATGTCTACCAACTCTCTACTCTCCCAAGCACTCAGTACAGTGCTCTGTTTTCTCCCTCTAGACTGTAAACTTACTGTAGGCAGGGAGTGTGTCTGTTTATTGTTATATTGTACTCTTCCTAGGACTTAGTACAGTGTTCCGCACACAGTAGGTGCTCAATAATAGGACTGACTAAATATGACTGATTGAACCCGGCAGGAGCAGCTGATCTAAACCAGTGAAGGCAAGGGAAGGCAAGGTTCTGGTGGGCTTGCTGGGCTAGGGGCTTTAAGGGGTAAGGACTCAAGTGCATGGATGACAATATGGAGGTAAATAGATTGGGGAGATGAGATTAGTCAGGGAACATTTCCTGGAGGAGATATGATTTAAGAAGGAATTTCAAAATGGGAAGAGTGGTAATTTTCATGAATTTATAAAAATGTAGTATTAATAAGCTGAATGCTTACTATCATCTCTTGATTCTTCTTGGTCTGAGTATTTTATATATTTGGTTCATTATTGGAACTTGCCTCAGAGGCAACTGAATTCACTGCTAATAGAAAGCAGCACACTTACAGGGTAACTCAACCAAGCCCATACCTACTCACTAATAGCCACAATCTCAGTCCAGAGCCCAGATTCTGGCTGCAGCATCATCGTCAATGGTATTTATTAAGCGCTTACTGTGTGCAGAGCACTGCACCAAGTGTTTGGGAGAGTGCAATAAAAAGTTGGAAGACACGTTCCCTACCCACAACAAGCTTACCATCAAAGGGGAGCTGGATATTAATATAAATGGGTAATTTATCATATAGCATGGCCAAATGGAAAGAACAGACTTGGGAGTCAGAGGACTTGGGTTCCAATCCCAACTTTTGTCACTTGTCTACTATGTGACTTTAGACAAGTCGCTTAACTTCTGTGCCTCAGTTTACTCATTTTAAATTGCGGATTAAGTACCTATCCTCCCTCCTATTTAGACGGTGAGTCAGGGACTGTATCCGACCTGATTATCTTCTATCTACCTCAGTGCTCAGCACACCGCTTGGCACACAGTAAATGCTTAACATTATTACTGATATTATTATTCTCAGTCCTGGCTTTGGCCTTCATTCCGTGCTTAAGTTCATGCCTTAACACTATCGATGGTATTTGTTAAGGATTCCTACTACATGCAATCCCTTGTTCCCTTGCAGCCCCATAGAGGATGTGTTGGGTCTGATGTCAGGCAGCTGATTAGGCTCACTTTTTTCTAGGTCAGACATGGGTTAGGCCACAGTGGAACTGTGAATTTGCATTAATCCATGGGATGGTAACACATGCCCAATAGTGAGGCTAACGCTCCCAGTATTTTGCTCATTTCAAGTGAACTGAAAGGGTGGCATGATATCCTCAGCTAAAGGAGAAGTAGATAATAGTACTATATTTACTCCAATAAAAATCACATTATCTATACTGCATAAAGCTGGGAGAAAATGGAATTCCAAGATAGTCTGGCTAACTGGGTTTTTAAGTGCTTAGTACAGTGCTCTGCATATAGTAAGTGCTTCATAATTACCACTGATTAATAGAAAAGACTAGGCTTGACTAAATGAAGCAATACTGCTGTGGCAGGGACTTTAAGAGTCTCTCCCTGACCTTTTGAATGATTTAAAAAATGGGGAACGGGTCAAATCATCCAGTTTTATATTCCTGTTGCTGAAAGGCCCAGAGATGTGACACCAGTAGCCCACTGAGATAAAATAATAATGATTGTATTTGTTAAGCGCTTACTTTATGCCAAGCATGAATCTCTGGGAGGCAAGCATCCTATGTTATGAAGTTTGGTCATTTGTGAAGGAATAAATGGTATACTCCTGTCTGAAAAATAGAGTCATCTGGCAAAAATGGATCCTGGCAAACCTAGGTTTCACTAAAGAGCATTGAATGGAGCGCTAGCGCTCTGGAGAGTACAACATTGGCTGATAAGGTCTCTAGCCTAGAGGGAGCATGTAGTCTGACAGAGGAGACAGAAACTAAAATGAACATATTGTACTCTCCCAAGCACTTAGTACAGTGCTCCACACATAGTGAGTGCTCAATAAATGCCACTGATGATGACAACCCTCCAAATCCTTGAGATAAATTACTACATTCTGAAACTGCCTCAAGGTCAATGTCATAGCAATATCCCAGGAGCAGTCGGGTTAAAGCTTAAGTGTACTTAGGTATACTCACATACATAAACCTCAATCATCCAGACTGTTCAGAATCACCCAACTTTGATCCTAAATAGATCACATGTCCAAGGAGGATACTCCAATGTGTCCATCACACTGCCCCTACTCACTTCCCAGCCGCAGCCACTAAAGGCAAGGGAAAAGGTAGCTGCTCCACAGCAACATCTACCATGCCTGTCCCGGCCCAGGCTATTCCAGCCTCTATTCCCAAGGCTGGGAAGGAAAGGTGGGGCTGAAAGTGGGTTTGGGAGGCAGTCCTTTGAGACCCATATTATGGCAAGCGAGGGATATACTAAGGATCCGGCACAAGACTGGAAAAGCGTTTGTCTGGTCCAGCCGCAGTGAGGGCTCCAGTGGCTCTAATGACTGAGGTGAGGGATTTTGTGGCTTGAAGCAGCCACAGTGGAAACTTCTGAGGTTGCCAGCTGCAGCAGCAGTGGTAGGGCTTTCGTGGCTTTACCAGCAGAGTGAGGCTTCCTGTGGCAGGAAGTGGCTGCGATGGGAGGCTCTGGCCACTTTAAACAGTCACAGGGAGGACCCTCCGCAGTTGCCAGCAGTGGCAGTGAGGGGGAGGGCTCTGGACACTTCTTTAAACCGCTTTAAACCACAGTGGCAGCCTACATGGCCTAAGGTCAGTTTGAAGATTCTATACGGTCCTGGTGCACGGGAGGAGAAAGACATAAGGAAGGCCCGAGTTCAGGATGCCGGTGGATGAAATACTGCTCAGACCAGGGAGAGCGGGAGTGGTACAAGGGGAGGAAGGGGTTGAGAGGAACTGATTTCCCTGTGCCGAGTGGACAGAATGTTAGGTGGGGTTTGCAGATCCTGGCAGTGTCTTGTATGATATAAATCTGGATTTTAGGTAATGTGATAGATGGAACCTAGGGTACGCCTAAACTACAAATCAGAAGCGAAGTCTAAAGGCACAGCATGTAAGGAACACAGGGTGTCACAGTAACAGTCAATGACAGTGACAACCACAGACTACTGCTGGCTCAGGTACATCCAGGACCTCACTTTTAATAAACCAGTGCAATTTGAACTTGCTTCACAGATGAGAGTTCTGACTCATCTCTGGGCCTGAAATATGATCTAAACCCTCCAGTTCCACATATGATCATTCTGATTTTTTTTAATGTGCAATACTGCTCAATAAAGCGACCAACTAAAAAAACAAGAAAGGTTTGCAAGCAGTAAGAGGCTTACTACTTTGCTCATATTAACCTCAGCACCCAAAAGTAAACACTGGAAGTTTTGTAGTTGGAAAACTTAAGTTTAAACCCTGGGCCAAAAATAAAGCATCAAAATTTGATTATCAATCAGTTCGATAAAAGGTATTTATTGAATGTCTAAGTGTGAAGCACTATACCAGGCTAGACTATAAGCTCATTGTGGGCAGGGAATATGTCTTTTTACTGTTAGATAGTACTCTTCCAAACTCTTGGTACAGTGGTCTACACACAATAAGTGCTGAATAAATCCAACTAAATGAACTGAATGAAAAGAGTACAAAAAGAACCCACTAACACATTCCTTGCCTTCAAGGAGTTTCAATATAATTAGGGAAAAAAACATTATTTACCAATAGAGGAAGCAAGAGTTAAATTCCCCGGAGAGGTTTGGAGCTGGATATGGCAGAGTCAGTTCATTGAGGGTTTTCTGTACCCCTCAGATGATGCTTAGAATTGTGCCCTGGTTGGAGACAAAGAGTGGGATAATAATAACTGTGGTAATTGTTAAGCACTTACTATGTGCTATACTAAACGCTGGGGTAGATAAAAGATAATCAGATCCAACATAAAGGCTCACAGTCTAAGTAGGAGGGAGACAGGGTATTGAACCTCCTTTTTGCAGATGAGGAATTGAAGTACAGAGAAGTTAAGTAACTTGCTCAAGGTCGCACAAAGGTTGGGTTGGAGCTGGGATTAGAATTCATATCCTCTGATTTCCAAAAACAGGCTCCTTCCACTAGGCCACGCCCATCTAGGGACCCTGTCTAAACAGCTTCTAGGACAGAGATGGTTATAGTGGGAGGACAAAGCAATTTCATAGTAATTAGTTGCTATAAAAAATGTTATCCACCCAGCATTTTTTATATCTTCCTCCACTACCACGACCACCCATTTCCCTGTACTTCCTCCACCTAATGGGGGCTGGGCAACCTATAATTTTCATGATGGGTAAAAATATTTGCAATGCAGATTTCTACACAATTCTATCTGCTGGATGACATCCATAATGCTCCATGACAATAATATACCTCGTATTTGAATTAGCTGCACAGGCCTATCCTGTTAAAAGAGATCTGAAAACTCATGCACTCATTTCGTGGGGAAAATATTTATAGGTCCATTTATGTCCTATTATGGATATTACATGAAAAATAGAAACATTTGTTACTGAAATCCGCTTAGCATGCCTTGCCATATTTTCGAATAATCATTTTCTTGAAATTTTTGGTCAGGAATAAGGTTTCATGAGAAGCAAAAAGGGTATCGATGACACTTTGCAAATCAAAAATCCAGTTTTTGAGAAATCCTTAGTAATACATGAGGAAAGGGGAAAAAAACTGAAAATGGGATACAATCAACGCTAGAGATTTTTTTCCATTTCTTTTCCATTAAGCATCAGCAACTCTTTAAATAAACATGAACCAGATGCAATTTAGTTACTAACATGCCCGTCTGGATCTTTTAACTCTTTTCTTCCCCAACTCACCCCCAAAATGCTGGTTGGAAGGTACATATTTAGAATGAAGCATGAGGAAACACAAAATAGGGGGAAAGATTAATAATTCCCAATTACATTTTAATTGTGATTAAAGTTTTAAAGCACCTCCTACAATTAAAAACTGGAATAGTTTCATTTTACTGACATTCTCCCCATTTCAAATGTCTTGTTAGCACCTACTGCTATAGTAATTGCAACATTTTAGATGTTCTAGCAGTGTGATGTAAATTTGAAAGCTCTCCCATCCATCACTCTCCCTTATTGAAGGCACATCTCCTCAAAGAGGTCTTCCCAGACTAAGCCCCACTTTTCCTTATCTCCCACTCCCTTCTGCATTAACCTGACTTGCTCCCTTTGCTTTTCTCTCCCCCCCAGCAAGCCCACCGCTTGTATCTGTAATTTTATTTTATTTGTATTGATGTCTGTCTCCCCCCATCCAGACTGTGAGCTCGTTGTGGGCAGGGAATGTCACAGGTTTATTGTTGTATTGTACTTTCCCGAGTGCTTAGTACACATAGTAAGCGTTTCATAAATATAACTGAATGAATAAATCTAGGAACAAGTGTTCATCATCTTTATCAGTATTTCTTGATCACTTTCAGTGTTAGGAGAATTATAATGAATGAATGTAATATTCTCACTGCTCTCATTATTACCAGCACCCACATACTATCCTTTCCCTACAATATAATGGGGGAGTCAGGCAGGCACATAATATTGCAAAAATACATTATTTGAGTAAGAGTAAAAGACAGGCAACAGTGGTTAAAAAAAAAATGAACAGGTAAATAATGGCTAAACAGGCAGATACAACCATGAGTGATTTGTGGGTGATGGTAGGCAAAAAGCACTACTCTGGGGAATACTTTCTGAAAGTAGTGGCTTTTCAGAAGAGTTATGAACATGATGAGGGGCTGGGTTTAAGAAACTTCAAGCAGTATGGCCTAATGGAAAGAGCATGGGCCTGGGAGTCAGAGGACCTGGGTTCTAATCCTGACTGCCATTTGTCAGCTATGTGACCTTGGGCAAGTCACTTAACTTCTCTGTGCTTCAATTTCCTCAACTGCTGAATTGGGATTAAATACCTGTTATCCCTAGCATTCAGACTGTGAGCCTCATGCAGGACAGGGACTGTGTCCAACCTAATTAACCTGCATCTACCCCAGCATTTAGAACAGTGTTTGGCACATAGTAAGCAATGAAATACCTTTTTTTTTTTAAAGTTCAGAATTTAATTCATCTCTTGGCTGCGACTTAAGTGCTACATGACCTAATTTAACCATAAACTACATAGCCAACGTAATCCAATCTATTAATCATTTCTTAATAAATCACCTGAATCGGTAAATGGCATTAGCCCACAATTACAAAGTAAAAGTTACTGTCTATTTATTCATTCTATTTCAGAGTGAAAGATTTCTATGAAATCAGTGAAGTGTGAAATTTTATTATGCAGTTCTTAGACAATTTTATACTGTCAGGAAAGCTTTTGGCTACAGGTAGCTCAAACCAATATCTGCATTGAGTGCACTTTTTCAAAATTTCAGTAATTCGTGTAAATAAGACATGGAAAAAAGTTCAAAAGTATTAATCATACAAATAAAGAAGATATTTTAGAATTTGAAGATTCACTTCAATTAAAATTAATAAACAGATGAGTTGCCATACTGAAAAAGAAGAAAAACTTGAACATTTCTTTTACCCTACAAGCTATCAAGAAACTGTTCAAATCTCATCCTTAAAGACTTGGGATCTTTGAAGAGGCATCCTCATTTGGAGAGATCCTCTTCATATAAACTGCCAACTGACTGAGGCTGTTTGCATAATTCTTCAGTTGTGAATGGCTAAAATACTATGTACTCTCCCAAGCACTTAGTACAATGCTATGCACCAAGTGTTCAATAAATACCATTGATTGATTTTGAGCAGAATCCTTTGACTTTACAAGTAAACATTCTCCCTTCCATTCTACTTCCCTCTGCTTACCATAAAAGTCTGTGAGGGAAAGGAAAAAAACCCCTAACCTAAAAAAGTGCTCTTGCAATATCAAGCCACAACTTTTTACTTTGGAAATATTTTCTTCCATTTAGCTGTCAAAACCATCACAGCAAAAATTTTGTTTTCAAAAACCTCTCCCAATGAAGCCATTCATTTCTCCGCTATTTAGTTCACTGTATTTTTTTACAAGCACCAGACTGAGCAAACTATGATTGAGAGACGCCATCTTATGCACATTGCTGTTGTCCCACATCATTCAGAACAAACCTTTTTAGATCGTTAACTACCACAGGAGTGCTGATTACACAGGCACCAGCAATTTCCTAACCAATGACCACCTGAACAATGATGTGTTCAGCTTCTCAGACCCTGAAGCCTTTCAAAGGTGAATCATTTCACAGTTTGGAACTAGATCTCCATAGCAACTTCCCTTTGAGGGTTTTAGAATCACCATCCAGTAATTCTATGATCATCAAGCTCAACCATTCCCAATGGTTCTTTTCACAGCAGATGGAAAAGGAAGCCTTGAAATTTTACAGTCTATTTCAAGCAATTCATCTGGCAGCCTATTAGAATTCAAAATATTTCGACCTTCAATCACAAAGCATGTTATCTGAAGCTGTGGTGATCTCAAGTCAAGACAAGCCGACGTTTTAGTCTAATCATCCATGATGAGAAGAGACTGACAAAAACTCTTAATTCAACCACCATCAAAATGCTTATTTTAACTGCATGGAAGTCTTTCAACAGGCAATGAAAACACACCATGTACCATTTTATCACAACCTTCTCTTCAAGGAAAATATGAATTCTGAATATTGACATGGATCTTTGCACTTTCAGATTGCTTTTGTACAAATATCTGCTTCTTAAAAATCAGATCCAATCCAATTTTATGGTGTTATTCCCTGCAAAGACCAAAACTACAAATTTCAAAGAACTTTTTTAAAAAGTCAGTTTTATATCATTTAGAGAAATTGGAACTATCACAGTTTCAATATTAGTTCAATTGGTAAATAAAATAAAAACCAATTATATTGCAAAACTAAAACTCTGCCTGGGAGCTTTAAGAAATTCAAAGATTCAATTATTATTTCCCCTGACTCAGAGTTCCCAAATCTACAATCTAGTGTGATTTCCTTTCCCATTTAAACTGCCCATTTTAATTACTGAAATAAGTATGATGGTAAACTTCACGCATGAAAAGCTTTAACTTTAAGTCTCTTATAGGCTGTCAACTCAAGTTTTCCAATATCGCATAAACTATATTTTAAACTGTGAACAAGGTTCAATTGTATCAGACTCATTTTATAATCATTTCCAGAATTATAGGTATTAAACAAAATATGACTAGTTTATGAAGCAAATGCAAAAAATGCCTTACTTTCGGGTTCTAATTACAGCAGAGTTCTTAAAATGAATCTAACTATAATTTTCAATGCCTTTAGGATAAAGCAAATCAAAATATCCTGAAGACAACTACAACCTGAACTTTAATTGTGGCAAATAATCCTCCAAGTATTTACCCCTGATTTTAAAAAACTCCAAATGTTAGCTATAATCATATTTGTATCTTCAAAAATGAAATGGTAAAAACCAAAAAACTGATGTTTGGTCTTTAAAATGGCACCTGCCTTTTCAATGACTAACCGTTGTGTAATAATGATGGTATTTATTGAGCATCCAAAGAGTGCAACGCACTTGTACTAAGTGTGTGATGAGTTTACAATGTTCCAAAATGAACCCAGTCTCAGTGCACATGTACAGAATGGAGGAACCATCAACAAAATTTTAATTAATTACATGTGTACCAGAGATATTTTAGAAATGGATTACCACTAGTTCCTTTTTTAAAAAATGCACCACATGTTCATGTTACTATCTGTATTAGAGCCAGTCAAATGCAAAAGCTCTAGTGTAGGCTTATGCAATAAATTTAAATATTTACTTTCCTTGGAAAGTTAACAAAGAGACTGATGTCCAAAGATACTTTTCCTTTGTAAAACGTGCTAAAAATCTTCATATTTTTCTGTTGCATTATCAATTAGAAGCCACGATTTTTAATGACGATCTATAATACTCCTACGAAAAAGACAAGTTATAAGAAGCATAGCGTAACTTTGTTCAATGAAATAAATTTGTTCAATTATGAAAATGTTAAAACATTCAAATTACATTTTCCCATAACTTTCAACCAATTCATTTTCAAAACTTTCACTTTTGAAACAAGAAAAAACTGGTGGTTGAGGGAAAAGTCTTCAGATATATAACCCTGTTTCAGTACACTTAGAAATCAGTCATTTGTGATCAGAGCTGCACAATTTATACTAACCATGCCTGAGATCTGAGAAGAAAAGCATGCAGATACAACCACAAAACTTAAATAGGGATCAAACTTGGATTTACGATACAGAGTAGCAAATGAAAAAGTTATGCACCATCTGACTGTGAATCAAATCCCAGATTTGACTGCTAAAATAAAACCACCGGAATCTCAGAGAAAGACACCAAGGAAAGAAAATCTCATGCGTAATTTACACCCCCTCTCCTGCAAAGACCAGAGTTTTAAAGCAATTATCTGAAAACAATACCAAAACTGCTGGTTGTCTCTTAGGTTAGATCAGTTACCTAAGCCAGGAGCATAAATGTCTTAGAGAAACTTCATAAAGCCACTGAAGGAAAATGGGTAGAATTCTGCATTATGTTCAATTCTTCATTTTAGGGATTTCATATTTTTCATCTCATCTGGCTATCCAAACCCAAGTTTTCAGTAATCTTTAAATTTCAGCCCTAAGTTAAATTTACTTTTCTGTTTAATGATTAAAGACCATCTGTACACAATCTTGCATATAGCTGGGTTGCTTAAACAGGAAGATAGCTAAATTAATCAATTAATCAACATTTCAATAGGAAATTATTTAAACAAGTCTGTATATAATGTAATGTAGGAAGTTTCACAAGCTACTTATACATAGTTAAGTAGCCTGTTGCCGACTTGTTCATCCCAAGCGCCTAGTACAGTGCTCTGCACATAGTAAGTGCTCAATAAATACTATTGAATGAATGAATAGTTAATCAAAATTGATAAAAAGTTAGTGTACCATCTTATTACATGACAGCAATCTGAAACTTCAAATGGCTGTAATTCACAAATTAACTAGTTGCAGTATTTTGGAAAAACATGTCACTTGCATTTAGATAACAAGCACAGGAAAGCAAACAATATGTATTAACCAGCTGTCCTAATAAATTAAACAGATAATCCTGACAGAAATGTCCTATCAGTTTTCCTTCTTGGTAAACCCTCCCCCACATTTCCGGAGCCCATTTCCTAACAGTAAGTTAATACATAACTACTGCATTTAAGTCTAGGGTAACCTTAAGTTTATTTCATAACATATAATCAAGCAACATACAGTAATTGAAGCACACTGAAAACAGCGGTTACTAGCTAATTAACATTAGCTGAAACACTTCCCTCAATGAAGCAAAAAGACAAAGATTTCATCATAAAATAGTTTCACTTAAATTTGATGCACTTATATATAAATATTGATTATGTGGTTTCATCAAATGTTACTTATAACATTATAGTATTACCTGCTTGATAAGCCTGCTTAATGAAGAGAACATGTAAATAACCTGGAATCTTTGTATTGGAGCTCAACACTGACGGTCTGGACAAAATTACAACAGTTCATATTTAACTGTGGTGGTATATCCACTTTGACAACAGTGGCTACTGAGCTGTTATCACAACACTTGACCTCTGACTGGTAAAACAAGCATTTGGAGACAACTACTGACAACCATGCTGTTCCAGAGATCAGTCAGCATCAGTCTAAGACAGTCAGCACCTCTTTCCTCAAAGACATTACCCTAATTCAGTGACACACTAAGCTTCCACTGGAACCACAAAGCTTGCCAATCTCTCCCGACTGCCAAGAAAAAATTTGAAATTACCTCAATTTCATATGATTATGACCAAAAAAAAAAAATGAGGTGTAGTTGCTCTAACTTTCCAATTTCAAAAGGAAAATAGGCATGTATGAAACACAAAGCTCATTTACAAATCTGAGTATCAATCGTATTTATTGAGCACTTAGTGTGTGTAGAGCACTGTACTAAGCGCTTAGAAGAGTAAAATGTAACAGATTTGGTAGACATATTCCCTGTCCACAACAGGCTTACAGTCTAGAGGACTGTAGTGAATAATTATCATCAAGTCATTTAATAAGTAATATAAAATTAGAGAATAAAAACTCTTGCCCCAAACTTAAACACAGAAGGAAGGAGGTGGTTCAAAGTCACAGTTTAACTATCAGATTGAATGAATGATATTTGTTTTCCATTTTTCCATATACGTCCTCTCTACTCTAAATATGGAGTTAAAACTAAGTAAGGCAGAGGAAAGTTTTCCTGATTAGAATAGAAGGAAAAATGATACTAAGTTCTCTGCAGGCTCACATAATTATCCTTGTACACTCTTTTCGGTTTATCTCTTGGTGTAAGTCTACCATAAAGCCAAAATGGAAATGCTTAGAAGAATTTCTTGGGAAAAGGTCTTTAATACCCTGCCTAATATTTTTTCCAAGGAGAAAAAACTCCCTCTTTAAATCTAATCCCACATTTACATATAGACTGGACCACAACACATTCATTTGTTGGCCACTGTTCCTAACTTCTCTCCTATTTTCAGAATTCATTACCTTCCATCACTTCCCTGAAAATACGTCTTGAAAATCCACTGCTTTTGTGAAGTCTTATTTGGCTTACTGGAAGCAAGATGCTGACGCCTACCCACTTGGCAATGACACAGATAGGCAATGACACAGATCAACTTCACATCTGACACACACCAAAAATATTTACATTGGGAACAAGTTAGCTTGCAGTCTTGACAGATTTCATGTCTCTGTATGTATTCTATAAATATTCAACTATCCATTCCTATGTGAATGCTCACTTGAATTTTAATCACCTTAGTAAATTCCTAGAGGTCAGGGACTGGGTTCATTCAACTTGCTTATTTACTCCCACAAATAAATGTGGAGAGCTGTAGTATCTGCTGCTGGTGACTGTATGTTTATTTTGCTATTTCATCTATTTTTTTTTATAAATGAGCACTGTGTAATATTACTATATTTATATATTCAGCCAACTCTAAAGCAACAGTCAGAAAATATATATAAAAAAACTTCTCAAATACTGAGATATTTCAAAGCAATCTTCCTCTCCTATATTGACTTCACTATCTTTGGGTGAAATGGACATCTTTATCCTGGGCAACCCCCCAAAAAAGTGAACGTACCCATACCCAGAGCTCCAATTAGTCACCAAAATCATCATTCTAAAGACAGCTGAGGGAAGTACAGCTGATGGAAGAATTTACCATGGCACACCTTACACAACCCAATGTTGGCAAGATCCTACTTAACATCATTAACCGAGCATTCTCAGAGTCCCAAAAAGGCTTCAAGCAAAAATGAACAGAGATGTGATACTGCACACAACAGATTCAAAAGAATATAGGAAGCAATAGCAAAATTTCTATGCTATATTAAGCAGGTGGTGGCTTTGGCAGACCTGGGCTTCAGCACCATCTGCAGAAATATGGCTGTCCTAAAAAATTATTCTAGATAAGGATGATATCCTTCCTGACTCCTCCCTTGCTTGCTATATTACTTGGTACATGAGTGTACCTACTTACCTACTATCAATCTGTTACCTCCTATCAATCTGTTACCTACTATTCAATCTGTTCCTTACACTGCAACAAAAGACCTGGAGGATGGTGTGAGAATGGGCTTCTGATCCACTGGAAAACAACTCCAACTCAACAAAACACAAGCAGCAACAAGCTACAAAATGTCTGAGACACTTATCTTGGGCAAGTCAATTTCCTTGGGTTTCAGTTTCCTCACCTGTAAAATGGAGATTCAATACCTGCTCTCCCTCTACTTAGACTTTGAACCCCAAGCTGGTCCTGACTGTCTCGTATCTACTCCAACTCTTAGTACAGTGCTTGGCACACAGTAAATGCATAACAAATTATTATTATTGTTGTTGTTATTATAGAGAAGGACCAGGAAAAACATCATTCTCTCCAATGAGAAGAGAGGTTGATAATTGATGACTATGAAGAGCTGGAGGCTTTTAATGCTATTTCAAAGATGAAATGTGAGCAGTTGACTAAGTCAAGTGCCACTTGTGATGGTAGGTTAGAAAGCCAAATGCAGGTGGATAAAATACACTGTGAGCCCCACATGGGACAAACTGATTACCCTGTATCCACCCCAGCACTTAGAACAGTGTTCGGCACATAGTAAGTGCTTAACAAATACCAGAATTAGTAGTAGTATACAGTTAAAGTGTATTTTTAAAAACTGGATGCTTCATTGAGAAAACTTCTCATCTTGTAAGGATTACTCTTCTTGGAGTGTCATTTAGGAAAAGGATATAAAAAAAGTGAACAGTGACAATGTACACATGATAACCCTGTCACACTGATTTGTTCCTAAGGTACACATACAAAACAAGGTATGACATATCCAAATGTACTTAACTGATATTACTGCAGAATCAATAATGATTATTTCTTAATACACACAGTGGAAGATTAGGCTACAAGAATTGGAAAAGGTCAAATGTTGTTCCCATCTCAGTATCAATTCTCCCATCTCCATTCCCTAGCTCATGCTGTTCACCCTGGCTTGGAACTCCCTTCTGTCCCACATAAGACTACAGCTCAACCCACTTCAAATTCCTCCTAAAAATTCCACCTCCACTTATAAGCTTTACCAAATTAATTTTCCAGCACCCTGAGCTCTATCACCCGACTCAGCTCTTATTGATTTACACCTTTCTTAGCAAGCCTGGAGATGATACTCACATACATGAAATATATAAATTATACATTTTTATACAACACACACACACACATATCCACTCTATGCAAGAATCCTCCACAGGAGTTTACAATCTAGCAGGGGAATCAGGAACTGCAGTAAATTACAGATAGGAGGAAGGCCACAAAGCCAGTTAAAAGACTGTTCTATTCAGTATCTTTATTGATGACCTGGAGGAAAAACAAACACTTGCTGTTCTGATTTGCCAAAGATTCTAAACTGGGTGGGGTTGCCAATCCTTTAAGACAACAAGAATATATTTTTTAAGAGCCTATAATAGATTTGAGGACATTAGCCTAAAACACAAGATGAAATTCAAAAATGATGAGTAAACAGGAGTGAAAAAACAAACACCAGTCCACAAGTTGGGGAAATCTGATTAAGCCCCTTATTCTATAAAAAGACCTAGGAGAGGTCAGTGACCTAATGGAAATAGCATGAGCTTGGGAATCAGAAAACCTGGGTTCGAATTCCAGAATCTGCCACTTCCCTGCTGTGTGATCTTCAACCAGTTACTTCACTTTTCTCTGCCTCAGTTACCTCAACTGTAAAATGGGGATTCAACACCCGTTCTTCCTCCCACTTAGACTGTGAGCCCCACTATTGGAAAGAGATTGCGTCTGGCCTGATTATCTTGAATCGACATTAACGCTGAGTACAGAGCTTGGCATAGAGTAAGCATTTAACAATTCTCCCGATTATTTATTATTAAAATGGACATATCAAGTCACTCCTATCATTTAACGGCCAGCTAAATGTAATTGCTATAAGTATGTCATTGGGACGTATCTGCAAGTAGAACCATTGACAAGAGTTGGAAACCTATCAGCTATATTCTGTACTGGTTCAGTTTTGTTAAATCACACTCTTTAAAAGGAGTCAAAAACTCACCCTCTTTCTTGTCAACATACCCAGTTGGTCAGGCTGCTAATTCCCATCAGTAATAATAATAATAATAATAATGATGGTATTTGTTAAGCATTTACTATGTGCCAAGCACTCTTCTAAGCACTGGGGCAGATACAAGGTGATCAGGTTGTCCCACATGGGGCTTACAGTCTTAATCCCCATTTTACAGATGAGGGAACTGAGGCACAGAGAAGTTAAGTGACTTGCCCACAGTCACACAGCCGACAAGTGGCAGAGCTGGGATTCAAACTCATGAGCCCTGACTCCAAAGCCCATGCTCTTTCCACTGAGCCACGCTGCTTCTCCGAGGTGAGATCTGGTCACGCCACCTTATGATAAGCATATGTTATATTAGACTGGAAGCCCCTAGAAGGCAAGGATTCTGCCAGTTGCTTCTGTGTTACTCTCTAAAGTGCTTAGTATAGTGCTTTGTATATGGGTAATGAGGACTCAACAAGACAGGAAATTATGCGTGCCCTCGGTGGTAATTCTAGTTTCACCCAGCAGACAAGTGGCACAGCCAGAAATACACTCCCAGCCCCATGCTCTCTCCACCAAGCCACATGCTCCCCAAACATACTTCATGAACACTCAACACACTGAATTCTACCTCTAGACTGTGAGCTTGTTGTGGGCTGGGAATGTGTCTGTTGTAATACTGTACTCTCCCAAGCACTTCATGTAGGGCTTTGCACACAGTAAGCCCTCAATAAATACAACTGAACAAATACAAAATTAGTAATGTGTGCACACTATTCCTACTAATTTAAATGAAAGTATCTAAAAATGCATTAAGGATAAAATGTGGCACAGTAGGCATAACTGATAACCTAAAAAAGTACTGTCGAAACATTTGATTTTATGATTTTCAGCTACAATCTGAAGAGGCACAGTTAATCCTTACTAGGCAATAACAACAGATTCTTTTTAACAGATCACACTTAAATGCTTCATTGAGAAAACTTCTCATCTTGTAAGGATTACTCTTCTTGGAGTGTCATTTAGGAAAAGGATATAAAAAAAGTGAACAGTGACAATGTACACATGATAACCCTGTCACACTGATTTGTTCCTAAGGTACAAATACAAAATGAAAAAGTTTTATTTCAAACAATAAAACTTCCTTTAGTGTAAATTAACTTAGATTTTTATGTCTTTAAACATACCCAGAATTCTAAGAGATCTTTAGTTGCATTGTTTCTAAATTCCAACAAATTTTTGTTTGAATTCAAAACAGTAATTCTTCCTTTATGATTTGTTGATTACACACCACAACTTTCTCTGAGTCCTTATCTATCCATTATTTTATAATATACTTTTAACTCCCAGTTTTCACTTTTTAGGAGAAAATGGATGCGTGAATGAGCCAGACAAACCTGCCCACTTGTTGGAATACTGGAATATTCCCTCTCAGCAGGGAAATTCAGAGTTCTTGTGTATTCCGGTTACTCTGGAACACCTTCCCTCTTCATATCTAAACAATTACTCTCCCCATCTTCAAAGCCTTATAGAAGGCACATCTCCTCCGAGAGTCCTTCCCAGACTAAGCCCTCATTTCCTCTTCTCCCTTTGCTCCCTTTATTCAACCGTCCCTCAGTCTCACACTTGTGAACATGTCTGAAACACTGATTTATATTAATGCCTATTTTCCCCTCTAGCCTGTAAGCTCCTTGTGGGCAGGGAATGTGTCTACTACCAACTCCGTTATACTGTATTCTCCCAAGCACTTAGAACAGTGCTCTGCATACAGTAAGTGCTCAATAAATGACTGATTGAGAGGTTATCACTGCATCTCGCACTTTAAAAGGCCACTCAAAGCAGACTCTTCCTCTAATAATTCACCTAATCACTTGCTCATATACTGATATATTTATCACAATATCAAATATAGAAGAGTAATAATAATTACAGTACTTGTCAAGTGCTTATTATGTGCCAAGCACTGTTCTAAACACTGGGTAGATACAAGTTAATCAGATTGGACATAAACCCTGTCCCACATAGGACTCAGAGTCTTAGGGGAGGGAGTAGGATTTAAGGAAATCATTCTGTTCATATGCATACACAACTTCCATTTAGTTACAGTTTAGTGTTTAAAAAGCAAAAAAGTCTTATTTGCATATTATTTCCTGCTTTCAAACACTGAAGCCCTGTAGAGTTACATTCAGCAATCCACTGGGAGCTGGCTAGTCAATGCACCTTGCAAAGATATAGCTACAGCTACTTTGCTAAAAGTACATAAATGTACTTCAGCTTTTAGCTATTGTTAAAAATACTAATGTAACAATGATATTTTAAAAGCTTTTTATAAAACACAAGATTTGCCTAAAAAAAGAGCAATTCCATTCCATTAGTGCTGAAACTGTTTCCAGAGGGAAAAAACCCTGAAAGAAAACTTGTCATTTTAAATCATACCAATATATTAATCCTGTTAACTCATTTCAATAAGCTGTGATGAAAATTACTTAAATCATCAGGGAGGGGGAGAAAATCAGGTTTCTTTGACTCTGCTAGTGTATTTCCTTAAGCATGACTATGAAGATTGTATGCTTCACCTGATTAATATAATAGTCCCAACATTTATTATAGAACAACGTTTCTACTCAGTTTTACCTTCTCCATTTTAACAAAAAAAATGAATAATAAAAGTGCACTATAAATCCTGTGAATCTTAAAAATCACTATGAGTCAACTGGAAATAAAAAATACTTAGTGACTATATGTGGGTCTTCTTAGCCACACAGAATTAAAAAGCTCTTCAAATTTAATCACAAGATCAGATTTTTCACATGGGGGGTTGATGTGGAGATTGGAGGGTGGGGGTGCCATGAGTCTTTCCAGGACTGTTATAGGCAAAAAGGACTTGTCATGTTAAACAGTAGTCAATAGCTGCATACAATCAGTAAACAAATTCAGCTCCATGAAAAAGGAACACCATCACCATTTAGTAGCTGCAATTTAGATTATTCTAGTGTGTAATACTTTAATTGTATAAAACAAAGCTGGTGTCACAAACACAAAAGAACTTCTTGCAAAGCAAGCACCACAAGTAATTTTTATGCTGCCATTGATGGCTGACAAGTGATGAGCACTTTGTTTGCATTTATACACTTATGCACATAAGGCAACAGGTGGCTTGTAAAAAGAAAACACTGAAAAGAAGCTTTTTAACTCTTCATGATCAACATTTTTATATTATGCTTTGGCAAAAAGACTGCCATCATTTTTCATAGCTAAAAATGTGTCAAAAAATACAACTGATCATGTTTTAAAAGTCAGCCTTACAATGGTTATGAAAACTTTCTACTGGCCTAATAAATAGGCCAGTTACCTTAGTAACAGATTATGTCAAATTATTTCTATCATTTAATAATTAAGCACCTATCATCTTCAAGTAAAAATGGACTTATCTGTGTCATCTGGGTATTTCTATTCACTTGGTTGAAGTTTTGTAGGTTTAATCAGCAATAAATTGGAAACATAGGAAAATTTTCAACAGCTGACTTTAAATTGGTTGGATATAAGAGTCTGTAATACAATTGTCTTACCATTAATAGAGAGGCAGTATTGCCTAGTGGGAAGAACACAGGCATGGGAGCCAGAGGTCCTGGGGTTCTAAGTTCAGCTCTGCCACTTGTCTGCTGTATGACTTTGGACAGGTCCCTTAATTTTTCTGGCCCAGTTTCCTCATCTGCAAAATAGGGATTAAATCCTACTCTTTCCTACTGAGATTGTGAGCCTCATGGAGGACAGGAACTGTGTACACCCTGATTTATTTTGAATCTGGTACAGTGTTTGGTCCATGGTGCTTAACAAATCCCAAAATTATTATTAATATTAAAACTTCCATGGTCTGTGCTAGTAGTATTGTAGTAATACGAGAAAAGGATAGAATATGTTCTTTCCAATCTTTCTAAGAGGACTTTCTACTTAAAAGCAAGATAACACGATCTTTGGAAACAAATTTTTTGCTGACCCCCGAGTCTTTCAATCAATCAGTCTCATAGCCACAACATCTAGAAACATGGGCTACTTGATGCAAATTCTCAAGAAGTACTGTAATTTAAAAGGAATCAATGTAATTTTAAACGCAGCATGATGTAGTGGATAGAGACGGGCCTAGGAGTCGGAAGGTCATGGGTATTAATTCCTGCTTTGCTAGAGAAGCAGCGTGGCTCTGTGGAAAGAGCATGGGCTTAGGAGTCAGAGGTCATGGGTTCTAATCCCAGCTCCACCGCTTGTCAACTGTGTGACTTTGGGCAAGTCACTTAACTTCTCTGTGCCTCAGTTACCTCATCTGGAAAATGGGGATTAAGACTGTGAGCCCCGCATTGGACCTGATTACCCTGTATCTACCCCAGCGCTTAGAACAGTGCTCGGCATATAGTAAGCGCTTAACAAATACCAACATAATTATTATTATTACTTATCTGCTGTGTGACCTTGGGCAAATCACTTCACTTCTCTGGGCCTGTTACCTCATCTGTAAAATGGGGATTGAGACTGTGAGCCCCATGTAGGGCAGGGATTGGGTCCAATCTGACTTGCTTGTATTCACCCCAGTAATTAGAAGAGTTGCCTGGCACATAGTAAGTGCTTAACAAATACCATAATTATTATTATTATTATTATTTTACACTTGAAAACTGGTGAGTCTCAACCAGCAAGCCCATATGTAAGCTGTGGTTACACTATACTCTCCCAAGATCTTAGTATAGTACTCTGCACACTCTAAGTACTCAATAAATATGACTAAATGATATGTAAGTTGAGGTTCAAGTTTATTTTCAAGAAACATCAGTTCAGCTGCCTTTTAAAGACTCATTTTACTCTATGGGGTCTATTTCATTCATTTATTAATTTAATCACACTTATTAAACACTTGCTATGGCTAAGTGCTTGGGAGAGTACAAGTTAACAACAAACAGACACACTCCTGCCCACAACGAGCTCATTTCACACTTTATACACATGAAACACCAAACTGTAACAGAGCCCCTAGCTCTGCACCACTACGGCTCCGGCAGCCTGTTCCATCACCTTTCACTTCAACAATAAACCCTAGGATCAGGGCCTCCCCACCAAGCCTCAAGGGAAGGGAAAGGAAGATGCTAAAAGAGGGCCAACATCAGTAACAGGGGTACCCAAATGAGAAGCTCCTGCATACATACAGCTGAATTTGTTCAATATCTGCTCTAAAGGAAATAGACTGGGACTAGACCCAGCACTCTGTCCTGGGCTCTTTCCACTAGGTCAGGCTGCTCTCACACACATAAAAAGAATTGCTTAAATATCTTAATGGTGATATTACTGACTCTAGACATGTTGGTTCAAACACTGATGGGCATTATTTTTCTAAAAGCTATTCACTGTACAAGCAGTGTTTGCTCCTCTGAGCAATCCTGCACTGACTCACTTAACAGAGAGGGATGGAAAAGAACACATCTAGTAACCTGCCTTTTGCAAAGGGGGGGCAATAAATTGAGATCTTCAAGAATGCAGGAAATGTATGGGGGGGGGGGGCGAGGAGGTGGCAGATGAGAAGTCCAAAAGCATTCAAATACATATAAAGACCTCCATGAGTGCCAGGAAACATCTATGCAATTGCAATGTAAATGGTTTCAGTGCATTAAATTGCTTCATAAAAGATTACAATGCAAGTCAGGAGAAACTACTCATTCCTGCTACAATATTTTCCACAGGAAACAGAAGTTGGTTATTAGAGATGCATTGAATATTTAGATGAGAACCACAGCATAATTACTTGACCCATTGTATTTGTGCTAAAGAAACAAAGAAAACATATGGTTCTTGGTCAAATTGTTTACTGCAATCTACTACTAGATTAATCTAATAAATACTGGGGAAATAGAAAATTACAGGACCCAGGAAAAAACTCCATTCAACCCAACTTGCATTATCTGAGGATACAATTAAAGTCCGCTTTATGCAGCAATCTGGGCTTAACAAAAATGTGAAACTCACTTTCAACCTTGTAGCCAATGTTCATATATTTAATGTGCTTATAAAAGAACACTACGAATGAACAAAAATGATAAAAATCCAACTTGGATATAATTGCCGAAAATCCAAATGAGAAAGGCTATTAACTGGATCTTAATTTTATTTTCCCTTCTTGTTTTCCAAGTCAATAAAATATTTTCTTGAAATGATCCCTCACTGGGACACCAGCATGCATTCTAACAAGCTTAACTACTTTCTCCATTCATTAGAAGATAACTGCCTAAGGATGCCACGGTCTGTTTTCCCTTGCTTCCTTGCCCAACTTCAGTCACTGCAGTGGAATTTTAGTTAATCTTCTTATATTAAAACAATCAGAATTACCCAAATAGAAAAAAATTACACAATATTTCCCTAGAAAGTCATCTCTCCCTGAAAGCTAACAACGATTAAGATAATACCACCTGTAACATATGTAGCCTTTGGTCCCTAGACAATTAAGTGTTTGAGACTCAGGGTCAGACCTTAAACTCTTTAAGTTTTCAATGTAACAATGGCTGTACTCACCATTTGCTACAATGTGCTGAGATAAGGGCAATATGCAAAATGCATTTAACTCTAACAGTACTTGAAAAATACCAACAGAAATAAAAATCTTAGAGCTGTAACACCACATTCGCATGTTTCTTGTCTTGGAATCACAAGATCAGAACGATCAATTGATGAAATGAGAAAGAATGTTTAAAACCCCCAGAAACTAGCACTATAAACCCACAGAACAGGCTGTAGTACAGTCTGAAACTTGGGCTAGGTAATGCAAATAATCAATTGTATTTACTGAGCACTAAGTGCTTGGGAAAGTAGAGTATAACAAAGTTGATAAACATGCTCCCTGCCCACAACAAGCTTACAGTCTAGAGGGGGAGACAAACATTACTATAAATGAATATGGATAGGTACATAAGTGCTGTGAGGCTGAGGGAGGGGTGAATAAAGGGTGCAAATACTAGTATGATAATAATAATAATGTTGGTGTTTGTTAAGCGCTTACTATGTGCAGAGCACTGTTCTAAGCGCTGAGGTAGATACAGGGTAATCAAGTTGCCCCACATGAGGCTCACAGTTAATCCCCATTTTACAGATAAGGTAACTGAGGCACAGAGAAGTTAAGTGACTTGCCCAGAGTCACACAGCTGACAAGTGGCAGAGGTGGGAGTCGAACCCATGACCTCTGACTCGGAAGCCCAGGCTCTTTCCACTGAGCCATGCTGCTTCCCGTGCACAAGAGGGATGCAAAAGGCAATGGGAGAAGAGGAAATGAGGACCTAGCCAGGGAAGGCTTCTTGGAGATGTACCTTCTATGAGGCTTTGAAGATGGAGTGATAGTAGAAGATGAGGAGGGAGGTTGTTTCAGGCCAGAGGCGGGATGTAAGTAAAGTGAAAAGTCTTCCATGGGACAATATTATGGTGAAATATCCTTGTCCAAGGCAGTGGGTAGAAGAGTATAATTGTATTTGGTAAAGACTGGACAAGGAAACTGCTCAGGGTGTTCCCATAACATAACCACATTTTCACACTTCCACCCCATCTAATTTCCCCCGATAAAAACAGCAGACCACTACTATCCCCCCAATACAAATATACGCTGCACAAGCAAAGCTGGGGCCTCAAAATAGTGTGTATATCATCAAATGAATCCTGAGCAGCAGATTCAACCATAACTCTGGTATAAAATCTGATGATCCATAGGACAGTATGCGTTTTTCAGAATTGTCAACAGTATTGCCCTTGTTGCTCAGTAGCCCTCTTGTTTCTGGCCTGTAAGGTCATGTCTTCTAGTCCCTGCTGAGGAAACTTAACAAGTTCTATCTGTCTCTAGCATGGCACTATGCACCTCTTGTTAAAAGTGATGTCTTTCAGATACAACAAATTTCTTACCTGCCTGCTGAATTCACATGAAAACTAGTGATGCCTTATACAACTTTTCTACAGTTTAAGTTGGCATTATTAAGTAGCCTATTCAAATCTTTAGATATTGGAAGAGGATAGTAGTTACTGATACGATTTGAAATTAAAAATTAATTCATCAACTGTATTGAACACTTATTGTGTGCAGAGGACTGTAATAAGTGCTTGGTAGAATACAATATAACAGAATTGGTAGACCTATTCCCTACCCATTCTTGCTCAGTTTTTTCTACATGAGCCATCAAGTGTAAGTATTAATAGTCAAGTCAACCTACACACTGTACCTCATATTCTCTCCCCCCCCCCGCAACCTCTTTCTCCCTCTCCCTCCCTCCATTCTAACCTCTTGCTCATGGCCCTTCCATTTGCATGCAACACCCTCCCCTTTCATATTCAGCAGACCACTATCTCCATCTTTAAGACCCTTCTGAAATCAGATATTTTCGAAAAGGCCTTCCCTAATTAATTTTAATCTCCCCACCCAACTGCCACTTCAGGACTCCCGTATCACCAAAACACTTATTTATCCTCCATCCCCAAAGTATAGACTCTAAAGCTTCCTCTGCCTGTAATTTATTTTAGTGCCCATCTCCCTTGCTAGATTGTAAATTCCTTGAAGAGAAGAAACATCTACTCTTTACTGCTTCTCACACTTGGTAGTAAAGTTTACTAAGAGCTTACTGTGTGCAGATCACGACACTAAGGACAAGGAAAGAATATGCAGATGGAACCATGCATAATTTATTTATATTAATGCCTGTCTCCCCCTCAAGACTACAAGCTTGTAGTGGGCATGGAACATGTCTACCAACTTCGCTGTACTGTACTCTCCCAAGTACTTAGTACAGTGCTCTGCACAAAGTAAGTGTTCAATAAATACCACTGTTGAATTAGATATGACCCCTGTTCCTTGGGTTTTAGCAATGCTTTGAGCAGAGTAAGTGCTATAACAGCATTGTAGTGGGTCAAGAAGGGGGTTAGTGAGGAAGGGGACAACGCAGGTGTGTTCAGCCCATCCCAGGAGTTTACTAAACAAAAAATGGGAGCAGGGAAATGGGGCAATAGCTGGAGGATGCAAAAAGATGAAGAGAAGGAAGGCTTTGTTAGTATAGGGGAGATTCTGAAACTATTAAAATCAAATTTGATCTCTTTCAGCCTTTGTATCATTAGTAAAACTTGACCCCAGCTAGCACTCTGAATTGGTTTCATATATATAGAGTGTAAAGCAGGAGAGTGCTAAACATATATGGTTTTCTTCAGGAATCAGGCAAAATTCATTAAGGGCTCAAAAAAAAACACAAAAAAGGGACCATATTATATTAACTGAAAACTAACCAAAATACAGGTAACAATGATTTTTTAAAATAAATGATAAAGCTATATGATGAACAGCAGTGCAAATATGCACCAAAAAGAAGGTATTTCTAATTGGATTTTTAATGATTATATAAATACTTACATACTCTAAGGTTATGTTTTCTCCTCCCATTTACCAAAAAGAGAACTTGGGTTAACATGCTAATACAATTTCTGTGTATAAAGTAGTAGTAGTACTTATTAAGTGCTTACTTTGAGCAGCTCTGGGGTAATTAGAAAATACAAAGACCCATCCCACTCAACAGATAATCTAACAGCACAAAGATGAGTAACTGAAAAAATTACAAAATCAACAATCCAAAATAACAACATAAAACATAGTTAGCTAGACAAATTTTTAGAGGGAGGAATCCTCACACTCAAGGACAGTCTATGCTAAATAGAAATGTCGTTATCCATGATTAATTAAATGAACTCTAATCACTCTGTTCAAGTCGACTTCAGAGGGAGGGGTGAAGTTTAAACCAAAGAAAACCTGGCAGCTTTATGGGGAAGTGAGCTGAGCACTGTAAGAAATACCCCACATTAAAATTCAATAGCCCTATTGAAAGAGGACTAAAAGAAAAGTGGTAAAACGTGGACTGCTGTAGTGTGTGAGTTTGATGCTTTTCTTGTTTTTTCCATTTTGAAGCTTAGCCCTTGAATTCAAGCACTGCATGTTTGAGAGGCTTACATTGTGACATTTCTTTCATCCTCATTTAAGAGGGCCGAGTTGGAATGAACTGATTAGGAAACTTGAGACACGATTGGAATGAACTGATTAGAAAACTTGAGAGATGATTCTTCATATGCAACAGCGGACTAAAATGTAGCCAAATTTAATCATGATGAAAAACATGTCACATTAACCAATTTTCCACAATAAAGATACACTAACTGCCTCTTTATTACTCACATTAAAGTCACTGTTGAAAAATTATCACCTATGCCACATCTCGCTCTAAGAGTTTACATCACACATTAAGATGCTACTACATTTCTGATGCTACTCAGTGACCTTAACAGTGTTTTGTCATTTAGAGACACGTGTATTGCAGAGGAGGAGGGAGAACCTATAAGATGAAATAAGGTCTATCTTGGAATCAGTTAATTGTCAGATTAACCAGTGTCAGAAAGATATTCATACTATTTCAATAATCCGAGTCATACACGAAAAAGATTATTAAACAATTTAATGAAAAACCAGATAAAATTTCCAATTTTTGTCAGGTCAGATTCCAGATTTCTCCTGGGCCTTTAAGCCTGCTACTATCTCCATCTCATCCCCAACCAATACGGTCACCTCTGGCCTCGGGGATGAAAGTAAGATTCACAATGGTCTCCAATAAAGGGTAAGTACCAGTTGGAATTACATCAAATTGAATGCTTCTTTTTTTGCTCTATCGGCACCACCTGGACTATGTGGGCTGGGCTACCCCTCACTAAACACAGTTGTTGTGCCTGTGAAGGAGCCAGCTTGGCCCCCAACAGTGCCAACTCCTGCCTGAGGCTGCGGTGCTAGCCCAAACTGCAAGTGAGTCAGCAGCCTGTTGGCCACCCATAATGTTGCCGGGTCTAGTAGTGGGCCAGCATGACTTTGGGCAGGACATGGAGGTCACTCTAGGTCGTGGGGGGAGAAAGTCAACCCTTACTCCTACTGCTTTTGTTCTGTCAGCCAGCAGGATGAGACTGTAAGCTCCTTGAGGGAAGGGATAATGTCTATGAACTCAATAGTATTGAACTTTCCCAAGCTCTTAGGACAGTGTTCTGCCCACAGTAAGGGACTCAAAAAACACCATTCGTCAACATGATTTCTGGCTTGGCCCGGAAACACCTGCAGCTCCTTCCAATCCATCTTGAGTTGATTTTTCCTTTCACCACCCTCTGGCTTTCGGGGTTCTGCATGGGCCCAGGCTTATCCCCCTGCCCTTCAGCACAGTAATTTTGTCTATCCACCCACCAGGTTTCATGGATCCTGCACTCAGTCAGTCAATCGTAATTACTGAGCCCTTACTGTGTGCAAAGCACTGTACTAAACACTTGGGAGAGTACGATGTGACAATGAACAGACACATTCTCGGCCCATAATGAGCTTTCAGTCTAGAGGGACGTGTCCTTATATTCACTTGGGGAGAACCACAGGTGCTTGCCCTCTGGGGTCTGGTGACTGCCCAGGCTTTCTCCAATCCTGTCCATGTGACAAAGCTTCACCCTTCTAACAGTGAACAAGCGATTTTGTTGCTTTAAATTTGCTACAAAAAACTTTAAACTATAACAAATGAAGAGAATTAAATCCCACTACAGGTTTTTCTCTGCTGAATTTTTTGGCTTTCAAATGTTTCTTCAATAGCATGCTATACTATCAGTAGAACAGTTTTTACTGCAATACCATTCCTTTCATATCGTTTCTTCCCATGCTTGTATATTGAAACGCAGTCATGAGGAAAAGTATTATTGTGATTATGACACTCAGTAGGATGCATTGGTTATCCCTAATCTATTCCCAATTCTACTTCTGCCTTTCGTTTTCTTTGTTTTGCTATGCTCATTTCATACTCCTATTTTCCAGGTAGTTTTAAAGGGCTAGAAGTTCTCTTATAAGCTTCCTTTCTCTCTACCCTGATTGCTTCTCTGGACATAGGCCCTTTTGCTCTTGTATTTATCATCAATCGTCTCATATTGTTTTTGTATTTTGTTTCATCTTTGCTTATATGTCTGTCATTCTTAAATGGTGAGTTCCCAAAAGTCTATTATAATTATTATTATTATATTGTTAATAGTACTTAAGCACTTACTATACACCTGGTATGCACTAAACACTAAGGCAGATACAAGATAATCACATTGAATGCAGTCCTTGACACCCAAAATGGGGCTCACAGACTAAATCAGAGGGAGGAGGATTTAATCTCCATTTCACAGATGAGGTAACTGAGACACAGAAGTTAAGTGACTTGCCCAACATCACACAGCAGAGGCAAGTGTAAGAGTTGGAATTAAAACACAGATCTTCTGACTCCCAGCCCTGTACTCTTTCCTCTAGTCAGCGCCACGGAATTTTTGTATATATCCTTTTACTGAGTTGCTTCCCTTACTAGTAATTTATTTTGATATCTGTCTCCCCTGTGCTCAAATGAGGGCAGGGATCATGTCTATCAACTGTATTGTTCTCTCCCAGGCACTTAGTACTGTGCACCAAGAGTTCAATAAATACCACTGATTGATTGATTTGCCAGATAGATATGGGGCTCATTCACAATGAAGTGCTAGTTCAATCCATGAGGGTGACAAGCTTCTTCACGAAGTGAGAGTAAACTGAAAAGAGAAAGGGATCCAGAACAGAGCCTGGTGGTTCAGTAAAATTCATATTCTCTGTCTTTTCAAGGGTAACTCCAATTGTTTGCTGATTTTAATACTAACAATGAACACAGTGCAATAGAGCCTAACCATGGTAAACTAATTTTGAGCAAACTTACAATAAATGTCAGTTACAATATTCTTACACAGAAATGAAATTCACGTTGTTTGAACTACACCCCACACACCTATTAAAGCTTTTGGCAACATTCTGGAATGGTGAATATAAATTTGTTTTTAAAATAAAGAGCCCTTTCTAAATCAAGTCACCGAATGAAATCTCCAGACTGTTACCAAATTCTAAAATGAAGTTAGACCACGGAGGAAAGCAACAGGTCTCCCAGAACAGCAGTGCAAACAATGGAAGAACAATGGCAAAAGAGAAACTGAGCCTGCTGGGGAAATGAGCTTTGTTCTCTATAATGCCCCCTGCACTGGAGGATGACTAAGTGATATCATCCTAGTCCTGTTCTCTGCAGCAATCAGCTTCCAGCAGTAGCAATCAGTAAATACAATTTCTGCTCAGGGATACCAAAATACAGTGCACAAATATACAAAGACCTAGCTCAAAAAAAGAGATAGATTATAAATATCTCATTGTATCCTTAGATTTTTATCTCACACAGTCCCAATAATTTTTTTTTAACCCAGGGCTGCTAACAAAAGCCATATTTGACTGATTTGAATTCCATCTTCTTTTCCCTCCACCCAATCATCCTCAAGAAAAGGCACTGGTACATAGTAAAATGACCTAAAGGCAAACAGCCAGAGGAACAAACCCTCAATATGACTCCTATATAGTCCTGTACTATGTTTTGTCATTAGAAATTTTTTTTTTCATAACACACACAGCCATGCTAACACTAAACTCAATTATCCCAGTAACCAGGATAATTTATTCCCCACAGTGACGTTCTTTGGGAAGAGCATCATTTCTTAGACCACTAGGAATCGGTTACAGATGTCTCCTCCAAAAACTCTTTCCTGATTAATCCCCAGCAGTTCAAGTCACATAAAACCCATCTGTACTTCATACTACTTTTATATGGTACGTAAGCGCTTACTATGTGCCAGGCACTTTACTAAGTGTGGGGTGGGTACAAGATGATTAGGTTGGACAGAGTCCATGTTCCACATGGGTCTCCCAATCTTAATTCCCATTTTACAGAGAAGTTAAGTAACTTGTCCAAAGTAACACAGCAGACAAGTAGCAGAGCCAGGAATAGAACCCAGGTTCTGAGTCCCAGGCCAGTGCTCTGTACCCTCAGCTATGCTGTTTCTTATACCTATTCTCTAATTTTACTTGTCTCCCTGTTAAAGTTCTTTCAGTTAAGCTTGTTTTCACTGTTTTTGTTTTCTGGTGTTAGCCATTTTAAAAATTTCTTTTGGTGGCCACTGCCAATTCCCTCCCCATCTAATTTTTTTTTATTATTATGAGCCCATGCATGCTAGGAACCTTGTTTAATTCTCATCCTTATACCACTGCTTAACACAGTGCTTTACATACAATAGATGTTCAATAAACACTAGTGAATATATGAAATTCTGCACTGTCAAAACAAAATTATACTTTTAACCACTTATGTAATTAATTTTAATTTTAAGCACTTATATACATACACACCTGCAAATTTTAATTTCTGTCTCTCCCTCTTGCGGGCAGGGAACATGCCTACCAAGTCTGTTGTACACGCCCAAGGCTTAGTACAATGCTCGGACCACAATAAACGTTCAATAAATACCACTGATTTCCATTACATTTAACATCTGACAAATACTTATTCAGATACCATGCCTAGTTTTATATTCTTCAATATAGGGAACATAAATACTTTGTAGTTTAGAAGAGAACCACAGAATACAGCTTAAAGTCAGAGCTAATAATATCAGTAGTATTTGGCCATAAAACTAATTACGAAAGAGCCAAACACTATTTCTTTGTATATGGAAAGAAAGAGTCCAAATTTTGCTACCAGAACCATATTTATTATGTTTCTATAATGAGAACAGATTTCACCTAGGACATCATCACCAATTTGGGGAGATAGCCTGTTAATAACCCAAAAGATTTTAATTCCTGGTGTCATAACCATGCTTTCATTTTGTTGCAGCATATCAAATGTTGCAGCTCAAATGTATGTATGCAAAGTATGCTACTAAAAGAGTTTATTTTTGCACCAGTTTTAATTTTTCCCCCTACTGCAAAGTCAGATGGATGGCATGCTTTTGTTCTACATGATAGCCTGAGATAATTAAAGATGAATTTTACAATAAAAATTTGATATAATTGGCATCTAGCTAGTGTAATGGCTCAGATGGATTAACTGCATAAATTGCATCAAATATACATTAAAATATAATATTAAGACCTAAATTCTGAGCGTAACTAAATATGCACCCAGGCAATTCATTTTGCCTATGTGGTTTATACATATATTACTACTGTATGAAGCATTATTTACATTTTTCAGTCCCATTCTTTTGAGGTATTGCATTCACACATTAGGTGTTTTTAAACCTTTCAGCCACCTGTATGTTACCAAGGGAAGAGGAGGAAATGTTTCAATCCAGCCAACCTTGATTATTCTTACTAAATGGAGGCAGATCATTGCTGAAGGAAAACAAGAGGTAGTCCCTTCCAAAAGCTCATCTGTACACAACTGATTTCACACCTGGATAATCTACTTTTTAATATCAGAGGTTCTTAAATTCCGAGGTAGATTCTCAGTTGAGTGGTTTGGGAAGAGAAAGAGAAACACTGTAAATGAAAATACTAATCCTGTTTAAGGAGTTTTCCAAGACATCCTCAAGTAAGGTTAGAGCAAATTACTTTGGCTTGTGCCCACCTCCCTCCTTCTCAGAGTCAATCTCCACAGAAACACCTTCCTGCATTCAGTCAGAGCCTGAGAAGAGGGTTACATTACATCTCCACTGCATTGTAGTCCAAAGGTACCCAAAAGCCTGCTAGTGAATTGGAAGGGGAATCCTTTCCCATTGTTTTCGGGTAACTGATTGATGTATATACTGTCTCCTCTCTCAGCTCAAAGATGGGAGAATGAAGGAGTAGTGGAGGGAAAACTAGACGAGTCAGAAGAAAGAAGACCAGTGAAATAAAGTTGGTTTTGATGGTGGAAAAACATAGCTTATGTGGAACAATTCTTCTTGGAACCTTTAAACCACCCATGAAGTTGCTGGGTAAAGATGGCTGACTGGCTTACTGGGTGTATGGAGGTCATATTTATTGAGTGCTTACTGCACACAGCGCACTGTACTAAGCACTTGGGAGAGTACAACATAACAGAGTTGGTAGAAACATTCCCTGCCCACAATGAGCTCATAGTCTAGAGGAGAAGAGACTAATATAAATTATGATGTGTACGTAAATGCTGAAGGAGGGGTGAATAAAGAGAGCAAAACAGAGTGGTGCAGAAGGGAGAGGGAAATGAGAGCTTAGTCAGTGAAGGCCTCTTGGAGAAGATGTGCCTTCAATAAGTCTTTGAAGGTGGAGAGAGTAATTGTCTATCGGATATGAAAAGGGAGGGTGATTTAGGACAGAGGACAGGTGAGAGGTGGGTAGCAAGATAGATGAGATCGAGGTGCAGCGAGCAGATTGGCATTAGAGGAGCGAAGTGTGCGGGGTGGGTTGTAATTGAAGAATAGTGAGATAAAATAGGAAGGTGCAAGGGATTGAGTGCTTTAAAGCCGATGGTAAGGAGATTCTGTTTGATGTGGAGGTGGATGGACAACCACTGGAGGTTCTTGAGGACTGGAGGTCCAAGGAAAGATGCCATGATAAAAGCAGCTTCGGGCCCTAAATCCTAGTCTTTGATTTACAGAAAATGTCATGAATTCTGTACTGTCTATGAATATAAGAGAAGATTAGGGAATTTGGTGGGGACTATTGGAATACACCACCTTATTTTCCATTAAAACAACAGTTCAACAGATGTCTATTTTGCTAAAACAAGCTATTGGGAATTACTGCACTGTACAAGCCAAATCCTTCCTTTTACTGATTTCAACCTTATTCCTCATCCTCAATTCTCAAAACAATAATAACAATCAGCAAAACTAGGTCCCACCCACCCTGTAGCCACAGCCTAATCCCAGAGATGCTAATATGTAATTAAATGTCCATAAAGCATTTGTGAGGAGGAAGAAGCTTAACTGAGATTTTTGAAATGCAAATAAAAACATTTAGGAAATCACTAAAGAAGGAAAAACCAAAAGAAATTGCAAATTACAAAGAGGCATGTAAAACAATACATCAATTAACTACAAGCATAGTAAATACAAAATGCTGGCACAAATAAAAACATTCCAACTGAATCTCCAATACAATAATATCTGCTACAACATGTTTTCATTTATGGTCTGGATATAACATGATTCACAAGTTGGTAAAAGTAGATTCAGTTTGGGAAAAAACTGTTTGGGGCATGCATGTGGCATTGGTCAAGATTTAGTGCTACTATGATTCAAAGCCTCAGTCTCAGCCTTTATGATTCTTTTAAATAATATTTTGTCCTTTTGCACTTTATACTGTTTGATACAAGAAAATAAGTAGCAAGGATGTAAAAGATCCTGTTAAAAGCAGACATATTACTGTAAATTTATATCGTAAAATAACAGAAATAGTAGCATCTTCAAACCGCCTATTCCGACTCAAAACTCTTACTGACTGATTACTATAACACGATTTTCACGTAACACAAGATACTAAAAGAACACAATTACTATGTTAAAACAGAAATGGCTGCTCTTAGTTATCACGATTGAAAAAGCAAATGGCTTATTTGCATCAAGAAACAAGCAACAAAGAAAAGCAGGCTTGCCAAAATAGGCTTTTATTTTTCATACTGGGGGGCTAATATATATTGTAATCTTCCAAGTTAGGAATTCTTCAGGTCTCAAAGCAACCGTTATTTTTACAAATTTTACGAGTCTTTCTTTCCTGACTTGAATTCTAGTTAAATAATGGACAACATAGCCCCGTCTCATTCATTCTGGGTGTCGGGGTTAAAAGTGAGAATGATATTATCTAAGAGGCACCAACATTGCCTCGTTGGCTCCCAGGGAGAAAATAAGATATAAAGCTACCATCATTTCATAACTGCTGTTACACCTTAGAATCTCTTGCCAAACTAAAGTCCATTATAGATAAGTGTAAAAATAGATTTCTAAAAAATCATTTTAAGTATGAATCCAGCCTGAGCAGACTAGCTGTTTAAAGAAATTGTATTGTCTCATTTCACACATTTCACTGGGCTTCGCCAAGAGATTTATTTTCAAATGTTGATCTTGGGCTTTTCCATTATTATTATTACTGCATTTGCTAAGCGCTTATTATGTGTCGAGTACTGTACAAAGCACTGGGTTAAATACAAGATAATCGGGTAAGGCATAGCCCTTGTCCCAAAAGAGGCTCACAGTCTAAATGGCAAGCAGAACAGGTATTGAACCCCCTTTTAACAGACAACGGAACTGAGGTTCTGAAAAGTTAAATGACTTGCTCAAAGTCACACAGCAAGCGAATGGCGGAGCTGGGATTAGAACCCAGGTCCTCTGACTCCCAGGCCTAGGCTCTTTCCACTAGCTCCCATGCTGCTTCTCAACTTCTGTGAAAAGCCAGTGCACAATGGATCAGTGTAAAGCAAGCTCAGTTTTACATTTTTGAAATGGGATTAAATTGATGATTTCTTAGGTTCAAAGCACAGCTGTGCATGTCTTCGTTCTGCTTAACTGAGGTATCAGGGAGCATAAGATTTGACTGGGCCCAAATGCCCTTGAAACCATAAATTGCGTATTTGCAGCTCTCTTTAGGCTCAAGAGGCTACAGCTACATAACCAAAGGTTCACCAGAGGTAAACACATGGGCAATCTATTCGGTCAAAAGGCACTCAGCAGACATAGTTCAGACTCTGGTGGGCTGGAAGAGTTGTACATACACATCTAGACTGCAAGTTTTTACATAAAAGCTAATCAGGTTGGACATAGTCCATGTCCCACATGAAGCTCACATCCCTAATCCCCACTTCACAGATGAGAATTTCATTTCTCTGAAGCCCCTAGAAGTTAAATGTCTTGCCCAAGGCCATAGGGCACACAAGTGATGGAGCCGGGATTAGAACCCAGGGCCTTCTGACATCCAGGCCCTTGTTCTATGCAATTAAGTGCCTAACAACTCTGTTGTAATGTGCTCTCCCAAGCGCTTAGAACAGTGTCCTGCGCATGGTAAGCTCTCAATAAACAGCACTGATCAACTGATTCGGTGTGCTCCTTCCAGCCACCACTCAGGGAGACCCGGGAGGCCTTGGCAATGTTCAGGCAGCGGACCAGCCAGGCTGGAGTGCAGCCACTCCAACTACAGCCCAGAGCCCCACTGAAGATGTGTTGGCTCTGCTGAGTCTCTAAAAGACTTAGCCAAAGCCCCCAAGTCTCCTGTACTACAGCCAAAATCACGGCTCCTCCCATGTCCACAAAGTTTCGTACCGTCAATCCTACCAACAGAACCTAAGAAAAAGACCCATAGCCTATTTCTGTAATAAAGTCATAATTCTATGTAACAATAAGCCCTTGACAATAACCTTTAAAATAAAACAGAAAAATCAGGCATACAATTTCAATGACATTTTAGAAGACAAAAACGCAAATCCCTAAAGGGAATAGATATTTCTACTGTTGTTTACTCCCTCAAAAATGCCTAAAACTGGCACTTCTGGACTTAAATTGCGGTTCACTCAATTTTCTGTGAATGTAAGACTATCAGTGAATGACTAATTGAAAGTTATGGCGAGACTCCATATCTCCAAGGAAACCCCACCAAAAAATCTCATTCTGCAACCTCAGGGACTTGCAGGAATGCCTTTACAACTCACCTGCCAATAAAAATTGATGAGGAATTTCCAAGCACCACAACTGAAATCAATTTGAATGCTAAGGAAATCCTTTCAGTTTCCTGCAGGTATCCGAGCCCCAGAGTACACATTCTAAACAAAGAATTGTTACAAGGTATACCCTGCTTTTTTTCTTATGAATGTGAAACCGTGTATATGTGTAAAAGTCCAATAGTGGGAAGTGGGAAAGGGATAAATTGGCATGTGTCTACCACAAATGGGTGGGTGGCCACCCAGGAATGCATTAGACAGAGCGGAAGACACACGCTGAAATGGAACATACTGGCTTGGAAAGCAGAGATCTTCAGAGCCTGTTCAAATCACAGACAAAACTTAATTTGTACATAGTTGACCTAACATTTGGGTGCTATAAGAATTATCAAACTATTTTCCCATTTTCTACACAGCATACTTGGGCACTCCTATGACCGACAATCCAATGCCAACTGTTGCAATTTCTGATAGGCCTCTCCACTCAAAACTTCTTGTATTTTTTTTCATTTTTCCTCTTTTTTTCTCACCTCTTCTTTCACTGACCTTTATATAAGAGTGGCAACTGTTGCTTTTTGTTTTCTACTATCTACCAATTTCATCTGCAGAATACATAAATAGTATTAGTAAGATTTCTTTAAACCCAGAAATTAGATTTCTTTTGAACATATAAAGTACAGGTTTAATTTCACAATGGCACATATTTTCAAAAATTATTTTCAATAACTTTAGATTACCTTAAACTATGTCTACTTAAAAAAAAAACACATAATTGTTGACATGCTGAATTGAATACCTGCTTCTAAAAATGGATGAAGTCACTTTCCCACCTCTTCCCTTACCTATCTTCCAACCCTCTCTCCCTCTTCCCCTCCTGCTCCTTCCCTCTCTCTCTCTCTCAACCCATAGAGTACCTATTCTAAAATCTCTGATTTTGGTCTCTTCCCCAGTAAGGGGTGGCTGTGTATTTTTTCATCTTGTTCTTCCTTTGCACTTTCTGTTTGCTTTTCTACTCTATCTCCTAACAGAGACCACCAAGAGTCTGTCTTGATCAAGGAGTGTGATATCTACACCTTCCCAAACTCCCAGGGGCCAGCAGAGGTTGCTCCTTTTTAATTGGTTGTTTGCTTGTCACTTCTGTTGCTTTCCCTATTTCATATTCCATATTTGTGAATACTAGGAACATGATGTACATAAAGGAGCAAATCAATTCACTTCATCCGTCAATTAGCTATCATACTCTATTCTTTATATTTTGATTAAGATTAAATATTTTTAAATGTCATCTCCTATTTGGTGTGTTACTTTACCCACAGATTTTGATAGCAACAAAATACTGCCCTTAACAAAAATTATATAAACAAGTGCACGTACTCATCAGGTGAAAGATTCCATCGCAGGCACTAATATGAGACAAAAAGGCATTTCCTAGCCCTTGGCCAGCATGAGCTCCTTTCACGAGACCAGCAATATCCACTACATTCAGAAAGGCTGGAATTTTGCTGAAAAAAGAAGGTTCAGTTTCATTAATAAAAAAATATAAGAACTGTTTCATTCACATAGCAAGATCAAGTGTGAGGTCCTGGAAGGCAGGAACTATATCCTTTCCTCTAGTGTATTTTTCCACATCCCTGATAAAAGGTTCAGCTCCAGTAGATGCTATTTACCTGGCAAATCTAATGGCCATGCAAAAGGCCACTCACTTGTCCAGGGACTAGCCTTATCCTCACTTGACTCACTCTAGTAGGCTTGCTGGATGTCCTTGTTTCATGTGTAAATTTATGAGTACACAGGCAAACTTTGTACAAGGAAGTACTTAAAAATTTAGAGAAATCAACTGCATATTGAAAATATGGTACTCAGTTTTCCTCTTTTTCTTTCCCCACTTGTTTTTGTTTAAATTAAACTGCCTATGATCTCTTGTTGAGAAATGTCTGAAAGTACTGCAGATCTGTAGCTTGGGATTGTGGTGCGAGACGTCTTAACTCATGAGTCCAAGAGAAGGGCAGGCAACCAAAATTATAACAAAACTTATTTTTGAAAATAAATTGAAAACCTTAGGGTTCTTCAATTTGAAGAGATGAGGGCAGAGAAGGAACATGATTTAAGTTCACAAGACCATGACGGGTATGGACGGGGGAATTTACAATTGATGATTAAAAGTTAATACTACACAGAAGGGAAACAAGGAGGTGTGAGCTGCAAAACAAAAAATACACTTTGGTAACAGCAGTTACTAAGTAGCATGGTATCCATAACCATAAAATAAACAGGTCAATCATGTCAGTAGGTTCAAGAAGTGTTTGGATAAATGAAAAGAGTTCCTTACAGTCTGTTCAAAGCAGAATAGTGATGTTAGCTAGTGCATCCTTAACCATTAGGATAGATGTCAAGGAAAACCTTCATGTTTCTTCAAATATCCTGTTACATCAGAGACAAAAATCCTAAACTGGATGACTCAAAGTCGCTTCTTATTTCCTATTTTCCAATGATATACTTTTTTATGGTTTAGAATTCACAGCACTTCTTGAAACCCTTTAGAGTTATTTTTAAATATGTTTGGGGGTGATACTACAAGAGAAACAGATACAGTAGATATCACTCAAGAAAATAAGGAGAAGAAGCATATCTAAATTTTCTAAAACTGTACTTTACATTAGCTGTTTAGATGTTATTATCTGAGGATTAGGTTTAAAATCATATTTAGGACCGCAGAAACTTTCTGACCTTTCAAATTTAAGTTAAAAAATATTTGTTTTTTTCTTTCAAGCTTTCAGTCGTTCAGAAAATATCCTATATTATCTGACACTGGTGATAAATTTTGCCTTCCTCTGAGAATTAAAAAAAAAAAGTTGAACTCCCTCATTACATTATTATCCATTCTCCAGTTCCCATTTTTAAAGAGAAGGGAAAAGAACATCAAGCTCATATCACCACAGGGGTTTACCAATGAGAAAATGTTAGATGTTCATAAATCACACATCTGGTCTATCACACAGTGTTTAAACAATCTCTAAATAATAACAATACCTTGGAGGCTTGTGGTATTGGCACAGGAAGTCAAATCTGTCATCTGGTACAGGTACTCGACTCTCATTGGGATCAATTGTGCAAAAAGGAAAGTTTTCTGCGGCTGCTTGACTCTTTGTTAGGACATTGAAGAAGGTGGATTTCCTAGGAACAGAAAGAAAAGACACTTGAGCCACTTTTTAAAAGCACCAATGGATTAGAAAAAAAATATTCACGGTCTGAAAGGTTATAGAAGGCTTTTTTGTTGTGGTGGTGGTTGTTCTCAATAATGGTAATTTTCATTCATTGGTTTATATCTGCAACATATTTTGTTAAGCAACATTTATCGTTATTGAAAGAGATTAAAGGATGCCTCATTTTACTTCAGAAACATGTGAATTCTCTCGGGATATGAAAAGCACCTCTAAATCACTTGGCCTTGCATAAAGGGTTAATCAACAAACTTGCACCACTGATCTTACAATAACCTGGACACTTTCCTTGCTGCTGAGTACAGCTACCAGCTACAGAGAAATGGAACACATCTTCTCCATTTAACTCTGATAAACATGAAAACCCAGCATTTGCTGAAATGAAGATATAAAAGAAAGGAGACTGTCTTGACCCATCTCAAGCTCAGCAAAAAGTCCTCCAAACCATCAGAAAGAGAATGGGAAAAAATGAGTTTTCCTCCTTTCCCTTCCAAAAACTAAGTGGAGATTAAAGAGACCTTATTTTCAACCAAAATCCAAGGCGTGTATGGAGCAGCTTCATTCTGGACTTCAAAAATTTAACATCTTGTCTACTTGTGGGCAAGGAATGTGTCTACTTGTGGGCAAGGAATGTGTCTGTTTATTGTTATATGGTACATTGCCTAGCACTCAGTACAGTGCTTTGCACACAGTAAGCACTCAAATACGATTGAATGAATGAACTTTCAAATCAATATTCTAAATATTCAAACTATTCCAGCTGCAATACATTCTAAATTTAATGTATTAATAATAATGATGGTATTTGTTAAGCGCTTACTATGTGCCAAGCACTGTTCTAAGTGCTGAGATAGACACAAAGTAATCAGGTTGTCCCACGTGGGGGTCACAGACTTAATCCCCATTTTACAGATGAGGGAACTGAGGCACAGAGAAGTGAAGTGACTTGCCCAAAGTCACACAGCTGATAAATGGCCGACCTGGGATTAGAACCCACATCCTCTGACTTCCCAAGCCCAGGCTCTTGCCATTAAGTCAGGCAGAATGGCCATCCTACAACTACATGAAATACACAAAGAAGTACAATTCTGCAGTGAAGAAAATCTTTTTGTGAAAAAAAGCTAAGAAAATCTCCATTTTCCGTGATTCTATAAAAATTATCATGCACAGTCATACTCAAAACTCCACTTCCACAATTTCCTTATCGTGGGTCATTTAAGATCTCAAAGTCCATATTACTTAGGTGTGCCAGCAGCTCTGTAGTCATGAAAAAGAAAGAGGGTGGAAGGAAAAAGAAAAGGCCTAAGGATTCACAGTTTTATTAAAGGCTTCTGCAGCACGTTAAGACATTTTGATCTTTTTAAATCTATTAAAGGAGAGAAGCTTTGCAAAAGAGAATCTGAAAGAATGGAAAAGAGAAAGTATTCTGTTCTCTAGACTATAAACTCATTATGGAAAGGGAACATGGCTGCTAAGTCTGCTGCATCGTACTCTCCCAAGCACTTAGTACAGAGCTTTGCACATAGTAAGCACTCAATAAATACGATTGATTGATCTACTATATTTAATCTAAACCTTTTCAAGTACACCTAAGGTAAACTAATTCCTTCTCCTGTTGACATTCCCTGACTTTAAGAATCCTAGTTAACCCAAAATTTTAAAGAGTCTAATTTTCCAAAGATCTAATGTAACACATGGAAACAAATTAAGTCCTTTGAGACTAGAATTACACTTTTCCTTAATTCAGGAATCATATCTTTTACTTCTGTTGCATGTTCCCAAGAACCTAGAACAGTGCTCTATGTAAAGATGTTAAGTGCTGATGATATGAGATGACTAGGAAATAATTTAATTTAATGCATAATCAAGACTGCTCTTCCCACAGTGCCCGATATGTTACTGGAGAATATTTTACCCTTGGAGAACTGACCTCACAATTACTAAAATTTATTCAAAGTCAACTGAAAAGTTTGTTTTTCCTTATTTTCTTTTATGCTACAATTCCAAGGAGCCCTAAAATAAGTCAGTTATAATAATGCACTGCCACTTCCCTGAAATGTAATTAATACAAGGGCTGAAAATAAGAGTACGAGATGGCTAACCCTTGGCTTACCTATCCTTTATCCCTCCACCTTCTACATAAAAATTTATCCATACATAAAGAAATATTTCTTCCACACTAACATAATCAGGTTATCGATACCAAATGCTTCTGAAAAATTACTTTAAAAAAGTAATCAAGCAAAGGATTTTTCACTCTTTCTTACAGGTCTGACTTTCTCTATTAATCCTTAAATACACAAAGACACACAGAGAAGTAGCATGACCTAGGGGAAAGAGCACGGGCCTGGGAATCAGAAGGCCTGGGTTCTAATTCTGGCTCTGCCATTTGCCTTCTGGGTGGCTTTGGGCAAGTCCTTTAATTTCTTTGTGCCTCGATTTGCTCATATGTTAAAACTGGGGGTTAAATACCTATTCTCCCTCCTCTGTAGATAGAGTTCTATGTGGGCCAGGGATTGTGTCTGACCTGATTAGCCTGTACCTACTGCAGAAGAAGAGAAGCAGAATTAGAGAAGCAGCGTGGCACAGTGGAAAGAGCACGGGCTTTGGAGTCAGGGCTCATGAGTTCGAATCCCAGCTCTGCCACTTGTCAGCTGTGTGACTGTGGGCAAGTCACTTAACTTCTCTGTGCCTCAGTTCCCTCATCTGTAAAATGGGGATGAAGACTGTGAGCCCCACGTGGGACAACCTGATTCCCCTGTGTTTACCCCAGCGCTTAGAACAGTGCTCTGCACATAGTAAGCGCTTAACAAATACCAACATTATTACTGCAGAGTTTAGTACAGTACTTGGCACATAGTAAGCACTTAAATACCCCAAATACATGTGGACCCTTTCTCAATAAAAGAACATGATTTTTTTCCCCCCAAACTAGTCATCAAAAACAGAAGAATGAGAAAGCCCATAATTTATAATTGAAAAAGCATTTCCTACCTAGAAACAGAAATGTGGCATATAAATTCCCCAACACGTGCTAAAACCTTTTTGCCTTTTTTTTATGGTATTTGCTAAGCACTTACTATGTGCCAGGCACTGTTCTAAGCGCTGGGGTAGATACAGGATAATCAGGTTGGACACAATCCCCGTCCCATATGGGGCTCACAATCTTAATCCTCATTTTACAGATGAGGTAACTGAGGCAAAGAAGTCAATTGACTTGCCCAAGGTCACACAGCAGACAAGTGGCAGAAGCAGGATTAGAATCCAGGTTCTTCTGACTCCCAGGTCTGTGATCTACCTACTGGGCCATGCTGCCACTTATATGATCCAATAATAATCATGTGACTCAAACAGTAAGTTGCACCTCCTTCAAGGACTCATTCTGTAGAAAATATAGTAGCTGCCTGCTTTGTTATACTAAAAGCAATCAATCAATGTAAGTATTCACTGAGTGCTTACTGTGTATAGAGCACTGCAAGTGCTTGGGCATTAGAACAAGCAGACAATCCCTGCCCTCAAGGATTTTACAAACCAGTGTGGGAGAAAAAGTCTTCACCTCTAGAGCTGAAGGGCTACCAATTTCAAATCTGGTATGGGAGAAACATTCCAGGGTTCCTTGATCAATCAGTCATCTTCATTGAGTGCTTACTGTTTACGGATACTATGTGGCCATCACAGGATTTCCATGTAACGAAATAATGCCGATCAAGTCAGAGATAGAAGTAGAAAAACCAATGCAAAACAACATGTTTCAGCAGTTTCTGCTCATTTTTCTGTCAAACTAACTTCAAGTAGGTGTTGCCACCAAAAACATATTAGTGACCACATATGCAGCCACAGTAAAATACTGAAAAACACTGGTCTTGAAACTCATTTCTGAACAGACAACTCTATAATACAGTAGATGACCTTATTTTTCAAGTGCTCTCATACTCTGAAAGTAAATTAATGACAGTGTCATAATAGCATTTTAAAAGAGGCTTGATTCAGAGTAACTTCAAAATTCATCATGCGTGGGACCGGATACTGCCAAGATTTTACAATTTTCCAGATTTTAGACTGTGACACTAGGCCCCCATGAAGCCTATTTATTGGGCAGAACTGAGATAAAACTAATCTGGAGCCCACCAGATTAGGGAGTAATTATGAAGGCAGTGTCAATTTATGTCTCACGTCTTAGTTAATAAAACTTAATGTGAATTTAAACTTATATAAAATAGTAGGGAAAATAAAGTTTCTTACTTAGGTCACCCTTGCAGAATTCATACAACAGATAATTCCCAGAGTTATTTTGCAGCTAGATAAACTGAATTATAACTAGTCTGTTTGGTTTCCTGAAACCAAGCGATAGACTCATTGGGCAATGAACTTTTTCTAGTTCATTCCATTATTACATATTTCCATTATATATATTGTACTCTCCCAAGTGCTTAGTACAGTGCTCTCTACCCAGTAAGCATTCAATAAATACAATTGGATTAACTGATTACTATGTGAATAGTATTTATTATCTTTCATTAATATAAAAGTTAGACTTTGTTAACCTAAAATGGACAGTGACTGGTCATGTTTCCAACCAACCATCTACAGTTCTGACACACTGCTTTGTGAAGGGAGGGCAACTTTAGAAAGGAGCTCTAACAGAGAGAGGAAAGAAGAAAGGGTGGAGACTGAATCTCTCTCTGTGTTCTCCATGTCTCCCAAAAAAGTTCTGCATGTTACCCTAACTCAGGCTCCTACTGGCTATTCTCCTCCCCTACCCACCCAATACAGGCAAACCCCCACAACACTGCCAAACCCCTTTCTGGATGACGGAATCTTTCCTCTAAATAATGGACATCTGCGGACATTTTGCTGATCGGAAGGGGACATCAATTGTCACTAAAAACAGCAGACATCAAGGTGGCTTTAACTAAATCAAATTTATGACTTTGCAATCTTTACTAAATTTGTTGAAGAAAATTCTCAACCTCCTCCTACCCATGTTTTTTCCAACTCTAGAAACCCTTTGTTTACATATTTATTTCTCTAAATTAATCACTTTGGGGAACAGGGAATAGTTTGATTCTGGGTACATGATTTTGCACAGGCAATCTAAAATGGTAAATAGAGGTTTTTCTCAATTTCCTGCTAAGAAGAAGAATTTCTCTGAAAAACAAAAAAAACTATAGGCTCAAAATGTAATTAAACAACATGGATACTAATGACATTTTATAAGGTAAACCTTGATCTGTAAGTGGGTAAAATGGATTTCTGTAATTTCATTACTCTCTAGAGGTACTACATAAAGATTGGGCCTCTATAAATAGTCACATTTAACTCTCAGCCTATACTAGTCTCCAGCCCAGGCCAATCAAGCACAAGTCTAGCCCAAGCAGAACCCCAGAACTGTAATTACAGGAGTGGTAATAGTGGTAGTAATTGTTCCACTGAATGCGATGTGCTGTGCAAATTTAAGACTCTGGTTCCTTCCACACTCAGCAAAACACACAGAAATGACTCAAGAGAAAACATGTCTTGACAGCGCCCATGTTTATCTGACACACTGAAATCCATCAAGAAGTACAACCATAATCTCAGCAAATTAGGTTATTAAAAATTCAGGCTTGTGTTGTCTGTTTTCAACACAATCTGAATGCTTAACATGGTAGTACTTCAAGGTGCGGCATTAGTAAACCAATCTTGCTCTTCACATACCCAACATTTGGCAATCCAACAATACCAATTTTCAATGAGGTCCCAAATCTTCCAATGATAGGATGTGGTTTAATTCCATCTCCTCCTTTTTTGGGAGGCATCTGAAAATAAAACATATTTGATTAGGACTCTCTTCACCCATGGTGTATATGTACACACACAAACACGCTTGCATGCATACACACACAAATACACACAAATATAAGCACACAAGCACAACTAAACAATGCCTTTTTAGGACCAACTATATCATTTTAAACCATAAACTATAAAAATTCTAGACAGCATCTAGCCATGGGTCACCTGAACCCCAAAGTCAAGCAATCAATCAAGGGTATTTTATTGAGCATTTACCATGTGCAGAGCACTTGGAGGGGTACAGTCTTTAATTACTGCAGCTCCAGCAAAGTATTGAGACGGCTGAGCTAAAAATAACCAGAACCAAGATCCAAAGAGGGGACTGAAATTAGCCTGTGCCCCTCCGCTACCGACCTGTCTGGTGACCGCTCCGTTTCTAAGACAGACTTTATTTCTTAAACGTGAAAGCAATAAGGAGCCATGGCAAACTTACTAAATCAATTGGAATATAGTATATTTTTACATCAGGGGACCCAAGCAGGTACCCTACCCCTATAACTGACTACCTGCTCCGTCATCCAGGCCAGGGGCACACACTAAGGATGGTGACCCCCGTCCCTCCCCGTCCCCGTCCCCCCCCCGTCCCCGTCCCCTAGGCCAGGCCACCGGACTCTGAATTCCGACAACCAATCCTTCCCCCTTTCCTTCACCCTGGGATAAATGATTGGGTGAGGCTAATGGGACTCTCCTCCTTCTTGGGCTGAAAGGCCCAGCTCCCCGGTGCAAGTCCCCACCATTCAGCTTTTAAGGGGCAAGAGGGTGACAGTTCCTCCACTCCTCACCATCTGGAGCAGGGGTGGATGCCCTCAAAATGGGTCAATCTGCCTCATCCAGAATCACTCCATGGTGGCCAGGCCCCGGGGGGAAGCAAGGGAGTAGGGGGACTCTGATGCCTGGACCCCAGGGGGACATTGGAGGCCCAAAGGGGACACTGGTGGCTGGACAGTGGGGGAGGGATGACACTGGTGGCCGGACAGAGGGGCCGGACACATAGACATTGGTGGCCGAGCAACCGTGGGGGACACACACCGGTGGCCGGGCACCCATGGGGGACACAAAATGGTGGCCGGGCACCCGTGGAGGACACACACTGGTGGCCGGGCACTGGGGAGAGGGACATTAGTGGCTGGGCACTGGGGAGCGGGACACTGATAATAATAATAATGTTGGCATTTGTTAAGCCCTTACTATGTGCAGAGCACTGTTCTAAGTGCTGGGGTAGACACAGGGTAATCAGATTGTCCCACGTAAGGCTCAGAGTTTTAATCCCCATTTTACAGATGAGGGAACTGAGGCACAGAGAAGTGACTTGGCAACAGTTACCCAGTTGACAAGTGGCAGAGCAGGGATTCGAACCCATGACCTCTGACTCCCAAATCCGGGCTCTTTCCACTGAGCCACGCTGCTTCCCAGTGATGGCCGGGCACCGGGGAGGGCACATTGCTGGCCGGGCACCGGGGAGGGGACATTGGTGTCCCGGTTCCTGGGTGGACAGGGATGAAGGAGCCCCGGTTAACGACTCTGTGCCTCTCTGGAGCCGAAAGGGGTCCCAAGGCTTTTGGCGTGGGGCCAGGATGGGCAACTCCCCCAGCCCCCGCCGTGGGTCTGCATGAAGCTGTTTATTTATTGCTATTGTTTTTGTCCGTCTGTCTCCTCCCATTAGCTGTAAACTGGTCAATGGGCAGGGACTGTCTCTATCTGTTGCCGATTTGTCCATTCCAAGCGCTTAGTACAGTGCTCTGCACATAGTAAGCACTCAATAAATACTCTTGAATGAAGCAACGTGGCTCAGTGGAAAGAGTCCGGGCTTGGAAGTCAGAGGTCATGGGTTCTAATCCCGGCTCCGCCCCTTGAGCTGTGTGATTGTGGGCAAGTCACTTCACTGGGCCTCAGTGACCTCATCTCTAAAATGGGGATTGAGACTGTGAGCCCCACGTGGGACAGCGACTGCGTCCAACCCGATCTGCTTGTATCCACCCCAGCGCTTACTACAGTGCCTGGCACATAGTTAAGCGCTTAACAAATGCCATAATAATAATTATTATTATTATTATTCTCGGTGCCGGTGTCCCACCCTCTCTGACAGTCGCACGCACAAGTCCCCGCAGGCCGGGCCCGAGCCTTAATTCCATTTATTACTATTGTTTTTGTCCGTCTGTCTCCCCCGATTAAACTGTAAGCCCGTCAGTGGGCAGGGATGGTCTCTATCTGTTGCCGAACTGTCCCTTCCAAGCGCTTAGCGCAGTGCTCTGCACATAGTAAGCGCACCCTATTTTGTTAATGAGATGTCCATCCCCTCGATTCTATTTATTGCTATTATTTTTGTCTGTCTCCCCCGATTAGACTGTAAGCCCGTCAATGGGCAGGGACTGTCTCTGTTGCCGAACTGTCCCTTCCAAGCGCTCAGTACAGGGCTCTGCACGTTGTAAGCGCTCCCTATTTTAATGAGCTGTCCATCCCCTTGATTCCATTTATTGCTATTTTGTCCGCCTGTCTCCCCCGATTAGACTGTGAGCCCGTCAATGGGCAGGGATGGTCTCTGTTGCCGAACGGTCCCTTCCAAGCGCTCAGGACAGTGCTCTGCACATAGTAAGCGCTCCATAAGTCCTACTGAATGAATGAATGAGTAGGCCCGGGGCGGCAGCGTGGATAGGGGAGCCCCGCCCGGCCGGGCCCGGCTCTCCCGCGGCCCTCACCTTGCAGAAGGGGCGGCGATGCCTCGGGTGTGTGCGGCGGAGGAGGCTCGGCGGCCGCTGGAAGGTGCGGGAGGAAGAGCGCGGCCCCGAGCCCGCAGCGGCCCGCACGGCAGTGGCGGCGGTGGCGGCGGCGGCCCCAGCACCTGCGCGCCGCACCGAGCCCTCCCATTGGTCGAAGCCTCGCGGGGTCAAAGGGCGCGGGGGCGGGAAGGGGGCGGGAAGGGGGCGGGGCTCCCGCAGCGTTGGAGCACGTGGCGCCGCCCGGTCCCTTCGCTCGCCCCGCAGCTCCCGTCGGGGGCTCGGCCGCCGCGCCCGCGCATGCGCCGCTTCCCCCCCCCACACACACACACCCCCCGCCGAAGGTCCCGTCGGGGCTCGGCCGCCGCGCATGCGCCGCCCCCTCCCCTGCAGCTCCCGTCGGGGGTTCGGCCGCTGCGCCCGCGCATGCGCCGCCCCCCCACCCCCGCGGCCGAAGGTCCCGTCGGGGCTCGGCCACCGCGCATGCGCCTCCCCCCTCCCCTGCAGCTCCCGTCGGGGGCTCGGCCGCTGCGCCCGCGCATGCGCCGCTTCCTCTTCCCCCACCCCCCCCCCCCGAGCTCCCGTCGGGGGCTTGTCGCCGCGCCCGCGCATGCGCCGCCCCCCACCCCCAGTTTCGGGGTCGTCTGAGGCCCCGCACACCGGAAGTCGGGAAGCAGTGCACAGGGTGCGAGCCTGGCAATCCCCGGGACCTGGGTTCTAATCCTGCCTCTGCCACTTGTCTGCTGGGTGACCTTGGGCAAATCACTTCACTTCACTCTGCCTCATTTCCTTCATCTGCAAAATGGGGATTAAGACTGAGCCCCATGTGGGACAGAATGTGGGCCTGGGAGTCAGGAGGACCTGGGTTCTAATCCTGCCTCTGCCACTTGTCTGCTGAGTGACCTTGGGCAAGTCACCTGACTTCACTGTGCCTCAGTTCCTACATCTGTAAAATGGGGATTAAGACTGTGAGCCCCACGTGGGACACAGTGCAGGCCTGGGAGTCAGAAGGACCTCATTTCTAATCCTCCCTCTGCCACTTGTCTGCTGGGTGACCTTGGGCAAGTCACTTCACTTCTCTGTGCCTCATTTCCCTCATCTGTAAAATGGGGATTAAGACTGAGCCCCACTTAGGACAGAACGTGGGCCTGGGAGTCAGGAGGAGCTGGGTTCTAATCCTGCCTCCACCACTTGTCTGCTGTGTGACCTTGGGCAAGTCACCTGACTTGTCTGTACCTCATTTCCCTCATCTGTAAAATGGGGATTAAGACGGTGAGCCCCACGTGGGACACAGTGCAGGCCTGGGAGTCAGAAGGACCTCATTTCTAATCCTCCCTCTGCCACTTGTCTGCTGGGTTACCTTGGGCAAGTCACTTCACTTCTCTGTGCCACATTTCCCTCATCTGTAAAATGGGGATTAAGACTGTGAGCCCCATGTAGGACAGAATGTGGGCCTGGAAGTCAGGAGGACCTGGGTTCGAATCCTACCTCTGCCACTTAGCTGTGTGACTTTGGACAAGTCACCTGACTTCTCTGTGCCTCATTTACCTCATCTGTAAAATGGGGGTTAAGATTGGGAGCCCCACCCGGGACAGACTGTGGGCCTGGGAGTTAGGAGGACCTGGGTTCGAATCCTGCCTCAGCCACTTCTGGCTGTGTGACTTTGGGCATGTCACTTGACTTCTCTGTGCCTCATTTCCCTCATCTGTAAAATGGGGATTAAGACTGTAAGCCCTACAGGGGACAGGGACTGTATCCAATCTGATTAGCCTGTATCTACCCCAGTGCTTATCGCAGTGCTTGGTGCATAATAAGCGTTTAATAAATGCCATTAAAAAAATGGGGACGAAGTAAATCAGAGACAACCCCTGGGCTTAAGGAAGAGATTCAGCCAAAAGGGGACTTGGGACCTGGTTTGACTCCTTTCCCCGTCCTTGGAAATAAACACTCCAGAGCTCATAGTTCTTAGTTTTGAGCGACCAGTGGTTTCATGAGTCTGAGATCAGTTTCTCTCTTCCCATTCAGGACTGTACAGAAGTGGCTGCTACTGGACACGTCTTTTCTGCCTCCTCCGAAGGTAGTTCTGGACATAAATCTCTTTGCCCTGAATTTAATACTTGCTAGAGAATTCCCTCAGGAGGGGACAATTACTAATGACAGGAAGCTCCCTTTGATGTGCCTGCTCCTCTTGCCTCCTTTGATGTTTCCCCACCTCCCCCTCTTCTCCCTTTCTCTTCTTCCTCCCCCAAACCTGGCTCTTCTACCCTGGAGGTGGAGATTTTTGGATGCCATCCTGACTGAGCTTGGGTCTTCAAAAGGGTTCACAGTCCTATTATTTCTGTTCTAATAGAGTCACAAGCCTAGCAATGTACTAAACATGATCGTGAAAGGGGGTTACTAGATATCGCAGATGAGTGGGTTGACTCCTTATTACATTGCCTTAAAAAGTTCTGAGGAGAGAAAATGTCTAATTATTCCCAATATACGACAGTAGACACTAGTATCGCCTCTGTGCAGAAACAATGGATTAGCAGACCACACTCATGTACTACCATAACTCATAGTTTTATTAACTACAGTAACCTCTTCATCACCCTCTCTCTTGCAATCAATCCCAACTACACAATGTCTTTCTCACCTGCAGTTTTAACCACCACCATTCGCAGACCATTAAAATTATATAATGGTTTTCGTTTATCCACCACATCATATAAGTTTCTTCATCCCTGCTCTTTTTACTACCTCACTCAGGTAGGCTACTACAGATCTCATCGTTATCACCAAGTAGTACGTAAATACCGAAATTCACACTATTCTCTGCCAGATGCAGTACCCAAGCCAGCCATATAGACAGGAGATTTGCAAAAACCTTAGGGTATTACCAGCTTCCCCTAGAAATATCCTGGAGCTCAACATATGCCCCTGGAATTTAAGCTCTAAAACTCTACTGGATTCTGAGTCAAAAGCATCACAAGTACTGGTTACTCCACACAAGCCATCCCCATTTTCATACCTAAGGGTCACCCAGATTTTCTATTGCCTGGAACAACATTTAGCGTCAATTGCCCCTGGCTATGTCACGGGAAGGAAGCAGATAGAGGCTCACTCTATCCTCTAGGAGCTTACACTCTAAAGCAGACAACAGTGATGAAAACATAACATAAAAGACAAACCCACAACTTTACAGCCCATCAGGAGCATAAGCCAAATAAATATTTATGATGTAATTGGCCATTTGCCCAAGTGAAGTAAAAATTTATGCTGATCCAGGGGTAAAGAATGCTAATTTCATTTATTTCACTGTCATTAATGCCTCAGGGAGAAAGGGTGAGCTAGTGGTCAATTTTTTGTGGGCTAGTAAATTTTTGTATTTATTTACAAGGCTGAGTTACATTATTTGCCTGGATTTTGTGTCTGGTAATGTAGGTTACTTAGCCCATGAGAATAAGATGGGAAGAAGTTGATGTTTCATTTAGGGAAATAGAACCAACTGCATTGGGGCGGGGGGAGTCAGGACAACAGTCCTAGGCTGTCTTTTATGGGGAGCTCACAAAGATATCCCCCAATTTAGTCACTGGTTCTGCCCTTGCCTAGGCACATCCCTGCTCTTAGTCCAGTGGATCAAAAGTAACTTCCCACCTTCATTCTGTATGGTAACACTTTTGGAGGAAAACTAGAAGATGAAGGGGACAGGGCAAGAAAGTCTTCCAAACTTGAGTAGAGTCATTACTCGGTTTGAGGATGGACCTGCTGAAGGTGCGACTGCATTTGCGAGTGTAACTGTCATTGAGAAAATTTTTTGCATACTTTATCCATGAAAATCTCCTGGCTCCTAGCTATTCAGATGATCATTGTTCAGACACCAGTGAGTAAGAAGGGAAAGAAATGTCCTATGGACAGCAGAACGTGATGAACTAGAGTTGTTTTTGCAAAGGTGGTAATGGTTTGCACACTCTCTCACCCAGTCGCCCTGTTCCCAGGGGCATACATTTTGAGATGAGTGCAGTCTGTGGTCATAGAACAGATTATTATTAAAATGGCAGTGGCAGGAGCAGAAACCACTGTGCCCCCCCACCCATTTGGAAAGCCAAAACTGATATGATGGACCGAATGGCTTAGAAAGGGTTGTAAGGATTTGGGGGGGGGGGGGGCGCCATATTTGTTAAGCACTTACTGTGTGCCCAGCACAGTACTAAATGCTGGATTAGGTACAAGGTAATCAGGTTGGACACAGTCCATGTCTCACATGGAGCTCATAGTCTTAATCCCCATGTAACAGATGAGGTGACTGAGGCACAGATAAGTTAAATGACTTGCCCAGGGTTAAACAGCTGACAAGTCGCAGAGCCGGAATTACAACCTAGGTTCTTCTGACTCCCAGGCCCATGCCTTATCTTGTAGGTCATGCTGCTTTTCTGAATTTAAAAAAAAACAGCAACAAAAGGACTAACAAATGAATACAAAGTAGGCCGGGAACTCCAATGTGATAAATTATCACCATGGTTTCAGTAGTCCCAACCAGCCCTGGGGTGAACTTAATGACAGCAAAGACCCAGGAGAAAATGAGGGGCTAGCTCCTCGTGTTGTGTATCCCTGGGGATGGGAAGGATAAGTACCCCTGAACATCAAATTTTCCTGTTCTAAATACCCAACTTTTGTTTATAGATGAAGAAGCAGATATAGAGGAGAGGACCAAATGGCGCATGGTCAGTTGGAAGGGAAGTTGGGAAGCTACAGATGTCGAGGCATGAAAGTATTCCAGATTCACATTAACACTGGGCTATAGTTCCTATTTAACTGCAAAACCATTTTGCATTTTTCTGTTATGGTTTATTTCAAATATGCCTACATTCTTTCTGAAAACATTCTGGGACATCTCTTTCCTGGGCCCATTTAGAGAGTAAGGACATCAAATGCTTTTTAAAATGATTAAAAGAGCAAAGAACAAGAAACTAAACACTTAAAATCATTCATTTCAAAAGCAAAGTAATTCAACACCAACTTTAGAACCTCTAAAAAAAATGCTGTAACTCCTAAACTAGATCTGGATTTGAACTGGATGAAAAAGACTCATTTTGATGAAGCACTAAGGGGTCTCAACAAAGTGAACCATGGGATCCAAGGGGATTCCATTAAGTGTTGCACACTTTCCCTGGAGGCTTTGTCAGGCAGGTCCTAATCTCTTTTTAACAACTTCATCCTCCCCCTGCAATAGCAGTATTCGAGGGTCCCCTCTTTTGCCAGAAAGGGAAATTCAAACTACTCTGACTTTCTTAATGAGACTTCTTTGCCTCATCTGAATTAGAAGCACTACAGAAATAACACTGCACAGTAACCTCCACATAACCCCTTCTGACCAGCTAAAACAATAAAGTTTCTTCTGAAGGATTTCTTCTTTAGCTAAGCATAGTAGGGTAACTTACATAGCAGGACTAAGCTGGGGGCTCACTGTACTTGAGGGAATCAGTACACTCTGCACATATATCAGTTCCTTTCACCTCAGACTTTATGGCGTGTTCTATCATGTGCTTTCCCTGTCTCCCGTAGTCGTGTTTTTTTTTCTGAGAATATACCAGAGAATCAATCCCTGTTTATTTTTGTATTGTACTTTCCCAAGCACTTAGCACAGTGCTGTGAACCCAGTAACTGCTTAATATGATTGACTGAATTGAATGAATGAAAGATAATCAAGTCATAGTTCCTGTCCCATATGGAGCCTATAGTCTAAGTGAAAGGGACAAAAAGTACTGAAACCCCATTTTACAGATGAAAAAGCTGAGGCACCGAGAAGCTAAGTGAATTGCCCAAGGTTACTCAAGCAGGCAAGTGGCAGAGCCAGGATTAGAGCTCAAGTTCTCTGACTCCTAGGTCTGTGCTGTTTCCCCTAGACCATACTGCTCCTAGGAGAATCTACCCCTCAGGAATAAAAAAAATAGACAAAAACCAGCCTTCCCTAAGATAAGATACACACAAGGAATTTTCAAAAATTTTCAAAAGGCCTGAAGGCTATAGAGCCTATAGTGAGCATTACTGTCTTCTTTTTGGAATTTTTTTTCATGGTTCACAATGAAGTTTCCTCTTTTCTCCTTAGACTGTAAGCAATTCAAGGGTAGGACCCATAACTTCTACATTCTTTATAATGCCACCATCATTTATTACAGGGCCTTGGAGACCTAATACATAATGATGATGATGATGATGATGAAAGTGAAGAAGACTAGCAAAGGAGGGAGGAAAAGTGATGTGGCCAACTCTGATATTGACAGCTCTTCACAAAGCACTGTTGGACAAAGGTTAGACTATCTCATCCCCTGCAGGCCATATATATTCCCATAATTAAGAAGCGGCTTGGCCTAGTGGATAGAGCACGGGCCTGGGAGCAAGAGGACCTGTGTTTTAATCCCACCTCTGCCACTTGCCTGCCTTGTGACCTTGAGCAAGGCAGTTAACTTCTCTGGGCCTGTTACCTCATCTGTAAAATGAGGATTAAGACTGTGAGCCCCATGTAGGTCATGGACTTTGTCCAATTCAAATAGCCTGTATTTAGCCCAGCACTTATTACAGTGTCTGGCACATGGTAAATACTTAACAAATTCAGTTATAATTTCAAGCCAAGACAACCTGGGGCAATACTCTGTCATAACAATAGGAACAGGGAGGCCTGGAGCTAAGCAGCAACTCCTTTGGGGATGTTCAATCCTCTTTTGGACTTGGGTTTTTAGTTTCATGGCAGAAAATTTAAATAAGGACAAGAATAGGGTTTGGCGGGGAGAGAGAGTACCTTCAAATACATCATACGAAAATCTGATAACCTAGATTTTTTTTCTGAATTTGAAGTATTTAAAAATTATTTTAAAATTTATATTTTAAAATTAATATTTCCATCAAATAAATGTAGTCAGTAACCCTATAATAGTTGTAACCTTAATAATATTATATTACCAAACTTTTCTCCAAAGTTATGCATTTATTCTGTAGGAAGGCATTGTTAGGTAGGCAAGGAGTCTTTAATTGTCATAATTTGAGCAGTGATGGAAATGGAAAATATTTTATTCTGGAAGTACTGACAATTTCTGTTGCATCAGTTGTATTCTGCTACAGAATTTGTAAGAGTGGTGGAGCCAAAAAAATTCTGGGACCTCATTTCTTCATTTTTTTAATGGTGTTCGTTAAGTGCTTACTACATGCCAAATGCCCTACTAAGCGCTGGGATAGATACAAGATAAGCAAGTTGGACACACTCCCTGTCCCACATGGGGCTCAAAGGACAGATGAGGAAACAGGCACAGAGAAGTTACATGATTTGCCCAGCATCATACAGAAGGTAAGTGGAATTAGAACCCTGGTCCTCTGACTCCCAGGCATGTGGTTCTCCACTGAACCACACTGTTTCCTTCCTTTCCCTTCCTTACCCTTTCTTCCCCAACTCTAAATCTCATCTCCCCAATGGTACTTAGGGGACAGGTCACAGTATAAACACTGAAAAATGGCAAAAGTAGACGTGAACTCTATTTCGATTAAAAAAAAAACAACGAATGGCTGGAAGAGGCAGGGGACTAAGCACTGGGAAAAAAATATACAAGTAAGAGTTAGACTCAGTTCCTTTCCCTCTGGAGGCTTATTATCCAAAATAAAGTGAAGAAAGATTTGGCAAAAGACAATAGGAAAAATGAAATGATGTAGATATAAAACAATAAAAAAAAAAAGACAAAATTCAGAGTCCAGCAATCCAATGGTAAAGGGGACTGGTTAGGTGCCTATGAATACTGCCACCCAAGTCATAAAAAGTCAGTCAATCGTATTTATTGAGTGCTTACTGTGTGCAGAGCACTGTACTAAGTGCGTGGGAGAGTGCAATATAACATTGTAACAGACACATTCTCTGCCCACAACGAGCTTACAGTCCAGTTACAGCCAAAGCTTCTCAACATTCTGAAATTTATAGAGGCCACACATTGCCCCCGTTTAAATCCCTCTTAGCCTCAGAGGCACAGGACATGTTGGTAATATGGACCTTGGGCGGGACAGTGGGAAAGCAGAAGGGGATTCTGGTGCTGTCACTCAGCAGTCTAGTGGAAAAACAAGCCAAGAAGTGCACTGCGACTTAAGTCCCTCTGGCCCCTCATGCACAGGGTGTGTCTGGAGCACGGCCCTGGGTAATACTGGGAGAAGGCAACGGTGGGATTTCTCAGCAGTGGGATGGGAAGGGAAAGAGAAAAGTAATTGCAATTCAACAGCTGAAAACTTAGACTGTGAGTAAATATAGTATATTTCTTGATTTGTATTTTGATGGGAAGTTCCTCCAGGTCAAAGATTATATCTTTTACTTCTCCCAAATGTTTGGTAGAGTCCTCAGCACCCCCTGAATATTGATCCAGCTTCAAAATCAATTTCACATATCTGTATACTAATAGATTCTATCGCTTTTTTATGTGAGCATTTAGTTAGCGATCCAATCCAATTCATCAGACTTTTTTTAGAGAATCATTTCTGCGATCATTGGTCCTGGTCCCTATATCCAAAGCATAATAAAAATCCTTTCTGTGGTGAAAGGAGATTATTTGATTGCAGCACCTGAACTCAGCCTGTCACAGAGAATTTGCTGATGGGGAGAGCGGTCTTTATCACTTGGCCTCCTCCCTATCCACAGGAGAGCCTAACCCAGCTGACATGCCAGTTTCAATTTAGAGGACACTTGACAACATCATCTGAAAAATTACACATTTGTGTAGTTTTGTAGAAATCAGATCCTTAAAGTGTGACCGCTCATCTCTAACTATAGGCTATTTGACTAGAATGGAATACAGTTGTCAGTTGCCAGCGCAGAAATTTTTAATGGTAGGAATCTCTAAAGCTACCTAGCGTCTCATTCTGTCTATCTTATCAGAAAGGGGTAGCATAAGTAGTCTCGGCAGAAAGACTTCATCCAAATGGTTTGATTCTTCAGTGATTATTCAGGGTTGCAGCTGCCAAACTACATGGAACATATGTTTGTCCTTTTGACTTTCAGATTTAGGGAACCATAAGCGGCATGAATTCCACTGTATTATGAAAAATTGGAATTTGTCACCCAAGACTGACCTCGCTTTCTTAATGAACCATCTCCTGCTCAGAGGCATGTGACTCACTGCTGAGACTGGATTGGCCCTTTGACAAGGAAGCACTTGCCTGATGAGGCCCTTTAAAATACCTTTTTGCAGTCAGAAGGTCTCCCTGGGCCTTCTCTGCAAAAAGGGAGAATGGGCTGTTGCTGCCGAGGTGATTTCCTCACTCAGTTGTACCCTGCTCATTACTTTATATTTTAAAGGTTTATTTATGATTAGCATTGTTCTTTTATATAGAACCACTTGCCCTTCCCCCACCATAATAATTCTTCAATCTGGTTCATGGTTTAGAGTTTTATCTGAACATGGTTTTATTGCATCCTATGATGTCTTTATTATGATGTTTTCCCAATGTCCTTGCGACTTAGGAAATGTCTTTCTACATATAACTGATATAATTGTCTCTAAAGTTGAAGTATGTTGGGGTCAACAAATTAGTAAGTAATAGTGTTTAAGTAAGTGCTTACTCTGGACAGAGCTCTGTACTAAGCACTAGGAAAAAATGCACATTCTCTCTGTCCCTTCAATGGGCTCACAATCTAAAAATAAGGCTGGGGAAGGATTCATTGCCAGATATAAAAGGAAAGATGAAATACTCTAAATACAGAAAGCATTATCAAGGCAAGCCCATTTCAGCCAAGTGCTGGATCATTTGAAAGAGTGGAACCGGCAGTCAATCACCAGCTCATCATTGCATATACCTCAAAAGGACACAAGGCTAGGATGATTCAGGAGGGATGGAGCTTGGAGATTTATGATATTAAAGAACAGTTTTTTCCATGAAATGAGGACTTTGGGGGAACACATTCGAGGGAAGTAACCCTAATCAGCTTTATTGTATCTGGATGGAAGAGTTTGTCGGTCCCTACCTTTCCCCTCCCCAACGCTGCATAAATGTGTATAAAGTCATTTGAACAAAGTCAATTGTACAAGTCATTCCTATGTACTTTATATTAGCCTCCTCTGATTGTTGCCTTTCACAGTAGCTATGAAAGATGATGCAGCAAGTGTAAGAGAGGTTTTCCTCAACCTTTTTGGTTTGGAGGGACACTGAATATTTGAGGAGTGGCCTTTAGTATAGCCTCCCTATCTCCCATATAATAACAATAATTGTGATACTTGTGAAGTGCTTTCTATGTGCCAAGCACTGCACTAAACACTGAGGTAGGAACAAGATATAATCAGGGCAGACCTGATCTCTGTCCCATGTGGAGCTCCCAGTCTAAGTAGGAAGAAGAGGTATAGATCCCCATTTTACAAATGAGGGAAACTGAGGCACAGAAAAATAAAATGAGTTGCCCAAAGTCATACAGCAAGCAAGTGGTAGAGCTGGCATTGGAACCCAGGTCCTATGACTCCTATTAGGCCCATGCTCTTTCCACTTGGTCATGCTGTTCCCCCATTTGAGATTGTGGGACAGAGAAAAACAGAGAGACACAGAGGGAAGAAAGAAAACTAAAAAAAGTTATGTCTTTGTGAGCTTTGCAACAAATAACAAACCTCCCACTTAAGCAACCCAACTCATGATGCATTTATTTATTTATGGTATTTAAACACTTACTATGTCCCAAGCACCATACTAAGTACCGGGATAGAGACAAGCAAGAAAACAAGGTTGTACACAGTATTGTCTCAAATGGGGTTCACAGTCTAAGTAGGAGGAAGTAGGATTGAATCCTCATTTTATAGATGAGGAATCTGAGACACAGAGAAGTGAAGTGACTTCCCCAAGGTTATATAGCAGGCAGGTGGCACAGCTGAGATTAAAACCCAGGTCCTCTGACTTCCAGGCCTGTGCTCTTTCCACTAGGTCAACCCAAATTATAAAATCAAACATGCTCACACCCAGGTTTTCCAGGACCCACTTTAGGAAGTCTTTGGTTTATGCCAGTAGGCACATCATTTGGGAGCCACTAGTCTAAAAAAAGGGTCTTGAGGCTGCCTAATTATATGACTTTGGGCATATCACTCACTCTGTGACAGTATTCTGACCTTCAAGACACTTCATGACACCTTCAATACACCTTCAAGTCACATTCTCACCTTCAAGAATACTTCTCAGGAATACTGTGAAAACAAATGAGATAGCATTTGGAAGTAAAAGCTTTATGTAAATACAAAATAGTAGTGGCCAATAGTGCCGTTCAACTGGAAAGATTTTTGCAAACTTTTTAGGAAAAAGTTAATTTGTCATTCTAATGTTATTCAAATTAAGTACTTCCTGTAAATAAAAATTCTAAACCTATGAGTCATAGATTTGTAGAACTGGAAAAGACCCTGAAGATCATTTGATTCAGTCCCCTGCCTCGAGGCAGGTGGACAGCCATACCATCTCAACAAAGTGATTGTTCTCTTTAAAGTTTGCAAAGGTAGACAGCTTACAACCTCCTTCAGGAGTCATTTAAGTGTAAAATTGCCATGAAAGTCAAGAGGTTCTACCTTTCAGCCAACAGAATCCTTCCTGTTTCTTCCTAAACCCCTTTCTTTCCTTCAGTCTTGATGAACATCTCATTTAAAAATACTTGTTGGCTGGTCCATCCTGAAAGAATTTTTTTTTTAATTTTCAGAGTGTTTTACTTTCATCAGTCATTTCCTGCAACAGCTTTTTAAGTCATTTGGATGTTGACTTTTCCCAAATAGACTGGAGCCCTGAGGAAATATTAATAGATTTTGGAGTCTGTTGATGGCAGCTCTATCACATATTGACCAATCCTACAAAATTCTTGCTCAATAATACTTCAGTGGCTTGGAAGAGTTCAGATATTTTGAAGGGCAGAATTTGGCTCAACATGGACTGCTTAAGTTCACAAGTGATAGAGGTGACCTGGTTTCTAGGTTAAATATAACTGGAAATATAGAGTGTACTGACGGAAGCTTTGTGGTGAAATCAAAGTCTGATGCAATCATTTCGCACTAGGATATATTCATCTGCCTTAAGCACTGTATCCTAATACAGGGTAGGATACTTGATCTCAAGGATACTTGATCACTGCCTTCTTCCTACCTCATTTCAGACAGATGATATTTAGTTTTGTTTTAATAGTGATGTATTTTTTTTTTTACATTTTAGCTTTCAGGACTGATGTTGTAATTGTTTATCTCACAGGTTGACCTCTTAGGATGTTCTAGTGAATTTTCTTCATTTTCTTGATGGTACTTTGATCCCAACTACAATCCATTTAAAACAAAATGTTTTGTGTGCCATTCTGTGGCTGTGGTCTTTTGGAGTTCCATTTCAGCTTCATTAATATTGATGTGTTCTGTCTTCTTACTTCCACTCTCAGTGGATTCTTTAAAATTAATCTCCAGAATTTGTGGTGATTTGTTGTTATTTTGTCTGTCAGCCTTAGTACAGTTTTTGTCTTGTTAATTTTGTTTTTCTTTATTTTTATGCATCTGCAATGACTGTTCCTCCTACTTGTACTACCAGTGTGTGTCAGGTCCTTTATGGAATCCCTGTTTCGTCTCTGCCTTTCACTGTGATTTTCCATCATTATGGACCTCTTGAATAAAAATGTAGCCCTTGTTTCTGACAGAGTCCATGTTCCTTTTCTTTTCTTTCTGTGTGATTTTCCATCATTATGGTTCTTAAATTTCTTGAATAATGATATATACTATGAACAAATGGATGGAGCAGTAATGGCTTCATCAGTGTTTTCTAAAACGTATCTGCAGCTTTTAGAGTTCACAGTGCCACTGCAGAGTCTCTGCCATGTTTGTAAAAGAATTTTTAAAATATATTTTGTAGTCTGTTGGCAACAATGCTATCATGTATTAATAATTCACATTCTTGCTTTCAATGTCTATTTGTTAGGATGTTAGTTTCATGGCAGTCAGATTGGAGAATAAGAATTAGGTCCAAAAGGCTCTACAGAAGAAGGTACAAATGTTTAATTGCTTTTTAGCATTTACAAAGATAGTTAACCTTTCTTTGCTAACAAATGCCAAGTTGGTGCTTTGCAAGCAGGCAGCATTCATTAATTTCTAAAATCATTTTTAAAAGCACTGAGATCAAAGCAGGGCTGTTCTCATTTTAGAGGTTTTATCTGTAGGAATGAGTAATTGCATTGATCATTTTGAATAAAATAACTATCCATTTCTAACTAGAAACAGTCAAAGTGGCATTGCAGGTAATAGGAAAACTGCATTCAAATATAACACCTACAATTAACTAACACCAATCACTAAATGCCAAAAAATGAGAAGGTAAAGCTGGAAATATTGGCTGCCCAATCATATAAAAATAGGGGAAAAGGTAATGCTAGAAAAAAATCTATAAAATATGTGGGTAACTATTGGTCAAAAACTGCCTCCATTTCAGGTACAGAATACCAATAGGTATTGAAAGTCCAAAAATCAAGATATTATATAAAAAAACCAACTGAGCCAAATCTCCCAGTGTTGGTATTCTAGAAGAATCAATAATGCTTTCAGGTTGGTTATTGGAAACCATTTAGTTCATTGCTGAAAATATTGTACTCTCACCATGGTAATGCAATAAACAGTAAAGAGTTAAATACTCTTCCTCAAGAGCCTAGTTTACTATCAGGAAGTAAATTTAGGCATTCAAAGAACCAAGATTATTGGCAATCCCTTAACTAATGATTAAGCACCACCACAACCAATCAACAAATGTGGTCAAAAATATGACAAACATTGCATAAAGCATCAACAAGAATGACAGGTAAGGTCTCTCTATCCTCTCCAGTATCCGAGGATGTAGCTATATATTTACCCTCTCTCCTCTGTTCATACCTGTATCCTATCTGAGCAGAAAGACTATCCATCTAATCAAAAACTTCATCTCCAAATCTAAATATGTTCTGTCTGAAAAAAGACGTACTTCTGATTAGCAATGTCTGTGACATCACTGTAAATAGAAACAGTCTGCGGGAGACCAATCAATCAATAAGTTGGTATTTATGCAGCACTTACTCTTTGCAGAACAGTGTACTAAGCGTTTGGGAGAGTACAATTTCAATTTAATCGAGGAGACAAACATTAAAAGAAACTACAGATGGGGGAACATTTTTCAGTGTCTGATGGAGTCCAACTCCTGAAATCCCTTCAATAATAATAATAATAATGTTGGTATTTGTTAAGCACTTACTATGTGCAGAGCACTGTTCTAAGCGCTGGGGGAGATATAGGTCATCAGGTTGTCCCACATGAGGCTCACAGTTAATCCCCATTTTACAGATGAGGTAACTGAGGCACAGAGAAGTTAAGTGACTTGCCCACAGTCACACAGCTGACAAGTGGCAGAGCCGGAATTTGAACCCATGACCTCTGACTCGGAAGCCCAGCTCTTTCCACTGAGCCATGCTGCTTCTCAAGCATTGGATCAGTGCCTCCCTCACCGAAGGAGTACATAGGCTCAAATGGGCCTTCCTCCTAAAATATCAGGCTTCCTGAGACCCAGGACCACTCGGGTCACTAACTCCATCTGTGCTGGAGGGGTTAAAAGAGCCCTCAGGAGAATGGGATGAATGATGCTGGGGTCTACACAGCCTGAGATTTAGCCTACTGCTTTCATATAATGAACCCAACTGACACCCTCAACTTTCTTGGGTCCGGAGTCAGTCTTTGTCCAGTGCTGAATTTTCAAGTGTATTTGAACCATGTAATTCAGTTCATCAGAGCCCTCAGTGGAGGCCTCTGGAAAATTTGGACAGAGGGAACAGCCGTAAATCAATTAAAGGCATTTATTGAGTGCTTACTATGGGCAGAGTACTGTAGTAAGTACTTGGGACAGTACAACACAACAGAATTAGCAGACACGATCCCTGCCCATAACAAATGTTGACAGTCGATTCTGTTGATCAATCAATCTGTGGTATTTATTGAGTGCTTACTGTGTGCAGAGCACTGTACTAAATGCTTGGGAGATTACAGTGCAACAATGTGTTGATAGACATATTCCCTGCCCACAACGAGCTCACAGTCTACAAGGGTAGGAGAATATTAATATAAATAAATTATGGATATGTACATAAGTGCTGTGTGGCTGAGGGAGGGCTGAATAAAGGGATAAAATCAGGGCAATGCAGAAGGGAGTATGAGTAAATGAGGGTTTAGTCAGGGACAGCTTCTGGGAGATGTGGCTTCAGTACGGCTTTGAAGGGGAAAGTAATTGTCTGTGTTAGTACAGAGCACTGTACTAACCTCTTGGGAGAATACAATACAACAGAATTGGTAGACCCATACCCTGCCCACCAATCATATTTATAGTGTTTACGGCATGTAGGGTATGCATCCTTGACTTCTCCATTGGATCGTAAGCTTCTGGAGGGTATACAAAGGTCAATACTGATGTTGGATCGAGCATAGGCCTAGAGTCAGAAGGACCTGGATTCTAATCCCAATTAGACTGTAAGCCTGTCAATGGGCAGGGACTGTCTCTATCTGTTGCCGATTTGTACATTCCAAGCGCTTAGTAAAGTGCTCTGCACACAGTAAGCTCTCAATAAATACTATTGAATGAATGAATGAATAATCTGGCTCTGCCACTTGTTTGCTGTGTGACCCTGGGCAAGTCACTTCTCTGTGCCTCAGTTACCTCTTCTGTAAATTGGGGATTAAGACTGTGAGCCCCATGTGAGACAGGGACTCTGTCCATCCTGATTTACTTGTCTCCACCCCTGCGCTTAGTACAGTGCCTTGCATATAGTAAATGCCAAACAAATACTATTATCATTATTATTATTACCATTAATAATAATATGCCCTTCTTCTGCCTTGCCACAAGGCAGCAGTTTTGCAAAATTTCTCTCACTAAGTTGGGGAAAGACCCCTCTCAGGAATGAAGTCGGAAGAAATTGCCCCACTTGGCCCTTTGGTCTAAAGACAGGCTTGGTGATTCATCCTATCTGGTAACTCTGAACTAAACTGCTGAAATGCAAAAATGCAAAAGCCCATCTTACAAAGAAATAAGACTCATGGCTGGCCCCTATTTTCTATTCTGAACTTTCATTATCTGAAACAGACTGAAGCATGCCTTTCACTTCCTTGAAAAGTTAATAACAGACCATATAATGTTTCCACTTCCCCCTCCCTATCCCCCCCACCTAACATTTTGTCAAAAAATATACCATTTTTGTTGTATTCAATAAAATAATGTTATCAGCACATTGTCAGTCAAAACAAAAAGCACATGCCACAAAGCTAAGGGAATTCCCTCCATTAGTCACAGATCATGATGAGTCTTGTCTTATGCCGTCGAGTCGTTTCCGACGCATAGCGACACCTCGGACATATCTCTCCCAGAACGCCCCACTCTCTTTCTGCAATCAATCTGGTAGTGTATCCATAGAGTTTTCTTGGTAAAAATACAAAAGTGGTTTATCATTTCCTCCTTCCAAGCAGTAAACTTGAGTCTCCGCCCTTGACTCTATCCCATGCCTCTGCTGCCCAGCAAGGGGGAGTTTTGACTTGTAGTAGATTGCTTTCCACTCGCTAACCACTGGCCAAGCTAGGAATGGAATGGGTATGCCTCTGCTTGACTCTCCCTCTGATAGCTGAGACTTGTAGAGTACTGGAAACTCTCCAGGTGTGACTCTGAGAGGGGTCATAATAAGTATCCCCTTAGAATTACTGAAGTTTAATTAAGAATTGAACCCTCTTTTTTTGGAGGTATGTGAGCCTCACATTGAGTTCTGAATGCCTCCTAGGATGACCAAAATGCACACCTCATGATCAAATAACATGAAAATCTCTCACCATCCTGCCACTTTCTTTTGATTTTATGTCTAGAAGACCCCAGACCATAATTTATTCCCTCCAAATCCCTTGAACTTTATGTTAAAAATCTGATTCTCTTCCAATATAGGTCTATTATAAGCCATATGCTCATCATCTGAAACTATGTAGAAGAGTTCAGTGGTTTGCAGGTAGAGAATGTGTTAAAGATATTGTTCTTTACTAAAACCAGTCTTCCTTTTGGAATTCCAACATCTAAGCTTTGGAAAACATGCAGAGCTGAAATTAAGCCCATATGGAAAAGAGGGCAAAATGACAGTTTCTCAGTCAGGCATTTAGTTCATTCATTGTTATACCCAAGCAGTCCTTCCTATGAACAACCCCAGAAAACTTCCCAAGAACTTGAGCATTTTTGTCCAAACTTTGCCTTATCTGGAGTGTTGCCAAATGGAGACCTGTGCACGATCACCTTTATTGGACGTGTTCTACTTAATAGAGGACCAGAGAGAGGTAAGGATAGTGGCTGGAATATGTCAAGCTTTTGGCCTTCTTCCCTCTTACGGAGGAAATCTTGTATAACAGAGAGAGGATCTGACTATAGACCACTTGCTGTTCTTAGTTTAAGATGCACTTCCTAAGACAGATCAGTCTTATTTATTGAGTGCCTATTTTGTGCACAGCACAACATAACAGAGTTGGTAGATAATATTCCCTGCCCACAATGAGCAATCAATCAATCCATGGTATTTATTGAGTGTTTACTGTGTGCAGAGCACTGTTCTGAGCCCTTGGGAAAGGACAATACAACACATTTGGTAGATGTTCCCTGCCCACAACTACCTTACACAGACTTGGGGAGAAAGAGATTCAGTTTTAAATCAGAATCGAAGTAGGTGGGAGCGGAAGTGGTCTGACCTAGAAGGGGATTGTCATTGGTTGATGGTGCCTGCAAAGCTGGCACCAATTACCACCATCAATCACCATCCTCACCTCTCATCCTGAAGGAGCTGATCATCAGAGTAAACGCTTAACAGATACCATTTAAAAAAAAGAATTAACACCTCAACATAATAGAGAGGATGACATTTGCCGGAAGGTCTTGCAGTAGGAGTCCAGCCTGGTCCTTCAGGCAGAACTCCCACTCAGAACATGGAGATCCCCCAGGACTCAGCTGGAGATATAGAAGCTATATACTTCAGCAAGATGGTGCTTCCCCTCCCCATCGCCCCAACTTGCTCCCTATGCTCTATCCCCCTCCCCGCCCCACAGCACTTGCGTATATATGTACATATTTATTATTCTATTTATTTTATTAATAATGTGTATGTATCTATAATTGTATTTATCTATATTGATGCTATTGATGCCTGTTTACTTGTTTTGATGTTTGTCTCCCCCTTCTAGAGTGTGAGCCCGTTGTTGGGCAAGGACTGTCTCTATTTGTTGCTGAATTGTACTTTTCAAGCACTTAGTATCATTTTGGTAAAAAACTTAAAATGCAATAATGACTTTAAACTATGTTCAGATCCCATCTTGTAATACATAAAACCAGCCAGTGAAAGGCCCCTTATGAGGGAAAGGTGGAACTTACTTCTTTTTGAAAGGGGTGGAAAATTCTGAAATAAGAGGCTTAGGGGCTGAATACTTGTAAGAAAGAAATACAAAGGCAATTAAAATAGAAACCTCAAACCACCCAGAAACTAGAATTACAAGTCTCTGAAATAACATTAATGGAGTCAAATATTATCTGAAGATGCATTGAAGATGCATACTTCCATCTATGTTTTACACCATAGGAAATCTCACTAGTGCCCATGCATCTTTAATTGTTAATTACTGTAGCTTTTATGAAGCATTTACCATGGGCTTAGCACTGGGATAGATATAAGATAATCAGAGAGCATTCATTCAATTGAATAAGAAATGATTCCTAGCCCTTAAGGGACTCACAATTTAAGTATTAGTGGAGTAGAGTTGGGGACAGGACTCTTAAGATAAATCATTCAGTCGTATTTATTGAGAGCTTTCAATGTGCAGAGCACTGTACTAAGTGCTTGGGAGAGTACAATGCAATGGAATTAGCAGATACATTCCCCAAACAATAAAAAACAAAACGACAAGGACAAGAGCAAATACTGTATGAGTTTCCTGCTCCTCACCACCCGAACAAGACTGTTCAGAGAACAGACAAGAGCCACTGCAACTGCCATCCCAATCCCAGTGTTTCAAAAGTTTGAAAGGCCTTGGGCTGCTACTTTGTACTCACCTCGCAGTACTGGGGCTTGACCCAGGGGCTGGTGACTGGCATGCTTAGAACAGTGTTTTGCACATAGTAAGTGCTTAAAAAAATCCCAACATTATTAGAAGCAGTGTGGCTCAGTGGGAAGAGCACGGGCTTTGGAGTCAGAGGTCATGAGTTCGAATCCCAGCTCTGCCACTTGTCAGCTGTGTGACCGTGGGCGAGTCACTTAACTTCTCTGTGCCTCAGTTCCCTCATCTGTAAAATGGGGATTAAGACTGTGAGCCCCACGTGGGACATACTGATTCCCCTGTGTCTACCCCAGCACTTAGAACAGTGCTCGGCACATAGTAAACGCTTAACAAATACCAACATTATTATTATTATTATTACTATGTTTTCTGGGCAGTGGGCTATGCAATCCGGGACTGAAAGAACAACCAAGCCTCACACTGCTGCTTGTCCTCACTAAACTGTAAGCTCATTATGGGCAGGAAATGTGTCTGCTTATTGTTGTATCGTAATCTCCCAAGACCTTAGTACAGTGCTCTGCACACAGTAAGCACTCAATAAATATGAATGACTGACGGACTGACTGACTCACTCTGCCACTGCAGCAGGGGTATTATCAAGCTTAGATCAGACACAGTCAAGTCCCACAAAGAGAATCACAGTCTAAGAAGTGGTAGCAGGTATCTAATCCTCATTTTGCAATTGAGAAAACTGAAGCACACTGAAGCACTGCCTTCTTAGGAAATACCTAATCACAAATGACAAGCTGTAGACTCTTTTTTGGCCTTTTGTCTTTACTAAGTAAGGGTCAATAGTGACTCCCACCGACCCTAATCCATTGCAGTCCTTTGTTTGAGATTAGCTGAGGAGAACCCTACTAGCCCACACAGACAGGGCCTATAGCTGAAAGTGGGGTTGGTGAAGGGGGAGGCCTCTCTCTTCAATTGCTTTTTGGTGGGTCACGGCTAGAATCCTTTTACATCGTTGGGTGGAGCGGCAGTTCTGCAGGCTTTGTGGTGAAATGCCTTCACTTGAACTTGCAGACTTTGCTAATCTGAACTCAAATTCCTCTTGATGTTGCTAATGCATAGATTATTTTTGTCATGCAGATCCCCTGGAATTTAGAAAGTGCAACTGGAATTGTCATTGCAATTATAATCACAATTAGCTTTATCCAAAGGGAAACGAGAAGGAATAAACAATTCTGTAGGAGTCCATTTTTCACCGAGGTGGATCCATGCTTCCTCGTGACCAAAATGCCATTACTCCTTCCACTAAATCTGAATTACAGAACCTCTCGCTCCATGTTACATGAAACATGAATTTCAATACCGGGGTCCTGGGAAAATGTGAAAATGCCATGGCATTGTATGTTCATCAACCTTCAATTATTTTTTCTTAGAAATGCCCCGCTGTTCGTCTTACAAAATTTCCTACTCTCAACCCTGTCCCTCACTCAATAAGAAACCTACTTTCCAGGATGCTAATTGAAATGCCATAGAAATGTTGTCAGTTGTGTGTCCCAAGAATGTAGTGTTCTTGTCATACTGTTGCAAAAAAAGATTTCTAGGGGAAGAGGCAAGAAGAATGGAGAAAAATGCAAAAAGGTCTGAAACACTGAAATAGTAACGGTCCTATATTTTCAAATCTGGTTTAACCATGTGACTTGTCTCAGATCTCCAAAGAATGCATTATTGATTTCAGAAATAGTTTTGGAGTGCAAGAGTAAGCTAACTGTCACATTTGATGTAATCATTATCAAGAGATCACAGTATATGTACAGAAGTTCAAATATTGTCAACAGTTCTACATTTAAAAGGTTTCTTATGTAATTTTACAGCTGGTAAATCAACCCCTGATGACACAGTGAAATAGGACCAGGGTATTAAAGCATTTGAACATGGGTTTTTAATTTGTTAGCCAAACATTAGTACATTTCCCTAGTCTTTCTTCATGTGTATCTATATATATATATTTTTTAAAACCCTGCTGTGTAACAAAAAAAAGGATTACAGTTTTATTCAGAGCTTTAGGCTGATTGCCAATATTCCAGGCTCTTGGATTAAATAATCCAGTAGAAGGAAGTAAAAAGGAGCGGACAATTGAGCGATTGAACATTCTTTTTACTATTACCAATCATTCTCAATTGAAGCAGTCTGAAGCACTTTCACTTTTTATTTTAAAGAGCTGTGAGTGATCAAAAGGTATTAGATCAACCCCCTCACAGCAGTGTTCTGAGCCAAAGGAGAAACTCTTGCAGATACTGTAATTCTGAACTTGCTGTTGTTCATCTGATGAAGAGAAGTTTTAAGACCGGCAATGCATTAACAAAATTGTGTGGGTATCAACATATCACTCTAAATAAAGTTTTACCCTGTCTACCGAATAGGAGGAAATGCTTGTTAGAAAAAAGGGGCAGTGGGGAGAATGAAAAATCCTTCTTTACACACTATCTCAGTAAAGACCTTAATTCCCATGTATTATCACACAGATCACAAAGTAATGTCTTTATGGCAGAGAAGTTTAACATTACTAGCTGCTTGCTGCAGAAAACTACTTTCATAACCTGCATCCATACACCTACATTGATAATAATACCTTCGAGTGATATACTCTTTCCTTCCCAGCAATTCGTGCACTGAGTCTGCTTTATCCTCACTACTGTACAGCACTTGAATTGAGAAAATTATTGGTATTATCACCCCCATTTTATGGATGCGCGACTGAGGCAGCAAAAGGCTAAGCAAATTTTTTTCAGAAGAGGAGCTAATCAATAGAAAGTGGGGACTAGAACCCTGACTCCCAGTTCAGTGTTCTTCCCACGAGATCAAGAAAAGTTACATTGTATGTGCCCAGTCAAATTTATTTTTAACATGCCCCACTAAAATGTGTGTAGGCAAAAGCTATAATGCTCCTCACATATTATAAAATAGGAATTGCATAATACATGCCATGTCTATAGGCCAACAAAAGAGGGAAAGTTTTGATAGCTTATTTTTTTGAGCTCTATTTTCTGAGTAAAATGTAGCTCCTCAAAGCAAACACTACATTCACGCATTTTAAGAGAATATCTTAAAGAGGTCTAAGTATGAGCCCCATATGGGATACAGACATTAATCAACCTGATTATCTTGTATCTATCCCAGAGCCCAATACAGTGTTTGGCACATAATAAGCACTTAACAAAAAAACCACAATTATTATTAGAGTCCTCCAGCAGTTGAGGCTTAACTTCCCAACTTCCTCGGGGCCAAGAGGAGGGCTGCAGGAAGGAGCCAGTAGGACACTTTGGAAGCAGTTAGATGCAGCATGGCCTAGTGGATGGAGCGGGCCTGGCAATCAGAAGAACCTGCGTTCTAGTCCCAGTTCTGCCACTGTCTCCTGTGTGACCTTGGGCAAGTCATTTTACTTCTCAGTGCTTCAATTGCCTCATCTGTAGAATGGGGATTAAGACTGTGAGCCCCATGTTGGGGTATGGACTGTTTCCAACCTGATTACCTTGTATCTCCCCCGGTATTTAGAACAGTGCCTGACATATAGTAAGTGCTTAACAAATACCATAAAAACAAAACTTTAGGGAAGTAAGGAATCCCAGCATCTGACTTCCCCCAGATTTCCTTCTCCTTGACCCTTTCTCTTGCTCTAAGCCCCAAAAGGAGAACTGCTACTATTACCTTATCAGCCCTTCCGGTAGTTCTTAACCATCAGTATTGCCCTTTGTATGTCCTCCAGAAGCTTACAATCCAATGGAAAAGTCAAGGATGCATTCTTTCATGAACAACAATTAACAGATACTCAAAAGGACAATGGGTATTTTGCTAATAAATCTCTACTGCTCTTTAAAATCATATTGCGGGCATTACATACTTTTCCCCAACACTTATTAGGGTTAGAGAAAAGTCTTCTACCCAGCAGGTAGATTTTTGAGAGATGATGTGTAGGTTGAAAAAAAAATATTGACACTTTATTTTTAAGTTCTGTTAATAGGATAAAAATAAGAAAACATTTTACCCTCTACAAAAGGCCTCAAAGTGGCTCTAACAATAAGAGAAGCAGCATGGCTTGGTGGAAAGAGTACAAGCTTGGGAGTCAGAGGATGTGGGTTCTAATTCCACCTCTGGCACTTGTCTGCTGTGTGACCTTGGGCAAATCACTTAACTTCTCTGCACCTCAGTACATCTGTAAAATGGGGATTAAAAGTGTGAGCCTCAAGTGGGACAACTTGATTACCCTGTATCTATCCCATCGTGTAGAACAGCACTTGCCACATATTATTATTATAAGCATACTTTACCATACTTAATATTGCAAGGGAGAACTTCCCTAACCAAACCGATATAATTCTTGCAGGTTTTTCAAATAAATACTCCACAGGATGAAAGGACCTCTCTAACCTGAGCGACTGAGTGATGTGGATGTGTCCTTCGCTGCTCAATCCCCCACCACCGGTGCCTCGGGTCTTCACCATCCTGCCTGCCGTTCCAAAGGATGAAACTAATGTACAAATAAGCCGCTGTGGAGGAAAGCACGGAGAATTCGTAAGGCTGCGACCGCGACGCTGGTCCTTATTTATTATGTGCGGGAAGTTCTGCGCCTCTGCCCTGCAGCCCCCACCCCCGGAAAGAGCACACGTGGTGCAGGGCAGGCTTAATTTACATCCCTCTTTTGTTGATGTTTCTTCTCTACTCCACTGCTCCCTCCCCCTCTTTTAAGTGAATGCACATGTTTTATAGCACTCTAACGGGGTCTGTATCTCACACACACACACACTCACACACACACAATCACACACACACACTCACGCACACTTCCCCTCCCCCGATGCACTACTGTATCTCTTCTGCAACTGCACATTTTGAGAAAGGTTCAAGAGGAGGTCTTTAACCTGGTTGAAATGCTTTGCTCCCACACGCTTCCCTTTCTCCTGAGACTCTCCCGAGACTAGATCAGAGGTTCCCCCAAACCGCTTTGGGGTTTTTTTAGTGGGTGTGGATTTTCTTTCTTCTTAAAATAAACGGAATTCTTTAGGTTTGTTTTGGTTTTTCTTCTAACCAGAGAATCAGTCCCTTGTCTGGTATCCAGTGATCAGTGCTGAATCCCATCCTTAACTGGTATTTGTTTCGAAGAGGTGAAAAAAATAAATGTTTTATAAAGCTCAAATTGGCCTTATCAAACAAAACATCTGCTAGGTCTGTGAGTGACTGGTGGCAGCAGGAGACATCAGAGCTGGCCTTGCCAATACAAGTCACTGTAGTTAATGGAAGCTATTATGGGAGAATTCTGGCAAGAAGTTTTTTTTTCTTCCAGACAGCTAAAAAAAATTTAAAGAAAAATGTATTCGGTTGCTAGGGTAACTGTGGTTTCAAAACTACTGTAACAAAGGCCAGATATCACATATCAAACTACCAAGTTGTTAATTTGACTGGTATTTTAAAAGTAACTACTTTAAAGAGATGTTTTCCCCTTATCTAGCTATACTTGCAGAGGAGGGAGAGGGGAGAACAGGAAAAAAAGACAGGGGAGGAGGGAAAGATGAAACTGGAGGGAAGGAGTTAGAATCATCCTTCTTTTTCTGGATCCTTGTTCAGTCTCCTTGGAATAAGAACCCTGATGGGATATGAGCAGGAACAAATCTGAGAATAGTTCCAGTTTGGTGAGTAGAGGGAATCTGGAAGTGTCTTTCCAGTCTTCGTCCCTATCATCAGGTCCCCAGGGGGTGTTCCCGGGCAATGGAGATTTCCAGAGGGCCTGCAATGGAGTAAGATGGGGCCCTGTATTTTCTAGTTGGTGTCTCTCCTGAGTGAGACGAGAGAACCAGAAGGTAGAACTGTGAATTAAGTTGTTGATGTTTTGGGGAAAACTTTCTCTGGCTCTAGCGTTAGGTTTGCCAAGTTTTCACTCCTCTTCCTTCCTGTCTTTCTTTTCCTTTCTCTTCCTCCCCCCTTTCCTTCCCCTAACACCCCTTTCCCGCTTCCCCTCCCGTCTAGCTCTTCCTTTCCCTCCTCTTCCCCCAACTTTCCCTCTCTTCCAACCCTCCCTTTTTCTCCTCTTCCCCTCTCCTTTCCCTCCCTTCCAGCCTTTCCTTTCTTTCACCATTGCTTCTTGTTCCTTTCCCTTTCCCCCTTGCCCTGCCATCAATCCTTCATTTCCTTCCCCCTTCCACCCCTTTTCCCTCCCCCCAGCCCTTCCCCCTGCTCTCCCTCCCTTCTTTTCCCCCTTTTCCCTCCTCTCTCTTTCCCATCTCTCTTCTCACATCCTCTTCTCACATCCTCTCCCTTTCTTCCTCTCCTCTCCCCTGCCTCCCCACACTACGCCAGACTCCCAAGACCCCTCCTGCTTCTGCATCTCTGCTGTACACAGGTCTTGGCTCTGCCCTTCTAGAAATAGGACTCGGAAAGGTGCCGCCTATTCTCCGGATTGGGCGAAGCCTTTGGGAAGAGGCCAGAAAAGGGGCACTGCGGTTTCTTGCAAGAATGTAAGAGATCTCTCTCCAAGGCACACTCCTGTTTGCGGTGTGTCCATAGGCAGCATCAACTTCAAAATGAAGGGCAACTCTACTTGCTCCTAGAAAGAAGGCATTCTCAGAAAAGCACAGGAGCAACAGAGAGAAATGAGTGGATCCTGGTTTAATTTGGGAAGACCATTTCCAGAAACGCAACCCAGCATCCCTCGTGTAGTGCATCCACTCAGTGGCCCCAAGGGCCAAGGCCAGGCCAGCCCAGGCCAGGTCAGCCCAGGGCAGAGCCCCTGGGGGCCGGGGGCTGAGGTGGGCGAATCCAAGGCTGCGGGAGGTTGGGGGGAGGGCAGAGAAAGCAGGCTGGGGAGATTTCACAGACATTTGTGTTTAATTTCCCTCCCTGATTCCAAACGCTCTGTCCCTGTTATGATATGGGAAGGCGAAAGGGAGAGGGAGAGAAGATGAAGAGAGAGAAATTATGTAAGGACTGTTTCCGTTCGATTGCAGAAATGAAAACCAGCTAGTCGCTACCCAACACCATGGCCCTGATTCAAAATCAAGTTGTAATTTAGTACCGAGGCTGCACTGACACCCTAAACTTGCAAACGGGGAGCTGACTTTAGCCTCCTGATTATTGAAAGCGGGACCCGTTGGCCGCACGGGCGTCGGGTTACAGACGGTGGAGGTGGTTGTTTACGTTCACCCTGTCGACGGTTGGTGGGGGCGGGGGGACCTGCAGACGGGAGGATCTTATGGCGGGGGGAGAAAGGCCCAGGGAGGCAGGAGAAAGGCCCGGCAAGGCCCCATAGAGGAGCTGCTAACCGATGGCTTAAAAATCACCCAGAGACATCTGGAGGAATAACTGGACCCGTCTGAGTTCCTAGCACTTGGGCCGAGTTTGGAGAGGGGGAGATCAGTGCTTGGCACATAGTAGGCGCTTAACAAATATCACCACCACCACCATCATCATCATCATCATCATCAGGTCTCATCAAAGGAGAAAGGCATCACCGAGTCCCCTCTCCGATCCCCAAAACAAAGGTCAATTGTCCCGGGGAGTTCAGAGAAGAGAAACCGGGACCAGCTTCCCTCATTCATATATATCTCCACTTACCCTGCACCCACCACTCTCCGTTACCTACTCCTTCTCACCTATTTTGCCCTCACCTACGTCACCAGTCCTTCCTCGTCTCATCCGCTCTCGCTTCCCTCCCCACTCCACCCCTCCACCTAACCTAGCCCGCACCAACTCATGCATTTCCTAGACACTTCGTTTTTCACGTCCTCCTTAATGATCTGCAATATGACCTAGAATCACCTCCTCCCCCGGACCCAGTAACAATAAAAAAAAATAAATTGTTCCTGCCCATCCACATTTGTTCATCTGCGGTTTAGTCCGGAAAGGTTTCTGGAGGGCAGTGTTTGGGGGAGTTGGTAGGACCCTCCCCCTCCCCACTCCCAGTCTTCCATCCTGTCAGCCTGAAGTGCCTGTTAATTATCTTAAGGCCCTAAATCGTTAAGGAAGGGGAGGGAGGGATCGTGGGTTCCCTGCACCTTGTGCAGGAAACGCCAACAGAGCAATCTGAGCTGAACCCAAAATTCATTTCTTCCCTGGAGAACTGGTCCTTGATTCTCTCTGGAGGTGGAGATTTCTCCCCTCCTCCTTTGGGTCTGAAAAGAGACATTGAATTAGGCTGAAGTGAATATTCGACGTCCTCTGTAATTATACACACATTGAACTCTTTACAGTTGACTTAAGTTACTTGGCGCTGCTATTGGTGTGGCCCTGCGTATTGATTAAACGCAGCATCTATTTACCTAAACAATAAATGTGGAGATTAGTAAAAGTTCACTTGATCACAATAATAGGATTGACAATTAAAGGGCAATGCATCCCAGATGGAATGGAGCCTGTGGCAGGCGTCGCGGAGAAGGGAGAGCTAGGGGCTGCTGCCCTGACAACTGAGCCGGGGAGCTTAGAGGGGAGGGAGGGAGGCAAAATGGAAAAAGAAAGAGAAAAGGAGGCAAGGAGGGAGAGGAGTCAGGGGGGAAGGGAAGGGGGAAGGGAAGGGGAAAGGGAAAGGAAGAAAGAAAAGAGGAAGGGAAGGAGGGATGGAAGGAGAGAGCTAGGGAGGAAGGGAGAAAAGGGAAGGAAGGAGAAAGGAAGGGAAGGAAAGAGGGAGGGAGGAAGGAAAGGAAAGAGGGAGAGAGGTGGGAGCCGGATGCGGATGGAATTTCCAGGCCTGGAAGGCCCGGAGCTGCCCGGGTAGGACTGAGTGCGACGGTCTGCCTCCGGGCTTGGGAAAGGACAGCTCCTAGGAGATCTCCTATTTCTAAAGAAGGACTCAGGCCCAGCATCCCCAGGTCGGGGGAGTCGTGTATTTCATCCCTTTGCAGAGCAGGTAAGCACGTATTGGTGCAAGGGCGAGTGTGTGTGTGTGTGTGTGTCTGTGTCCGCGGGATGCAGAGTGGGGCGCGGTATGAGCGGGTGAGAAACGGGCTTTGCAGAGGGCAGGGCTGTAAACACTTTAGCGTGTATGTGGTGTCTGCTGCGGGGAAGTAAAGGTGCGGGTCCCTGCTCCTAAGTGTCAGTTGACGGGGATGGCGGGCCGGAGGGGACCCCGGGTATTATTGAGCGCTTACTGTGTGCAGCGCAATGTACTAATAGCTGTTGGGGGGTGACTTCTTCGTGGGATACGCGAGCTGGGGACACGCAGGACCTCTAGACCCTCTAGTGTAAGCTCGTTGAAGGCGGGCAATGCGTCTGCTTATTGTTGTATTGTACTCTCCCAAGCGCTTACTACAGTGCTTTGCACACAGCAAGCGCTCAATAAATACAATGGACCGACAGACTTCGGCCTCACCCCTGCCCCAAGCAGCTCGGGGTTTCAGCCCTGTCGGGGAAGTGGGCCCGAGAGGGAAAGGAGGGGACGAGGAGGACAAGGCTCTAAGGCACCCTGATGGGGGAACCCAACCAGGCCCGGAGGATAAGGGTTCAGTCCACCCCGGGATGGACAGAGGCGTGGGAGAGTTTGGGCGCGGGTCCCCGAGAGCTCTGGGGAAACGACAGAGAGCCGTACCAACATAGGGCTTGGTGGAAAGAGCACGGGCTTGAGAGTCAGAGGACTTGGGCTCTAATCCCGCCTCCGCCACTTGCCTGCCGTGTGACCTTGGACAAGCCACTTCTCTGTGCCTCAGTTCCCTCATCTGTAAAATGGGGATTAAGACTGCGAGCCCCCACTTGGGACAACCTGATTACCTTGAATCTAGAGCAGTGCTTGGCACACAGTAAGCGCTTAACAAATACCATTGTTTTAGGGCCAGGGCTGCTGGGACTAATGGGACTTCTCAGATCGGGGACTGCCACACTTTGCCGCCCACTGGGCAAGAGTTTTCCACTTGAAATGTTGCTGAGGACAGTTCATTTGTCTATGCCTTGCTTTCCCCGGACCTCCAGAGGGTTTAAAATCCAGAATGTTTTCTCCCAAGCATAAGCATAAAAGCGCCTTCATCTCAGGTGTCTGCGAGGAGGTGGGGACGGTGGTAAGAAGGGGAAGGAAAGGGAAGAGGGGGGAAGAGAGAGAGGGAGAGAATGTGTATGAATGAATAAGGCGAAGAGGAAAATGAACAGGGAGAAGGCTTCAGCCAAGAAATGAGGCTGGGAAGCTCCAGGGCCTGTTGAGAGGTGGGAATAAAGGAGGAGGTAGAGGAGGAGCAGGAGGAGGGAGAGGGGAGGGAAGAGGGAGGGAGGAGGAACGTGGCCTAGGCAGGATCCGGAGCCTCCCTCGGCCCCTCCTCATCCACCCCCAGTCCCCCCGCCTATCTCCGTCCTTTCTGATGGCCAGAAAAAAACCTCAAACCAGCCCAGCCCCACGGGAAATCTCCACTTCTCTGGCAAGTGTGAAGTGTGTCTGTGCTCTCCTTTGCAGGCTCTCAGCAAACTGGAAAGAATTTCCTTGTCGTCACAAAATCGGTGTGTGTGTGTAGAAAAAGGAGACAACTGCAAACAGAACCACGAAGCGGGGGGGGGGGGAACGCGTGGGGGGACGCCGAGCTGGCTTTGATTGCTTCGGATCTGTTGCAACTGCCTCTTCACTGTAGAAATGAACTGAAATATTTAGCCCTGGAGCCGGTCCTTCCGCCCTCTCCCACCCTTTTCTCTCGTCTCCTCCCCCTTCCCTTCTCTCACCCCCTTCCCTTGGCTCATCTGGTCCGTCTCTGGCGGGGTCACCGCTGCTCCAGCCCCGCCTGAAACTTCAAGGGCTAATGGTTTTGTGTTCCCGAGGTAATTAAAAGGCAGCAAAGCTTCCCCAACACTTCGTTAAACAAATATGTAAGTCCCAGTTTCCCCCTCCCCACGTGCCTTTACACATGCCCGGGGATTAGGGCGTGGAGGGCTGTCCTTCCTACCCCCACCCTCTACCCCAATAGGCTTTTTGCCCCCCACCCTGGGTACAAGATGAGCGAGGGCGAGCTGTGTTGACGACCCAGCAGCGCCCTTTGACTTCGCGGGACACTAATCGCCTCCTTGGGGCTGTTCCCAGGGAAAGAAAAAGGCTAATGGGGGGCGGGGAGGGGGCTTGCAAAGAGTCTAAACGCCTGTGCGGGTGAATTTTTCCAAATAAATCGCTTTTGTGTTCAAAGCGCTAATGGATGGATGGAGTCGAGGGGCCAGGTTCGTCTCCGAAGCAGCAGAATAGATGGAAAGGGTTTTCTGTTTCCTCCTCCTCCTCCTACTCTTCCTCCTCCTCCTCCTCCTTCCCCTCCCGCTGCTGCGATTCCTCCTCCTTCTATTCCTCCTCCTTTTCCTTCTTCTTCTCCTCCTCGTCTTCTTGCTCCTATTCCTCCTCCTCCTCCTCTTCTTACTCCTCCTCCTCCTCCTCCTCCTCTTCCACATAAATCACTCACATTGTTTAAGGTACATTGATCAATCTAATGTCTTGTAATAGGCTCCTAATTGCCATGAGGAAAGTCCTGCAAGCTTGCCTTTGAACGTGAAATGGTTCATGATCTGAGCTAAAATTCATTCTAGGCTGGAGATGAAGTCATTCCCGAGCATATCCAAGTAGCACAATGAGCAGTGCCTTGTCTCCCCTGCCCGGCCCAGGCCCGGGTCGACGGCGTCAGGGAAAGGGGAGCAGAGGGGCAAAGGGCGGGGGGAAATCGGGGGGTAACTGGGAGAAAGCCGATGGATTTCCTCTCTCTTTCAGATTGATAATTCATTAATGAACAAACCCTATGCTGGGATTTATTGGTCATTGTGGACTGAAGAGCATTCTGCAGTGTCAATCATGTCGCCTGCTCTCACAGTCCCTCGTGTGTCTCTCAGCGGAGAGTTGAGGTTCCTTAGACACGACCTCCCCCCGCCCCCCAAACACACACACACACACACACACACACACACACACACACACACACGTCCATCCCCTGGAGGGGTGTTTCGGGAGAGGGGGAAATGTACGATGCTCGGGAATGTTCAGAACCGGCACAGTGGAAAACTAGGAAGAGGATCGCGCTCCCAGGTGTCGGGCAGCCCGGACTGTGCAGAGAGGTCGGGCCTCCCAAGGGGTCCAGATGGGAAAGGGTGCGGGGGGGGGGTGGGTCGAAGAAAGTTTTCGAAGCTGCCCCCAAGGCTGGATGCAGGGTGCGAGCTACAGGGTGCCAGCAGCAGGGTGAGAATTGCAAGGTGCAGGGTGCGGGCTGCAGGGTGAGGATTGCAGGGTGCGGGCTGCAGGGTGCCAGCAGCAGGGTGAGGATTGCAGGGTGTGGGCTGAAGGATACCAGCATCAGGGTGAAGACTGCAGGGTGCGGGTTGTAGGGTGCCAGCAGGAGGGTAAAGATGGAAGGGTACGAGCTTCAGGGTGCGGGTTACAGGGTGCCAACATCAGGGTGAGGATTGAAGGATGCGGGCTTCAGGGTGCCAGCAGCAGGGTGAGGACTATAGGGTGCGGGCTTCAGGGTGCGAGAAGCAAGGTGTGAGTTGCAGGTAGCAGGCTGCCGGATGCGAGTTTGCGGGGTGGGTGCCGTAGGGTGCCAACAGCAGGGTGCGGACTGCAGGATGTGAGCTGCGGGGTGTGAGCTGCAGGGTGCGGGTCGACGGATGCGAGCTGCGGGCTGCAGGGGGCGAGTGGCGGGGTGCGGCCTGCGGGCTGCAGGGTGCGGGCTGCTGAAAAAGGCACAAGCGCCAAGCCTCTCCCAACCTTCCTCCAGGAAACGCTCCCATCCTGCCCAATTCACCGGACTGCTCCCCTCGGCGCCCTCTCTCTCGAGCTTAGCAAAGCGCTTAGTACAGTGCTCTGCACACAGTAAGCGATCAATACATACGATTGAATGAATGAGTTAGAGGAAGAGAGAGAGTTTCTCCTCTCTAAAGGAGTTCCAGAAGAGTTTGATTAGACCCTCCCGCTCCTTAAAATGTATTAATTGGAGTAGTGTTTTCCTGAACACTCTCATTGGCTGAATTTCAACCCTGCTGCCGCCTGAGCCTGTCATAAACTAACTTGTGTACCTGAGCAGGGTGGCGAGAATTGTGATCCGAGAGAAGAAAACCTTCAGCAGAGCGCTCCCCATAGTTTCCTCCTCATGCAGTAAACACATCTATGATGCTTGTTGAATAATCTCCCAATAATTGCAGTAATTAAAATCATCATACAGTCTACAGTCACCTTCCTTCCTTTGACACACCACAGTCTTTCCCTTAATTGTTCATGCGTCTTGGACTCACTCAGATAAAGAGAACAAGGCAGACTTCAAATATGAGGGTCCAAAAACATGCATATCCCCGAAAACTGGTTCTGTAGATTATCGTTGGGGGAGCGTTTAATAGACGAGGGGCTTTCCATTTCTTCAGCCGCCGCTCCGAGATGCAGTGAAATCTGCATTTCCTTCTAAATAGTCGGGGCACCTTCCAAACAGGGAAGAGATTAAAGCTCAGTCCATCAATTGATCCTGCTTGGGTCTTTTATTTGCAGGGGCTGGGGGGGTTGGAAAGAGGGCGTTATGTAACAAATACGAAATGAAAGCTCAAGTGGAAATTGTGGGAGAGTTCCATAATTTTCATTTAATTTCCGCGATCCATTGATCGCAGCGCTGGCTCCTTTTTTTTATTAACTATAAAAGATTCTCTTCTAATCAAAAGCTGCGCTTCATCCTTCCTCACAAATGAAACACTCTGCAGCGGAAAGAATTCACCGGACTCAACAGGCACCAAGATCTGTATTTTCACACCATCTCTGGCTCTCTCTGTCCCTTCTCTCCCCTTTTACAAACCCAGGCTTTGATGGTCTAGAAGACAAGCCTTTTCTTAGGTAAAGTTATTAATTTATCTCCCCAACTCCCACACTGCGCTGACCTGATAATCACTGGTCGATGGTAGGAAATGTAAATGAAAAGCTTAATTGTGAGGGGGATTCAGAAAGGCAGCTCCTGTGTCTTAAAAAAAAAAAAAGGTGTGGGGGGGTAGAAGGCGCGATTATCAGAGAAATACATTTTTGCGGGATTCTCCGCACACCCATTCTCTGTGTAGTAAGGATCTGTAGCTTGTCGGGGAAAGCTTTGCACCTTCCTCTTCCTCCTTTCCCTTCCCCTCCCCCATCCTCTCCCTATTCTGTCTTCCTCCCCTCCCCCGTCCTTCCCGCCCCCCTCTCTGTACTATCCAATAATAAACTCTGCGCCCTTTTAGGATTCCCAGGAAATTGTGCAGCCACTTTACATTTAACCCGCTATTATATCGATTTATTCAGAAAATATTTGGCCCGTCTCTTCCAGAAGCCTGTTCTGTGGACAGGAGGACGAGTCGTTTCATCTGTGGCAAAGAAACCCCGGATCCTTCCAGGAACCCCTAATGAAGGAATTGTTTTCCAGCTTCGTCTTCTAAACACAACAACTTTAACAGTTGCTCAGATCAAAGCCCCATGGAGAGGCAAGATGAGGGAAACAATATTTGTTCAAAGGAAGTGAACTGTTGCCTTTAATTACCCTATTCTCCTTTATTAGGATCCCTATTGAGTTTTTTTTAATTCCTCCCCTCCCCCCACCCCCCATCCCCAAAATGTTGATTTAACCACGGGGTAATTTATGATGTAAATATATTCCGAGAGGAAAACGTCACGGATCCATTTGTAAAGGACCCGGATACATAATTTTAAAAAATCAGTTTCAGTGTATATGAGGTTCTCACCCCACTTTCGCTTCTTAGTCAGATTTGTTTATGCAGAATCGACATTTAATAGTGCTAATTGCACTCCAGTTAAATTGCCCTGATTGCAGAAAGGGAAGCAATTTTCGTGCTCTCTGTCTGGGTTTGGAAGAAATTGTTTTATATTCACCTCTTTATAAAGAAGTGGAGATAAGGCACCGAGCCTTTGCACAAATTGCACTTATAGGCTGACTGGCAGCATTCAGGCGCTATAATAGAGCATTATTTGGCCGTTTTGAATAATGTAAAGCGTTTGCTGAAAGCTATTCTCCTGAAAATTGCTTTAACTTTTAAAAGGGTGATGATTCACTCCAAACCAGGCTTTTGTTACATTGTCATTATTTCCCCAAATGTTTTAACAGTCAGCTCAACACTTTAGCATAACACATTGATCTTTGTTTAAAAACTAGATTTTTAGAGTATGAAAAAATCTGTCACGGGAAAGAGGAAAAAAAGTCGGACCTTCCTTCTAGTCTCCTACCCCCTCCAAAAAAAAAAAAGAAAGAAAAAAAGAAAAAGGAAAAAAGATATTTCCTGGTAGTCCTCCCCTGTTTAACTGGCACTGGTGGCTGTAACATTCAAATGTGACGACTGCTTTCGGCTCGAACCTCCACCAACTTTTATAGGGATCAGGACGCGTGTCTGTAGAGAATATTCTTGTGCCCGGAGAGCTACATACAGCGTGACAGCTGGGAATAGGTTTGAAAGCATGAAACAGGAGGTGGAAAAGGAGGAGGGAGGGAGGGAGGGAAAGAGGGAGGGGAGAAGGAATGAGGGAGTCGGGAGGATGAGGGGCTGTTTTTAAATGATTTGACTTTAAAATGTCACCACCGCTAAGTGGTTTTTCGGAACGTCTTCTGGCTCAGTTTGTCAGGTTTCCTTAAGGAGAGGGTAGGGGGTTGGATGGAGGGGGGGTGGGTGGGGGGCTCCTGGAAGCTAGCCATCTCCCCTCCCTGGACAGCCACCCACGGGGTGGGTCGGAACGCCTCACTGCCACTTAGCAATCACCTCCATTAGTAAATCAACTCCGAGCCTCTACATAAACAGGAGGCCGCTCTCCTGCTATGGGAAAAAGTCACCTGTTGGGGAAATGGCTCTTGGGTGGCCCTGCGAGGCCCTCTGGCTTGTTCAGACTGCTTGGCTACCCCACTCTTGGGGTTTTCAAACGTCTTTATCCGATTATCACTTACCGCCCTCCTGGGTGAAGCGGCTGGTAGCTGAGCTCTCTCTCTCTTTCTCTCTCTCTTTCTGCAACCTGCCCCCCCCCCCCCATCCCGAACAGAATAAAGCGGAAATAAATTGATAGTATTTTGAGGCTGATGAGAGAAGGGACAGGAAAAGACTATCTGCCGTTCCCCAATTGCCATCTTCTCCCTCCCCCCCCAAAGCATCTTAAAAAAATATAAAAAACAGCAACAAAAACAAACGAACGGAGAATGGAAAGCAAAGGGATCAACAGGGACCGCCTCGCTGACTGGATACCCTGGCTGCACGCTGGCTCAGCCCCTCGCAACAGGGGAACGCTATTAGATCGCCTTTGGAAAGAAAGGATTCTACCAAGGGAGGCGAAGAACATTGCTCTTCCTCTCTTGGTTGAATACCCTGCCTTTTGCCTTTAAGAGTTTGGTTTGGTGTCTGGAGATTGGAAACGTTCTTGGGGAGGGGAGGTGGATGGGGATGGGGAGGAGGAGGAGTGGGGGACGAAGGGAGAAATGTGCTAAACCAAGAGCTCGTTAGTACCCAGATCTGCCTGAATGCGCCCTTATTTCTTGTTCGACACCGTGACTGGAGAGAGAGGGAGGGACAGAAAGAAGCGGGGAGGGAGGAAGAAGGGAGAGAGAGAGAGCGAGACCCCAGAAGAGAAAGGTAGCAAAAATATCTCACTGTTCACAAATGTATCGGCGAGACGGCTTCCATCCCCATATTCCAAAATTGCACGCCTAACTAATCTCCGTTTCCCCGGACACTGTAGGGTGAGTTCAATGTCATTTTTCTCAGGAAGCTCCCACTCTTTCCCCAACGCAGGGACAAGCCCGCAAGGCGTTGAGGAAGGAAGCTTTGGACTTACTTTTTGGCCCACGCAGAGAGCAGGTGAGGTCTCTGTTGTCCGCTGGGGTTAGTGGAGGACATTCAGTGCCGAGGAGGCCTGAGGCGGGGGCTGAGGGAGAGTCTTCCAGAGGCGCCCTCCTTCTGCCGCGAAGCCAAGAGGGAGCAATCTCTCTGCCATTAGCAGCCTCGGGATTGTGGGGGTTGAACTGTGGCAAGAAAAAGCGACTTCAATCCCGCAACCTGACATGTAAATCCTAATAATCCCTGTTCAGGGCAAACCCACCCCCACCCCCACCCCCAAGGAAAGAAAAATGTACCTTCTGAGCCAATAAGAAGAGACAGAAAAGACCCTGGGGAATGTTTTCGAAGTTTGCAAGGAGGCCAATTATCTGTGGCTTGGTGTGGCATGTCGTTCGATAGATACCACTCTTCCTCTCCCCACCCTTCATGAAAGTAGGCAGACTATCGTCTAGAACCCCGTCATCGTTTCTGACAATTTGGATCATCTGTCTTATGGAGATGAGGGAAACTTTGCTAAGTGCCTGCGGGGCTGGCATCAGCATCCTTCGAGTCTGAGCGGTTACTAGGCACCTGAACTGCACCTCCAGTCCCCCGTTCGCGTCCCCGCCTCGACGACCCGAGCTACACTGAGGAAGACACCTCCCACTGCTTGGGAAAGAAGGAACGGAGGCGGGGGTGGGCTGGCCCTCCCTAGCCATTGCTCTCCGTGGAGGAACCCGCTTGCAGCTCGAAGATCCCTCCTGGAAATGTAGGAGTCTTTGGGGGGAGGAGGAAGACCCCCCCTGTGGCTTTGACCTTTAAGAGTCTCCCAACCCCGGGAGTTAATAGGCACCTTGAGACGCATTTATTTCTATTCATGTACTCGGTACAGGTGCGAGGATGGCGGTAGTAAACAGATTCAGGCGCAAACGGAGTTCTATCATGGAAGGGTATGGTGTGAAGACCGTGGATTCCTTTTTTTAAAAAAAAGGCTTGGAAAAAGGTCAAAGTTATGCTTCCGACTGACAAGGGTCAGGAGCAGCCAGGTTAACGCAGGCGTTTCGTCCTTCCCTTCGGGGCTGGTTGGGGTCCTTTTCTCTCCTACCCCTCCCTCCTTGCTCCAACTTTTCCCTTTACCCACAAACAGTGAGTGGAGGAGGGACCCTCAGTCCCAACTCCACACTTCTTGGCTTTTATGGGAAGCAACGTGGCTCAGTGGCAAGAGCCCGGGCTTGACAGTCAGAGGTCATGGGTTCTAATGCCAGCTCCGCCGCTTGTCAGGTGGGTGACTTTGGGCAAGTCACTTCACTTCCCAGTGCCTCAGTTCCCTCATCCGTCAAATGGGAATGAAGACTGTGAGCCCCACGTGGGACAACCCGATCCTCTTGTATACTCCCCCAGCGCTTAGAACAGGGCTTGGCACACAGTAGAGAAGCAGCGTGGCTCAGGGGCAAGAGGACGGGGATGGGAGTCAGAGTTCACGGGTTCGAATCCCGACTCTGCCCCTTGTCAGCTGGGTGACTGTGGGCAAGTCACTTCACTTCTGTCCTCAGTTTCCTCATCTGTCAAATGGGGATGAAGACTGTGAGCCTCACGTGGGACAACCTGATGACCCTGTGCCACCCCCGGCGCTTAGAACAGTGGTCTGCACAGAGTAAGCGCTTAACAAATACCGACGTTATTATTATTATTAAGCGCTTGATGAATGCCGGCATCGTTATTTTGTCGGTCTGGGTCCCAACGTGATTTAAAACCTAGGTGGTTGTGTGTGTGTGTGTGTGTGTTTTTTTTTTCCCAAATGTAATTGCGGGCTAATTTCTTTAGTCCCCAGCCCCGAGTTGATCCTCCACCCTCCCAGGCCTTTCCCCCCCCTTTCCAGCTTCTGCCTTTGAGTGGCACGCGCCCCGAGCCCGGGTTCGGGCGCCTCCGCGCTTCTGATTGGCTGCGGGGCAGCTCCCGTCTGCTCATTCTGCGCCCTCATTGGACGAGAGTCGCAGCCAGCGGTACTTCAAAGCCGGCGCTCCCCACACTTAGGCTGAGTTTAGCCCCCAGCAGCCGGGAGTCTCTACTTCGTGCGAGGCGGAGCAAAGCGGGGAGAGCTAAGGCGGGATCTGAGGAAACTCTCCCCCTCAGCCGCCCCAGGCAGAGCCCCGCACCCGGTCCTTCCACTCCGCCAAGGGACGGGCTATGGCTACGTCTATACTGGGGGTAAGTGGCACCTCCTCAGCGCTTTATCCTGATTTCTTTTTCTCCCTCGCGATGGCCGCTCGGGGACCGGCCGTCGTGAGAAACTGTTGCTGCTCTATCGCCGTTTCTCGTCCCCTAAACGCTCTGCAGCCATTTCGGGGGGGCAGATTCCGTTCAAGTTTCGGGAGCTCTGGGGATGCTTTGACATCACGACGATTCGTATGCAAATCCCTTTTGGATTTGGTTTTGCAAGGAAAGCCGGAAGGTTGCCTTGTTTCTTTTTCAAGCCTCCCCCCCCCCCTTTTTGCTTTGGGAAATGTTGCAATTAGCTGCAGTGGGGTCACCAGAAAGCAGCCTCACGGGGAGCGAAGCCCTTTCAGTCTTCTAACCAAACGTTTACATTTCTGCGGCCGCCCCAGGCTCTGTGACTTTGGAACCGTTGGCCGTAGTCGTTTCACCTCGAATTAATATTGCTTTTAGAATCTTTTTCTTCGGGGGAGATGGTGTGTGTGTGTGTGTGTATGCGCGCGTGTGTGTGCGCGCATGTGGGTGAGAGAGATTTCCCCCTTTTGTTTTGTTTTTAAGGGGAAAAATGTCAGCATTTGGAAAAGTGAAAGAGCTCCAAGCCAGTCACTTGAGGAAAAAGCCTCTTTCCGCGATAGACGTTCCTGTTGGTCCCTTTTGCGGCTCGTTATTACCTCCCCTCTCACTCTGTTTACTACCTCAATTTACTGCCTTCCTCTTTCGACCCCAAATAGCCTTTTGGGGGGTGGGGTGGGGGGTGTGTGCGTGGGAGGGGGTTGGGGTTAGACAGTCGAGAGGCGTTAGGGCCCCGCACACAGCCGGTTGAAGGTGAGCGAGCCGCGCTCCGGCCCTTAGTCGGGAGCGATGGTGCGTGCGTGGTTGCATTTTTAAATTTTTTCCCTTCTTGTAGTCCAAATGGTGGGCAACTTGTAGGCCCTCCCCGAGCCATCCCCCTTGCTCCTCCGTCTGCCCCCTTCCGCCCCCCCCCCCCCCGGTTGTATAAAGCCCCGAGAAGCAGCGTGGCTCCGTGGAAAGAGCCCGGGCTGGGCAGTCAGAGGTCACGGATTCGAATCCCGACCCTGCCACTTGCCCGCTGCCCGACTGGGGGCCAGTCACTTCTCTGGGCCTCAGTTCCCTCATCTGTCAAATGGGGGTGAAGACCCGATAGCCTCACGTGGGACCACCTGATGACCCCTTATGTCCCCCAGCGTTTGTCAGCAGTGTGACCGGGGACCAGTCGCTTCTCTTCTCCGGGCCTCAGTTCCCTCATCTGTCAAATGGGGGTGAAGACTGGGAGACCACCTGATGACCCTCTATGTACCCCAGCGCTTAGAAGAGGGCCGTTTAGACAGAACAAACACCAACATGATTATCAGGGGCGGGAAGGGGGTGTTGGTGTGTGAGTCTGTGGGAGACGAGGCTGCTCCCCGGTGCCCTTTTGTGTGTCCCCCCCGTCTCCCTTTCCACTCCAGGGAGAGCCAAGATTGGGCACCAAGATTAACATGATTGTCAGGGGCGGGAAGGGGGTGTGGGTGTGTGAGTCTGCGGGAGACGAGGCCGCTCCCCGGTGCCCTTTTGTGTGTCCCCGGGGCCGTCTCCCTTTCCAGTCCCTCCAGGGAGAGCCAAGATTGGGCACCAAGATTAACATGATGATCAGGGGCGGGAAGGGGGTGTGGGTGTGTGAGTCTGTGGGAGACGAGGCCGCTCCCCGGTGCCCTTTTGTGTGTCCCCGGGGCCGTCTCCCTTTCCGCTCCCTCCAGGGAGAGCCAAGATTGGGCACCAACATTAACGTGATGATCAGGGGCGGGAAGGGGGTGTGGGTGTGTGAGTCTGTGGGAGACGAGGCCGCTCCCCGGCGCCCTTTCGTCTGTCCCCGGGGCCGTGTCCCTTTCCGCTCCCTGCCGGGAGAGCCAAGCTTCGGGCCCGACCCCACCATGATTGCCAGGGGCGGGAAGGGGGTGTGGGTGTGTGAGGCCGTGGGAGACGAGGCTGCTCACCGGTGCCCTTTTGTGTGTCCCCCCCGTCTCCCTTCCCACTCCCTCCAGGAGGAGCCCAGATTCGGAACGACCCCCCTGGCCATGCTGGCCGCCACCTGCAACAAGATCGGCAACACCAGCCCCCTGACGACGCTGCCGGAGTCGAGCGCCTTCGGCAAGGGGGGCTTCCACCCGTGGAAGCGGTCGACGTCGAGCTGCAACCTGGGCTCGGGCCTGTCGGGCTTCGCGGCGGCGGCGGCGGCGGCGGCGGCGGCGGCGGGGGGCCGCGGGGCGGGCGGGCTGGCGGGCGGCTCGGGGGCCGCCGGCAGCGCCTTCTGCCTGGCCTCCACGTCGCCCACCTCGTCGGCCTTCGGCGGCGACTACGGCGGCCTGTTCTCCAACGCGGCGGGCGTGGCGCCGCAGGAGCCCGGCGGCCAGTCGGCCTTCCTGGCCAAGGTGCACCCGTCGGCGGCCGACGGGCTGTACCCGCGGCACCCCTACGAGTCGTGGTACAAGACCGGCTTCCACTCCACGCTGGCGGCGGGCGAGGCGGCCGGAGGGGCGGCCTCGTCGTGGTGGGACGTGCACGCCAACGCGGGCTCCTGGCTGGAGGTGCAGAACCCGGGCGCCGGCGGCGGCGGCGGCGGCGGCGGCGGCGGCGGCGGCGGCGGCGGAGGCAGCGGCGGCGCCGGCGCCGGCCTGCAGGGGTCGCTGCACGCGTCGGCGCCGCCGGCCCCGCTGCACTCGCAGCTGGGCTCCTACAGCCCCGATTTCGGCTCGCTGACTCATTCGGCCTTCAGCTCCACCGGCCTGGGCTCCCCGGCCGCCGCCGCCGCCGCCTCGCACCTGCTGTCCACCGGCCCGCACCTGCTGGGCCAGGAGGGCTTCAAGCCCGTGCTGCCCGCCTACTCGGAGTCCAGCGTGGCCGTGGCGGCCGCCAGCGCCATGCTCAGCGGCGCCGCCGCCGCCGCCGCCGCCGCCGCCGGCTCGGCCCGCTCGGCCCGGCGCTACTCGGGCCGCGCCACCTGCGACTGCCCCAACTGCCAGGAGGCCGAGCGGCTGGGCCCCGCCGGGGCCAGCCTGCGGCGCAAGGGGCTGCACAGCTGCCACATCCCCGGCTGCGGCAAGGTCTACGGCAAGACGTCGCACCTGAAGGCCCACCTGCGCTGGCACACCGGCGAGCGCCCCTTCGTCTGCAACTGGCTCTTCTGCGGCAAGCGCTTCACCCGCTCCGACGAGCTGCAGCGGCACCTGCGGACTCACACCGGCGAGAAGCGCTTCGCCTGCCCCGTCTGCAACAAGCGCTTCATGCGCAGCGACCATCTCAGCAAACACATCAAAACGCACAACGGGGGCGGCGGCGGCGGCGGCGGCGGCGGAGGAGGAGGAGGCGGCGGCAAAAAGGGCAGCGACAGCGACACGGACGCCAGCAACCTGGAGACGCCCCGCTCCGAGTCCCCCGACCTCATCCTCCACGACTCCGGGGTAAGCGCGGCCCGGGCGGCGGCGGGAGGCGGCAACGACTCCACCTCGGGCCCCAACGAGTCCTAGAGGGGGTGAGCGCGGCACGGAGACGGACACAGACACAGAGAGACTCAGACAGAGACCCAAGACGGACAGAGGGAGGCAGGGGACAACCACGGGGGGACCTGAGAGCCGGCTGCCGCCGACCCTTAAATAAAGAGCCCGGCCCGGGGACTGAAGACACGCACACTCACCTAAACGCTCAGCCACACACACACACACACATACACACACGCCCCGACGGCGACCCCACATTGCCCCGCACGCACAGCCCGCCCCCGAACTTGTCGGGTGCACAGCCTTTCCCTCCACCGTTTCCCTCCACCTCCTGCTTCCCCTCAATCCCTCTCCTCGAAAAAGAGGGAAAAAAACCCCACCCCACATCCCCAACCCCCTTCCCTCTCCAGCAGACGCTCGTCGTCACAACGTTTGGGACCAAATGGGACCTTTTCGGAAACACACACACACACACACACACGAAAAATCCCACCCTCTGTGCGGATCGTACGATAGATAAAATCCTCCCAAGGCCCGCTTGATGATGATCTATTTGCCATGAGACTTTTTTGTTCTTTCCAAAAGGAAGGGTCAAAACAAAAAAAACCACACAAACCAACAAAAAGAGGCTTAAGGTGAGAATTTAAACTGGAAGTCTAGAGACAGTTTCTCTGTATTTCACGAACGGCTGTATAAATAGGGTTCAAAAAGGATTGTGTTCTCTTCTACTTTCTTGTAAATGTTGATTCCGATAGGGTTTTTTTCGGTGAATTCCTGAAATTCAGGGAGGTTTTGGGTTTTTTTTTTTTTAATTTCTGATGCACTTTGTGGAAGTCAGTATATATGTAAAAGCTATTTACATTGTTGAGTTATCATTTCACTCACACGTAAGTTAAGGTCATTTAAAGAAATTAAATGCGTTTATCTGTATGAAGAAAATCTTGACATAATATTTTCATTTTGGTATTATTAAAGGACTCTGAACAATACATTTACGGATTTTTCCTCTTCCCCTCCACCCTCCTTCAGAAACCCTAACGTGGGTCGACTTTAAAAAAGAAAAGAACTGGGGGAAAAAAAAAAAACCCGTCACTGCTAGTTGTAAGGCAATAATAGGGCGTGTAGAGTTCAGAAAAGCCATCGTGCATGAAGATGTCCGAGAAGCCAAAATAATTAGTCAATATCTCCACAGTGCAAATTAAATTGGGACCCATGAATATCTTGTCTTATTACCCAATAAGCAACGTCTCCCAAGTGGTATTTTTCCAACTCGGGAAGGCTAGTCAAAAAGGTGGCGATCTGGCAACTTCAAAACGTGCAAACCCAGTCGTGTTGGGGGAAGCGAATCCAAGTCGCACGAAGCGTTTTTTTTTGTTGTTGTTTGCTTGTTGGGTTTGGGGGTGGGTTGGGTTTTTTTTTTTACCTTTTTTTTTAAACAAACGATAAAATGAACCTCCTTCCACTCCTCCACTCCACCCCCCCTCTTTTTTTTTTTTAAGTCTTTAGCCTCCCAAAGCTTCCTAGGCTAGGAGGTGATCTCAGGGGAATAAATCGCTAGAGTCAATACTCCGGAAAAGACATTTCATGCCTAAATGAAAATCTTGTTAAATGTTATTAATTTTGACTTAGAGCACACAGCAGCCCCCTGTGCCTTGTATTCCCTTATTAGGGATTCATGTCTTATCAAATATCTAATTAATCTCCTAGACATCATTTGTTCTGGCCAACTTTATCTCAGCTGGTCCGCGGGGAAAACTCCGAATATTCTCCGTGACAAAGCTCCCTTGAAGATCCTTTTAATTGTCTAAATTAACTGCACCAAATTTGCATGTCAAACGGTAAAGGGCAACCTGAGATAAAATGTAAACGTTTTAAAAGCCCCCCAAACTAAGCACTTGATTTGATAACTAGGCTTTTTAATGCTATGGAAGACAACTGCTCTTTCCTTTTCAAAGACAGTTGATCTATGCAAATAGTGAATTGGAAATGCTTATGTCCCCACGCAGTCAAATGGCCCTCGCAGGTTATTTGAATATCAGTGGCTCTGCTATTGAAAAGGTTCAAGGATGCTCTCTGACTTCTTTGTGATTACTCAGTGCAGCGTCTTATTCTGAAGAAAAAAAACTCAGGAATAATTAAAGGCTGGGATAAGGCCTGGGAACACATTTGGGACAGGAATCTCATTTAGACAGTCTCTTTCAAAATAAGGCACAGTTAAATTGACCAGAAGGCAATTATTGAAATGAAAATTATTTTCACTCCCTTTGTCTTCTGACCACCAACTTAACAGCCACAGTTTAAAAGGGGGAAGAGAGGGAGGCAAAGAAAATTGGTAAATGAGATAATTTCGCAATTCTAAAAAAAAATGGTAATTTAGAAAATAAAGTGCTTATTCAAAGAATGAGAATTTTTCTAAAAGCCCCCCTACACAATAGCAAAGACAAGCTAAGACAGAACCAAATGTAATTTTTAACTGATGGCCACAAAAGATTGAATCAACATTTTTTTTTTTTTTGCCGAGACCCCAAATTAAAATACCACCCTTTGTCGTGTATAGGAACAAAGTCATTTTCCAGGCCTCGCCCCCCCTGCCTCCCTCGGCTCCGAAAATGAAAGAAAAGTAGAAAAACTAGTTTTTTTTTTAAAAGAAAAATACCTACTCGTGAAGGTCATCAGACACGCGGGGCCTGAAGGGGTCCTGCCAGAAGTGGGATCGCTGGGGGGGGGGGGATTTCCACGCAGCTTTCGATGTCATTCCGTAATCTGACAAATTCGGTGATTCCCCTCCTCCCCCCGGTGTGTTTTCCTGCAGCACAAGATCGGTTGGACCCCCTCCCCACCCCTCCCTTCCTTCTCGACATCTTTGGCTTCTCGATTTTCTTTGGCACCGGGAGATGTGACCACCTAAAGGCGCGCTCCCCTCTCTCTCCCCGGGGCTCCCTCCGACAGTTTCCCCCGGGGATTTAAGATGTTGGGGGGTCCGGAGGAGCCCGGTGGAAGGGAGATGCGTTTTATCTGGGGAGTGGGATGGGGGTGGACACGATGAGGATGACCCGGGGGCAAAGGAAAGGAGCCTGGGGGTGATGACGGGAGGCGCGGGGCTGCGGCCTCCTCGCCGGTTGGGGTTTTCTAAGGAATGTGGGGCTCCCCGGGCGTCGAGCAGAAGCCAGCTTTGTCTCCCATGTCTAATCAAAGCAGATCAAAGGACCTGGCCATCCAGGTCCTGCCTCCGCCCGGCCCGGGAGACACTTCTCAGCTCAGCGATCAAGGACCTCTTTGCTGTGCCTTTGCCCCCGCAGGTCAGAGCGCGTCCATCACCGGCAGGACTCCCCGGAAACTGCCCGGGGAGGCCCGGGCGGCCCCGCACCGCCGACCCCGGCCCTTTAAACTAGGAAAATCAGACAGCGGCCGCAAAACCTTGAAAAGAAGAGGGAGCCGAAGGGGGCGACCGAACCCCTCCCCCGGTGGCCACCCCGGGGCTTGTTGGGGGAGGGGGAGGGTGCCCTGCCAGGGAGAGCCACTTTGGGGACGAGGGCTGCGGGGTGTGTTTGTGTGTGTGTTGGGGGGAGGGGGCGGGGAATCGTTCAGAGGGTCCTAATTTTGCTCGCGGAACGATTATGGTATCGTTTCACCCCAGGGAAGCGACTGGAGACCCCGCCCCCCTCGGAGGGGGGTCCCCCCCAAGAAGCGCTGGCCTGATTAGGGGAGGAGGGGGGGATGCGGAAGGGTCGGGGGTTGCCCGGGTCTGGCCAACGACCTGGGAAGCGGAACGGCTTGGTCTCTCGAAAATGCTCTTTATGGCGAGGGCACTCCCCAAGTCCCCCCCCGACCCCATTTGGAGGGGCTGGTCCTTGGGAGTTGAGCCAAACTGTCTTCCCTCTAGGCCCCTGGCTCGTACAGGCTCTCTGCAGAGGCTTGGGGTCAAAGGTCAGGGTCAAACGAGCGCCCCAACAATCTCAACCACCGGGAGCTCTTTCCTCCTGCTGCTGCTGCTGCTGAGGTTTGTTTTTTTCCCTCCGAGTGGATGAGGCTCCTACCTGAACAGTGGCGAGAGGGGGTCGGGGCTGGGGGGGGCGGGAGAGAGAGAGAGAGCGAGCACTAGTTCCTTTTCCAAAGAACATATTCCGTGGAGGAGATTTACATTGGTGCACCTGAGCGCGCGTGTCTGGACATTTCGTTAAATCGTTATAACTCGGGTAAAAATGCCTTTCTTTTATTCAGATGAAAACTTTATTTATTTTAACTCTAATCTTATTTGCATCTATTATCTGTATTCACCAAGGCTCTCTTCTACTACAAAAATGCAGATGAAGTTAAATCTCACATAAATCCCGCCCATTTGTGTAATTGGTATACTAAGTGTTTATTTTAAGTGAGAATAATTTAGCTACAAATTTTCTTAAGGAATAACATTCTTAACACATTAAAAAAAACTGAAAACTCTGATTTGCTTTTATGTTTGACAGTCGCTCTTGATTCCTTTGAGGGGTTTGGAATTGTGGCTCTCCGGCGCCATCTAGCGCCCCGAGGAGGGCGGGGCTGCTCTGGCCGCCGTCCCGGAGCTCCAAGCCCGGGAGACCCGGAGCTCCAAGCCCGGGAGACCCGGGATGGGGGCTTTTGGCCACCGGGACCCCGACGTCCGCCGGCCTAGTCGCCCTCAGCGTTTCGCAGAGGGCGTCCCGGAGGACGAGGGAGGACGAGGGAGGACGGCCGGGCTGCCCGGGAAAGGGGGGTGCGGGCTGGGGATGGGAGCGCGGGAGGGTGGCCTTCTTCAGCCGTGCAGTTCTCAGTCCAAAATAAAATTGGAAATACTCAGCGATTGATCCCGGCCTTTGCAGGAGCCGCCGGCCGCTCCCCCGGGCCTAGGAGGGAAGCAGGCAGCTCGGACTTGTCACGATACGAGCTGGATCCTGAGGCCCCCCACCCGCCACCCTCCTCTTCCCCAGGGACCATGCGGCCCTCCCTCCTCCAGGCTCCCTGCAAGAACCCGGTCTTTTAGTGGAGGGACCAGTTGGACCCATTGCACCAGGAGAATAAAGTCACCGCGCAGCGACCTTCCCTGGGATGGTCCTCGCCGCCTTAGGTCTACGGTCCTTCGCGGCCTTTTAGAGCTAGGCGGTCCGGACGGCTGCAGGGGAGGGGAGGCCGAGGGACTCGAAGACCGGTTGCCCACACTCGCCCTTCTAAGCCCAGACAGACCCCAACGCCTTCCACCTCCACAGTTTTGCTGCAAAAAGCAAATCAGGGAGCGCCGAACATTAGAAAGGGGGGAAGAAAATGATAACTGGCTTAGCTCCGACTGGATTTGCTCTCCATCTCCCCTCAAAAGGAGCTGCAGCCCCTATTTCCTCCCAGTTGTCGTCGTGGGGGACTAATGCACCCCCCAAAAAGGCCCAACCTCAGCCCCCCACTCCCACCCAAGTGAGCGGCGGCGACCCAGACTCCTGGCTCCATCCCGGCAGGGACGGTCCCAGGGCCCGGGCCCGGACCTGGACCTCCCCGGACTCACCGCAGCCGGGAGGAGGGTCCCGCACCTTTCCAGGCCCGCCCGCAACCACCTCGGCCGTGGGTAATTCGGCGGGATGCGTATTCGCCGTTTTAATCCAAACCCCACCGCACTGCCTGTTTCCAAGATGTGCTAATTACTACTTGGATAGCAGGGCGCAAAGTCCTTGTCCATTTCCCAGTTACAAAGTAGGTTGCTCGAAAATTTGAAATTGCCTTTCAGCCTAAAGCTGCCTTACCTGAATGTCATAATTACAGTAATTATGTACATCCAAATTACATGCTAATTAAATTAGAATCAAATCGTTCTAAATCGAAATCAAATGAGGTAGTGAAGAATTAATCAATGACAACATAAATAGAGAGCTTCCTTCAGGGATATTTATTGTAACGATCCAAGGAGGAATTTGATCTGAAAAAGTCACCTGTTTATTTACTTTCGAATCAGTAATCAGTTATTATCCCTTCTCCGTAATTTTAACCGTTCAGCGTTATTTACCCCCCACCCTTCGCAGGCGCCGGAGTTTGTAGAAAACATGGACGTGGCGGATATTACACTGGAGCATTTAATAATAATAATAATGATGATGATGATGATGGTATTTGTTAAGCGCTTACTATGTGCGAAGAGCTGTTATTTCTCGCTTCGTGTATGTGTCCATCTCTGGGGGCGTCGGGAACCGGGCCAGGATTTGGATCGGAAGGAGCATCCCGAAGTGGGGGAAATGGATTAATTGACCCCCGAGCCGGGAACCTCAGCGTCTCTCCGAAGGGGTCTGATTTTACTCAGAATTACCGTCCCTCCTCGTTTCGTTTCGATTCCCCCGTCGTGCACGGCTTGCTTTTGTTTTTTTTTCTTTTCCACGGGGCTGACGTTTCTGGGCAGTAATAATGGGATAAGAAATGCAAAGTGGTTTTGGTGTGCCTTCCCCGTCTTCCCTCCCCACCCCCCACCCCTTTTTTTTTTCCTATTCTTCTCGCTGGTGGCTGGCATTTCGGTTGTGTTTCATGATGAGTCTGTGACAGTTCAGACTTCCCATGATGGAAAGGAAAACTGGGAAAGGGGAGAGAAAAACCCGCGGGCCCCCCGTCACCTGTGGAGTCAACCCTGCGGATGCTGCAGACTTCCAGGAGGGATGACGGTTACCCGCTCCTTGCCCTGGGTCTGAAAATAAGGGGCAGCCCCCTTCCTCCCCCGCCCCCGCTCAGCCGAAAGGATGGAAGAAGCGCCCAAGGCCAGGGCACCAGTGAAAGGGGCAAGCATCCCTGCCGACGCTTGTGTGCCCGCAACTAAACCTCCCCGGAGACAGCGCGGGAATTCGGTGATTTTTCCTGGGGCGGGCTGCTTCGGCCTCCGGGGAATTACTTCCCCGTAGAATCGGGAGGGAGTAGCAGGGGGGGATGGTGTCGGTCTGTCTGTCTGGATGGAAGGATGGATAAAGGGATGGAAGAATGGATGGAAGGATGGATGGATGGATGGATGGATGAATGGATGGATGGATGGATGGAAGGAAGGTTGGATGGATAGATGGAAGGATGGATGGATAGATGGATGGATGGATAGATGGATGGATGGATGGTGGGTGGATGTGTTCCCAGCGGCTTGGAGAACCAACGGTCATTTCCTGGACACCATCTCTGAGCATCAGCTGCCGCCCCCCGCCGCCTGCCCGGGCGGGAGACCCCCAGGGTGGCAGGATCAGGGTCGGCCCCTTTACCTTAGAACAGGGGGAGAATTAAGCAGAGAAGGCGGCGACGGGCGGAGTAGCCCCTTCCTCTGCCCCCTTCCTAAATCCCGTCCATCCCTTCCGTCCCTTCCGTGAGGACGTCTTGGGGAGCGGGGTCTCGGCACAGGCGTCCCTCCTCCTCTCCCTTCACCTCCAGCCCCTTCTCTCCCCGTTTGGTGGGAGATTTAGGGTGGGCCCTGGACCCCCACAAAAGGCGCCTTACAGACGGATCCCCGGGAGAAACTGGGGTGCCCTGGCCTGGCCCGGTGGGGCCCCCTCGGGCCTGTCCTGCCAAGGTCGCCCTGCCAGCGTCGGGGGCCGATGCCAGGGCGGCCGCACGATGGTCCTCTCCAAACTTTCCCGGAGAGGACCCCGAGGCGGAGAGGGGATGCCTCGGGCACTGGGGAGGAGGGCACGGGCACTAGGGAGGCGGGTGGGGGCACGAGGAGGAGGGCACCGGAGAGGAGGGCACCGAGGAGGAAGGCTCCAGCACCGGGCGATTCTCTGCAGCTTCCGAGGCCCAGGCCCTGGGCCAGCTGGGCCGCGGGGCACCGGGGCTCAGCTTGTTTGGACACGACCAGTCCCATGCCAAGGGAGAGAAACGCTCCCGTGCCAAGCCCCAGCGCCGCGCCACCAGGCCCCGGCAGGGGCGGGGATGGGACGGAGGGTTAAGGGCAGGGTTAGAGCCGAGGGGAAGGGGGCAGTGGATAAAGGGGAGGGGGCGGGGACGGGGCGGAGGATTGCCACCCAAGGCCTTGATCCAACCTCATCGGGGTAAGTCTCCTGGCTGCTATTCGATGCAACACCTTCTTCTCTTTGGACAGATTTACCGAAAGGAATTTCTCACTGAAGGCGCCCCTCTCCACTTCGTCAAAACACACACACACACCATCATCAGTGGGAAGCAACACGAAAGCCAAAAAAAAAAGGACCTTTCCGGGTCATCCGTGAGCCAACAGCACCTCCTTCAGGAGTTAATCGGCCGAGCCAAACGCCCAGCAACCTCAGCGAATATTGGTCAGGGGCAGGGATACAGCCCTGCGGCTAACCTGCAGAGTTCCAACATGGTCCTATCAATTTCCCTTCAGTTAATTTCCAGGATCAATGGGGGTCGAGCAGCTTTAATCAATCGATCGTATTTACTGAGCACCTACTATGGTGCAGGGCCCTGTACTAAGCGCTTGGGAAGAGAATAGCACAACAGAATTAGCATAGACGTCCCTTTCCCATAACGAGTTTAGAGCCCAGAGGGGGGAGCAGACACTCATATGAATAAATAATTTACTTACTCTACATACCAAACGAAACGGGCTTACCTAGTCACACTGCATAGGGATGTCATTGATGGGCTCTGTGGACTTGGTGGCTTGGGTTTTTGTGTTCAAATTCGATCCGCTTTCACTCGGTGACAGAAGGGAACCATATGCTCAAAACATTTCAACCTTTACGGTTGGTGTGGGGTCCCAGTGATAATCAGTCAATCAATGGTGTTTATCGAGTAAGGTGTGCAGAGCACCGCACTACGTGCTTGGGACGGAACGATTCAACACGAATTAGTGAGCTTACTGTAATCACTCTCTATTTAAAGGGAAGCAGTGTGGCCGTGTGGAAAGAGCACAGGACTGGGAGTCAGAAGACCTGGGTTCTAATTCCAACCCTGCCACTTGCCTGCTGTGTGATCTCAGGCAAGTTGCTTAACTTCTAAGTGCTTCAGTTTCCTTTTCTGCAAAATGGGGATTAAATACTCATTCTCTCTCCTACATACACTGTGAGCTCAATGAGAGGCAGAGGCTCCAACATGATTACCTGATTATCTGGTCTTGGCACAAAGTAAGCGTTTTATACCATGATTATTAAGATAAAGAAGGAAAAAAATGGCATAATTCTGGCTCCCATTAATTCATTTTTTTTTTTCATTTTTCTTCCTTAATTGTACTACAACATGAACCAGAAAAACACAGCCTGGTATCGGGACTTCTAATTTTCAGCATCTGGAGTAATATTCGAAAGTCATTTTAACAATTTCCTTTATGTACACTAAGGGTTACCAAACAGTGCATTCCAACAAGGTGAGCCTACCCAAGATCGGGGTTTAAATTTAGCACATCTGGGTGTTCAAAAAAACCTCATTTATATTTTTAAGTTTGGATAGAAGATATTAAGGAAAGATGAAAGCCACAAGGCCTTACTCTGATCTTTAGCCAAAGTCACTCTAGTTGCCCAAGATGGAAAGCCAAACTGTAAATTCAACACTATATAAATACCATTTCTGAACGTGTGTTCACAGGTTTGCACCGCATGTTTTTGTCTGGTGGGAGTTTTCCCAAAAGCAAGACAGAAATTCAGCTATCACAGTCATTTGAACATTACTCCTGTTAGCGTTTTGCATCATTTATCGTATCGTGATATATATACATATATATAGGTCATGTCCAAACAATGGAATGATTGGGAATTAGGAACAGCTACAAATACACACTAAACAGAGTCCTTCGCTACACTGCTTAATGCTGAACAAAATGGGCCATGGGTTAGTGCACAGGAATGAGAGGAGGGAACAAAGTAGCAGACTTGCTCCAGAGCAGGTTCTGTCTTTTCCATGGACTGTTCCCGTTAAATTTGAATTGGCTCAGACACCCCAGTTGATCCTTCCCTTTTAGGTGTTAGAACGGTAGTGGTTCAAAATTAGAGGGTTAGTTCCAATCAGTTACAAAAAACAATAAAACATTCAATTAAAACCCAAGACTTGGAAACCTAGTGAGTGCAACAAGATTTCAGTTATGCTGCTTTGTGTGTCGACTGTTGAAATCTAGGACTTTTGTGTGACATCAGGAAACAGGAACTAGTTAAATGCACCAGTGGTTGGGCTAATGGTCACAGTGGTTTGTTGTTTTTTTTAAAATCATTTAACTTCTCATTAATAACTAATAATTAAATTGAGATCTTGAATAATTAGTGTCATTAATTGTAGCTTCTTAAGTCAGTGGCTGTTATTACTTTTGGGGGGGGCAGGAACAGAAGGGAGGGAACAATATATTACACAGTATCCCATGGTTTATTACAGCCTATACATTCCAGACCACATCAATTGTTTTTATTTTTATTTGTAAACGTTTTATTTCTTACCAAACTTTAGAGTTTCCTCTTCTGGAAAGATTCCAAACTACTACTACTACTAACTTATGAAGAGGCACATTGATTCAATAAAATTTATTTAAGCAAACAAAATCTACTGGCTCTTAAAGCCTGAGAGTTTCGAAGGTAGTAGGGTCACAATTGGAAAGAAATAAAACTGAAATGTGAAAAAGGGACACAGACAATACATTTTTAATGTGACTTATGGATGAGCGGCCTTAGCAAATTCTGGCAGGTTGTACTAAAAGGATTGCTTCTCTCCATCCGTTATTTTTTCACATCCATTTGACTTACATAAGGCAATGTTACGTTCGCAAAGAGAACACATGCATTTGATTTGTGTACCTGTTCCTTTGAAACAATATTGAACACTAGAGAATAATGTTTTTCTTATTGCTTCTAAAAATAATGGAGTTTATTAAAATAGTTCATCTTTATGACATGTGGTAAAAACACAGACCTTAAGAAAAATAAAAGCATAACAGCTGCATGACAACATAAGAAAGACCATCCGAATTAACATCCTTCTGCATACAATTAAATACCTGGAAACAGTTAAGTATTCTTTTCATGTCTTGAAAAATTACCAAACAATAACGTGACTCTGAACTGACACAGACCACAGGGTTCAAGATGTTTAGATAAACTTTCAAAAATATCCAAAACCTTTGGCTATACCCGATTCAAGATATTATGGTTAGCCATTTCAATTCAAGAAATTTCCTTCTTCGGTAGAAATCAAAAAAGAAAAAAATTAGTATCGAAAATTCTCTGAAAGGCTGCCTGAAGCAGCACATTAGAACATTCGAAAAATGCTATCACAGCAGTTTAAACCTGCTGGGGGATTTCACAAAAGATTACTTTGGCCAAAACAAATTTAAATCTTAAAAGAAATAGGAACGCAAACAGACAAATCTCAAATTAAATCTCTCCCATTCAGGGTACTGTCATTCCTCTTTTAATGATATTTCAAATAAAAGGAAATGGCACCTACAAAGTTATATGCGGCCTAAGCAGTCCAAGAGAATAAGAAACATTTACCGGGAGAAAAAAAGGTCTACAGTCAAAATAGGTTACTTACAAATATTCACAAGATTCATTCTTACGGTACTGCTGCAGTTTTGTGCATGAAATGACAGTTTATAGAAGTGGAAAATGAAAATAGACCTTTTTATTAGAAAGACAACAGTGCACAATTTAGCCCTTGCTTGAAGGTATTAAAAAAACAGTAGACAGATTTTTATTCCCTGGCAACTGTCACACATACTCTCTCTCCATTCTATTTCTACTTCGGCTTCTTTCTCTACGTTCCACCTTACTACACTTATTTCCAGAGTTCTCTCTATATTTCTTTCCCTCTCTCTGCACATCTGTGTTACAGCTCCGGGCTTCATTTTTCCTGTGCCGCTCTTCACTGGAGCTTCGACTTGGTCTTTTTCTTGTTTGCCTTTGCCTGTAACTGCCGTGACTTCTCCCACTCCTCTCATCCTTGCTTTGGCTCCTGCTATCTTCATTCCTTTCAGATTCCCTCTTGTCTGGGCTCTGGTTTCTCCTTTTGGACTTTCGGTCAGAACCACTGTAGTGCCATTTATCATCCTCCCTAGAACTATCGTGCTTTAAAAGATGAGTCTTCTCCTTGGTTTTTTCCTTGTTGCCGTGACTACTGGAGGGCTCCTTGTAAAGTTTTTTCTTCATAGACTTTTCCTTCCCTTCAGAATCACTGCTGCTAACCTCTGAAAACTTGTCTTTTTTTCTCTTCTTAGAATACATCTTCTTTTGTGCTCCTCTCTCTTTGCTGTCACTCTCACTATCACTGCTGCTTGCTGAAGTCTCACTGGAGGAGGAAGAGGAAGACGAGGAGGAGGAGGAGGAGCTGCTCTTATGTTTTTTCTGCTTACTTTTGCTTTTCTTCTTTTGCAGCTTCTTCTTTTTATCTTTTTTCTTTTTTTTCTTTTTCTTTTCAAGCCGATCTAATTTCCTTTATTTTGGAAATAAAACCTCATCAGGAAAAGCATGTCCTAAGGAACAGCCCTTCCACTAAAGTTCATTCATTCGATCGTTCAATCGTATTTATTAAGCGCTTACCGTGCGCAGAGCACTATATTAATTCACTGCTAAAAATAGCATAATTTCAAATGTCATATTTTAAATAACCTAAAACACCATAAGTAACACTAAAGTGATATTGTTTTATTCCATTACAACACTATTGCGAGGACTACTGTCAAAAGAGAAACTTGTAATGTAAGGCGGTCTCAGAGTGCTAGTGCAGAATCGATGGCTCGATCAACCTCACTTTGTAGTTTTTCTTTTAAAAATCCAATAACGTTACTAATTTCCCCCACACATACAACCTAAAAACTCAAAGTAATGGTTTGCTTTTTATTAGCACCATGCAAAGTAGTCCCCAAAGCTAATTCTTGGAAGAGTTTTTTTGCCTCATGCCATAATTTTAACTCCTCTTTTTTCCTTTATCACGCTTAACAATGAGTCAGCATTTGACAGGAGTTAGAGCTAAAAACGGTAATTCTGAGCTAAAGAAAGCCTATAAGGCAATACTATTTGGGGCTCCTGAGAACACAAATGCATTTAGAAATTTTACAGTATAGCGAAAGTGATGGTTAAGTTGACCAGGTCGGTAACAGAGGAATAAAAATATCAAAGAGGAAACCTAGAGACACTTAATGGGCTTTAACCTTTCTTTTTAATTTTGATCTAGTTCTTCATTAAATACGCCCTGAGAATTTGTATACTTATCAAAATAATAAGGAAGGTATTTATGGAGTCTGGTAGCAGTCGTTCAGAATTTTTAAAAGCATTTCAGACTCTCTAGAATACTTAATTGATCTACCATCTCTCTCCCTGATGTAGCTAGCTTTTGAAGGGAAATGTAAACTTATTCCACTTATCATTTCTGGTATTTCTGTAGAACATTATGAGCTCCCTCTACTGGAGGTATAGCAATAATTTCTTAAAAAATATTTTCTGAGCTGATGTACAGAAGGTCACATCATTCGCCTAAAAAGTCCTTTTAGAATATCTGAAAAGTTCTAACACTTAATAGGGTGAAAAAAGTTACACTGGAAGAAAAAACAGCTGTGCTTTCAAAGACTAAATAGTGTTTAAAAATCTATTAAAAAGTTTGAGTCAATTAATGGATTTCAATCTCACATTAAAATTAAAATACCTTTGGAGTAAGTAAAACCCACTACGCATACAATTCTAGGTACCTACCTGAGAAGTTTCTGTTTTTGTTTAGTTGATAGTGATTTTAAAAATTCAACTTCTGGGTCTTCTTCATCTTCACTTGCCACATATTCCTGCATCAATAAGGGAAAGAGTAAAATTTTAGATTTTAGATTAAAGTAAGCCTCAACAAATGAAACATTTTATAACCAATCATATTTATTGAATGCTTACTGTGTGCACAGCACTTGTTACCAAGTGCTCGCCAATGGACAAGAGAGTTAATAGGCAAATTTTTTCCCCCCAAGGAACGAAAAGTCTAACAGAGGGCAGAGATACTAAACTAATTTAGAAATGGGAAGAAGGAAAGTGGTACTTAGCAGAGTGCTTAAGTAACTCCACGGCCTAGTGGAAAGAACATGGCTCTAGGATTCAGAGGATGTGGGTTCTAATCCCGGCTCCACCATTTGTCTGATGTATGTATGACCTTGGACAGGTCACTAACTTCTCTGTTGCCTGAGTTACCTCATCTGTAAAATGGGCATTAAGACTGTGAGCTAAATGTGGGACATGGACTGTGTCCAACATGATTATCTTGTATTTATCCCAGTGCTTGGTACAATGCCTGGCACATATTAGCTCTTAACAAATGCCATTAAAAAAAAAAGTAATGGGGCATGTCCAAAAGGGCTAGAGGTGGCTATGACTTTGAAATAAACTGTACTATAGGAACTTAATCCAACTTCCTCCTTGATTTTTAAATAATGATATTTATTAAGCACTTACTATGTGCCAGGCATTTTTCTAAGCGCTGGGGCAGATACAAAATAAGCTCACAGTTTTAATCCCCTTTTTCAGATGAGTTAACTGAGGCACCGAGAAATAAAGTGATTTGCCCAAGGTCACACAGCAGACAAGGGGCAGAGACAGTATTAGAACCGCAGTCCTTCTGTCTCCCAGGCCTATGTTCTTTCCACTAGGCCAAAGAATTACTTAAGTTCTTACTGGTGAGAAAACATTTAGTACACTACTGAAAGGGAATATACTGAATGAACAGGGAAGTAAACATGTGAATGCAGGATCCATTTTCAATTGAACCCTTTCATGAAGGCTACTGACAGTGGGTAGGCTAGGGAGGCTAATTCCTACCTCAATCGATCAATCAATGGTATTTATTGAGCACGTACTCTGTACAGAATATGGTACTAAGCGCTTGGCCATGTACAATACAACAGAGACACATTCCCAGCCTTCCATACTGGGTCACCTCACAACCTTTGCTTAGAGTTTTACTTTGAATTTGAGAAATTCATAATGAAAAAGGTCAGAAGCCCCAAAAAGGGACTTCCACAGGTATCACCTTAAAAAACTGACCCTGAGAGCAATTTTGCCATAAATTGAATTCTTGAAGTGCTTAATCCTTCCTTAAAATGCTGAGACAGGATGAATATCACATAGTGTAGTCAAATAGTGCAAATAAATATCTTAAAATTTAGTGTTGGGTGGGGTTTGTTTTTTTTTTTTTAGGCTTTAAACATTCCATCCTTCTCTTTGGTTTATATCCAAAGCCCCCTAAGGGGTAAGAGAGCAAATAAAAACCCTGTCAGTTGTGGGAGACATTCCATCTCTACTAACCTAGCAGAGACATTTAATTTATTCAAATAGGTGTTGAAAAATCATTTCCTATTTGTCATCTTAGTTAAAACAATAAAGAAGCAAAAACTACAATAAGTTTCAGGACATTTTCCATTACTCTATCATGCCTTCCTATGGATATGCATATTGAAAAACATTAAGTAGCAATTCACAAGCAATCACATTTAGATTTATAGACATTTTCAGCTTACTGATAAAAAGATCATTACCTGTGATGGATCATTTGCGGTCAAGTTTCTCCCCAGTACATTTCGTTTCAGCGCAAACCCACTGTTTCTCATCTCCGCTATTAGCTCGGAGGGGTGCATTGATGGCCCTGTTCACAAAAATCACAGTTTGAATGTATCATTTAGATCTCTCTACCTTTTTCGGACTCCACAGTAGGAATGCAGTTGAAGCTTTGTTAAGGAAAATCACAACTAAATCAACTCAATAATCTTCTGCTGAGCAAATAATCAGATATGATTTTCTAAAACAGCAGTGTGGAGATTCAGAATAGAAAATAATTGCATTTTTCTTTACGTGCAAGGGGATTCTCTTCTTATGTAACTTTGTCATATTGAAAAAATACATTTAGGCATTGTCTGGATGTAGGTTTTAGGTGAGAGAAAAAAAAGACAGGAGACTTCACCACGTTTCTGTAAAGCTTTAAAATCACACTGCCCAATAAAATGCAATTAAACATGGACATGCTAAAGCCATGACCATCATTTTTTAAAGAATAACTTTCAATCCAAAATGCCACACTTTACACAAAAAACAAGTGGCTTTTGAATTTATTTCTGTCAGGTCTTTTGTTAATTATTTTTGTTTTATGGCACTTGTTAAGCACTTAGTATGTGCCAGGCACTGTACTAAGCACTGAGGTGGATATAAGCAAATCAGGTTGGACACAGTCCCTGCCCCATGTGGGTCTCACAGTCTCAATACCCATTTAAACATGAGATAACTGAGGCATATAGAAGTGAAGTGACTTGCCCAAAATCACATAGCAGACAAGTGGTGGAGTCGGGATTAGAACCCATGACCTTCTGACTCCCAGGCCCCGGGCTCTATCCACTATGCCACGCTGCTTCTCCTGTCGACTATCTTTCCTGCCATTCTCTCGGCATTTCAAACCTGGACTTTCCTGATTCAGCATGGCTTAGTGGAAAGAGCCCAGGCTCGGGAGTCAGAGGTCATGGATTCTAATCCCGGCTCTACCACTTGTCTGCTGTGTGACCTTGGACAAGTCACTTAATTTCTCTGTGCCTCAGTTTCCTCATCTATAAAATGGGGATTAAGAATGTGAGCCCCACATGGGACAACCTGATTACCTTGTATCAGTGCTTGGAACAGTGCTTTGCATATAGTAAGCGCTTAACAAATACCATCATTATTATTATGATTGTTTTGCATATTGAGATGGTACCTGATCAGCTGGATATAGGAGGTTGAGCCTTTCTGCTATATAATAGCAGTTAAAAAAAAATCAGCTAACCTTAAATAACCAGCACAGCTTCATGGTTTTGAGTCCCACAGATTTGGTGGCTTTGCAGAGTTCAGATGTAGGAGTGTAATTTACAAAAGCTGGAAATTTCTGCACTGAAATTTCAGAACCACAACTGCTCATTGGTAATTTCATTAGATGTCAAATAAATCTGGCAAACTAGCATGCTAAGAATCAAGATGAAAAACTACTCAGTATTCCACTCGAATAGAGGGCCAAGGGCTTTTCCATTACGATGAGAGGTTTCTAATTTCATCAGTTTTCATCAAAAGATGTGTAATTTTCGAAACGTTTTAGAAAACATGCTTCTTTTATTTTTTATTCCTTTACTTAAAATCACTTCAACAAAGTACATTTCCCCATTTTTGATCAGGCAGCAGTCATTGGCCAGCTACCGCAAAAATTTTTCTAACATTAATTTTTTAATAATGTAACCGAGTGAACTAAGCACAATGCATATCTATATAGTAAATAGTAATCTACCACAAACATCTGATTTCATAATTAGCAATGGGAAATAACTGTAAAGTAGCAGTGAACTGGTGAAAAATACCGGGATATACTATTTCCTAGTTTGTGAAAAGTGTTATAAAGAGTGTAGGTGGGGAAGTATATGAATCAATTTGGGTTATCAAAAGATAAGTGTTTTATCATTACCACTAAATCTTCCAGCTGGAAAACATGATTAACGGAGTTTAGTTGAGATGATATTGCTTCACATTGTATTTATTATTTATTAAGCAGTTATATGCACATCATGTTGTATTAAGGACAGTTCTTAATTAAAGACATGGTTCCTGCCCTTGGGGCATTTACATTTTAAAGACAGATGTAGAATATTTGCTTTCCCAAAATATAAGAAGTGGAAGGGACGAGTTTATAAATGCACATGTGAGTGCTATTTGGGGGGTAATTTCTGTTTTCCTTCTGGTTAGAAGCAGAGTGGAAATATAAAAGAAGGGGTGGGGGGAAGTAATTAAAAAGACCTCAAGGAGGAGGGAGTCCCTGACTTTGGCAGAGGGGAGCCCAAGGACAAGCAGTAGGACAAGAGAAGAAGGAGGAGCAGGGAAACAAGAAAGAGGAACAAGGAAAAGGAGCCCAAAGAGTAGGCTCCTGTGTTCCCACGGTCTCAGTGCTGGTTACCACCGCTGGCTGCTCTCATTTGGAAAGATCGACTGGATGACACTCACTCCAGCCAACGCAATGAAGTCCCTGGGACTTACTTCTACCCTTCCCTAGCTGCTGCACCCCACTTTGGAGGATATAGGTAGCTGGGTTTCACCAGAACTCTGTCAGCGAATGATTGTTTTCGTTCTGGTAGTTCACATCAATCAGTCATTTATTGAGCACTTACTGTGTGCAGAGCGCTGGGTACTCAGCACTTGGGAGAGCAGAGTTGATAGGCAGGTTCCCTGCCCTCAAGGAACTTACATGCTAGAGGGGAATTTGCAGAACATGATACCTTTTCCATTAGTGGTTATAGGGAGAATGGATAAGACAGGAAATGAATCCTTGGCTGTTACGGGGTTATACTTTTCTAATTTGTGATCACATTCTGCATGGTAAGTGACACTTTTAGGAATTACTCTGCTAATATACATTAAATGCAAGGAGTTCTGTATAAACAGCCATGTCATGCTAGGGTTTGACACTGCGCATCATCCAAACATGCACCACAAAGATAAAATCTGCAGGAAGATGTGAGGAATGTATAAAAATGATGACCCGGAATAGGCCCGGAACAGGTTACACCTATTAGGGGTTTAGGAGCATGTATCTAGGAGCAGTACATACTGGCTAAATTGTGAGCTCCTTGAAGGCAGGGATTGTGTCTACTAACTCTGTTGTGCTCTCCCAAGGGCTTAGTATAGTGCTTGGCACAAAAGCAGAGCTCAATAAATATTACTGATTATATAAAGAGGACTCTAATTTTGATCAAAATTCTTAAGTGATCATTGAAATCTATCCTAAAATCAAAGTCGATTAGCTCTATCCAGGCAGTATCACCTAGGCTGTGTCTCTATGTGCAGAGTTGACTAAGCCATGGTATACACATTCACTTATGTTCATTCTTTCTCTCTTGCATAAGCAAATGACCAATGGTGTTTTAGAATTCTAGAGCTGGAAGAGGCATTTACACCAGATATCCCGGGCAGGAGAATACCTAGACAATCTAAATTAGGTGGTGGTATATTCTTTTCCAAAGGATCTTCAAAGATGAGGGTCTTATAACCACCATTGATGGCCCACTACAGTATGTTATCACTTTCCTCCTTTGATCCAACTGAAATCTCTCCCTCCCACTTTCAATTAATCTCAATTCCTCTTGTTTGATTCTCAGTGGACAGGGAGAACAATTGCTATTCTTTCTTATTGTTTTCAGGGTCAGCACTAATGATAATTAATGCTTAAAATCTTTGGTCATTTTATTTTAAATGCCTACTGGTGATTAAGTCATTTTGGAATGCTGTAAGCATTATCTTAATTCAACATGATTGCATTTGTTGAAGTGATTGTAACATGAGGTTCCATTGTGATTTACTAGTTAATTAGCTTACTATTATATAATAAAATTATCCTCTGCTCTATTTTAATAGAATAGTAGTGGAAGCAAGAGATTCTTCAGTCCCAGAAAGATATTACAACCCAAGTATTTCACATTCACCCCAAATTTAAACCCTCAGATCTCCCTCACATTTTGCATGAACATTTTTTTCTTTTCCTTCTGCAACACCTGAAACTCTGAGGTCAATTTCCCCTAATTTTCTTGAATTTAGATAGCCTCAAATTAGGGGAAAAACACACTCTCTTTTCAGAAATAAACTGATGTTACATAAATCTTAAGCTAAAAATGACCATCCAAAACCTAAGAATGGATGTTCAAAGAAATCACTGCTCCTTTTGCCCTTCACAGCTTCTTGAATATTTACATATATTTCTCAGTAGGTAAAAACAAAATATGGAAATTGTGCCTTTTTCTTTAAACTGCCATTTAAACTGCCTGCTTTTTTAGATCAGTCCCTGGGACCCTCTGTAGTGCACTGCATGAGTTCAGTGGACCTCAGTGCCACTATCAGAAGTCAACTTGCCCAGTCTGTGGACTTACTCAAGCTGACCCATAAATCCCTGCAGCTTCATGTTCACAGTGCAGATGGGACAAGGCCAAACTGGGAATGAGCTGGGACTTACTTCTGGGGTGCTGTAGTGTGGAGCAGTTGACTCAGGAGGTGCTGTTTAAGAGGCCATGCAGATTGTGTTTATTTTTCTCTAATTCCATGTTTCATTCATTCAATAGTATTTATTGAGCACTTACTATATGCAGAGCACTGTACTAAGCGCTTGGAATGTACAATTCGGCAACAGATAGAGACAATCCCTGCCTAATAACGGGCTCATAGTCTAACAGAGTCTAGTGCTTTCAAGTATGGGTTGGAAGAACCCACACTTATAAGCTGTATTTGCTCTGGAGCCCACAGTATGCTGTTACCTGGTATCCTGGTATAACATTAACTTGCAGATAATTCTTAAAAAAAAAAAAAAAAAAAGCTTGGACTCTGTTCAAGAATATCCTCAAACTTGCTCTGAAAGCTCGAGCAATCTTTCTTGAGGTCGGAACCATATCTGTACACTGTTTGATGGTAGAGTAATGGATCTAACCATTTTCAAGAATATGTGAACAGAGATTGTTTCTAACAATAGTCAATCAGTGGTATTTATTGAGTACTCTCAGGAGCCTAGCTCCCAGTGCCTTACTCTGCTGATTATGGGGAAAATAAAATCTTGCCTTACTGAGAATGAGATATCCCAAAATCCCAACCAATTAGGCAGCCCAGGACATTGGCTGCTCAGAGGCAGAAACACTATTTGCATTACCACTGGTTTCTAAGCACCTCTATTATGATGCCACAGCCCACCACAAATGGAAATATAAAGGTTGCTTGCCTGCCACTCACCAAATGTCACCATGAAACTAATGCGGCTCCAACTGCAGCGGTGTGACAACCGTCACTGTCATCGTTAAATTCAAAGTCCAATTACAAGCCTTCACCCATTTGCCTTCTTAAAGAAAGAATTGGCATTTGATAATATAGCATTTTCTGGGGCCAAACTTTCTAGAAACTCTTCTTTATGAGTGTGCCAAAATATGATTAACTTTCCATACTGCTAGCTTGATCTAGAAATACAATGACTTCTTGCTCAGCCTCTATTGTGGTGGGGAATATGAGTTAACTTTATTAAGGAAGTTAACTTTATTTCACCATCACCTACATTATACTCACAAATTCCAATTTAGTTGAAAATTTAACTGATGATGCAGAAGGCAGAATGGAATATAATGCCTTCATCTGAAATGTATGGTTCTGAATGACAGGCAGTAATAAAACCTAGTTTTTCTTGCAAACAATGTTGTTGGAAGGTGATAATAAGGTTCCGGTTTTATGCCGGCACACTATAAAAGCAGGGTTTTGGGTTTCATTGCTTTTTGTGGATGTGTTAGACAATTAAAGTAAATGAAATGTACAGTTTTACTTTACATTACGTATTTAATAGAGATCAAATTGGCCTTCTTAGATATGAACTTGAATAAGAGCAGTGAGAAGCCTTATTGTTCTCCATAGCCACAAAGATGAACTGGCAGTGTATCAGGAAAATTCCCAGTATGCAGCAGTTTTTATTACAACCCAGTACAATTGGTTCTTGTGTAACCTTTAGAAAAATCATATGTGAAACATTTTAATCTTTATAAATAAAAATCACCCACACACTTTATTAATAGCTTAGTTCACTTTTTTCCTTAAGGTTCATATACCACTTATTCTTTAGAGCTAAGTTTTTTTTTAGGTGACTTTCCACAGCCTTTCTTGGAATCAAAAGCTGTGATATTAGGAATGGTTTATCTGATATAGTTGATAATTCTCCCTATTCACAATCCATTTTCTGAGTCCAATCTTGTCGTTAATATTTCTCCAAAACTTCCTTTTATATTTCATGTTGGGGTAGCTGTTGGGAAGATTTCTTAAAAAGAAAAACTGTAAATATAGCCTCTGGGCTCCAGATTAATATTAGATTTTGTTTTATTTTTCCAAGGGCTTTTGCATTTCTTAAGCTCATAACTCATAAATGATTGTACCTGAATAGAGATTAGAACCTCTTGAAATAGTTGAAAGCCAACGTGACACCCAATCAAATCATGCCTATCTCTGCTTTCCGTAATATTTTTGCAGATAAAGTTTTCCCTATATATGCTGCATGTTAAATATCTCAGTACTCTTTTAATGATGAAATTTGCTTTATTACTCATTGTGGTCCTACTTTAGAGAAACCAAGCAATATTCTTTATTCATTATTACAGTTTATTAGGTACCCAAAATGAACTTCAGTCATACCTAATCCTTCTTCTTACTTAATGCTCACTCTCCATTGGTTCACGAGCACATTTACACGGACCATGCTGCCAGTCCAGTGAATGGGAACCTAAAAGGAAATTACTAGGAAGCAACTAGGCAGAGTTTTGAGAAGCATATCATATCAAACAGATTCAATCTTCTTTAATAGAGGGATAGGCTACATAGACCAGGGGGAGGCAAGACAGGAAATTTTCCAAAATTTCAGTAATGGTTGATCCTATTCCACAAAACACTGCATAAAGAAACAGCACAGCCTCGTGGCTAGAGCTAGGGTCTGGGAATCTGAAGGATGTGGATCCTAATCCCGGTGATCTTGGGCAAGTCACCTAAACTTCTCTGTGCCTCAGTTATTTTACCTAAAAATGGGGATTAAGACTGTGAGACCCACTGTGGGACATGGACTGTGGCCAACTTGATTAGCTTAGTACAGTGTGTGGCACATAGTAAGAGCTTAACAGATATATTGAGCAGCTAAACTTGACTATTGTGTAATTCTGTCTGGTAGGTGCACTGTTTCTCAAGGATTATCCAAAGGACTGTCATCAGTGGCTCAATATCAACTAGGGAGTTGCATCGAATGGCATCCCACAGGGATGGGAGCAGTTCTATTCCAAACACTGGTTTCTTCCCTTAATGTGCGTTTTTGTTCTGTGCTTTGAGGGAATTAGGCAACACTCTTCTGACAAAGCACTTGTGTTTGGATAGAACATGATATGATGTAGGAACAAACGGTTGCATGTGGGCACTGGCACTGATCAAGATGCATACACTACAACGTGAGCAATCCTTGGCACAAGTTTGGAGAACTGAGTGAATCTGTATCTACCCCGGGTGAGGGAATTGAAAGAATGTTCACAAGGTGGCAGATGAAACTACATTCAGGGGGTTGGCCACATTTTGGAAGACAGGGAAAAATTTTGAAGAAATTTAGACAAATTGGAAAAGTGGTCCTGCAAAACAAGATGAAATACAGTAAACAGAGGGACAAAAAAACCCAAAACAATGTGAGTTGGGGAAAGACTGGAAAGACATTAATACAGTGGAAATGACCCAGGGCCCACATTTGGTCAGAGTGGATTAAAATAGCAATGAAATGCTATATTTTAAAAATGCTAACAAAAAACTGGGAAATAGAGAATGGCATGCAGGAATTGGGAAACAATCTTTGTATTGCACTAGTTTGGAACTGGTCAGCACCTTATTAAGAGCATTTTGTCCAGTTATGGCCACAGACCTTTGAAATGGTGATCCAGAGAAGGGTTTCAAAATTAAGGGAAAACAAGTCTTTTCATGAAAGATGATGAATGAAATGAAAGGAAGGCTAAGGGGCACCTCAAAATTGTCTTTAAAGTACGTGAAGAACTTTAATAAAATAACCATTTGTTCTCTATGTCCAATAAGGACTGAACAAGATGAAAAAACAGGTATGTTAAAGCAGGAGAGATTTCAGTTGGGTATAAGGAAAACACTGAAATGATAAAAAAAAAAAAAGCATGACATCTATTCTTCCCAAATCCCTTCCTCCTAACAATCAAAAGGATGGTATTCTCTAAGTCCTTATTGTGTGCAATAAAAAACAGAGTTAGCTGATACAATCCCTGCCCTCAAGGAATTTACAGTCTAGCAGGACTGTAAATGGGATTCTACTCACCTAACTTTCCCGTGAGTCGACAATATCACCAGCCTAACTGCTTTATCTGTCTCTCCCTCTAGATGTGAACTTGTGGGCAGGAATGTATCTGTTGCTATACTGTACTCTCTCAAGCACTTAGTACGGTGCTTTGCATACAGTAAGTGCTCAATAAATACAACTGAATGAATGCTTATTCACTCAATTCCAGCTCACCCGCTCCATTCCATCAATGCTTACCTACTCACTGGGCCTCCTTTGCATATTACCTGTTGCCAACCTCTCACTCACACCCTCTCCACTGCCTGGAAGTCTCTCCCCATTCATATATGACAGGCCAGTTCTCTACTCTTCAAAACCCTTCTGACATCACATTTCTAGGAAATTAAATTCTAATCTTTCCACCTGCCACATCAGTCCTTTCATACTGCCTTAGCACTTAAGTATCCACAAGGAGTGATAGCACTTCTATGTATATTTTATATATACTTTCTGTAATTTATTTCAGGGCCAATCTCCCCATTAGATTTTGAGCCCTTTAAGGGCAGATATTATGTCTACTAATTCTACTGAACTCTCACTAGAGCTATATAAAGTGATCTGCCCATAGTAGGTGCTCAATAAATATGGTTGTTTGATTGAAATGGGCTACTAAAGAGGTTAGGAATTTTATTTTCTGGAGGTCTGAAAGTCCCAAGTGCTTGACCTAACATTTGCTTTGGTTTGACAAGCTTCATCTGGTCTTCTGCTATATGGTTTTAAAGCTTTTTTTTTAAAAAAAACCTAGCCTCTTTTCATTTAAGGAGTACATCTGGTTCCCAGACATGTCCATGATGTATAATAAAGGCTAAAGATGTTCTAGCTGACTATTTTGCACAAGGTCTCAGATACTAATTAATCTTTTTAAAAACATGACACACCTTTTATTTATCATGCTTTCAAGGAGAACCTATGTGATTGAATATATCTACATATGACATATCCACCTTCAGATTTAAAGTACCTAATGGTCACCCTAGTGTGATTCCAGATTCCCTGGGTTCTCGAGGTTGATTTGAGGATACCAGAAGTGTCCGTATGCTTCCCAAGTTTCCGCGAAGGCCAAGGGCTACTCAAACTTTTTTCGAATCACTACATACAACTTTCTGGCCAAGCGGCTGACTGGACAGATGTCACGTGAGTTTCTTGTTCAAACATTTCCTAAAGGGTCAGAAGCAGCTTCCGCGTAGAAGTAGTGCGGGGAGTCCTGTACTTGTGCAGAAGTTTGCCAGTAGTTCTCTCTCATTGGCGTAATCTCTTGCCCATATCCTGCCTCTGACCTGGAATGCTCTCCCTCTTCATATCCGACAATTTTTCTCCCCATCTTCAAAGCCTTATTAAAGGTACATTTCCTCCAAGAGGGCTTCCCTAAGCCCTCCTTTCCTCTTCTCCCCCTTCATTCTGGGTCACCCTGACTTGCTCCCTTTATTCATCCCCTGTCCCAACCCCACACACTTACGTACATACATATGTAATCTTATTTATATTAATGTCTGTCTCCCCCTCTAGACTGTAGGGTCATTGTGGGCAGGGAATATGTCTGTTATATTGTACTCTCCCAAGCACTTTGTAAAGGCTCTGCACACAGTAAGTGCTCAATAAATACACGTAAGTGCTCCCTTTGGTATAAACTGATTCGGAAAATAGGGGAAAAAGGGTGTAGGAAGAGAACTGGAATCTGCACTTCTAAAAGATGGCATTTCCCTTACTCCCTCTTCCTTCTATGTCAACTGTGCACTTGGATCTGTACCCTTTAAACACTTGATATGCACCCCATCCTCACTTCCACAGCACTTTTGTACATATCCATAATTTACTTTAACATCTGTCTTCCTCTCTTAACTGTAACCTCCTGGTGGTTAGGGAATGTTGTCTACCAACTCTGATGTACCGAACGCTACACAGAGTAAGTATTTGATAAATACTACTGATTTATTGACTGAACCACAAACACATCTGTCCCACTGTGACACAAAAATATCCCATCGTGATACATAACCCCCTCTACAGTTGGCTTAATAATGCTAGTATTTAAAATCTTTAGCTCTGGACAACACATTTGAAACATGCCTCCACAAACAGAATACTTCCCCTTTCAAGGAGCATCTGATTCACTTCCAAATAATTAAAAAAACTATAGCAGTGAACAGGGCCAAACACGAGTAACAAAATGTGGAAGAAAGTTAATTAAATCATCAATTATCCAACACCAAATTAGCCATAGTAAGGCTGGAGCTTAGATACAGATGGTGCAAGGAGACCCCAACTAATTACCTGGTAGGCAGAGGTAGGTCATGATCAAGTTCCCCTGTCCCAATTTAATTACAGTGAGTTTGGCTTCTTTTTTTAAAACCTTTGCCACCAAAATACACTTAAAATTGATTCCTGAATCCATCCTAATTCTAGCTTTTTGAGAAGAACCTGGAGTTTCTTAGGTTAATTGGTTCCTGTGGTCAGGAATCAGTGGCCAGTTTTTGCTCATCCCTTTGTATGAGTGACATTGCTTTTCTTGTTTCGACATCTAGGTCCCTGATCTTAAATCTCAGATTTCCATACTGTTAAATGGAATGCTAACTTCAGCAAAGATGCATTTACATGGTTCTGGGTGCCGCAGCTAGGTAGCTGTGAGGTTAATGGTTCATTTAGCCATTTGCATCATTGGCAAATGTTGAAAATGAATAACATTACACTTTACCATGTATATAATGAATGTAGAAATGAAAGGTAAAATAAAACCCTAAATTCCTGAAAATGTTAAAACTGGTATCCATTTTACCTGAATTAAAAAAACCCTAAGTAAGCCATATCATTAATGTTAAACTGAATTTTTTAAAAATCACACAAATTATACCCTAAATATAAATCCTGGTGAATATTTTTAGGCTGTCTAGAAATAATTCTTATTCATATTTTTACAAATTCCACTCAGCTGAAAGTCTTAGGGTAATGTTTCATTCTGTGATTTCTAATATTTCTAGTAGTTTTGGGGTAGGACGATAACGGCATCAACTGTGAGATTAACACCTCCTTTTTTCTTTTTTAGGGTAAAGGTATTATGATATTACAAAGTACGTTTTTACTGAAAACTCAATCTGGAACATTTTATTTGAATGTTGCCTGAAGATTAAAGGTAAAGCAAACTTTATCAAAACCATTTTCAATATTAAGAACAAACCATAGTACTTTCAAAAATTAAAAGCTGATGTCTGAACTGTAACAAATGTTAAAAGGACAAATAAATGACAGATGCTGAAAGTTAATTAGAAGAACAAGGCATACACAGAGACATCAGGCAAACCCTTTACAGGTCATGGAATTACCTAGGATAGATACAAGTATATTCTGTATGGATTCATATTTACCGCTGAAAATTAAGTTCCACATATTACTATTCCTACATCTTGAACGTGAAACATGAAGTTAAGAAGAGCTTATCAGTGGAAAACTTATTCTAAACCAGCTTAGTCCAAAGAAGCATTTTGATTGCCTAATTTAACTTTGTAAAGGAGTAGTAAATCTTATAGTTGGTCTCTGTAAACCTCACAGCTGGAACATTCTAACACTACCTTGCAGTTCCCAGTGATCAAAGTAAGTTACTTTATGTACGAGAGTAAGAATTTCATAATGGAAATAATGCAACACCAGGGGGTGCAGTTATCATGAAATAATTACACTCCTGGGAGATTACAGACACAAGACTGGACCCCAGGGGTGTGATTATCCCATGATAACCACATCCACTGAAATTGCCTTATTGCAAAAATAATCTCTATTCACTGGTGAGACATTATTCAATAGGTGATTTTTTTTAAAAAAGGAAAAGATCGTATTTTTTACCTTGATCTGCAAGTGAATTAGGAAATTGGCCAGTTTATTTTTTCTCTGCATTAAAATTTAGAATACAGGATTGTTACCCATTGCTCTTCTGCTTAATGCAGGATGCACTGATTTTGTTTTTGAGAAATGCTTAGTTCTGATTATCGTTGGATAAATATCTACACAGTATATTGCCATTTTGTTTAGGTTAAGTTTGTTATTAACTGCAAGCAATTTTACTACAGCTTCTACTTTGTAATACAAACTTAACTGGAGCCTAACAATATTAAAAAAAATCACACCTAAATCATTTGCCTGAGAACTATGTTTCTGAATTCATTAAAGAGATATTCAGGGCCATGGTCTCCAATAAGACAACAAGTGTTTCAGATCTGTTTTGGATTGCAAATCTCTCCACATTTGGTTTTATAATCTAGATGGAAAATAAGGGAATAGTTTGGGACAATGTATGGCAACTAGAATAAAAGAGATGTTTTTGAGGCATGAGAACTTAGAAATTAAAATGATGTGTTTCTACACAACTGTCTGACACATGCATGAATCTTTCCCACTAAAGCTTCACGCATACCACCTAATTAGTCTTCAAGAACTGCTGAGGAATATTTTAGTGAAAAGGATTGGCTTGCAATTCTCAATTCTTTAAAAAATGTCCAACAGGCAAAGTTTCATTAATTTGGAAGTTGTATATCTAATTACCATATTGCAATGCATGTGCTTCCAGGGGAAGGATATTTAAAAGATTTGATGGAAGTCAATCTTTGGCCTTTCTCCAACTCCTTTAAAGAGTGCAGGTAATACTGAGGCACTTAAGTGTGCGTGTAGTGGGAGTGTGTGGGGGCATGTGGAAGGGACACAGTTCAGTTGCCCCCAGGGATTTTGGGGATCTCTTCCTGTCTATCGAATTTCTCTATCTCTCCCGGCTCACACTCTTTCCCTACAAAAGGGAAAACACAAGAGAACTAGCAGAACACACGTAAATGTAATGCAATGTGGCATTATCACTGCAAATTTTAAAACAGGTAAGTTACCAAATGTCCCTGTTGAAGATTTAAATGACTTTCATTGTGTAAATGTGTCATATCCAGCCAACCTGGTTAGTAATAAATGTGCAGCTTTATTAATGGGTTGTAAGTGTGCGATGAAAGTTAACATACTATTAACACCCTCATTTTTTGTTTCTCCTTCTAATAATGTTGTCCCTTGGATTTATATTGCACATGGTAATGTTTTGGATTGATGTTCAGTGTTTAATTGAGTACATACAAATATTTAGAATACACCCCCAACAATTTAAATAGGCTTTTCTGCAGTTGTTTTTTTTTTAATAAAAAATTCACAATAGCCAGGGTTGAAGGACAGATACTGTTTCAATTTTGGGTTTCAACTATCCTGGGCTTAATTCTAAACAACTTCCCTTGTCTCTGGGGATTTCAAAAATGAATGAGTCTGTTTCTGGTATTAAGTAGGGAATGTAATCCTGGGACATACGATTCTCTTTCATTTATTTACCACTTGCGAAGAGAAATGAAACAAAACAGCTTCCTTTTCTTCCTCTGGGTCACAAAGGTGCCTGATGTTTGCTGTCTGTGGGCATTTTGCATCTGTGGTTATGCCACGTTTTCTCTCAGTTTCCCTCTAAGGTTTGCATGGTGGGGCACAGCCCAAGGCGCCTATTAACACCAAGATCTGGGGCCAGAGCCAAAGCTAGCTGGGTTCTGCCTCCTTGCAGTTCCCTGTTTCAGGCACAGGGTAAGTCAGACTGATCTGGGAGGGGCCCAGCACTGCTCTGGGGAGGGGCAACTACAGATGGGCATCGATGTCCTCAGACATATGAATCCATACTGAAGCAGCGTGGCCTAGTGGATAGACCACAGGCCTAGAAATCAGAAGGACCTGGGTTCTAATCCCTGCTCCACCACTTGTCTGCTGTGTGACCATGGGCAGGTCGCTTCTCTTCTCTGTGCCTCAGTTACCTCATCTGTGAAATGAGGATTATGACTGTGAGCCCAGTGTGGGACAGGGACTATGTCCAACCTAATTTCCTTGTATCTTCCTAACACTTAGTATAGTGCCTGGCACATAGTGAGTACTTAAATACCAGAGGGCTCACAGTCTTAATCCCCATTTGACAGACGAGGTAACTGAGGCACAGAAAAATGAAGTGACTTGCTCAAGGTCACCCAGCAGACATGTGGTGGAGCCAGAATCAGAACAAAACTCTTCAGCAAGATCGCTGGTTAAAAAAACAACAATCAAAAACATTGTTTCTGAACATAGGGCTACGAATACAATAAATCCTTTGAAACCTGTATGACAGAAAGAGGGTGCACACCAGTACTTTTCAACAGAATCAACATAATTAAGGGAATGATGGAATGGCATCAAGATAGAAGATGGACTGGTGAATCTAAACATCTGCTGCTCACTAAGCCAGGTGTGCACTTGATAGTGCCAGACAGACCCAGACAAACAAAATAAGGAGAGGAAATGCAACAACCTACTTTAGAGGCTCAGACTAAGTGAATAGGATATAGTACAAAATGTAACTGATGAGAAAATCATGTCATTATTTGACTGCTGGGTATAGCAAGACCGTGGCTTTGTCCAAGCCATGTACTGCTGAATCAATCAACAGTATTTATTGAGTAGAGCACTATACTAAGGGCTTGGGTTAGTACAACATAAAGTTGGTAGGCACATTCCCTGCCAACAACCAATTTACAGTTTATGTCGCCACCAACCCCTCGCACATGTCCTCCCTTTGGCCTGGAACGTCCTCTCTCCTCAAATCTGACAGGCAATTACTATCCTCCCCTTTTCAAAGCCCTATCAAAGACATATCTCCTCCAAGATGCCTTCCCCACTCCCCTCTGCGTTGCCCTGACTTGCTCTCTTTATTCATCCCTCCTTCCAGCCCCATAGCACTTATGTACATACCTGCAATTTACTTATGAGTATTAATGTCTTCCCCTCTAGACTGTAAGCTTGTTGTGGACATTTCCTCCAAGAGGGCTTCCCTAAGCCCTCCCTTCCTCTTCTCCCCCTTCCTTCTGGGTCACCCTGACTTGCTCCCTTTATTCATCCCCCGTTCCAACCCCACACACTTGTGTACATACATATGTAATTTTATTTATATTTTTGTCGGTCTCCCCCTCTAGACTGTAGGCTCATTGTGGGCAGGAAATGTGTGCTTGTTGTTGTATTGTACTCTCCCAAGCGCTTAGTACTGTGCTCTGCACACAGTAAGCGCTCAATAATACAACTGAACGAATGAAAGGGAATGAAACTGTGCTCAGAAGAGTGAATAAGTAACAGTGAAAAGCTGATGGAAGAAGTGCTTTCTGCTTGATGTGATGGCAGGGAATAGATACACTTCAGTATTAGCCGATTCTCTGGAAAACTGAAAATATAACATAAAACAAATGTTCAAAGCCTACCTGAACCATCACTATTAACTGAACTGGCGTTGATTCCAGAAAGACCGAACAAAGGACACTCTCGATCAGTGTTGACGTGACCCCATTTGTGGCATTTAATGCACCTTACATTCCGCACCTGAGGAATAATCAGCATTGCCAAAGTTAGGCAAACTTTGTCTGATGCCTCACTATTTTTACATTTGTAAGGCTTTATGGGGAATATAGCAGGAATGATTTTCTTGTATTCTAAATGCAGGTCAAGAACATAAACTACAGGGCATCCTCCAAGAACATGTATTTCACTCCCAGTGTCTGTCTCCCACTGTAGATAGTAAGTTCCTTGTTAGCAAAGATCTTGTCTACCAACTCGATTGTATTGCACTTTGCTGAGTGTTTCATAGAGTGCTCTGCACACAGTAAGCAATCAGTAAACATCATGATTGATTGACTGCCCTTTTCAACCAAATTTATATGACCTTTAGAGCATATTCCTTAATTTCCCCTAATAATTCTCTCACCTGGTGTTAGGAATGCACTCTTACCCCTAGCTCAAATTCCTTCAAGTAAAATTTAAGTAGTAGTAACAGTTTTTATTGAGTACTAAGCACTGGGATGGGAGAGTACACAGTTGGGAATTAGACAGGGTTCCTGTACCTCTGGAGACTTGCTTTGTAACTGGGCCTCTGGGGAGAAAGGTCGCTGGTCTCCATGTGACTACCCTTATACCCTGAACACAAGTTATTCCACAGCCTTGCTTTCTTTAGGTTAAATGAGTAGCAGCATGGCCTAGTGGAAAGACGAGGGGCCTGGAAGTCAAAGGACCTGAGTTCTAATCCAAGCTCTGCCATTTGTCTGCCGTATTACTCTGGGCAAGTAACTTAACTTCTCTATGCTTCAGTTTCCTAATCCTGTACAACGGTGTTTCAAAACCAGTTTTCCTTCCTATGAGCCCCATGTGGGACAGGGTTTGTGTTCAAACTGATTAACTTGTATTCATCCCAGCATTTAGAACAGCTTTACCTTACTTCCATGAATTATAATGAACTTCACTCTTTTGGCTGAATGAAGCAATGAGCAAACATTTGAAACATATAGTTCTACCAAAGTGCAATGAATGCTACTTGCCTGGATACCAAATGGCTGGTCTCTGATGTTCATATCATCTTTGGCATATCTATTGGGATCAGAAAAATGTAAACATCACAAAAACTTGAAAATTATTCAGTCACAAATATTTTACCTTAATATAAAAAAATCTGTACAATCCAAACCAGCTACCTTTTAAAATATTATTCCCAACTTGGAAGTAATTCCAAAAGAAATCTTGCACCTCTAACTAGTATCCAGTCTAACAATAAGTAGAGAAGAAAGATCAATAAGAAATGATCCATAATATTAATAAGAAATGGCAGTTGAAGCCAAATGATAGCACTAGAAAAAGCACCAATCCTATAAGTGAAAAGGCCACAGAGGGGAAAAAAATATTGAGGGGGAAAAGATAGAGTGGATTTCACCCAGAAAAGAGATGATTTTGTACTTTTCTCGTGGGGCTCCTTTCTGCCATTCAAATTTATATTCAGTCTCTCCTTCTGCTTCTTCCTGCTAATAATAAGAAAAAAAGAACCTTTAAAAATGTTGAAAAACCTTAAAATAGTATCAAATTAAAATATCTTAAATTTGATTTAACTTACCTCTTTATTCTCTTGATTGAATATCAAAAATATAAAAATGGAAAGATTTATTAAAACCATGATATAGGCAACACTACTTATAGCCGAATACTGTGTCACGAAACACTATGCTCATTTTTATTAATTCCCTTGTAAAGCAAATTTTAAAATACTCAATTAAATACCATTTAATTAAAATTCTATTGTTATCGATTGGTTCCACATTTTCTCTAACAAACTATTTATAACATTTTGTAACTAGTAGAATTTAAGGAACTGAATATGAACTGAGCAAATGATAAATCCATTGTTTTAGGAAACCCATATAATAAAATATTGTCATAAGCTTTCCTGTTCATTTATACATCACGTGCTATTTCTTATAGTTAGTACCATTTTTAATGCTAGCTAACAATTTTCCTCAGTATTATAAAGTATTTCTCAATCATTAGTACACACAGAAACTTACCCTTTTTGGCTCCTGGTGGGGCTTCATACATGAAATTAAGACCGTTCTTCACACGTTCATCTCCCATAAGCAACCTAAATAGGGGGGAAAATGGGTTTACTGTTTTTCATAGTTCTGACTGTAGTGATCACTTCCTCAAAAATTGCTATCGAGGATGGGTAGCCACTCAGGCCATGTGATAATTAGCAGCAGGTCTAAAGCTGTGTGACTTTGGGCAGGTTACTTTACTTCTCTGTGTCTCAGTTCCCTCATCTGTAAAATGGGGATTCAGACTGTGAGCCCTCCGTGGGACAACCTGATTACCTTGTATCCCCCCAGCGCTTAGAACAGTGCTTGGCACATAGTAAGCACTTAACAAATACCATCATTATTATTATTATTATTTGCAAAGTGGTGGTGGAGAGTTCAGAACAAGGGGATGGATTTTTGTATATGCGTTTATTCAACTGTGCATTCAATTACTGATTTTGATTACTCTGTAAATACTTTTATGTTTGTCTCCCCAAGAGAGTTCCTAGTAGCCAGGGAATATGCCGCTTTGTTTGGCACTTGCTTAGGATAGTGTACTGTATTGAGTTGATGCTCAAAAATACTACTATGCCTACTGATAGGATCAAGTTTCATGGTCACCGAGTCAAAAAGATGAGGAAATCAAGTTTGGAATGAAAACCACAGTAGTAATAACAGCACTTATTAAGCTCTTCTTGTGGACAATGGACTATTCTAAGCACTGGGGGAAAATAATACATGGCTGAAAATTAGACATAGTCCTTGGTCCCCAAGAGGAACACAATCTAGGAATAAGGGGTGTGAGTTGGCAAAAGGCACAGTAAAAAAAGAGGAAAAAAACAACTCTCCCCTCCCCCCCAATAATAAAAGAAACAAGGATGATGATATGTAAGGCAAAAGCAATAGACATTGTGCCTAACAGCAAAGTTTCAGGTACTTTCAGGTCAGAGTCCAGGGATTACAACCATAAGAAGCACAGCAAATGTTTTAAAAGTTGAGGCCACAGGCTGCTGGAGTTACATAATTCCTTACCTGTTATCATAAGATTCTTGTTCTTTAAGATACTGTTGCATTAATTCTTCTTGTTTCTTCTTATCATACGATATCTTCTGTTCGGCCATCCATACCTGGTAAAAGTATTAAAATATTGGAGAAGCAGCTTGGCCAAGTGGAAAGAGCACAGGCCTGGGAGTCAGAGGACCTGCATCTAATCCCGGCTCTGCCACTTGTCTGCTGCGTGACCTTGGGCAAGTCACTTAACTTCTCTGTGTCTCAGGTACCTCATCTGTAAAATGGGAATTAAATCCTCCCTCCAACTGAGATTTATGAGCCCCATGTGGGAGAGGGACTGTGTCCAATCTGATTATCTCATAACTACCCCAGCGTTTAGAACTGTACTTGACACACAGTAAGCGGTTAACAAATACCACGAAAAAGATGTTTAATGTTTCCATTTCATGAAGAAGGTCACATCAGTTTTTTTTATAATGCAGAAGTTGTGATCTTGATGGATCTCATGATATGGAAAAATAGCATTATTAGTATTCACCCCTGGGTCAATGCCATGCTCAGAAGTTTCTTATAACACTGTTGCACTGATTTGTGAATTGTGTTTTATTTAGCTAAACCCATTAATTATGGTTAAAACAATGTGAATTAGTGAAGGACATTAAGAACTATTTGACCTACCTTTAATGTTTTCCCCTAGGAAAGCCTGGCCTAAACCTTGCTGGGAACTGGCACAGCAGGACAGTGGGGGATCAAAAGAGACCATTTCACTGGCTTCAGGAGAGGATTTTGCAAGCCCAGAGTAAGCTTCTTGTAGGCTGAGACTGTGTCTACCAACTCTATTGTTCTGTATTATCTCAAGCACCTACTACAGTGCTCTACACACATTATGGGCAGGGAATATGCCTTCTAATTCTGTTATATTGTAATCTCCCAATCCTTTTAGTACAGTGCTCTGCAAACAGTAAGAGCTCAATAAATACCACTGATTAAGTGCTCAATAAATGTCTTTGACTGACTGGAATAACTCTGTGAAGTTGGAACAGGGGTCCAGCGTGGCGCAGTGGAAAGAGCACGGGCTTTGGAGTCAGAGGTCATGAGTTCGAATCCCAGCTCTGCCACTTGTCGGCTGTGTGACTGTGGGCAAGTCACTTAACTTCTCTGTGCCTCAGTTCCCTCATCTGTAAAATGGGGATTAAGACTGTGAGCCCCACGTGGGACAACCTGATTCCCCTGTGTTTACCCCAGCGCTTAGAACAGTGCTCTGCACATAGTAAGCATTTAACAAATACCAACATTAGAACATTATTAGAACATGTGACTCCTAAAAGAAACCACTGACAAAATATTTTGTATAGCTTCTGAAAATGCCTTTTACACTTTTACAAGATTGTGCAAATTAATCTCCTGGGCCTAATAAGAAATACCAAGGTGGCATGCCTTAGTAGAAGACAGCATGCGATTGGGTTCAAACTCCTGCATTGCAGTTACTTGTTGTGTGTTAACTATTAATATGAGGATAATAGTATCAGCCTCTCACTTCCTTTTAGACTGTGAGCCTCAGGTGGAACAGGGTGTGTCATCTGATTATCCTATATCTACCCCAGTGTTTAGCACAGTGTTTCACCCTAATAAACCATATTTATAGTTGTGGCAAGGAGGGATGTGAGCAGAATAGGGATGTTGCCACCCATTCCCGTTCTGTACAGTATTTAATTTGATGTTTATGGCATCGTGTCCTCTTTCCTCTCTCTCTCCAAAGGGAGACCTGTGTTTTGAATGACACAATGTATCTCATAGGGCAGGATGAAATTAGCGGTGGCAGAAGGCAAGGGGGAGGCTTAATCCTACCCCAAAGTACCAATCGTAAGGTTCTGGATTTAGTTCAGAAGAGAGAGGGGCTAATAATAATAATAATAATAACAATTATGGTACTTGTTAAGCGCTTATTATGTGCCAAGCACTGTTCTAACTGCTGGGGTAGATATAAGTTCATCAGGTTGAAGACAGTCCCTGTACCACATTGGGCTCGCACTCTTAATCCCCATTTTTTACCGATGCGGTAATTGAGGCCCAGAGAAGTTAAGTGACTTACCCAAGGTCACACAGAAGACAAGTAGGGAGGGAGGAAAAGCCACCTCGCTGAGATGGTTCTTAATGAGAGGACTTAATGTCTGGCATCACAGTCTTTAGTGAGGAGCCGTTGACGTGTCCATTCCCAATTTCATACATTTTAGGGAGGAAACTATTGCTGGATTTAGGTTTTCTATGCGTGAGACATCGTTCCCTCTAAATTGTAAGCTCGAAATTCATTCATTCATTCGTATTTATTGAGCGCTTACTATGTGCAGAGCACTTGGAATCTGGTTTTGTTTTGCTGTTTGTCTCCCAAATTTAGACTGTGAGCTGTTGCTGGGCAGGGATTGTCTCTATCTGTTGCCGAACTGTACATTCCAAGCGCTTAGTACAGTGTTCTGCACATGGTAAGGGCTCAATAAATGACTGAATTGCAACAGAGAGAGACCATCCCTGCCCAATGATGGGCTCGCAGTCTACATTCCAAGCGCTCGGTACAGCACTCTGCACAGAGTAAGCGCTCGATAAATACTACCGAATGAACGAGAAGCAGCGTGGCTCAATGGAAAGAGCCCGGGCTTGGGAGTCAGAGGTCATCGGTTCGAATCCCGGCTCTGCCACTTGTCAGCTTTGTGACTGTGGGCAAGTCACTTCACTTCTCTGGGCCTCAGTTCCCTCATCTGTCAAATGGGGATTAAGACTGTGAGCCTCACTTGGGACAACCTGATTACCCTGTATCTCCCCCAGCGCTTAGAACAATGCTCTGCACATAGTAAGTGCTTAACAAATACCAACATTATTATGCTGTTTATTACCCCAGCGCTTAGAACAGTGCTCTGCACAGAGTAAGCGCTTAACAAATACCAACATTATAATTATGATTATGACCCCAGCGCTTAGAACAGTGCTCTGCACATAGTAAGTGCTTAACAAATACCAATGTTATAATTATGATTATGACCCCGGCGCTTAGAACAGTGCTCTGCACAGAGTAAGCACTTAACTATCAACATTATAATTATGATTATGACCCCAGCGCTTAGAACAGTGCTCTGCACACAGTAAGTGCTTAACAAATACCAACGTTATAATCATGATTATGACCCCCGCGCTTAGCACAGTGCTCTGCACACAGTAAGCACTTAACAAATACCAACATTATAATTATGATTATGACCCCAGCGCTGAGAACAGTGCTCTGCACACAGTAAGCACTTAACAAATACCAACATTATAATCATGATTATGAGCCCAGCGCTTAGAACAATGCTCTGCACTCAGTAAGTACTTAAATACCAACATTATAATTATGATTATGACCCCAGCGCTTAGAACAGTGCTCTGCACATAGTAAGTGCTTAACAAATACCAATGTTATAATTATGATTATGACCCCGGCGCTTAGAACAGTGCTCTGCACAGAGTAAGCACTTAAATATCAACATTATAATTATGATTATGACCCCAGCGCTTAGAACAGTGCCCTGCACACAGTAAGCGCTTAACAAACACCAACATGATTATGACCCCAGCGCTTAGAACAGCGCCCTGCACACAGTAAGCGCTTAACAAATACCCATATTACGATTATGAAGAAAGGGGGGAGACAGGCGGCAGAGCCAAACAGACGAAAACAAAAGATCGGCAAGAGAATGCAGGGGGGCGAGGAGGGAGGGTTGGCCTTTTCCCGCGTCACCTTCTTGATATTGGACTTGGAGGCAGGGTGGAAGTCCTTCTTGCACATGAAGTTGGCGAACGATTTCCCCATAGTGGCAACGGCGGGGCCTTCGGAAGGCGAGCGGCGACCCCCAGGACCAGCCGGAAGTGGGCCGCCGGCGGCCGGCGACAGCTTCCGGGGTCAGAGGTCGCCACTTCCGGCCTCCCCAACCGCCACTCACCGCCCGTTTCTTCAGCGGCCCGAGGGGAGGGGAGGGGAGCGGCCGGTCGGTCCCGCCGGCGGAGCCTTACGGGCAGGCCGAGGCTGACGGTTAGTGGTTTTGTTTTTATTTTGCGGTATTTGTGAATGATAATAGTAATGGTATTTGTCAAGCGGTTACTCTAGGCGCTGGGGAGTTATGGACAGGCAGAGGCTAAAGGTTAGTGGTTTCTTTTTGGTTAGTGGTGTTGGTTAACAATAATAATAATGGTGGTGTTGGTTAGGCGCTTACTATAGGCGCTGGGGAGTTATGGACAGGCAAAGGCTGACCGTTAGTGGTTTTGTCTTTCTTTTGTGGTATTTAATAATAATGTTGGCATTTGTTAAGCGCTTACTATGTGCCGAGCACTGTTCTAAGCACTGGGGTAGACATAGGGGAATCAGGCTGTCCCACGTGGGGCTCACAGTCTTAATCCCCATTTTACAGATGAGGGAACTGAGGCACAGAGAAGTGAAGTGACTTGCCCACAGTCACACAGCCGACAAGTGGCCGAGCTGGGATTCGAACTCATGAGCCCTGACTCCAAAGCCCATGCTCTTTCCACTGAGCCACGCTGCTTCTATTTGTTGTTAATAAAAATAATAATAATGATGGTATTTGTTAAGCGGTTACTCTAGGCGCTGGGGAGTTATGGACAGGCAAAGGCTAAAGGTTAGTGGTTTCTTTTTGGTTAGTGGTGTTTGTTAATAATAATAATGATGGTATTTGTTAGGCGCTTACTATAGGCGCTGGAGAGTTACGGACAGGCCAAGGCTGATCGTTAGTGGTTTTCTTTTTCTTTTGTGGTAATAATAATAATAATAATGGTATTTGTTAGGCCCTTAGTATAGCCGCTGGGAAGTTTCGGACAGGCAAAAGCTCACCGTTAGTGGTTTTCTTTTTCTTTTTGTGGTATTTGTTAATAGTAATAATAATGATGGCATTTGTTAGGCGCTTACTATAGGCGCTGGGGAGTTATGGACAGGCAAAGGCTGACCGTTAGTGGTTTTGTTTATCTTTTGTGGTATTAATAATAATGGTATTTGTTAGGCGCTTACTATAGGCGCTGGGGAGTTATGGACAGGCAAAGGCTGACCGTTAATGGTTTTGTTTATCTTTTGTGGTATTAATAATAATGGTATTTGTTAGGCGCTTACTATAGGCGCTGGGGAGTTATGGACAGGCAAAGGCTGACCGTTAATGGTTTTGTTTATCTTTTGTGGTATTAATAATAATAATGGTATTTGTTAAGCGCTTACTACAGGCGCTGGGGAGTTATGGACAGGCAAAGGCTGACGGTTAGTGGTTTGTTTATCTTTTGTGGTATTAATAATATAATAATGATGGTATTTGTTAAGCGCTTACTATAGGCACTGGCGAGTTGTGGACAACCAAAAGCTGACGGTTAGTGGTTTTGTTTTTCTTTTGTGGTATTTGTTAATAGTAATAATGAATAATGATGGTATTTGTTAGGCGCTTACTATAGGCGCTGGGGAGTTATGGACAGCCAAAGACTGACGGTGGTTTTTGTTTTGTTTTGAGGTATTTGTTAATAATAATGAATAATGATATTTGTCAGGCGTTTACTAGAGGCGCTGGGAGTTATGGACAGCCAAAGGCTGATGGTTAGTCGTTTGGTTTTTTTGTTTTTCGGTATTTAATAATAATAGTGATAGTATTTGTTAAGCGTTTACTGTAGGCACTGGGGAGTTACAGACAGGCAAAGGCTAACGATCAGTGGTTTTGTTTTTCTTTTGCGGTATTTATCAGTAATAATAATGATGGTATTTGTTAAGCGCTTACTATAGGCGGTGGGGAGTTGTGGACAGCCAAAGGCTGACAGTGGTTTTTTTTGTTTTTGTTTTGTGGTATTTGTTAATAATGATGGTATTTCTTAAGCGTTTACTACAGGGGCTGGGGAGTTACAGATAGGCAAAGTCTGAGGGTTAGTGGTTTGTTTTTCTTTTGCTTTGCGGTATTTGTTAATAATAATGAATAATGGTATTTGTTAAGCGCTTACTCTGTGTCAAGAACTGTTCTAAGCGCAGGGGTAGATACCAGGTAATGAGGTTGCCCCCCGTGAGGCTCACAGTCTTCATCCCCATTTTGCAGATGAGGAACTGGGACACAGAGAAGTGACTTGCTCAAAGACACACGGCAGATATATGGCAGAGCTGAGATTAGAACCCTTTATTTTCTGACTCCCAGGCCCGTGCTCGATCCACTATGCCATGTTAAGCGTTTTTTTATGTGCCGGGCACTGGCGTTGGCATAGTATATTAGCTTGTATCTACCTTAGTGCTTAGCATAATAGTATTAATGATGGTGTTTGTTAAGCGCTTACTCTGTTCCAAACACTGTTCTAAGCGCTCGGGGAGATTCAAGGTAATCAGATTGTCCCACGTGGCGCTTACAGTCTTCATCCCCATTTTACGTTTGAGGTAACTAAGGTACAGAGAAGTGAAGTGATTTGCCCAAACGTAAGTGGCAGAGCCGGGATTAGAACCCACCACCTATGACTTCCAAACCCCTGCTCTTTCCACGAAGCCACGCTGCTTCTCACCATAGTGCCTGGCACGTAGTAAAGCGTTTAACCAATGCCCCATATACATCAGTGCTCAGAAGAGTGCTTGGCACATAGTAAGCGCTTAGTTAAATGCAGTCATTATTATTTTAAAATAGCAAATAATGGGGTAAATACAGGGCAATCAGGTTGGACACCGTCGACGTCCCACATGGGGCTCACAGTCTTAATAATAATAAATAAAAATATTCTTGAAAAGCGGCTTGGCATAGTGGATAGAGCACAGGCCGGGGTGTCAGAAGGTCATGGGTTCTAGTCCCGGATCTGCCACTTGTCTGCTGTGTGACTTTGGGCAAGTCACTTCATTTGTCTGTGCATCAGTCACCTCATCTCTAAAATGGGTATTGAGACTGTGAGCCCCACGTAGGACAGGGACAGTACCCAACTCAATTTGCTTTCTCCACCCCAGTGCTTCGTACAGTGCCTGGCAGATATCCACTCGAGCGGGCATGCAGGGGTCTCTCGCCTCTCTGGCTACCTGTATGTCGGTCACTATCACCCCCAGCCCCCTGGGGGTGTCTACGCCGTCGCCACCGTTCAAACTCATCAGTTCCTACCGCCCCTGACAAGCGGCATCGGCCCCCTCTCCCGACTATACCTTTTCCCTCCTCCCTCCCCCGTACTGGTGGATGACTTTTTTTTTAAAATGGTATTTGTTAAGCGCTTAATATGTGCCAGACGCTGTATTAAGCGCTGGGGAAGATGCAGGTTAATCAGGTTGGACGTAGTGTCTCACAGGGGGCTTATAAACGTAATCCCATTTTAGAGATGAGGGGATTGTGGCACAGAGAAGTTAAGTGACTGGGTCAAGGTCACATAGACAAGCTGGAGTTAGAACCCAGGTCCTTATGACACCCAGGCCCGTGCTCTGTCACTAGGCCATGCTGTTTCTCAAACAGCTGTTTGCTTGTGTGACATTCTGCCATTTCCCTTTTTTTTTTTTAAAAAAAAAAATGCCTGACTAGCCACTCCCTGGAGATTGAGAGCCAACACTTTTACTCCTTGTAAATCCTCACGTTGTCCCTGCTCAGGTTTCTGTACCCAGTGGCTGATCTGTAAGCACTGTTGACACGGTTGACATAGAGAGGTTCCGACCTGTCATATCTTTGTGGTAAAAATTTGGAGTGCTTACAATGTGCAGAGCACTGTACTGAGTGCTTGGGAGAGTACCGTACAACAGAGTTGGCAGACACGTTCCCGGCTCACAAAGAAGTTGCCGTCTAGGTTGGAGACAGACATTAATATAAATGTTTTATATAATTTAAAATATGTACTGAAATGCTGTGGGGATAAGGGTGGGGCGAATATCAATTGCCCGAAAGTTGCAGATCCAAAAGGGGGCCAACAGGATGGGGCTTGGGAGCAGCAGCTGCAAATGGATCAAAAAGATTCAACTTTGGGTCTTTTCATTCCATTCAAACTCCCAGGTTTTTCCAGCCCTGTTCTGGGCTTGTCCAAAACGCGGCTGAGAAAGCAGCCCAAACAGCTGTGGAGTGGGAACAATGGCTAAGCCCTCACAGGTGAAAGTCTTTCTCATTGCCCCGTGGCATTGGCACCCAGGCCTGGGAGTCCCAGGTGTTAACAGGGATTGGGGCTGATGGGCTGTGAGCTCTGTATATATATCTATTTATTTATGTAATCTTTTTTTATATTAATGTATGTCTCTCCCTCTAGACTGCGAGCTTGTAGGCGGGATTGTGCCTGTTTATTGTTAAATTGTACTCTCCCAAGTGCATAATACAATGCTTTTCACACAGTAAACGCTCAATAAATACGATTGAATGAATGAATGGGATGATTTAGGATCCTCCCCAGTGTCTTTGTGTTGTACTGGCTCAAGTAAGTGCTTAGTAAATGCCATTACTAATCAAGTTAACAAAGGAAGCATGTGAGCACAATTACAGAGAGGAATTTCTTAGAAGGGTCCAGGGATGGACTGCTGAGAGGAAATTTTTCTTCCCTCAAAATGAACAAGGAAAGCACAAAGGAGGATGTGAGATCTTAAAGAGAAAAATGAAAGAATTATTTCTGTACTTACTACTTGTGGGAAGATTCATGGCAATGGAGAAATTATCTTTGTTGATTTAAAATTGTTTTAAATGCAGTGAGCCCTCACTTTTTAACAGAAATCTTTTATGACTGCTCCTTAACCGTAGTACTCTTCCAATTACTGAATCTATATGTTACAAAGTAAGAGAAAGCCCTAATCTTGTTCAGAAAGTGTAACAAAATATATTATTTGAAAAGCATGCAAAAGCAGGCACTCAGGAATAAGGTAATAGCATTTTAAGCTAATGGTATGTTTTCAGCACCTTTGTGGAGCTGAACTTACTTGCCCTTCCCAGTACAGGAGAGTAGAGTTTCAGTGCTCTGCACATAGTAAGCGCTTAAATACCAACATTATTATTATTATTATGTCATGTTACCTCATGTTTTTACTAGGTTTTAGATCAACTTAAATGAAAAATACTTAAATTATGAGTATGTATTCAAATTAAACAATGTAGTCAGTTCTGCTGTAATGAGTCCATTATGTTTTTTCCTCAAGATGAGTCTAATTTTCAATATAACATGATTTAAAAGTTGGTGCAAATAGATTTGGCATAGGAAAGAGCAAGGGCCTGGGAATCAGAGAACCTGAGCCCTGTCACTTGATTGATATGTGACCTTGGGTAAGTCCTCTAACTGCTCTTTGTCTCAGATTTCTTTCTAAAATGGGAATTCAGTACCTTCTGTCCATCCTACTTAGACCCTGAGCCCCAGGAGGGACAGGGACTGTATATCCAGTACAATTACCTTGTATCTACCCTAGTGCTTAGTACAGTACTTGAGACACACAGTAAGTGCTTAACAAATACTAGTTATTATTTAATTCAATTTAATATTAATTTAATTATAATTACTACTAATAAAAGAAGACTGGCTCATGTATGCTGCTATACTTCCCAAGTTCGCCTCAGCATTGTGGCACGTGTTGAATACTTTGTTTCTTTTTATTTTTACAATTCTGTTTCTTTCAGTAGGCCTTCCCTAACTAAGCCCTCCTTTCTTCTCCCACTCCCTTTGGCATCACCCTGCCTTGCTTCCTCTTTTTATCCCTCTTCCCAGCCCTTCAGCACTTATGTATATATCTGTAATTTGTTTATTAATGTCTGTCTCCCCCTCCAGACTGCAAGCTCCTTGTGATTTAGGGAATGCCTGTTTTTTGTTATATTGTACTCTTCCAAGCACTTAGTGCTTTGCACACAGTAAATGTTCAATAAATATGATTGAATGGAGTGAATTTAGTACAGCATTTAGTACTGTAAAAAAAACAAGCAGAAAGGACTAAAACATTCTACCAGTCATGGACATGGTATAGGTCATAATGGTATCTTCAAGCCATATCTACTCTCTTATCCACTAAATCTTTTTTGACTCAATGGTTACTCTAGAGTGATTTTCCCATAACATGAAGTTCTTCAAGAATACAACTACCATATTATAGCTGAGCTGATTGCACTCACATATGTTTAAAACTATGTGTAAATTTTAAGGAAAGATTATTAAGTCATTTAATTGTATTTATTGAGCACTTACTATGTGCAAAGGCACTGTATTAAGTGCTTGGGAGAGTACAGTATAACAACAAACAGACATATTCCTGCCCACAATGGGCTCACAAGTATTGCAGATTATATGCGTATTTCCTTTGGCTTTACCAAGATTTTGAAACTTTCCATCTTCTTTGCAAAGTTATTAGATCTAGTCCAAAATTTAGGTCCAGCCTGTCATGTAGATTCCTATTCCCTTTCCTTAGTCTAGAAGGAATAACTATGACTTATAAATAATGATGCAGAAATAATGCTAGTAGAAACCCAAGAAACATTCAGAGAAAGTTTTCTTTCTTCACTGTCTTTGCCCCTGACCAATCATCATTTCTTTTTGTCCATTCTTCAATCTTCCTCTTTTTACTTGCTCTCCTTGCCCCTCCTCGTGCTTTCCCCTTCTCCCTCTCTTCTGTTCTCCTTTAATCCTTTGCTTTTTTTCCCCTGGCATTTGTTAAGAGCTTATTTTGTGCCAGGTACTGTACTAAGTGCTAAGGTAGATAGGTAATCAGGGTGGACACAGACCATGTCCCCCTTGGGGCACCCAGTCTTAAACCCCATTTTACAAATGAGGTAACTGAGGCCCAGAGAAGTTAAGTGACTTGCCCAAAGTTACACCGCAGACAAGTGGTGGAGCTGGAATTAGAGACCAGGTCCTCCGACTCCCAGGCCTGTGCTTTAACCATTAGTCCACAGTGCTTCAAATGACTCCTTAGTTCTCTTCTGTTTTATTGTTAATGTAACATTTTCTTAATTTCATAATTTCTATCTTTAAGGAATGGCTTCAAGAAGTATGGAACCTTGTTCCTGTGACACATTTGTGGCACTGCCTCCAGACACAGTTGACAATAGAATTATTTTTGGAAAAAATTCAGATAGACCTAATGACGAAGTACAAGAAATCGTTTATTTCCCTGCAGCAACGCACAATCCTGAAGAAAAACTTGAGGTAAGCATTATATACATGTAATTTTTAACAAATTTAACAGAACACATTTTCTTTCCTTTGTTTTACAAGTAAAAGATTCTGGTTTAAAGTTTGGAATTAAACATTTGAGATTATTAGTGGGAGTGGGACAAAAGCCATGGATGTAACAGGAAGTAGTACAATATGTCAGGGTGAAATAGCTGAATCAGTGAATGTAAAAATAATTATAGATGTTTATGTAGGTATTGAATAATAGTAACTGTGGAATTTAAGCACTTACTGTGTTCCAAGGTCTGAATGAAGTGTTGGGGAAGATACTGTATAAACATATCAGACATGGTCCCTGTTCCACGGTGGGATCACAGTCTAAGTAAGGATTACTGATTGAGTGTATTGCACTCTTCCAAGCTCTTAGTGCAGTGTTCTGCACACACTAAGCGCTCAATAAATTTGATTGAGTGCCTTAAAGGTGATGGTAAGGAGTTGCAGTTTGACATGTGAGTGAATGGGTACCTTTGGGGTTTTTGAGAAGTGAGAGATATGGACTGACTGGTGTTTTAGAAAAATGATCTGGGCTGCAGAGTGAGTATGGACTGGGAGTCATTTGGGTAAAGCAAGACAAGGAGGACTCAGGCATCAGGTCATCCAGAGGGTCCCAGCTAGGAACCCAGTAACATTTTTCTGCCCCTCTCCTATTGGCAGTAACAGGCTGGAGCTTGAATAGGGAACCAGGGACTACTGATTTAAAAATTAATGATAATACTGGGGAAGATATTTGATATTATTTGCCCAACCCCACAGCAGCTACGTACATATCTTTAAATTATATATTATAAATTATTTATTCATATCAATGTCTTTCTCTTTTAGACTGTAAGCTCGTTATGGGCAGGGAACGTGTCTGCTAATGTTGCATATTCTCCCAAGTGCTTAGTACAGTGTTCTGCAATCAATTTGATTGATTGAAGAGGGGCTGGGGAGAGGCAGGAGAGGGAGGAGGTGCTCAGAAAAGGGGAGGATGGGAACAGAATGGTACAGGGAAGGAGAAAGTGTGGAGGGATTTATTTACCAGCTGGGATTGGACATAACTTTATGGGAGGGAATTTACGGATCCTGTGGTATGCATGATGTACCTCCAGATTTTGTGTCCTATGGGGTGGATGTAACCAAGGGTGTACCTGTATTTGTATTCCATGCCCCCTTCAAAGAGGCCATCTTTACCTACCATTCGTTTCCAGTTTTCTATACATGTCAGAATGTCAGAATACTCCCTTCAATCCCAATGATTATTCAGCTCTCTAAAAATGTCTCTAGTGTTGGGCCTTGAATTTTACACCAAACCACTAGCAGAATTTCTGGATTCTGATTACTATATTCTGTTTACAGTGCACTTACATAGAAATTGAACAAGTGGCAAACACATCTGCTGTTGTTCTAAGTCGCCCATCTTGGTTATGGGGTGCAGAAATGGGGGCCAATGAACATGGAGTTTGCATTGGGAACGAAGCTGTCTGGGGAAAAGAAGAAGTCTCTGATGAAGAAGCACTACTGGGCATGGATCTTGTCAGGTTATCAGTTCTTTTTTATGGTTTAGGTTCTATAAGCAGCACTGTGTAACATTTTGAATTGTAGTGCAATATTTCAGAAACATCTTGCATAATGCTTGCTTTCCTTGGACTTGGATGCTTCGTCTGTTGAATGTTTAAAACCCTTCTTTTCCCATCATCAGTTTTCTCCTTTTCCCTCTTTTCCTGCTTTCTTCCTTCTCCATTTTCCCTTTTTTCCTCTCCTCTTCACCCTCTGTAGCAAAAGCAGCAGCCAGCCACAGTTGTAACCTTTTAGTAGCCAGAGCTGTTGCTTCTGAAGCTTAAAATAGCATGGCTGTTCACTTTGTATCCAAGGCTTGAGTTTCAGCTCTTGGCTGTAGAGCAGCCTAATCTAATTTAGTAGTGGCAGTAATAGCAGACTCTGTGATGGTTATAATTGAGAGACCCTGAACTAAATGTCTCCTTACCTTAAACTCCTTACCATAGGTTTCAAAGCACTCAGTCACCTTGCCGCCTCCTACCTCACTTTGCAGCTCTTCTATTACAACCCAGCATGCACACTTTGCTCTTCTCATGCTAACCTTCTCACTGTACCTTCATCTCGTCTATCTCACTGCTGACCTCCCCACATCCTGCCTCTGGCCAGGTACACTCTCCCTCTTCCTATCCGATAATAATTACTCTTTCCTCTTGCAAGAGGCCTTCCCTGACCAAGCTCTCTTTCCTTTTCTTCCACTCCCTTTTGTATCAGCCCGACTTGCTCCCTTAATTCATCCCCTCTCCCAGCCTCACAGTACTTATGTACCCATCTGTAATTTTATTTCTTTATAATTTCTTCCTCTCCCTCTAGACTGGAAGCTCGCTGTGGGCAGGGAATGTGTATGTGGTATTGAAGTCTCTCAAGTGCTTAGTATAGTGCTCTGCACACAGTAAGCACTCAGTAAATACAACTGACTTTCATACTTTCAATGCTAAATAATAGGACTTACTCAAATACCAAAGAGGAAACATCTAGAAATTTTGTCAGGACAACTCATATGTTTTTAAAGAAATGTATTTCCTTTCAAGTAATAATGCTAAACCTTACCTTTATGGATTTGTATGAAGAAAGACTCTAAATGCCATATAATCAGAGAATTTTTAAATTTTATTTTAGGCTTGGACTTGAAAGAGGTGACACAGCTGAAAAAGCACTTGACATCATTGTTGATTTGCTAGAAAAATATGGACAGGGTGGAAACTGTTTGGAGAGTGGCCTGCTGTTCAGCTATCACAACAGTTTTTTAATAGCTGATAGGAAGGAAGCCTGGATTCTGGAAACTGCAGGAAAGTACTGGGCAGCAGAGAGAATAAAAGGTATGGACCACCTGCCGTTGATGTGCTAATTTAAATATACCCCTAATTTCCCTCACTGTCTATATATATATAAAGGGAAGGGGATTGTGGGGAAAACAGCCGACCAGTGTACCAACCCAAGATTAAGAATATTAATTGTGCCATTAGATTTGGGAGGAAAATCATAACTATATTTTATTCTTCCTCTAGACTGAGACTCTAAACTCATTAAAGACAGGGACCATGTCTGCTAATTTTGTTGTACTCTCCCAAGTGCTTAGTACAGTGCTCTGTGCATAGTAAGTGCTCAATAAATACCATTGATTGGGATCACAAGTAGTTATTTGCTGTGTTGTACTGAGATTAGTACTTCTATTAAGTATAACACTGCTCACCCAGTTTCTCTCTCTCTCCTCTACCGAACCTGCTAGGATTACTTCTAGCCCATCTAGAAGACTGAGCCCAGAAGATAGGATAGGATAGCCTAGAAGATAGAGAAGCAGCATGGCTCAGTGGAAAGAGCACGGGCTTTGGAGTCAGAGCTCATGAGTTCGAATTCCAGCTCTGCCACTTGGCTGTGTGACTGTGGGCAAGTCACGTAACTTCTCTGTGCCTCAGTTACCTCATCTGTAAAATGGGGATTAAGACCGTGAGCCCCACGTGGGACAACCTGATTCCCCTGTGTCTACCCCAGCGCTTAGAACAGTGCTCTGCACATAGTAAGCGCTTAACAAATACCAACATTATTATTATGTCTGAGGAAGGAATGCTCCTAGGTTTGTCAGTTACTGAGTGCTTACTGTTTGCAGAACACTGTTCTAAGTACTTGTTAAATATTTGTGATCGGAATCATTTCTGCCACTAAAGCACAGGCTGTGGTTCCTTTTTTTCATGGTATTTGTAAAGCACTTATTTTGTGCCAGGCACTCTACTAAATGCTGGTTGGACAAGCTTCTCTGGTTGGACAGAGTCCCTGTTCCACATGAGACTCACAGTTTTAATCCCCATTTTACAAATGAAGTAACTGAGGCCCAGAGAAGTTAAAACTGAGGTCATAACAACAGGCAAGTGGTGGATCCGGGATTAGAACCCAAGTCTTTCTGACTCCCAGGCCTGTGTGCTATTCACTAGGTAGTGCTACTGCTTAGAATATTTGGCATTTGTTTCATTTATTTTATATCCTGGTATTTTTGGATATACACAATATGAGGCTACACTGTCAGGAATTCATTTGGTAGTCTTTTAGAAAAAAATTAGGCTTTGAGGTTTTGAATTTAAGAGAAGCATCCTAGAGGAAAGAACACAAGTTTGGGGGTTAGAGGACCTGAGTTCTTCTAATCCTGGCACTGCTACTTGTCTGCTATATAACCTTGGCATGCCACTTAACTTCTCTGTTCCTGTTGCCTCATCTGTAAAATGGGGATTAAGATTGTGAGTCTTATGTGGAACAAGGGACTTTGTCCAACTCAATTATCTGCCTCAATTATGTTCCTGGCACATAGCACTAAACAAATACCATATAAAAAAAACCCCAAAAGCTTTCATGTCCCTTTTTCTATTCAGGATTAAAACTGAATATATAATATACAATATTGTTCTATTGTGGTAATTGGCCTGATAGGACCATTTAGAACTCACTAGGGCTTCCTTTAGTGCAGGGTAAGAGGTAATTTACTAAATGTGCCTTAATGGCCTAGGAATATTAAACACACTTCCCCAAGATGAGTAAATGCAGTCAACTCTTGATTGTCCAGTGATTAGTGATCCTGCCCCTCTTTTTCATTCCTACTGCCTTTTTCCATTTTCATTCCCATTAGTAATCCTACAAAGGACCAAATTGGTCTGTCAGGGGACACAAATGAAAGAGGGACTCTTTTCTATACCCTTATTTTGATTTTGGACCAGTCTGGTGGTAACTTTGAGTAACTACCTGATTTTTTTGCTTTGCAAATCTATATTTCAGATCTCGTTGAAACTTCCAATAGTTAAACATTTTTTTGTCTCATGATTAGTAATTCTGTGTAGGGTGATGTAAAATTTTACTCCCCTCGTGTGGGTTTATATGAGATTTTGTTCTCAACATCTGTACACAGACGTTTTTCATAGATCTAAATTTCTTCAAAAAGGTTTAGCTAATAATTAAGGAAAATTACCTTATACACAAAGTCATCTTTTAAATGTATTTTCCCCCTTTTTATCTTTGGAAATAGAGGGCTGTCGCAACATTTCCAATCAGCTCTCTATAGCAAGCAAGATTGATCGAGAACACCCAGGAATGAGAAACTATGCAAGAAGCCAAGGTTGGTGGGATGGTAAAACGGAATTTAATTTTGCTGCCATGTACTCCTATGCCAACACTGCCAGGATGACTACTTCAGGCAACAGATACTGGGAGGGCCACAAAATGCTGAATAAACACAAAGGTAATCTGATTATCTTAAAAATAATAATACTACGAATCACAATTGCGTTTTTAAAGTACTTATCCTCATGTGACAGTGAAGAAAGTAATGGGCTGTGTGAGGAGTTACCATATGAAAAGATTTATCAATCAACCCATTGATGATCTTTGTTGCATGCCAACCGAGTACAAAGCACTGTAGTAAGTGTTTGGAAAAGAACAACCCTTTCCCTGCCCTTAAAGAGTTCACAGGCTAATGGAGGAGACAGACTGACAAAAGTTATTTACCAGCAGTGTGGCCCACTGGAAGAAACATAAGCCTGAGAGTCAATCCTTCAAACCTGGGTTCTAGTCCCAACTTTGCCACTTGCCTGCTGTGTGACCTTGGGCAGATTACTTAACTGCCCTGTGCCTGTTTCCTCAACTGTAAAATGGGGAGTCCATACCTGTTTTCCTTCCTACTTAGACTGTGAACCCATGTGGGTCAGGGGACTGTGTCCAACCTGATTAACTTGCACCTACTCTAGGCCTTAAAACGGTGCTTGCCACACAGTAAGCACTTAAGAAATGCCATTAAAAAAATAAAGTAGGAAGAAAAGTAAGGGTATAATGCGTAAAAGTCAAAACATATGAAGTTGAAATAGCTGAATAAATAATTTTAATATACATATATGCATAAGGGTAAAATGAGGTTGTTGACTTGAAACAATTAGTGTTGTGAATTAATTGGGGAAGGTGGGATTTTTTTGGAGCGTTTTGAAAATGGAGAGATGGAGAGTGTCAGGCCAGGGGAACTGCATGGGTGAGAGGTCCGGTGGGAGAGTTTAGAGCAGGGGGTAGCTAGGTGACTTGGGAGGCAAGAAAAGTGTGAGCTGGGGAGTAGCAGGTGATGGAAAAAACTGGTGGAAAACTTTGAAACTAAGAAGTTGCTTGGGATATTTTTGAGGAGGGAAATGATGTGTGCCAAAGACTTTTCAAAGAGGTGGAGCAACAATGGAGTAGTTTTGAGTATGGACTGAAGAAAGTAGAGGCTAGAAGCAGGGAGGACAGTGAGGAAGCTGGTGTAGTAGTCTAAATGTCTCAAGACATCAAAGAGTAAGCTCCTTGTTGGCAGGGAAGTCTAACAACTCTGTTATATTGTACTCTCCCAAGTGCTTAGTAGAGTGCTCTGCGCACATTAAGTGCCCAGTAAATGTGATTGATTGACCGGGGTATTAGCTGTTGGAGTGGAGAGGAAAGAAATGTTATGGACGAAAAACCTGCAAGATTGAAAGATAGCTGAAAGGCAGTGAAGAGTCGAGGATGACACTAAAATTAGTTTTGTGGGGTGGAGGTTGGTGGTATCGTCAGAAATGGAAAAGGTAGGAAGGGAACAGTGGATTTTGAGAAGAAAATGAAAAGTACAGGTGTAGACATGTTGAGTTAGAGGTGCTGGTGGGACATCCAAGTGGTTAAGACCTGCCTACAAGAGGAAATGCAGGATTTTATTCACATATGTGTTATAGCTAAAACCTTATGAGCAGGTACAAGAGGTAACGGTAATAACATTTACTGAGTGTCTTCTGAGTACAATCCATTGTTCTAGAAACTTGATATACAAAGTAGTCAGTAGTATATATTGGGTGCTCACTCTGTGCCGAGAACTTACTGAAGTTCCAGGAAGAGAATAGAATTAACAGTCACAACTCTGCCCTCAAGGACTTTAAGTCTAGAGGGGCACTCAGACACGAAAATAAAATCAGATAGGTTGAAGCAGCAAGGTTTAAAGACAGGTAAAAAGTGCTGTTAGCAGTTGGTTGAGGTGGAGAGTACCAAAGTGTCTACTTAGCAGGGAGGACCTTAGTAAAGAGGTGATGCAGTAGAGGGAGAAATAGGGTAGGGAGATGAGACTAGTCAAGGAAGGCTTGCTGTGGTAGATGTGATTTCCGCAAGGCTTCTGAAGATGGGAAGAGTAGTGATCTGCCAGATGTGAAGGGAGCTCCATGCAGGAGTGAGGGTGTTAGCAAGATGCTGATGGTGAGAGAGACAGGGCTGTCATTAGTGGCATCAGAGCAGCAAAGTGTCCTGGCTGGGTTATAGTGGGAGAGGAGCCAGGATAAGTAGAGAGGAGGAACTGATTGAACATCTTAAAGCTTATGGACAGGAGTTTCTACTTATTGCACTGGAAGTTTTGGAGGAGAGAAGAGATGTGTGCAGAACTATCATAGAAAAATGACCCAGACCACAGAGTGAAGTATGGATTGGAAGGGTGGGAGGTCAGCGAGAAGGCTGAGGTTGTAATTAGCAGGATATGTCAAGTGCTTGGACCAGCGTGGTGGCAATTTGGATGGAGAGGAATAGCTGGACTCTCATTCAGTCGTATTTATTGGTGTTTACTGTGCAAAGCATTGTATTTGGGAGAGTACAGTATAACAACAAAAAGACACATTCCTGCCCACAGTGAGCTCACAGACTAGAGGGACTCTCGATATGGTGACACATTCCCTGCCCACAAGAAGGTTATGCTCTCATGGGGAAACATCAAAAATGTTACAGAATAGTCTAAGTAATTGAATGAAAAATTGAAGAAGCATACATACAAAAAGTCCTGAGGATGAGTATAAATAAATTCAAAAGTGCTGCAGGTAGTTGCTGGGTTTTTATGACTTGGAGTATGAGAAAGTAAATGAAAGAATGAATGTAGAGCACAAATGGTCTCCAGAGATGAACAGGGTGTGGGTGGGGATGGGGTCCTCACGGTGAGGGTTGGCAGGGGTCCATTGGAGAACTGGGATTTGGAATTCTGGAGCCACGGCAGCATTGTGGCTGCCAAGGCTGTGTGGCTTGAAGGGTCCCCAGGATTGTGATTAGGAGTGAGGTAGATGGCTCCAGGATGGGGGGTCTAGGAGCTGCTCATGCCTAGTGAGGACCAGAGAGGAAGCAGAGGAAAAAGTGCGTTTTGCAACTTCGGTATCTTTAGCTTACTGCCTTTCCCTCCCTTACCTCCACTTCCTCTGTCTGTGTTCCTTCAAACTCCTCCTGCTTTCAGGGACCTGCCTCCTCAAAATGCCACCTCCAAAATGAAAAGTGGGTGCTTCTGAGCTGCTGGAGAGGAAGTGAAGGTAGCGTGGGTATGCAACCCATTCAAGGAATTGAGTGAGGAATGGGAGCAGAGAGATGGGCAGTAGTTGGAGGAGGCTGTGGGATCCAGAGAAGACTTCAGTATGAGAGACTTATTTGAAGGCAGAAGGGAATGAGCCACCTGAGCGGGAGAGGTTGAAGAGAGCAGGAGAGGCGAGGAGAGTGGAAGCAAGTGGTTTGAAGAGGTGGGAGCAGATGAGGTGGGAGGAAGAGGTGGGAGCAGATGAGGTGGGAGAAAGAGGGGTTAGATTTAGAGGACAGATAGGAGACTTTGTAAAACAGCTGGAAATTAGGAGTGGTGGGGAGCAGCTTTGAAGTAGAAAAATTGGTTGTTGGGTTGAAAGACCTTTAGGTCCTGATTTTTCATATCAAATTAAGTCACACTCTAGGCTAATGTTTTATTTCAATACTGACCTTTCCTGTTTTCATATTACAATCAATCAATGGTATTTATTGAGTGCTTAATGGTGTGCAGAGCATTATACTAAGTGCTTGGGAGACTGTAATACAAAGTACAATAGTTACACCAATAAAACTATCCTGATCCAGCAGATTTTGGGAAAGTGAAGGTTGTTGGAAGGAAATTAATTTGCTTTTACCAAGTATGAGTCTATTTGTTTAACACAATCTTCACTTTCTGTAATCAATCTGCTGCCTCATTGGCTGAGACAGAAGAGCTCTGAATGTCAATCAGAATGCAGCTGTTCAGAAATAGGGCAGTAGGGGTCTGTTACTCTCTTCACCAGTGTTCATTAGACAGAGTCATTAGACAAAATTATTATATGCTAATCAGTAATTTGGGATGAAAGGAAAGCTTTGTGATGGAAAATTTTATGAGTATTTTCACAATATTTTCACATTTTCTTCTGTTTTGAAAATAAGCAGTATGGCTTTGCCTAGTATTTTTATTTCATTAAGTGCCTTGTATTTGTTTATCATAAGAAAACAATGAACAATTTCTCGTCTAGCAATATTCTTTTATAAATATGCTATTTATCATCATGTGGTAATGATTGTCTAAGTTTTTTTTTCCACATTGCAAGAATCTAACAAAGTATTCTACAGTGAATTATCCTAAAAGAATATCATTTCAAATTTGTGCGAGCTCAAGGATGCTGACTACAAGGGCAGATTTGGGTAGGAGATGGAGGGGGTGGGGTTGTGGATTTCTAGGGAGGAAAAAATAGGGAAGAAATAGGGAAGGAGAAGAATCAATCAGTCAGTGGTATTTGTTGAGTACCTACTATATTTGAGCACTGCACTAAGTGATTGGGAGAGATCAGTAAATAGACACAATCCCTTCCTTCAAGGAGCTTACAGTTGAGTGGGGGAGACATCTATTGGGAGACATTGGTAGATTCAGCTTTTTTGCTTCTTTGCCCATGTGGAGTTGGTGCTTGGGTGGCAGGTATTTCTCCAAATCATTTGGGGCGAAACAGAGAAGGTGTATCTCTTGACTTGCCCACTTGTTTGATTTATTTTTCCTTCATCATCTAAATGTGACCTTTTCATCTTTATTTTTATACTCATCCACTGAACTTCTGAAATGTTGGTGACTTCTTCAAAGTGAACTGTCAGCGGGCAGGTTAGAAGTGTTCTGCTCTGAGTAGAAATTATCCAAGAAAGGTCAGTGATTTCTAGCAAAGGCAATATGTTGAAGTGATCATTCTGCTCTTTAGTTGGCCTCTTCCTCCATAAATCTGTGACTGTCTCCCTAAAAATCATGTGGAGTAAGCAAGTAGTGAGAATTAAAATTATTTCTAATAGGTATTTTGAGAGGATACTTCAGAAAATGTGTATTTTCCCACTATTGTTGGGTGCAGCTGGCTCATTACATTTTCCACAGACTCAGTAGATGCAGAAGTAAATTTAGGCAGCATTTAATGTATTTCCTAAATCAGGACTTTTCAAGCCAGACCCCTCTGGTCTCACTGTATGACCTGAAGTACCATGCTCCGTTCCTCCCTCCCCATTTCCCACCTAGAATACACAGGAGCCAAAACAGATAAGTGAGCTTGCTTCTGGACTGTGGGATATCTTCTTGTGTGGTGATAGTAGTAATAATAATAATATTTATGGTATTCATTAAGCCCTTACTATATGCCAAATACTGTGCCAAGCGCTGGGGTAGATATAATCAGATCAGACAGGCCCTGTCCCACATGACACTCTCAGTCTGAGAGAGGGAACAGGTATCAAATCCCCATTTTACAGATGGGGAAGCCGAGGCACAGAGAAGTTAGGTGATTTGACCGAGGTCACATAGTCAAAAGTAGTGAAGCTGGGATTAGAACCCAAGCTCTTTGACTGCCAGTCCTGTGCTCTATCCATTAGGTCATGCTGCATCTCGGCAGAGGCGCTGACTCTGGGGAAGTGGCAGTACAGGAGCAGTTTGCCTTCTCACTTATTTTGGGACTACTGTTTCTGCTCTATTTCTTGAGGGGCTCCCTAGACATGTCTCCCCACCTGGTAGCCCTGCCAGCAGCATGCTGCCATAAAGTGGTGCTTCTCTTTGGAGTACTTACACTGGTTGAAAATCTCCAATCAGAGGTGCTAGTAAGTGAACTTTACTCATGACTCTTTTAAGGTAAATCTACTTAGAAAATTGTAGAAGATTTGGAAAGGAGATTGGCAGGGAGGAGACGAATCCCTATACCAATTTCACCAGCCATCACTACGTTAAAAGGAGTAAATTGGGTTTGTTGGCCTTTTAGTTAATTGGTATATGTAGGTGATTGTACCAAAAAATGCTTCTTTTTAATGTAAAAGCAGCATTCTAGTCAGGCTCTCAGCACTTTCCTGAAGACATTTCAGGAAATGGACTGCCTGTGTAGCTCAGTAAGTTTCGTTTTCTGCAAAACTCAACTCCTTTTCCTTTTCCAACTGTTTCTCCAGCTAGCTATTAACTGGGCTACATGTATATCCAAATTGGCCCCATATTCACTCATGCATTTGAAATAACTAGTTTAAATCACAATAAAATTGCACCCCTGTGTTTCTGTATTCATTTTACTCAACCCTCCCACCATAGTCTCAGCACTTATTCAATGCTTGCTAGTGGATTACCTAGAGCTCTTCTACTCCAGTGATCATGTAAATCCTCCCTTCATTTTGAGAATTGTAGGTTCCAAGTACAGAAGACATTTTCATAATACCCATGTTATGGTTCTATTTTTCAGAAGTTTATTTTTCAACCATTTTAAAATCACACTAGGTGTTCGAGTTTTGTGCCTCATAGGTTGGTATAACGTGTGTGGAGTTTTTTTTTAAATGGAAGAGCTTTGGTCTTAGAGTTCACTCATCTTTTTTGTTTTTTGGGGGAGAGTGTATTGCAAAAATCAGAGGAAAAAAATCATTGCTCTTGCAGTAGACCATTTCATGAGTGTGATGAAGTAATTTTCCTGTATTTTGAAAGCACAAGTAGTCAACTAATTCCAGTTAGCTAAGTGTAGGTGGAGAAAAAATGATAATCAGAGATAAACCTCCAGGTTTCATGTTCTTAATTGTCTAGTATTGAGTGATAGCTAAATAAATGTTCTTTAGGGATGGGGGTAAGTTGCATTGTGGGGGGATTGTGTCTTTTGGATTTTATGGGTTTTAAAGCTACTGCAATTCAAGAACTTCATTTTTAATAATGAAATTTAGGTGGATTTATGTCCCTCTTATCAGACCTGAATGTGGAGCTTTTGATAATGAATAAGGGAGAGCAGTGGGAAAAGCATATGGTCAGCAGTGCACTCAAAAAGTAACCTGGAGGGCAGAGAAGTGTGCTATGTGGGGGTAGTCATATTTTCCAGATTCCTTTTTGTTTGCCTCTGAAATTATATAAACAAACCACAGGAGAAATTCCAGTCTGTCTTTTCTTTAAAAAAGGAAACAAAAAACTAAATTCCCCACCTGAAACCCAGACCAATGTCTCAGTCAAAGGTATTGAGCATTTACTATGTGCAGAGCACTGTACTGAGCACTTGGGAGAATACAAAAAAAATTGGTAGACGCATTCCCTAAAGCCCTCCCAGAGAGGGGAGTGTTAGATCTCTCACATTACCATCATTGAGAGGACTACCTTGAGGTGCAAAGCATGAGGAAATGACACCAGGACAGATGTCTGTCAGTGCCAACATGCAGTCAAATGAATTCCATTGCAAATTATATCAAATACTGAGGGTTACACGTATTAAAATATTAGAGCAGAAAATAGGTTGCTGCCCTGAAAAATGTGGGGACCAGATTCAGTGGGAATGGGAAATGGGAAAACTGACGGTTGCCAAAGTTATTGAAAGTGTCCTAAAACGTATTGTAAAAAAGGACCCAGACCCAAGTTGGAGCTGGGAAATAAAGGTGATATATATAAATTACAGATAGAGAGAACTATTAACAGATCATTGAATTTAAAAGCAAATTTTACATTTGTTAAAATGAATCTTGGGCTGTTTGTAGGAGAGGGGAGCATGGACTTCCACTGGTGGTAGGATCCCCAGGACTATGGTCAGAGGAAGCAGAAAGTGGGGAAGAGGAATAACTTTTCCCTCTCCTCCCCTGGTAGCAGTGGACCTTCTTACCAGGAAGCAGGATTTCAGGAGCAGAAATGGATAGCAGCAAAGGAGTATCTGTGAGCACTGCAGAGCCTGATGGATGTGGTCCATATGGGCCCATACAGACACCACCCGCTGGGATTTTCCTGGTGCCCTGGTGGGTTGGTTAATCAGAGCCTGCAGCCATCTGAACCACTCAGGCCTCTCCATAACCCTGTCTCTGAACTGGATCGTAGGGGAAGCAGGGAACTGGAGTCCCGTTTTCTGACCCCAGGATCAGAGTAACAAGCCTCTGGGGGCAGAAGGCCACCAATCAAGGCATCCCTTCCAGCAGTTATGGCCTTGGAGATGTTTAGGAGACTATTTTAAGTGTATTTTCTTGCCCATTTTGTTTGGGATTCTTGGAGGATCCCATCACCCAATCTCATCCCTGAAGTTGAAGAGCCTAGGTAGATGGAAAACCATGGTGCTGGTATTGCATATCGGCATATGCCAGCCAACCTTGAATACTGTATTTTGTGTATGCGAAAGCATATTCACTGGTTGCTGCAATTTAAATTTTCTGCCTTAGAAAACCTGTTTTATAGGAATGCTTGCTAATATTTGATGTAGGCAAGTTAATTAACCTTCTCATGTACTTTATCATGAAGTTATGGGCCATTGTTGAAAAGTAGCATGACCTAGTGGATAGGGCATGGGCCTGGAGAGTCAAAGGACCTGGGTTCTAATCCCAGCTTTGCCAATTGCTTGCTGCGTGACTTTGGGCAAGGTAATTAATTTCTCTGTGCCTCAGTTTCCCCAACTGTGTAGTCTCTTTAGACTGTGAACTTGTGGGCAGGTAATGTGTCTATCATCTCTGTTGTAGTATACTCTCCCAAGTGCTTAGTACAGTGCACTGCACACAGTAAGCACTCAAATACCATTGTTGCATTTACTGCAGTGTTTAGAAAATTTAACAGATCTGACAGTGACAATAATGTGGTAAGATACCACAGATTTTTCCATAGTAGGCCACTTCAATTATTTTATTAAATCAGGATGAGTCTCCAATCCAGCTGTAATTGAAGCATTTCTAAGTATACTTCCGTTTGGATTAGGATTTGGATTAGGCTGCTTCATTTATATTCAGTAGCTAAAATTCACCCTTTATCAAAATTCCTTAATGTACTCTGGAGAAATTTCAGGAATAGCCATTTGTTATTTTAACTATTTCCCATTTGAGAAGGCAAAGAGTATTTGTAATATCACTTGATACACTTAATTGCAACATTCTCTCATTGTTTAGATACCTGAAAAGTCAGGTTTTGAAAATATGTTGAATATTTATATTCATTGCTACTTTACACCAATTTTCTTATAATGCAGGAAATGTGTTCTTGCAGAGTCCTAAATTAAATTCATGTTATAATACATGTGCTTGTAAATCCTTGCAAAACTATTTCTTCAGAGACTGTCAGAAGAGCTTTCTCTAATTCTGCCAAAACTAAAGGTGCCTTTTTCATGCCACTAAATTGCCATGGACAGCAGGAGTCTATGCATTCTTAAATTGTCCCATGTATCTATTGTGTATTTTGGGGGTAGGGGTGTGCAGGGGGAACTTAGAGCTTGGTTTGTGTGCCACTTGCGACCATTTGTTCTCATGTATTCTCTGTTAGAAGCTTGGTAAGTCTGAAGTAGGTAATTTAGCACTCTTCCATTGGGGGCAAATGGTATTAGCGAAGAAGGTTTTTTCTGTTAACAGAAGCATCCTAATGTGTGATTGGGTGAAACTATATCTCGATAGATTAGCAGGCTTTTGATATGGCTTCTATTTGGATAAGTAGAACTTAAGAAAATGTGATGTTAGCAAAGATTCTAGACCCAGAAATGAATCTTAGTGTTTCAACTAAACTACAAAACTTTGACTTCCAAAATGGAATTACAACTTCCTGAAGCAAACCCAACAGCCACTCTCAGCATTCATGTAGTATTCCTATCCTCGACATTTCTGTATGTATGCATTTCTTTGTGTACTCATTTATTCAACTCTTTCATTCTGATATATTGATATGTCATATTCTTGTTCATGCTGTCGTTATTTGTAAGTAATTTTGGTCTGCCTCCTCTGTTAGGCTATAACAGGTATTTTGCTTCTGTTGTACTTTCCCAAGTGCTTACACAGTGCTTTGCACTCAGTAGATAAATACAATTTCTTTTGTTTAACAGGAGCTATCACTTCTGAAACAATGATGAAGATTCTTCGAGATAAAGAAAGCGGCATTAATATGGAGGGAGGATTTCTTACCACTGGAAGCATGGTGTCCATATTACCTCAGGATCCTGCCCTCCCTTGTATTCATTTCTTCACAGGAACTCCTGATCCTGACAGGTGAGATTACACTCTTATCAAAGGAACTTGGACATGGGTTCTAATCCCGGATCTGCCACTTGTCTGCTGTGGGCAAGTCACTTAACTTCTCTGTGCCTGTTACCTAATCTGTAAAATGGGGATTAAAAGTGTGAGCCCCATGTGGGACAACTTGAATACCCTGTATCTACCTCAGTGCTTAGAACAATGCTTGGCACATTGTAAGCACTTAAATACCATGATAATAATTATACTAATTGCATTTCAGTTTTTAATAATAATGTTGGTATTTGTAAAGCACTTACTATGTGCAGAGCACTGTTCTAAGCGCTGGATGAGTAGTAAACAGTGACCCAATATGAAGAATATGATTCTAGATTACAGTGTTATGCTCTTCCTTTGGAGCAAGTTTAACCCTTACTATTAATGGAGGTTCTCAGTTCAAGGGAAGAATGGCTTCCAAGGAATTTAAACTTTCTAGAGGAAGTGGTTGGGGAAAATGGAGATAAAATAAAAGATAGATGTAAACTAAGATTTTTGATGTGCAGGTCTGTTTTCAAGCCTTTCATTTTTGTGCCAAATATTACTCAGCTGCGAGGAAGTAGCTCACCAACATTTGGCCCCAATGATCCAGTGAAAAAGCCATGTTTTCAGTCTAAACCAGATAGAAGACACCAGCTATACCAAAACCATGAACGTGCAGTAATGGTGATAGAAACACAAAAGGTATGGAGATAAAATGTCTGTTTCCCTGTGAGAGTAAGCTCCTTGTAGGATGGGATCCTGTTTTATGCCTTTCTCAATGGGTATTTGGGGGAGGAACTCTATGGTTGTCCATCACAAAGGAAGATCCTAACCTTCCCATCAGTGTAAGAAGGGGCTAAGGGCTTACAGGTTGGAGCCAGGTCTGCAGGAGCAGACTTTTCCAGCACCAGGAGAGAGGGAGCAGTGCTCATTTCTCCACCCAGGATCACCCCTTACTGTGATGCAAAAAGGTCAGGTGTAGTTTCTCCTTTCTTTGCAATTTCTTTGCCACTTTCAACAGGATTTTGTAGCACGTTTGAACTGTACGCTGCTCTCAAAGCCTGAACATAATTACAGCACAATCGAAACAGGGCAACAGCTGGAATGGCCTAGGGGATGCAGAGGAGGCTTTTTAGCATAAGGAAGGAGCATCTGAGAGGGGATGGGGTCAAAGGCAGTGTGGGGTCAGTGGACAGCCCAAGTCCCCTGTAGCTTTTGCTTTAGTGCACCAGGGGAGCACTTCCTCACTAGCAAAAAGAAACATCTTAGATGCTTGAGGGAAATGGGGGGACAGCTAGTGAATGCTGTTTTGCCATGTTTGCATAATATTTTTATTTTTATGTTTACAAATACTTTAGGAGAAAGGGAGAAAGATCCTGAAAGAGCAGAGGACCCTGGAGAAAGAGAAACTCAAGGAGATGGAATTAGTTCTTCAACACAAACCTCTTCCTGGTGACCAAGCTAAGAATCTGTTTTCTCATTGTGTACAAAAGGAAATAGAAATATATAAATCAAATGTACAGTTAGAATAATGTTCCCTGGTCAGAATTCTTAAAGGCAGAGTCCAGAGCATGTTTTAGCTTTTTCACAAAATTTGGGTGAATGAAATTTAATGTAGATTCCCCCCAATTGGCTTTTTGTTTAAATTGGAACAATCCATCAGTGGTATTTATTGAAGTGGTAGATATGTTCCCTGCCCACAAGGAGCTTACATTCTACAGGGACAGAAAATATAAATTGTGGAGATATACATAGGTGATCATCAAGAAATATTTTTTGGCTGGGTCATTGTACAATAATTATAATAATACTTTAAGCACCTTTTTTTCCAATTAGTTGAGAACGCTAGCTTTCAAATAGCCAGGTTCATTTTTTTCATGGAAAAATGTAGTAGTCTCATTTGTAATGCAGTTTGATTAAGTAAACTATCTTTAGCATAGGCATGTAAAGTCTTTCAGTGAGTCACTGGAGTTTAAGGCAGCCCTTTTACATTGATTTTTAAATTACCAGAGTTAACATTGTTCTGGTTGGTTGTGCTCAACCACTAGAACTAAGACAAATGTTAAACCCTGAGCATTCTGCTCCAGGATTTTTTTTTAAATAATTTTGTAACAACTTTTTCACAGTTCTTGGTGTAAGTACCACTGCCAGGTAGGAGAATGACTTTCTTCCCAATTCATTTTTGGTGATGAAGAGGCATGATACAAGGTGATTCTGTACCTGAGTAGCTCTTTCAGTTCAAATTTCTTTGTTCATTGGTAGGTAGAGAGCTGCTTCACTGTCCTTTTCTTTGTGGGACTTGCATGTCATGATTAGTCTATATAAATAATTTAGTCATTTGGGAAAAAAAAATAACCTATCCACAGCACTTAGGGCAGAAAGGCTATGTAAAATTGTATTTAAGACTTCAGATGAGAAATATATCTTTCAGCTAATTAAAATCTAATTGTTACAAAAATCTACAAAAAACATGTATGGTTTGCAGTCTGTGCTTTAGTCCATTTGTAATACAGAAAGGATCCAGTAGAAACAGATTTGGAAGAAAGTAGAAGTCAGTGTTATGGAACCCTGCTGCTGGTTTGTTCTCCTGAGAACCAGGTACCATCCCTTAAGTAGTACTGGGAAAGATACTGCAGTAGTTACCTTAATAATTGCATAATTTAACAACCAAAGGCAATCACAACTATTCAGCAACACAAGGTAAGGTACTATGGCTTTATTGAGAAAGTAAGATTCTCTCCATTAGTATATCCTTAGTAATTTCAAAAACCTGTTATAACAAAAGTGCTCTGAAGCCATGGGTTGCCAGGATCCACAGCTTTCTGCAGAAAAAGATGCAAGTTGTTTGTTTCCCTTTGTGCATATAATGAACCACATGCACTAAGATCTGTACAAAAGCAAAAAACAAGCTTAAATATGAGATTCTTGCATGCATGTGGTAAAGCATTTCAAATATTACTGTAAACTAATTGTAACTGGCATAGCATTTTGTTTCTCACCCTAAAAACAAACTCCTGAGCATTGTTAGTTAATACAGACATCATTTAAACTCAAACATTAAGACAAGACTGTCATAAGGAAATAATAAAATTAACCATTAGTCTGACAGTACCTGCTGTGACACTTATGGAGATCTTCAAAGGGCAGGAAAACGGAATATTCACTGTACCACAGAAGGTAAATAACTGGTTCAGGTGTGGTAGAGCTAATTCTTTTGAGTTGATACTGTCTGAAGTACATGTTTTCTCCTCTCACTGATTCACAGATTAAAACAGGAGAACCCTAAATCAAAACAATTCCTCTCCACATTTTAAGTGATAGGCTTAAATAGGTTGGGGAGGGCTGCACACTGTCAGTTTTCCCCACTGAGTGGAGCATAGAGCACACATCTATATTACAGATCCATAAAATCCATTCGTTCCCAGTTGTACATCAACTATCCAGTTAGGTAATTTAAAGCAACAGGTTTCTTGGGGTTCCCTTTGCAGTTCCATCATTAAAAACAACTAAACAAGTCAATGATTAAAAAAAACAAACAAAAAACAACACTCTGACCTACTTAGTAATGAGTAGTATAATACTATATAAATTTAGTCTTGAATGTCCTTCAAAATTCATCAGCCTCCTTTGTCTGTTTTAGGTCTTGATGGCAGGAGAGTGGAGAGGGGGATGAAGGCTCAATTTCTATCCTCCTGGAGGACATGCTACAGTCAGCAGCCTTTGGGCTTGGGGTGGGGCTCTTTTGCAGAAAGCGGTAGAACAGGTAATCATCTCGAAATTCAAATTCATTAGTAATGTGCTGGACGACTCCCCCTTGCACTAGCCTGTCTCCGTAGATCACAGCTTCCCCCCGGTCGGAGGCAAGGCCAACTTCAATGAGCCAGTTGACCAGATCGCAGCCACAGAAGGTCCCAGCAGAGGTCTTGGCGCCACACCTGTATGTCAAAGGAATGATTCACCCAAAGGTTCTGTAAATCTGGCATCAGCACTGTATGGCAGGGGGCAGGCGAGGGAAGGTGGGGAAACAAGGAAAGACAGCATGGGAGTTAAAAAGTATGATAGAAGAAAAGAAATGCAGGCATGTATTTTAAGGGTTTGCTTACCTGCATCACAGGGAGAAAAATAAGCATGGATGCGTGACTAAGAAGATAATTGTTCTAGTGAACTGCAATGGGAATGTTAACATGCAATCTCTCTTAAGGATAGTCTTCAAATACTTAATATTAATGTGCCGGGGAAGGCATTCTGCTTGAACTGCAGTATGGTAAATTTTGCAATTTCAGTGTCCATTAAAATTTTATAAATTCTTAGCAATACAATTAAATTGCACTTAATCTGCACATGGGGACCTTCATCATCTCCCTCCTTCCAGTAAAATGAAATTTGTACTACTACAGTGAAAAAAGGGAGATATGTGCCTTTTAGAATACACATTTCTGACTTTATATCTCTTCTTCCAACCACAGGGTTCCAGAAGCCTAAGCAAACAAATAAGGTTAACTTAGACAAATCCGTTAGGGCCAATTGAATGATTTAAATTTTAATACCCACAAGTGATGCATTGTAATGAATGCATCAAAGAACCAATCTATTATGGAGCTTAACAGCAGGAAATATTGGTTCAAGATCAAAGCAAAATGAGAGAAAAATGAAGGGGAGCCAATGATGAGGGTTTGTGGAGCACAAATCACAAATGAAAATCGAAGATAACATACATCTAGATTATAATTTGAAAAAGAAGCAAACGTGCACTAGGGCTTTGCCTCAAGGGAACACTGGGGCCCTACCCCATCTTTCCTTGTATAATAGGTATCTGTGCAGGTTCTTGGAAAACTGTAAACAGTTCCAAATATACTGGAGTCTGACCCACTAAGAGCAATGATTAGACTCAACCTCTAAAATCTGGGTTTCAGGGCTCTTAGAGATCCTGGCTGGAACTCCCAGGTGCAAACAGCTTTTTTGTACCAACTCAAAAAACTGACCTTTGTTGGCTTGAGACTGTGTCCCCCAGAAAGGGGATAGGGCAGACTGGAATCACTGGCCAACCTAGCTGCAGTGCTTCTGCCACCTGGAACTGCTAGGCCATTCTCCTCCCTGCAAGTCTCCGGCTTAATGCTCTTCTGGGCTTGAAGGGAGAGAAGAATCCACCAAGTCTTACCTGCCTCAGTGAGGTCAGGGGAAAAAAGCCCTTGCTTGTTTAAACAGACTCCACAGGTTGCTGAACCCATAGGATAAAATTTATAACTGATTTAGAAATGACCTGGGGTCAGACTCCAACCTTAAGTGCTTCTACACTCTACTTTTTTCCTTTCACATTAACCACAGTATCTGCATGACAGTACCCCGTCTGTCCCAGAGTAAGAGTTCATCTCCAGCTAGCATTCCACTCGAAATTACAACAGAGGGATTAGCATAATTGTTCCCGGTGGAAATTGTGCTAGCCCAGACTGAAGATTGAGAGATAAAGATCAGCAGCAGAGTAACTCACTTTGGTAAGAAAGATAAGATGTCGCCCCCTATTGACTGTAAACCCGTCAATGGGCAGGGATTGTCTCTATCTGTTGCCGAATTGTACATTCCAAGCAATTAGTACAGTGCTCTGCACATAGTAAGCACTCAATAAATACTATTGAATGAATGAATGTAAAGCAGCTTGGCCTGCACAGAGTCTGAAGACCTGGGTTCTAATCCCAGCTCTGCCACTGTATGACCTTGGGTAAGTCATTTAACTTTTCAGTATCCCAGTTTCCTCATAGGTAAAATGGGGATGAAGACTGTGAGCCCTAAGTGGAACAAGCTGATTACCCTGTATCTACCCCAGTGCCTAGAACAGTGCTTGGCACATAGTAAGTGCTTAACAAATATCAACATTATTACTATTATCTGTAAAATGGGGATTAAAGCCTATTTCCCCCCACTTAGACTGTTAGCCCCAGGCGAGGCAGTAGCTGTGTTCAACTTGATAATCTTGTATCTATCCCAGCACTTAAATACTATAATAATAAGCAGAAGTTAGTGCATGTTTACGCTTTATCATTTCTAAAAGTGGTGTCAAAGGTCTGAGAGGTAATATTCTAAAATGTTTTGGTTCATTAGAATGATGAAGTCTCCACCTAGTAGTAAATGTTTTTTTATGAGACCAGGAATTTTACATCTGATTTTAGCATCCAAATCAAATTGGCCATGGGTATGACTCTTAAGGCTCTGTTAAAAGTAGGAAAAAAAAAACACCTAACCCCAAATTTTGGGACCATTTAGGCTTCCACATGAGAAGCTGCACGGTCTAGTGGAAAGAGCACAGGCCTGGGTATGCTGTCCTATGCCTGCTATTGACCATGAATAGGTAGGTCACAACTTCTGTATCTCAGTTTCCTCATCTGTAAAATGGAGGTTCATTACCTGGTTTCCTACCTGCTTAGACTGTGGGACAGGTTCTGGATATAACCTGATTACCTTGTGTGTATCCCAGTGCTTGGCTCATAGCATTTAAATACCACAATTATTAATCCATAGAAATATTTGGCCTGGGAGCAAATATCCACCATAGACACAGCTCTCCAAACTGACACAAGACATCTCTTTGCTGACATTTTACTCACCTCCTTTCCTTGACAATACTTCGGACACAGAGATCACGATGATAATGAACAAACTGTTGACAAGTCATCCTAATTTCTTCTGGAATTGGGGAGTCTCTGTGTTCTGCTGCTTCTCTATTATTCCAGAAAAATTCAAGTCTGAAACAACATAGTTGAACAAGAGACTGTTTATAAGGAAAGCTGCTAAACACAATTCAGAGGAAAATTCTCCCCCAAAAGAATAACTCTCAAAAACATCTACCATTCTACACTCACACATAATATTCACTAAGATAGCCTTTAGGTAAGGTAATATTTCTGACCAAGTTCATGAAGTGAGATAACCAAAATATGTGGGTTTTTTGGGGGGGGAGGGGCAAAAAGCATCATCTTATGCTAGAATATTGTTAGGGAATTAGGGGATATATAACAACATGAGCACACCCAGGTGTCAGAAGAAACAACCTGTGTGCATGTACACTGTCAAAAACATATGAGTACCTAAGTGAGGGTTTTCCTTATGGCAACGTTTTGCAAGAACGATTAAGTGTAGTGGGGTTTCTACCAACTTTACAAATTCATAATCTGTAAAGAGCCGGAATCCAGAATTGTGAGAAGCAGTGTGGTCTAGTGACTAGAGCATGGGCCTGGGAGTAGGAAGGACCTGGGTTCTACTCCCCCTCCATCACTTGTCTGCTGTGTGACTTAAGCAAGTCACTTCTCTGTGGCTGAGTTACCTCATCTGGAAAATGGGGATCAATATCGCAAGTCCCATGTGGGATCTGGACTTTGTCCAACCTTATTAGCTTGTATCTGCTCCAGTACTTCAAACAGTGTCTGGCACGGAAGTGTTAATGAATACCATTAAAAAAACAAAAAACCCAAGTGTTTAATGCTTCTGGGCATGCTGACTTTGGTACCACTTCAATGATGAATGACTGCATCCTAACATCAGAGCTACTGATAATTTCATCTCATCAATGTAAACAGTTTCAGCAGATAGAATATAGTTTTTGAATGCTAAAACAACCACCCTCTAGCATTTCTGAAGCCTACAACGTGCATTTGGGATCATTTTGTAGCAAAGACAAAACTGCTAAAGGTAGGACCTTACAAGTGGCCTAGTGGAAAGGGTGCAAAATCTGGGAGGGTCAGGAGATCCAGTTTAGAGTCCCTGATCTGCCACTGGCCTGCTGTGTGATCTAAAGCAAGGAAAATGGGGGAGGAAATAGGTTGTGGGACAGGAACTGTGACTTGAGCTCAAGATAATTGCTTAATAAATGACTTCAATAATTCATTAATTGAGGAAAATGAGGGAGTGCTACTTTTCCAAGACCTGGAAGACACATTACCCTTTTGCCCTTACTGGTATGTAGTTCAGGGAATCAAAGTCAAAGTGAACAGGGTTACCAAAATGACCAACCAAAATCAAGAATTGAAATTAGAAAGGGGAGCAGATGAGCTACTTCATAACTAGATCTGATGCCTACCCCACATTTAGGCTCTGAGATAGTACCTCTATCTTGGGGGAAATTGGAAACTCTTTTGAAAAAAACACGACAGACTTCTGGCTTTCTACCACATATGCTTCTCTAAAATATACTTTTTGTATTCAGTAGGAGCTCTTACCCAAATCTACATTACATGCTGTATTTATAATGGCTACCCCAGCACTTTCTCCGCAATTATTTACTAGAAATATGTAAGTTAGCAGATGGTGTAATTTCCATAATGATCAATGCTCCTTCAGTATATAAAGGTTTAAAATGATATTTTGGGGGAATAACCTTACCATGAATGCTGACAAAATACATGTTTTCAAAGACTGAATTTACCTTCTTTTGAAGGGCAGAATGATTAAATGTTTATCTAATCCAAAGATTCCAAAGGAAATAAAACCCTGGAAAAAATGATACACAAACAAATTCAGGAATAAAATTAAAGCCATTGCTCGAGCAAAGTCACTGAATTCAGTGCTTGCGCTAAGACAGCTAATGTTCAGAACAATATTGCAGTGGAAACCAAAAGATTGTCATGCTAACTTTCCAAATCCTGAGGCAGATTGACCCTGTGCTGTTTCAACTTCTCATCCTGCAGATTATGCAAGGAGGCCACAGACATTTGAGGGGTGAGGTCACTTTTCCAGAGGGTTCTGAGGGCCACAAAGGCAAGCACTGCTTCTTTCCATCATACTAGTCCCCAGTGTTTTGGCACTGCAAAGCCTCAAATAATGCTCTTGATGACGAGGTTGGGCGGCATATGAGGACTGGAAAGTGGGAAGAACGGGAAGTTTAGTGACTACTTCTCTGCTGCTTTCTCCTCCTGAAGTAGCAGGGAAGAAGAATTTTTTGGTTCAGATGGGGCTACAACAAGGCCTACACTGCCCCTGACTTGGAGGCTCATCCCCACCTCTGAATAGTACAGCTATATGGGAAGACATTTGGCTGTCAGTTTGCATCCCTCAGTCCCCAAAGCCTTCGCACCTACCCTCTTCCTCTCTACTTCTAACCGTGACATTTTGCGTATGTAACCAGGAGATGCTTATCCTAACTACTCTACCACCACAACTTCCAATTGATCATCTTAAGATAGAAGAAATCGATTTAACACAACTATGAGCCCCTATGCAAAAAACCCAGCAAAGGTTGTATAGGCAAGTGGAAGATATTGCAAAGGCCATGGGTTAGAGATTTCTTCTCATTTTAAATGCAGGCACATCAGGAATTCCACAGGAAGAATTAACTTAATTGCTGTCAACCTCTTTTAGCCATGTCACCATAACTTTTTTACACGAATCCTTTTTCAAATATTTCCATATATTTATATTCTAATAGGTTGTGTCTGAATTAAAGGCACAGACAATGTGTCCCTAAATGACAGTGCTAGCTCTGGTGTCAAAACAATTTCATGTCTTGCATCCATCACCATAGTTCCCTTGAAAACAGCAATAGGGGATTCCCTGACTCCTAGCAAAAAGGAGAACAGTGGAAAGGAAATTTTAATTCTTTTTTTCCTCCTCAATGAACTGGACAATTTCTGAAATCACTTATTAAATGTAGGGTGATGAAAGCTTAAATAAGCCTAAAGGACAATGTCACAGGTTGTAATTATTGTAGTTTCACCAATGCTTTGTTTTTTACTTTAGGCATGGACGTTCCAGAACCATCTAAAGCCCACGAAGAGTTAGTCCACAGTTCTCATGAACAGAAGTGGGTCAGTTGACAGATACGAGATACCATGATGGGAGGGGAAACTATTGCAGACACTCAGTATTTTGCATGTTAGAAACATGTCTTTGAATCTCTATTTCCAAGACAACAGGCTTGGCATCTGCTGATTCTCAGGAAATGCATGGGAGGGTTTAGGCAGCGTGGCCTAGTGGAAGGAACACAAGACTGGAGATTGGATTCCAGTTCCACTTTGATACTTGCCTACTGTCTGACCTTGGACGAGTCACTTAACTTGTCTAGCCTCAGTTTCCTCATATGTAAAATGGGTAAAATACCTATTCTCCCTCCCTTTTAGACCATTGAGCCTGTGTGGGGCAGAGAATGTGTTCAATCTGATCACCATGGCTCAACCCCGGAACTTTACACAGTACTTGGCACAGAGTAAATACTTAATAAATACCACCACCATTGTGAAGGAAGGTCAATCTTAGGATTCCCCCACCTCTGCTTCATTCCCTATTCTGGCCAAAGTCAATTTCGTATTTCTGGCCTAAAATGCTTGCAAGTACTAGGCCTGCAGTCTGGTGACATATTAACACTCGAATACCAGCTGTCATGTACACCCATGGGCTAAACAAACATACAGTACTCTCATAAAGTCCTTGTTAAATACCTGGCCGAAGTTAAATACTGCACAAAAAAATTGTAACTCAACATAAAGTCTTCCAGGTTCCTGGTTGAACAGCCACCACAAACAACTGGAAAGGTTCTGTAAATAAAAAAAATCACCATATTAAAATAAGTTAGTCATTTCTGTCCTCAACAGTACACTAAATTGACACATGTAAGTAATGCAAGGAAAAGTGGAAGACAAAGGCAAGAGCACAGAAAAATATTTTTTTCCAACAGTCTTTAACCATGTCATAAATGTAAGTGCCTATTTTGATCTGCTCAGAAGCAGCAAGATATGAACCAAAGAGCGGGGTCTTCTATCACCACACTGGCCAAAGCCTGGTACCAGTCGCCATTCTGAGCTACAACTGTAATTAAAATACCACATAATGAGTGAAGTAATCAGACACAAAAACAGCAGGTTGTGCAGAGGGTCTTGACTATTTTTTTTTTGGTTTCCCCCAAAAACAGACAGGTAAAATGGTGTGGTCTGGTGTTCCCATCCTGTAATTAGGGAGGAATGCCAAAAGGGTCCTCCTCTAAATTAGCCAATTTATCTCCCTGCCCTTGGCATCTAAGCCACCCCAAATAGGTATCTATATTATTACAATCTTTCAGGAAGGCTAGATTTAAACCACCAACTACTTTATTGGTTCTTTCTGGACAAATTCCAGATTCTACAGGCTCAGCACACCAAGTGAATCAATGATCCCAATCAAGACAAGCAGCTAGCCACACCTGCACATCAGTGTTTGAGACCTACCTGATGTCTTCTTTTCTTGCATCTCAGGGCCAGTGCTAATTTAAGATTGAAGGCTCCAAGGCTGCTTTGCCTCCCCACCCCCAAAGGCAGCAATTAGGTTTCCCCAGAATGACTACATCACACTCCTGCTAGATGTTTAAAAGGAAATTATCCAAACACAAAATTAGAAATCACAGTTACAGCAAACAGCCGACAACGAGGAGTAAGCACAGCACGACGTGTCTGGCCAGTTTGTTTTATCTCCGCTCTGGTAGAAACTGCTCTTCCCTCCTGGGCTAAGATGCAGCTCTGAGAGTTGCACCGACCTCACGCAGTGATCAGCTGAAAAACATGAAAGCACAGCAATTTGTAATCAGGGACTTTTTATTTCAGCGGATTTAAAGTTCTTGATGACTTCCTATGGAAACTCACGTGCACAAAGCCAGCCTATGACTATCAGGCCTTTTTCCTCCCATAGTCTGGCAAGTGTAGATTCAGCCTTCGGTTGATAGAGGGCAAGTGGTTTGGCACTGCTGCCCAGATCTTGGGGTTCGGAAAATGTACCTGCCTTCCAAAATAGGCAGCAGGAAAGTTTCAATATTATGTTCCCGTAATAAGGAATCGTTCAAAGGCATCTTAAGAATGAAGGTGAATGAACGGCTATGGGAAGAAAAATAGTGTAGGCCTGACCGAACATGTGTTTTATTTCAAAAATCAGTTTAATCAAATAAAAATGCTTTACAACAAAAATTACATCATCAGAATCAAAGAAAGAATAGTCCAAATGCACTACCCACTCAGGGCAGTGGCATTTTACAAGCCACACATCCTGAACAACTGAAACATTCTCACATTGCCAGATGACATTATGATGCTCACAGTCTCAATTAGCTATTTGCAAATGGATCAAACCCCATTACAACAAGCCACAACTGGGATGGGCTCTGAGACTAAAAGGGATTGTAAATGCTTAAGAATCTCAACATGACATCTATACCTCAATCAACACACTCAAGTCCTCTCAGATCTGAGGGAGAAACACTCTATTGGAAAACAGAATATCTGGCCCGATAGAATGGAACAGCTGCTGCTTGGGTGAAGTCATCTTCATTTTATGCTGGAATAAACTTTATACATAAAGTTCCTTTCCAGCATATATGTAATACAATCCTATCGGATCAACTCCATATGTAATTGCAGGAAGTTTCTTTTCAGAAGTTATTGCCCTCCAAACTAAGTGGAATTTCTGAACTTTTTCAAGCTGCTGTGAAGTGGGATATTGATATGACATGAAATGCTAATCATACTTGGGCTATTTTTCAGGAGAGGGCCCAATGGGGCCCAGTATTATAGCCAGCAGAGAGGGCTAAAAAGCAAGCTTAAAGAAACAGCTTTAATACATTTTCCTATTGCACCCACACTGCCCGCTGTGCAACTGACGTGCTGACGTGCTTGGCTGGCTTACATCTTCTTCACAGACTGGAACCCTTAGTCCCACAGTCCCATTTAAGACATGGTGCATAAAGCACAGGGTCCCTCTTCCACTCACCTGGGGCAGAAGGTGTAACTAATGAAGATAGAATGAAGAGAAGAAACGAGTCCTGAAACTAAAGGGACAGACCACTGAATTCAAGACTGTTCTCAGGCTGGGATTCTTTGAAGAGCTCAGTGGTCATTTTGACAGGGAAAAGTGAAGATGCTGTAGAGACATGCCGGGGTTGGCGGGGAAAGGGGCGGGCGCGCAGCGGGCTTGGGGTAGGGGGAAAAGCCTCTAAGGTTTGGTCCAGTGCCATGAAGGATCCTTGCAGAGAAGAAGCAAGTCACAATAACACAAAAATTTTTTTTTGACCTAACAGAAACGTCAGATTATAGTTTGGAAGGTCAAGCCTCGGCATGCACCAGTGAGCATGCAGCAAAAAACTCGACCTGACCCTTGTATCATTTCATAAAGTAGGTGCATTACTGTTGGACCAGGGAAGAATTCTTCTCAGACTTCAGGAGACCTGAGTTCTAATTCCGATTCTCCCTGTAGCTGGTGAACATGGGCAAATGCCACATAAACACTTTGCAGCAGGGTGCTGCACCCCTGCCCATCTACTTGCTTGTACTCTGTGACCCAATGGGGGGATAACAATAGTAATAATGTTATTTGTTAAGCGCTTACTATGTGCAGAGCACTGTTCTAAGCACTGGGGTAGATACAGGGTAATCAGGTTGTCCCGCATAAGGCTCACAGGCTTCATCCCCATTTTACAGGTGAGGGAACTGAGGCACAGAGAAGTAAAGTGACTTGCCCAGTCAGCTAACAGGTGGCAGTCCGGAAATTCGAACCCATGACCTCTGGCTCCCAAGCCCGTGCTCTTTACACTGAACCACGCTGCTTCTCAGAATGACAAGGAGGGATGAGAGACTGGTGAAAAATGCAAGCCAAAAGCACTATCATTACTTCCTCTGTGCAGGTTCTTAGGACTGAGGCTCATCTGCCATTCTTGATGGGCGGCTCCAACCTCACCAACATCATAATAATAATAAGAATGGTGGCATTTGTTAAGCGCTATGTGCAAAGCACTGTTCTAAGCGCTGGGAGGATACAAGGTGATCAGATTATCCCATGTGGGGCTCACAGTTTTAATCCCCATTTTATAGATGAGGTAACTGAGGAACAGAAAAATTAAGTGACTTGCCCAAAGTCACACAGCTCACAAGTGGCAGAGGCGAGATTAGAACCCATGACCTTTGACTCCCAAGCTCGGGCTCTTTCCACTGAGCCAAACTGCTTCTCTACTGAGCCTGAACCAGCTGCAGAATGGATTTGTCACACCAGGTCACCTTTGGCACTCCTTTCTCTAATTCCTAATTCTGAGGAAACACTCAGAATTAGGAGCCCAGGGTTTGACTCTAAGACTTAGTCTTATCCTCTGTGCCAGTGGGAATCATTTGCTGAACTCACATGACCCAAGAAACTTGGCAACTTGGTAGTATTTGGTAAGAGACTACAATCTGTCAGTCAGCATTAATAAGCGTATGAAATCATGCCCGTCAAAAGATAAAGTTAGGAGCTATTAATTGACTTATTTGAAGAGAATGAAACCAGAATCACTTAGTCTTGTGGTAGAGGAAACAGAAATCAGCAACCAGCCTGTAAATGAAACCACTGTATCTGGTGTAAGATATTCCCAAGCATTTACAGACACAGATTCAGAAAACCCTTACAGGACAGTGAGAGTCATTTACAGTTTAGAAACATCTTGCAGTGTGTGTATGTTGCCCAAAAAGAATCACTATCCCAAGTCCCGGATATCCAGGGAAGGACCCACTTCCTTTATTATTTTCATTTGAGCAGCAAAGTTCCTAAATTAGCTCTCATCCCACTTCTCTTGTTTCTGGAAATACACGGAGTGGGAGAATACAAAATAATTCCCACGTCCCACTCACGATGCACACTGTGAACAAGATTCATCAAATGTATTTTTACTGGACACTGTTTGGTGTGTTCCTTCATTCAATCCCTGAGCACACTGCTGCAGCAAATGAAAGAATTAATGTTCAACTGAAGTGTCTGTCTTACTTCTGGGGAACATGGCTAATTTACCTGTCTCAAAGGAAGGAGTCACGGGTTCGCCCATGCTTGCGCTTGCTACCGGTTCTGCCGCTGAACAGCACAATCCACCGCTTCCCACAGAACAGGAGCAGCAACCTGGGGAGATACAAAGGGCAAGGTCAGGGTGCTACCACTTGCAAAAAAAAAGTCCAAGGTTTAATGGTAATTATTCAATGTGGAAAAATCACCCCAGGCTAGATAAAAGTTTCTGCTTCTCTAATAGCATTCAAATATGAATATGGACTATCGTTATGTAAGTACTGTGTAACTGATAGGTTTCTGTCCAGCTGGTTTTACTGCTTAACAGTTGAACTATAACATGCAGAAATACTGGCAAAAATTATAGAATTCCACAAGAAAACCCTATATTCCCTATCCTGTTATCAACTCCCAAAGCTGACTTTACCTGAGCTCATGACACCCAATGACCCAATCCAACAAGGAACTGATCACTGAACATATGGGTTCTGGCCACATGTTTCCAAAGGCCAATAACCACAATTTCTTTCTGCTGCTTAGAAGCAGCTCAAGGCTGCAACTCAAATTGATTGTAAAAAAACAAAACAAAACAACCCCACACATTTCAACAGCTTTAAAGCTCCTTACACATTCATTCGAAACAACAATCGGATTGGAAAAAAATATTTTAAAGAAAACAATAGCAACCTATGTAACCCTTACAAAATCTTACTTGTTCCAAATAAAAACAATACTGCTGGGACTCTGTGCCTATGCAGGTTGAAGCTGATTTGGGAGTAAGGGCTTGGCACAGTCGGCACCCAGCCTTGGCTGTACAGGACCTGAACTGGTAGGGTTGGATTAGGGTCAGCAGTAATAATTACAGTATTTATTGAGCACCTCAGTGCAGTGCATCATACCAAGGACTTGGGAGATACAAATGAAGCACAAGTCACGCTCCCTGTCCCCAAAGAGCTTACATTCTAACTGGGGAGACAGAGAAATGTTGAGTATGCATAGAAACACACACTAAAGTTCTAGAAATGGACAGAAGAAATACCTGAGTACCAAAGGAAGCTGAAGAGCTAAGAACTGGAGTACTGATAATTAGTTGGGGAAGGCTTGTTGGAGGAGGTGGGGCACACTGCTTTTTCCTGATTTTAACCTCCTGTTACTATATTTAAAGAGGATTATACCCATGATTTTTCACTTCATGTTTAAAATTGCAATACATTTCTCTAAAATGAAGAAACCAAAGTTCAAGAAGTTTAACTGGTATCAATAATCAATGCCCATATCTCAGGCCCGATCATACCATGTTTCTTCAAGGCCCAAAGGAGCAACCTCTACTAACCATCTGTTCTATAGAAAACTGTGGCTCCAAAGTGTATTAAAAACTAACAGCCTCAAAACAGGAAACTTGCCATTCTTAAAATCACCAATGCCTCGATTATCAATAGGATGGCAATTGAGGAGAAATGTGGGTTTATGAATGTGATGAGGCAGAGCTCTTTGGCAGACATGCTTTAAAATAAATCCCCCTCCACCCCCAACCCCACATACCCAAGTGATTTCAGACATGTTTACTGATATTCTTGACTACTGGAAAATTCGCCTCTTAAACCATGACAACCAAACATAATAATAATAACAGTAGTTAAGAACTTTTACTATGTACCAGACACTGTACTAAGCATTGGGGTGGACACAAGCATATCAAGTTGGGCATAATCCCTGCCCCACGTGAGGCTCAGAGGGTCAAACCCCACCCCATTTTACAGATGAGAAAGAGCATGGGCTTTGGAGTCAGGGCTCATGAGTTCGAATCCCAGCTCTGCCACTTGTCGGCTGTGTGACTGTGGGCAAGTCACTTAACTTCTCTGTGCCTCAGTTCCCTCATCTGTAAAATGGGGATCAAGACTGTGAGCCCCACGTGGGACAACCTGATTCCCCTATGTCTACCCCAGCGCTTAGAACAGTGCTCGGCACATAGTAAGCGCTTAACAAATACCAACATTATTATTATTATTATTAGATGAGGTAACTGAGGCCCAGAGAAATGAAATGACTTGCCCAAGGTCACACAGCAGGCAAGTGATAGAGCATGGATTAGAACCCATGTCCTTCTGATTCCCAGGCCCGTTCTCTACCCCACTACATCATGCTGCTTCTCACTGTGCCATGCTCCTTCTAAGAATACAGGCAGTACCAAACTAGGTCAGACTCAAAGAAGCAGCATGACCTAGAGGATAGAGCATAGGATTGGCAGTAAGAAGGACCCGGGTTCCAATCCTAGCTCCGCCATCTGTCTGCTGTCAGCATGGGCAAGTCACTTCACTGTAAGCCCGCCAAACGGCAGGGACTGTCTCTATCTGTTGCCGACTTGTTCATTCCAAGCGCTTAGTACAGTGCTCTGCACATAGTAAGCGCTCAATAAATACTATTGAATGAACTTCTCTGGGCCTCAGTTACCTCATCTGCAAAATGGAAATTAAGACTGCCTTATATGAGGGAAAAAATAAAAATTTCAGCTAGCCTAGGAGTCCCTCTTTAACAGCGGTACCAAAGACTGGAAAAACTTTCTGGCCTAGAGATGCATCGTCTAATATCTCCAAATATTTCTCTTGTCCCAAGAATGGTGTTCAAGAGCACTAGGGATCCAAACTTCTAAGACCGTCTAAACAGAATCCCACCTAATGTAAAACAGAGTTCACATGCTGTAAGAACTAATACTAGGTATTAGCTCCGGACTTGGTGTTACTAATCCAAAAAAAACCCCCTTGGACTAAACCTACCTTGAAGGGTGAGATGTCTTGAGGCTCACCACAACAGAAAACTACACACAATACTACGTCAATTCTGAATGCGTCTTTCAAACACCTGAAATCACAGCCATGAATTGTAATGAATGAATATAATTAAAATCTTTTAAATCCCACAGAACTCTAAAATAAGATTAAATCCAAAATCTAGAAAAAAAGTAGATGAATATCTGTTGAGAGCCAAAGAAAATACATTTCTTTATAATATGGCTAAGCACAGAAGGGGCTTCAAGGATTTGAAACTGCAGCAATTTAGAGTTACATATTTGAAAAAAAAAAAAAACCTTCTGCATCTGGCTGAGGCCACAGAGTCCAGTGGAAAGAGCGTGGCTCTAGAAGTAAGGCAGACCTGGGCTTATACTACCTGCCTTGCCTTTTCTTACTTTACAGGGATGTCATGGGAATAAAATGTTAGTTGATGTGCAGATGCTTTACAAAAATTAAAAAGTGCTGAAAAATTCAAGGTATTATTTTAGCAGGGAAGTTTGAGATAGGAGACTTCACTATTTCCCAATTGAGCACTAGCCTTAACTTAGCAGGAGCTCTTAGGGAAATTTTTTAAATTAAATCTCAATAAAAGCATGTCCTGCAATTTGAGGAGTACATAACAGGTATGCCAAACAGAAACTGAACGGAAGGAGACATGGTGAATTGGCTCTAAAACACGCCTTCCAAACCCAATCAATTTTTGAACGAAAGGCATATTAGTTGTTTCAGCTCTAAATGGGATTTTTAGGGTAAGGGAAGCAGAAAAAATGAGAGGGTTAACAACCTCTGAAAATTCATCTAGCATTCCTTTTCAGTCCCTTCTTTTATTCTTTAATGGCATATGCTTTTCATAGCTACCCTGTAAGGTCTTTGAGGACAGGGACAGTGTCTACCAACTCTATTGAACTATTCTCTACTAAGCTTTGCTCTGCACACAGTGAACATTCAGTAAATACAACTGATTGATAACTAATGGTTAGTGAAACTATCGATCCCCTAAATCACAAACTCTCAAATGCTTCCTAAAAGTCACAGTGAGTTTTGGGACTCCAAAGCATACAAATCTCAATTTCTGCACGAGTAGTATTAGGATTACTATTCTTGGAACGGGATCATCATTGCCCAAGGACCCAAAACTCCTGCGACATGTAGCCAAAATAACCATTAGACTGTTTCCTCATGGTGAAGAGCCATACTTCCTTGTGCAGCAGAATTTGTAAAACCCTCTGGCTCATCTGCTGGGGTTTGATTCTCTTCAACAGCAACAGCAGCATTTTCTTCTACTTTGGCGGTCTCGGAATGGTGGTCCAATCCTTCATAATTCCCTTCCTGGCCACTCCGGTTCATGCACATAAGAGAGACGCCTGATATCAATATGCTGCAAAATAAGGTGACTGCTGTGGTGATCATCTGTTCAAGTTAAAAAAAAACAAAAAACGAGAACACAGTCTTTCCACTGCCATATTTTAGTAAGCTCAAGATGGTAGGAAGGAGCACATGGTGTAAAATGTTCTTGATTTTTTATCATTGATGAGGTAGGTAGACAACAATATCTCATTCTGTCTTCTTGTTGCATTTTCTGGCGGGTTCAATAAACCTTCAGTATTAATGAGGATAATTTCTGAGACACTGACAGTCAAACCACTTCTTAAATTTGGTAATACCTTTTTCTTTTTTACACATCCTCGACCCATTCAAGTCTACTCTAGGCAGTTCTTTGTTCTTCTAATCTAACCATTCACTCAACTCCCCACTCCCATTTGCCACTTACTGCACATTTTACATTGCTCTTTCATCTTACTGGGCCACTTTCCACTGCTGCTTTTTTCGCTTGTTCCTACAAATTATCAATCTTTCCACCCTCCTTCAATTCTCCCAGTCTGCCTCTTCTCTGTCGAGCATATTTCTTTCCCCCAGAATTAGTAAAACTATTAGACATTCTAATTCAGGAGGGAGCTGAATATTAAAATTTTACTTAATGTTGACATCTCATATACCAACGGATCCACTCCTCTTGTCTCTCTGCATATTTTCCCTCAGCCACCTGGGATGAAAGGCTTAATATAAGGGGTGGGTGAAGCAATCAAATTCTAAGATGAAAATTAGTTATAAAAATGCAGGGTATTGCATGTTTGCGGGCTTAACTAGGATGGATCAAGTATGCTGGACAGGAGCACAGAATTCAAAATCTAAATAAATGTGAGTTCCATGATCCATTTTTCTAGCTTGGGCATTTCATCTACTCAAACAGGCTGAATAATGTAGGATGAAAAGGCTTCCCTAAAAGAAGAATTTCCATGAAATCACGCTTACCTGATGTTTCCCATAAAAAAAGGCTGAGTCGATGCTGTCTCCATTGTGCTCGCCAGCTATTAAAAGAACGCCCACTAGGAGAGCGGGAATGCTGTAACATCAAGAAGAGAGTGTCTAAATAGCAATTTAGTGGATGAAAACATGCAAACAAACAGAAAACTACTAACTTACCCCCATCCAGAGATGATGATGAACCCGACAGGAATCTGTACTGCCTCTCTCTTCTTCAACAGAAACAGAGAAATTGATAGGAGCCCTGAATAATAAAACAAGAGTTTTTCCTTTAATGAAAATGAAGGGCTCATCTATGTAGCAAATATGAATTTGAAATCACTTGCCAGTGCAACAGAGTGATTCACCTGCAGGGCAATTGTTCATTCCTATTAAAGATCTGTTTCCTGACTCATTTCTGTCAGCAACCCATTTAAAACAGAAATAACAGATTAAGTGGTGGAAGCTGCCAAGGTATGATAGAGCCTCTGAACTGTCACTTACCTAGAGGTTGGCTTTCTGACGGTTTCTCCGACAGAGCAAGTTGCTTTCTACCTACCATCTTTGGAGGAGTTAGGAGGGAGCTATAGATTGGTATCTGCTTTAGAGAAACCCAAGGAAGTTAGCTATGACAGTGTTTAAACTTTATCACTTTTCTGTGTGTGCACCAACTGCTCAAAAGTTTTGTTTGGCTTTTTCACCCAAAAATGTTGTTGAACCTTTGCATGGAGTTTTTGCAAGGACAAAACCCTTATGCGATAGAAGAACAGGGAATTGGGAAGGAACAAAGCAAAGTTTATCTTAAATTTTACTTTGCCAACCTTCATATATTCCCTTCCTGACCATCTCATTATGGGCAGGGAACTGTGTCTGCTAATTTCTTTTTTATTGTATTCACCCAAACAGTAAGAACAGTGATTTGCATATAGTTAGTGCTCAATAAATACCACTGATCGATTAAGCTTTTATCTAATACATGCTTTTGAAAAGTCCCATTTCTGATCAGCCTGGGGAAATCTAGGAGAGAAAATGCATACTCAAAAACTTCTGGCGAATTTATGGAAGGCTCCTGTATGGAACAGGAGTTCACTTGCAGGAGGGCCTTTTAAGAAAATGGGTTCACGGAACAAGTAACCCAAATCACAGCAGGGCACAGCAAGGAAACGCTTTAATGTCATTTGTATTCAATTAACCTGCCTTCAAGAAAACTGCCATAACCACATCAAGTATTTAAAGGGAACAAACACTAAACAGCAAGTGAGTGACCCAACTGGGAATAGGAGTAAATGGGATGAAACTGAAAATGGGAAAATTAAAGACTAGAAATTGGGTAAAGTCTTCCCTAGGGTGAGATCAGCCTGTGGCAAACAGTGGGAGAAGCTTCTTGGCTTTAACAACTGAAAAGGGGCTAAAAATTCTCTTTTGAAAACAGGGTGCTGTACATGGCAGAACTGGCTCTGAGAGGAAAGGCCAGCTATCACTTTCTTCATAAAACTTGGCTAGTCATACATGTACCTCCTTATGAATTTGAAGCCTATGTGGCCCTCATCACAAAACTTTACAGAACTTGAGATAACTTTAAGGTAAATATGTGCAAGTTAGAAAAATAATCAACCTTGCCTTTTCACAAAAATGTGCAATACAAAATGCCTTTCTCCCTTTCAAGAAACCCAAAGTTCCCTTTCCCCAGGAATGAAAACACTTGAATTTAAAATCAATCAGTAGTATTTACTAAGCATCTACAGTGTGCAGATCACTGTACTATGGGTTTAGGAGAGAGTAGGGTACAGTAGACATGATGTCTAATCTCAAGGGTCACCAGACAAGCAGAGGAGAGCAACACTAAGGGAGTTCACAGATAGGAGGAAGGGGAAAAGGGGAATATGTGTGTAGGTACAGACAAGTGTAGGTATATATTGTGGCATTTTTTAAGTGCTTACCCCAAGCACGGTACTAAGTGCTGGGGTAGATACAATGTCATCAGGTCCCATATGGGTCCCAGGCTAAGTAGGAGGGAGAATAGGGATTGAATTACCATTTTGTAGATGGGGGGACTGAGGCCCAGAGAGGTTATATGACTTGTCCAATGTCACAGAGCAGTTAAATGGTGATGTCGGAACTAGAACCCAGGTCATCTGACTCCTAGACCTGTGCTCTTTCCACTAGGTCATGCTGCTTCTCTGTCCATCAATGTTACAGCAGCTTCGGAATACACGTGTGTATAAAAGGCACAGCATGCTGAAGGGGCAGTTGGGTGCGGAAAGGGAATGTAATCTGGGGAAATTAGAAATTAATCAGAAAAGGCTTGCTGGAGGAGATGCAATTTCTTAAAGGCTTTGAAAATGGGTGGTCTGTTGGATTTGAAAGTAAAGGGAGTGCTAAGCAGAGGGCAGGGTGAGAACAAGTCTACTATTAACGAGCAGAGATTCTACCCACTGCACCAACTAAATACCAAGATGGACTTTAAAATGTGCATTTTTTAACCAGAGTACATAGCTATTACACCAATCACCTACACTGCAATCTGTTGACTTTGGCCTGAGTCCTAGACTCCCATGTGCTCTCCTTTTGCCAGACCTATTAGTGCACTGAGAATTGTCACTGGCCTAGGAGATCACTGTTTTTAAATAGAAGTTGCCTCAACCCCTTGACAAGTTATAAACTGGAGGTCTTCCCTTAAATCTTTTATTTGCGTAAGTTTTCAAAAATCTAAATTATATAGTAAGGCAATTGAGCACACTTGAAAATTGTTTTTTGATTTGTTCAGTTCTAGATTATTCTTCAGATAGATACATACTTTCATTGCTACTGCTCTAGTGTGTTTGTTTGCTTCCCTTCCCATGTCATGCCAACTTACCTGTCCATAGGTAAGTACTATAGAGGGAGCTGTATAGAAGAACAAATACTAGAATCTGCCCAACAAAATTTTTCTCTTTAACAAAATTCCACATCATCATCCCGGTGCAGACTATAGACTAGAAAGGAAATGGAAAAATTATAACCTGAACTTGAAGTGTTCAGCAAGATCAAAATAGCCAATGTATAACTAAGAAGCACAAGATACGCGTTCTCTCAGTAGCCTTACTTTTACCTCAAAAAGATTTGCTCGTAACTGTAGTTACAACAGAGTTGTTCAACTTTGGTGGAATGAGGCACATTTAAAAGCCACAAGCCACATCCTTCCTTTGAAGGAAAGCTCTAAAAATGCCTCAATTATTCTCACTTCATATGATGTAAGTGCAGAAGTGAAGGAATATTGTCAAGGATTTACCCAATAAAGCAAGGTTAGTAACTACTGCTCTGTTCCTGAACCACCCCAAATTCCTTTGCTGACTCTCAGATAAGTCTGTGGGCCACACTAAATTGTTCTGCACACATCAAATCTTCAGACTTCTGAAATCAGAATGTGTGTAGTCAAAGGCTACCCAAGGCCCCATCCCCTAAGCATTAGAAAAAAACCCCAAAAAACTGTGGGACTTTAAGCTCCATTTCACATTAGGTAGTTTTCTAGGTAACATAAAAAAAAGGGTAATAACTTTGTTCTACAGAAAATTAGCTTTTTTTCCCTGAACTTGAAATACAGTTAGCTACATAGAAAAAGAAAAATTTAAGTTTTTAAAATTCAAGATATACTTTTCTAGTGATTAAGTTGTTTGAGATTACTATCACGCTATTTATTAGGAGGCTCTGATTTTGAATAATTCTTGAAATTCAAATAACTGCATATTGGGCTGCATTCATCATGGCATTCTGCAATCTTTATTCCTGGAATAAACTCCCTCAGTAAATGGAAAATAATTTAAGAGAAAACTTTTTTCCCCCCTAACAAAGACATTAACAAACACAACTAACCTGAGCAATGAGCAAATTGGTGGTTAGCATATGAGGAAGCTGTTTATACTTTTTACTCAGTAGCAGAACAGCTAGAGACCAGATCTAAAAAATAAAATGGTGACTAGTTAATATTTACAAAAGAAAATCATCTATCAGCTAAACCAACACAGTTTTTTTTCCAGTAACAAAGGGCTTTTATTGTGTTCTACTTCTGAGGGAAATTTCAATATCCACATCAAGTGACATCCAAAGAGAAGTGCTGCAATTAAAAAAACTGCTTAGCCAGGCATTCTTCCATAACCAGGGTACCTAAAATGACACTCCTGGCCCATTCTATAATGATCCCAATTCTTTCTTGGGAGAACAAAATTGTGTGGTCCTTCCTCTGACTGGTGAAGAGCCTTTGCAGGAAGGCTGCACTTTCTTTGGCTATTTTTCCCCCTACTGCTCACAAGATCCCTCAGGCTGGGAGACAGGTAGTTCCCCAGTTTAGCATCATCTTCATCATCAAATGTATTTATTGAGTGCCTACTGCATGCAGAGCACTGTACTAAGCACTTGGGAAAGTACAGTGTAACACATACATCCCCTGCCCACAAACTTAATCCCTTCTATATCAGAGACAAGCAGTTATTTTGCTGGGCAAGTCACTTGCGATCTCCTAAAAACCTGTCACCATGAAGGACTGGTTGAAGGAGGGGAGAAGAAGGAGGAGGAAGTTAAAAGGTCTAAGTGGTTTCTACCTGATTCCACCCCTGAGGCAAATTCATTTGGGCTTGCCTACTGGATTTGGCTGTTCACAGCAAGGTAGGAACTATTATGGCTAGAACTGCCACTTTCCATAAATCAGCTGGTGGCCCAAATTTATCAATCAATGCTATTTATTGCATGTTTACTGTGCACAGAGCATTGTACTAAAGCGCTTGGGTACTTGTTTTGTTTTGCTTTGCTGTCTGTCTCCCCGGTTTAGACTGTGAGCCGGTTATTGGGATTATCTCTATCTGTTGCTGAATTGTACATTCCAAGCGCTTAGTTAAGTGCTCTGCACATAGGAAAAGCTCAAGAATACTATTGAATGAATGAATGAAAGTACATCAAAGTTTGTACAAACAATCCCTGCCAAGAAGCAGCTTGCGGTCCAAATGTAGCCTAAGGCCATATTTTCCCCACCCTGTCCCATATTCGCGATAGCTTAGAATTCATTTTCCATTATGTTAGAGCACCCCAGAAAAGCCTTACGCTTTCTTCCTCTTATCTATCATATTAACTGAAAAACAAAAAACAAAACAAAAACCAAATCAGAGCAAACAGAAAAAAACATTCCTTAGTCCTTTTCCTGTGAGTACAATGTGGAAATGAGCTGTGGCAACTAGTCAAATTTCTATCTTTCATTACACTGCCCATCTTCTAACAGTTTCTCTGGGATCATTACTTGCCCTTAGACAATAAAAATCTGGGGAGGTTTGGTTGTGCAAAGCTGCCTTTCCCTTAAGAAAACCCGAATTTCTAATTTTAACTGGGGTACAGTTCTTCCCCTTGGAAAATAATATCCTTCTAGCTCCTTTCTGGCATTTCTGCTAATAGGAGAGGTGTCATAGGTCTACAGGAAGCAAACACCCAGGTTCAGAAAAGGATAGGGGAGGGAGAAAGTTCCTATTAACAGTTGTTCAGCTCTCCTTCTGGACCAACATTAATGAGTTACCTTAACCACTCCACCTTAGCCAGGCTTGAGCCCAGACCCAGGGGTCCAGGATTTTTGTTTTTGGTAGAAAAATAGTTCTGGGCCTGTGTTCAAATGTTCAGTTACAACCAGATTAACAAGCCACAGTGTTTCTTACATATAAAATACTTAAGCTACCACATTTAATTAAAAAGAAATCCAAAAATAACAATGGATTTGGAATTTATTATTCTCTTCTTTCCAAGAAAGATGGTTTTATTTTGGAATTTTTGGCATCTACCTGATAGATGCTACTCTCAATTTTATTTTACTGGTTCCATCTCATTTTTACTGTGGTACTTACCAAGGAGACCAGACTGACAATACTTATATCAAAACTAATATTCTGGATGGCATATGCCAATGGCTTTGGATCCATAGATGGAATTGTCAGTAACCATGCAGAAACATACATGATTGGAGCTGATACAAAAGTGCTTATCACCATTCCTGAAGTTATCTGCAAACAGAGATCAACAGAGAGAAAAAATTACAACTTTTACACAAAATGTTTACTAATAACTTTGTAGATTCAGAAAGAGTTGTATCAAACTTTTAAACACCAATAGCCTGCTAGGTTGATCTAAAAGCAAAAGGAATCAGAGTAAATAAGAAAAAAATATGGAAATCAAATAGTGTTTACAGGAATGATTTCTAGGGGAAAGGCGGTTAAATTCTTATCCCCAAGCTTACTTCTGCAGTCTTTTTAATTACTCAATTTTATATTTGCACTTGAATGGAGTTTTACTGACACCATCTGCATTCTAGATGGTCAATTCACCATGAGCTAGGGAATTTACTGAAGTTACTTCTTCCACGACTTTGAAACAAAAGTGGAAAGATGGACTTTATATACAGTTCTATAAGGTAAATCATTGATGGCTAACATGATCAAAGTTAGTCCAAGCCAGATTATCAAGCTACAGTTTATCCAATCTACTTTTCAGAAAAGATTGATTTCAAGTATTAGTATCTAATTGTATGTTGCATTTTTTTTAACCACCTGCAGACTAAATCACTTCATCCAGGTCAGGAAATGATAAAATACTTGTGTTCTGAAACAAAATGCAAGAAACAGAATCTTAATGAGTTAGGTGGGGCCCAAATCCATTTTTTTGGGTTATGGGCATCAGATGGACTGGATTATCTAGAGTTTATAGTATTTTAGAAAGGTTTTAATCAATAACCTATTCATGTCTACTACAACATAGAGGAAAAAAAATCTCTTAAATAAAAGAATGTTGGGTTCTCCAATCAGAATTTCTATGATGACCAACTTTTGAACTTTTAAAGTGCTAAATACATACAATCTCTACTTCCATATTGAATTGGGTTGCAAAGATGGCGACCCCTGGTGCTGCTGGAAAGACGCCATATAAAAAAGCATAGTTTGATAAACTAGTGTGGTTCACTACGCCATGGCCTTTGTCCAAGAGTTCCACCATTTCTCTGCACAGAAGTGGCATCACCAAGCTGAAAAGACAAAATGTTTATCATTCATTGTGCAATCACAATGCAGCTTCATTTCTTCTCAGCTTCTTATCCTCTAAGAGACACTGCTGGAATTGGTGACAGTGGCCACATTTATTTGCTGTGCCTTATTATTATTATTACTAGTACTAATAATAATAATAAACAGCAGTTTAAGTACATTTGAATACAGTCTCTAAAGTAGTAAGCAAGCACTCTGAGGCTGTTAAAAAAAATTAAAACATCATAATGAGAAGCAGCGTGGCTCAGTGGAAAGAGCATGGGCTTTGGAGTCAGGGCTCATGAGTTCGAATCCCAGCTCTGCCACTTGTCGGCTGTGTGACTGTGGGCAAGTCACTTAACTTCTCTGTGCCTCAGTTCCCTCATCTGTATAATGGGGATTAAGACTGTGAGCCCCACGTGGGACAACCTAATTCCCCTGTGTCTACCCCAGCACTTAGAACAGTGCTCGGCACATAGTAAGCGCTTAACAAATACCAACATTATTATAACATTATAATAATAGTAATTTTGGTATTTAAGTGCTTACTTGGTGCCACACAATTACCGTACTAAATCCTAGGGCAGATAATAGTAATAGAGGTATTTTATAAGCACTATGTGCCAGGCACTGTACTAAGTGCCAGAGTAGATACAAGCAAATCGAGTAGGATGTAGTCCACGTCCCACATGGGGCTCACAGTCTTAATCCCCATTTTCAGTTGAGGTAACTGAGGCACAGAGAAGTAAAATGACTTGCCCAAGGTCATACAGCAGGCAGGTGGCAGAGCTGGGATTAGAACTCCCAGGCCCATGTTCTTCTCATTAGACGCTTGTAATAATATATTGCATTTAAGCCACATAACTCTGCAGGGAGATGGATTTTTTTTTTTAATTTCATGAAATGAACATACTAACAGGGGTTCCAAGCTATTTTGAGTAACCTTTCAATGAACCATATCACCGAGGCAATCAATAGTACTCTGAACCATAGCTGTCCCTCTAATAAACTGAGCACAGACACGCTAAGACCATTTACTGAAGTCAGGTAAATTTTTCTTCGATCTATTAAAAGTAGATGAGTGAAGACTATGATTATTTCACTTCAAGACAACTCAGATCACAAAGTCAATTAGCCTTAAAACTACCCTCTTTTTACCTCAATCTAAACACAAAATTAGGTTCAAGCTGAAATTAAATTGAGCTAAGACTATGCCTCCTTTCATTTGGGGACCTCAAAGCACTTTGGAAAACAACTAAACCAAAAGAAAACAATTAAACCAAAACCTGAGAAATGAGGAAGCTCAGAAGGAACCCAAGAAGTCTATTTTTATCATGTCAACAGAGAAAAGCAGAAAACTACACAGGAAACAGGAGTATGTAAGTAAAATCTCTCTTCTTCCCTAATTAAAAATGACTCTTTATGGCAGGTCATTATTGTTATACCTACGGGTAGAGGATGAACCAGGAACGAAAGTGCTAATACTCGGAGGCTGTCAATTCAGACATTCCCTTTCAATTCTGTAAACCATGCATAAGGTACAGACCCCTCCACTCTTAAGTCCCGAAGTCAAACAAATGAAACTTACAGTTTAGCAGTGATGAGAAGAATCAGTGTAACAAATGTAGACTTCTTCAGTTTCTTTATTTGCCCCACCATTGTGAGACCAAGATAAAACAGGGCTGAGCCAGAAAAAGAACTGGCAAGTCCATCCAGGAAATTTTCCAAATACACTGGCACCTTCTGACCAAGAACAAGATTTGAGGCAATTCCAATGAAAACCATAAACACAATTGGGTTCTGCAACACCCGCAGCAGGCCAAGTCCCACTATTTTGATTTTGCTTTGAGATGCATTGCGATTCTCCTTCCACTTCTGGATTTCACAGAAGATAAACCCTATCGGGTTTAGCATCATAAGAGATATTGGAGCCACCAAGTAAATATACTGCAGATATTCGGGATAAGTGGTTTGATATAAAGCTTCAACTGGAAAACAGAAAATCTGAAGTTAATGGAATGGTTTCCACAGAGATGTTTAAATATCAAATAATGATGCTTTGGGTTTATTTGTTAAACACATAAATGAACCTACTACATGTTCTGTAGACCTCCTTAGCCTACTTACTAAGAAAGCATTCTCACTGCAGCTATCTGGGAGTGAAAGATAAGGGAACAGTTGCCTAAACATTATGACGCCCAGTGACTATCTTTAAATGGCTGTTCTTACTAGTTATTTTTTGCAAATACCCTGTGAGTGAGGAAGAGTCATTCTTTTAACCCAATTTTCCCCCAAATAAACTGAAGTACGGAAGATTAGCACAAACTCCATCATATGGTTGGTAGCAGAATCAGGATTCAAGGTGCAGAGTTGCAGCCCTTAGATTTCTAGGATGGTCAACTCCCTTCCTCCCTGTCAGCACACTCTCTTCCCACACTGACCCAAGTTCATTATAATAGGGGTGGGAAGGACTTCAGGTCCTTGGTTCATCACAGAACAGAGAAGGACCTTTGTTGGCATTGTGCCTGTGGGAGAAGTTCAGGAGTTAACTGCACAGGCTAAAGAAAACCAACTGTGCCAAAGCCCAGGTTGGTGGCGGTAGCCCTGCCAGACTACTTGGGAATCATGGATTAATTCCTTGAGGATACTTAGCCTTTCCCCCAAAGTCTGTAGTCCCTAGTTGGGGGCAGGGAATGTGTCTGCTAATTTTGTTGTATTGTAATAATAATGTTGGTATTTGTTAAGCACTATGTGCCGAGCACTGTTCTAAGTGCTGGGGTAGAGGGTAATCAGGTTGTCCCACGTGGGGCTCACAGTCTTCATGCCCATTTTCCAGATGAGGTAACTGAGGCACAGAGAAGTTAAGTGAATTCCCCAGAGTCACACAGCTGACAAGTGGTGGAGTTGGGATTAGAACCCATGACCTCTGACTCCTAAGCCCGGGCTCTTTCCACTGAACCACGCTGCTTCTCCTATTGTACTCTCCCAAGCGCTTAATAAAGTGCCTGAGTACTTGTTTTGTTTTGCTGTCTCCCCCTTTTAGACTGTGAGCCCGTTGTTGGGCAGGGATTGTCTCTGTTGCCGAACTGTACATTCCAAGCGCTTAGTATAGGGCTCTGCACACAGTAAGCACTCAATAAATACAATTGAATGAATGAATGCACTGCACTCTGTAAGCACTCAACCAATCGGCTGCATTAACTGACCACTTTACTATGTGGAGGCACTGATGACTAAGAGCTTGGGAAAGGACAATACAAAAAGAACCTAGCAGGACACATTCCCCGCCCATAACAAGCTTAACAGGCCTAGAGAGGAGACAGACACTAATGACAAGCCAATTTTATAATAAATAATTTAAAGATATGTACATAAGTGCTGTGGGACTGAGGGAGGGGAGGAAATATCAAATGCCCACAGATCTAAGTGCACAGATGACACAGACCTGTGCCCTTAAGGGAGAGCGAGGGAGGTGAAGAGGAGGGCTTAACTTTGGGGAAGGCCTCTTGGGAAGAGCATGAGACTTAAATGCCCACTGACTGATTTCCCTGCCACTCCAGGCTCCCAGAATCGTGGGAGTTATGGGCTCTAAATACCTTTCCAGTCTCCCAAGACTAGGCCCGCTATTGCTGATGTCACTGGCCTGCCTCTATTTCAGGGACTGCTCCCACGCAGTTCTGTAAGTTTTCTGCAAAGCGTCAGAGGGGGATGAATGTAAATTTCTGAGCCGTCTAGGGATCTCACACTACCAATGAACCAGTCCTTGCTGAAGCACCAACACAGACATTCAGAGCAGACTTAGGTCTACTTGCTCTGGCCTCCAAAAACCAGGACACCCATATTCAGTTCAGAGTCATCCAGTGGCCACTGTCTACTCTCTGTAACCCTATGGCATATGCCGTTAACACCTAATGTTTGGTGAGCTGAAGCTGTATATAACTAAAGGCTAATATATACTGGTAGTTTAGGCTCTAAGCAGACAGAAAAGACAAACAAACAAAAAAATCATGTGAACAGATAGCTATTTATCTGTCCAAGACTAAGTTTATCAATGTATGGGGAACCCAAGACAGACAAAAATCCACTCAAAGTATTTGCTTACTAAAGTCACCATATGTAAGCCCAAGATGTGTTCTATACATACGCATCAAAAAAATAAGAGGGTTAAGGACCATGTTTCCTCAAATCACTCTGGGCAATAAACTTAGACAAGATCCCATAACTAAAAGCCATTATCATTAATTGTTTATTCCAAGGTGAGCAGCAGGGCTATATTCTTACCCAAAGAGGGGCTATAGGGAAAAAGGAATACTCTGCAGAAGGACTTTGCAGGGGTCTGGGCTCTAGGTACCCTGGCTGTGTGGGGTCATGGGGTGGGAAGGGGGGATGGCAGTGAATAAGAGTGCAAGAGACTGAGGGGAAGTCTGGATCTCATTTTTGAAGCAGCGTGGCTTAGTGGAAAGAGGTCAGGCTTGGGAGTCAGAGGTCATGGGTTCTAATCCCCGCTCCGCCACTTGTCTGCTGTGTGACCTTGGGCAAGTCACAACTTCTCTGTGCCTCAGTTCCCTTATCTGTAAAATGGGGATTAAGACTGTGAGCCCCATGTGGGACACCTGATTACCTTGTATCTACCCCAGCGCTTAGAACAGTGCTTGGCACATAGTATGCACTTAAATACCATTATTATTATTATTATTATTTTTGGCCCACTGAAAAACCAGAAGACGACTCCCAGGAAGTATGAGACACCACCAGTTTTTCAGGGAATGTTCCTACTGCAGTTTATCCAAATTGGTCATCTTTCAAATAGAAACATAAATGGAGGCTAACATCCTCCCCAGAGCTTCCCTTTTCACTCATTTCCATGTAATATTGCCCAGGCAAAGTAAGAGAGTTTGTTTTGCAACTTCACTTTTCTGATAGTTCACCAAGAGTCCTGCACTGGGTGGGCCTGGCCCAGGGGTTCCTCATATTCTAAACATGGGTGGGGGGGGAGGGGGCTGGCACCACATCAGACAAGTTTACCACAATTTCCCATAACCACAAATTTTCCATCACACCCACTGCTTCTGAGGTTTCAGTGCACAGAGGCCAACATGTGAAAGGCGAGATTCTATAGCATATATGACAAGCATGTGTGGTAACCTCCCAGCTACTGAGGCCACAATACCCACTAGTCTGTGGGCAAATGCACAAATGCAAAAGCATTTCCCAGAAGTGAATCTGAACCCACTTTTGGTTTGGCCCTGGTTCTCTTCTATTCTGGGGCTTGGATGTTAGGGGCTGGAGCAGGTACTGGCCAGAGCAGGGACTGGGGCAGTCCAAAACCCAGATCTCCATGATCCTGCAGGGCTCTAGTTCATGTGGTACCTAATAGGTAAAATTAAAAAAAAACAAAAAACCAAACAAAAAAATCAAAAACACAAAAACAAAACAGGCTGCTTAGAGAAGGTGTCTTCAACCTTTGGTGGGGGGGAAAAAAACCCAAGGAAAAAACAAAACAAAAACCAAAATCTAACTGGTTCAGGAGTTTCCTCCAACCCAAGGTTCCTGTTCCCACTCAAACAGCTGCTTTTCTGGTGGAGCAGAAAACTGCAGGTCACAGCATGGAGTGAAGCCAACCCTGATCACTTGCTTTTGCTCTGACTGTGGAGTTACCCACTGTCTGCCATAATGACTGGTCCCAAGGTGCTATGTAGTACTCCTGAGGATGTTCAAGTCAGCAATCACTATTCTATAGGATTGATTGCCACTTGTCTCCTGTGTGACCCTTGGGCAACATCACTTAATTCTTTGACTCAGTTACTTCAGCTATATAAAATGGGGATTAAGACTGTGAGCCCCATGTGGGACATGGACTGTGTCCAACCTGATTATCTTCTCTACCCAGCGCTTTAGTACAGTCCCTGGCACATAGAAGGCTCTTAAATACCATTAAAAAAAAAGCAATGAACTGCAGACCCAAATGAGCTAGATTTGTCTGGCTCTACCACTGGATGACTTGAGCAAATGTCAGAAATGCCCTGTGCCTCAGTTTCTCCACCTGCAAAAGCCTAGAACAGCTGTCCCTTTTTCCCTTCAAGGGTTAGAACTGAAATAATATGTGATCTGGGTGCCAGAACAGCAGCATACACATTTCATACACAAAAATGGATTAACTAAAATTAGATTTACCATCATATACACTGTTAAGTTCTAATTAATTGATGCTTATAAATAAGGCTCTTGACAAGGGGTGGGGGGGAAACCCGAGAGGTTATTATATGGCTTTGGAGAACTACCAGACAAAATTAGCCACCCACTGGGGCTCCTATTTTGATTCCCGCAGTGTTTCAGTCCCTAGAAAAGAAAATGAAGACCTAGGCAACACTATTCAGTTATTTACTGCATATGATCAGGTTAAATGCTTCATTTCCTTTCTGTTTACAGCTCAAAGCACTACAGCATAATTACTATTAGTCACAGTACTTATTCCATCAGCATTGTTGACGAATAAATTTATAGGGATTTAACTGCACCCGATTAGGATCTTTTAATGAAGGAAACAGGGAACCGTTCCAATCTGCTGAGTCAACATTGCATTTTGGAGAATTCAGAGTCTACCTGCCACAATTTGAGTTCTGCAAATGTCATTAGGGAATGCAGTCTAGCAGACTGGTTTCCTTTTACATTATGGGCTATGGGGAGGGGGGAGGCCTATGGTAGTCCCCAGAATATTTCATTACCAAAAAGTTGCAGTTGCAAAATAGACACTCCTTGAGGCTTGCCCCATATCACAACAACAATTTACAAATGTATCAAGAAAATCCTCGGGTATGAACATCAAGCAAAACTGCTGTTGTCTGGTTTTGCTGGAGTTTCCCCCATGGCCCTGAGTTTCATTTAAAAAATGGGCCTAGTAAATTGACCAGGGAAATAGGGTTAAAACCCCTCTGCTATGATACTGTTCTTGTCAACACTGCAGAGCAGATAAAGTCTAAATCGGAACATTACATACCATAGCTAAAGATTTCTCTATCATAGAAAGAAAATGAGTTGTTAATATGGATCTCCTATTCTACCAGGTCTTTTCCAAGATCTATACATACCCTCTACCCCCTGTATTTTCAAAACATAGCAAGCTTTAAACATATTTGACAAGTTTTTATGCTAACAAAAATATATAAGTACCCTCTCAAGAACTGAATTCCAAACCACATCTTCTTGTTTCTAGTTCATGTTCAAAATCTAAGACATTGGATTTCAGTGAAGTTCCAAAAACTACAGAAACAAGATACACTAGTGCGTGAAATGTCATCGCTCCCAGTTTCTTATTTCTTAAAGTCTGGCTTTAAAAATCTGTCTAAATTATACAACAAAGTATGGTGGAGGGAATTTGGGATGCGGAAGAGATGAGTACTTCAATTTTGGAGATACAGAGATTGAGGACCCAACACAATTACCATGCAGAGACACTCCAGAGACGGGAGGAAATGCAAGATTGCGGGAGCCTGGTGAATGAGGTGGATTTGAGAGTCACTCACAAAGTGGTGGTAGTTGAAGCCGAGAGAGCAAATAAGCATCCCAAGGGAGTGGGTGTAACTTATGAAGAAAAAGGAACCCAGAAGAGAGCCTTGAGAGGCACCCACAGATAGAGAGTGACAGGCAGAGGAAGCGCTAGTGAAGAGACTGAGAAGGATCAGAGAGGTAAGAGGAGAACCAGCAGAGAATTACTGCAGAAAAACTAAGATTGGATATGGTTTCCAGAAGAAAGGAGTTGAAGGCAGCTGAAAGGTCAAGGAGAGTGAGCGGTTAAGGATGGTGGTAAAGGAGGGAAAAAGACTGATCCATACAGGGATGAGGAAGGTACTGATTGGACTGAAGGTACTGAGAAGCAGAGTGGCTCAGTGGAAAGAGCATGGGCTTGGGAGCCAGAGGTCGTGGGTTAGAATCCCGGCTCTGCCACTTGTCAGCTGTGTGACTGTGGGCAAGTCACTTCACTTCTCTGGGCCTCAGTTCCCTCATCTGTAAAATGGGGATTAAGACTGTGAGCCTCATGTGGGACAACCTGATTACCCTCTATCTACCCCAGTGCTTAGAACAGTGCTCTGCACATAGTAAGCGCTTAACAAATACCAACATTATTATTGGACAACAGTGCCTGGCCTTGGCATCAGGGGGTACCCTATATTGCACTAATTCAGCAAAAGTGCTGCATTTAGCCCACTGTGGATGGCTATAACCCAGGATATGCTTGTATCGAAGGCTGCATTCAGGCACACACCCTTAAGGATGAACAGTCACCACTTTTTAACAAATAAAGTGTGTACCCAACAGTATTGACACCTATACTGAAAATATGAATCCATTTCCTCCCTTTGGGGGGATGTTTTCCATATTTTTGGAGAATACAATTCCAACCCCTTGCTCACCAAATCAAAAATAGATGCATTTTCTAGTTCTATGAGTCCAAGCACAATATGGCAAGGACCATTTTAAATGAATCTAATCACCTACACCACTTTGGCCATGCACTGGCAAAGTTATGTCATCCCCAGTTCAAAATGAGAAGCTCAGGTATCTACTGGGAGGCTGATGGGCTTTGGGCCTTCTAAACAAGAGTACAAAGCACAGTAACATGAGTTATCCAAGTCGAACACCTATTCGACAATTTTTTTTAAATGGAAAAGGGTGACACCTTACCTATAAGGATATCCCAACGCAAAGTCATTACTTTGGTAGCAAATATGGGGACAGTCCAGCTTTGCTAAATCGATTCTCGGGACTGGCTACCAGTAAGGTCAACACACACACAATGAAGAATACAGAAGCTTTGGCAACTAATATACTATAGAGAAAGGACCAATTTACGTTGGAAAAATTAAGTACAACCATATTTTTGAACAGTAAAGCTGGCAGTGCAAATCGAGAGACAAAATTTCCTAGTCCTTTGGCCTGTGTGGCTGTAATGATGTTGGCTCTTCCCGCTATGTACCCACAAAGGATTATGCCAAGCATTCTAATAGGGCTGGAAAAAAGTCTTGTTATCGACATAGACGGAGGGCCATTGGTAGAATTGAATCCATAGTCCCGGTGTTCCAAGCAAAGACTTGGACATGTTGAGTGAAGCAGAGAAGTCCTTTGCAGCCAAGTCGGAAAAGACGTTCATTTTCTCTCACTAGCTGATTCCATTCAGCTCTATGTTGCAATCTGGAAACAAAAGGAAGAGTCAGTGTTATTCAAGATGACGCATGTTGTCTCTCCGTGTTTTAGACAGGACACTGTTAGAGATTTAGGGAATGTTCCCCCAGCAATTCACGCCTACCTGGCTAGAACCATGCTGTCAGAAGAATGCATTGTGCTCATGTGCATGGCACTAGCAAAGGCAGGCCCATTGTAGTAAGTTTTCCTTAACCTGGGGTTCCTCAAGAACATAGTCCCTGTATATAATAATAATGTTGGTATTTGTTAAGCACTTACTATGTGCAGAGCACTGTTCTAAGTGCTGGGGTAGATACAGGGTAATCAGGTTGTCCCACTTGAGGCTCACAGTTAATCCCCATTTTACAGATGAGGTAACGGAGGCACAGAGAAGTTAAGTGACTTGCCCACAGTCACACAGCTGACAAGTGGCGGAGCCGGGATTCGAACCTATGACCTCTGACTCCCAAGCCCAGGCCCCTTCCGCTGAGCCACGCTGCTTCTCTACTGAGTACCCCATGGGGCATAGCCCTATAGTGAAGACTTTTCCCTGTTTGGAGTCCAGGGCTGAATGTCTGCCTCCCTGTCTAGACTGTAAGCTCGTTATGGGCAGGCAATGTGTCCACTAAGGCAATGTGTCCATTAATTCTGTCTTGTACTCCTCCAAGCGTTTAGTATGGTGCTTTGCACATAGTAAGTGTTAAATTAATACCATTGATTAACCGATTGACAATGTAAAATTATTCCAAAGGGATTGTTTGAGAAAAATATTAAACATACTACATCACCGGCAAAGTAAAAATATACAAAAATGTGTCTTTAAGCAAGAAAAGGAGGTAATATCGGGGATTTGGCTGCACCAGCAAGCTGTCTCTCCTTACAATCTAGACTAGGAAACACCACAAAAAGATAGTGTCTATTTTAAAAACTCATGTAAAGCAGTCAGGAAGAGATTTTATCAAAGAAGACTAAAGATAGTTTATATTTGAGAACTCTAGAATGCAAAGGCCCTATACAGTACACTCATTTCTGCCAGAATCTCTATTTTTATTACATGTTTTGGCTAGGACAGCATTAGGAAATCAGGGAGGCTAAGTCTGTATGGACAAGGTACACTGCAAGATTAGAAGAAATGGTTTGTGGGAATGTGCATAGCACAGTAATGGGTGCCAAGTTTTCCTTCAACCAGGGTTTTGCAAGAGTATAACCCCTATGTTACAGGAGACCTGGGTGTATTGTAGTTCAGCCTGGAAGAATAAATAACTTGAAAAAGACACATATATTCTACAAATAGCAACCAAGATCCAGCCATTTCATGTTTCAGAAGGTAGAAATCCACTGTAGTTCATTTAACAAGGCATCATTTAATACTTCATCCTTAGACAATGAAAAGGCTAGTAAAATTGTAATGCTTGGCTATTCACCAGACAACTTTTAGGCATGGGGTGAAAGATATATTTTGGATGAATTTCATTTGAATATGATATTAAACCAATGCCACCATACAAGGAGAAAAACTCAACCACATACCTCTTAATACCTAAAAATGCAAATGGCTGTCAACAGTTTGCCAAATCAGCCAGGCATAAAAGGTTAAGTCTAGAAAAAACTGAGATAATCAATCAACCTGCCCTAGGGGAAAAGACAGACACACACACACATCCATAACGGCTTCAGAGTGTCAAATGTGGCCACATAATTCTACCATCTCAGCAGCACAATGTCCCACAGTGCAGTGACAGACAAGAAAGTAAATATTCAAATCAAGAAAGCTAGCATATGTCTTGGGCGACTGTCAAATAAGTGTGGCAGCAAGGGTAAGATGCTCTAGACCAAATTCAAGGTCTAACAGACCTATAGGACAAACCAGCCTTCTCTATGACATCCAAATTTCCACATCTTACTCCTTTTTACAATTTCATCACTTAAGGACTACAGTCAGCATCAATATGCAAGAGAGGATCGGAATCATTAAATTACTAGAAACAAAGTCAGTCTGTCATTGTAGTTATATTAGTCATCATAATATCGATGGTATTTATTGAACACTTTACAGAGCATTTACATTCCCTTCTATACAGCTATACCGGGCAGGACATGTGATGAGAATGAATACCAGTGGAATACCTAAGCGTCTTCCATATGGTGTAATTGAAATTTGGAAACTGAATGCTAGGAGTAGGAAGAAATGTTTTAAAGGAGCCAGAAAAACTGAGCTTCAGACAATGCTGCATCTCAACGGAAAACTATCAATTCCTAAAGTTAGGCCAGCCTGATATATTGCAATCAAGAAAGGTGCAGTTCTTTCTGAGCAGGAACTTAGAAAGGACTGTGAGACCAGGAGGCAAAAGCAGAGCTGGGTTTAGGTGCTGCAAACAAACATGACTGTGTGTACGTAGTGTAGCTGGAATCATCTTAATGAATGTGAATGGAAAAGAAAAATTAAGTTCATTCCATTTTTACCTATGTCAAATCAGCTAACTTTTGGGGAAGGAATCAACTCTTTCCAGAGCTGGAATAAGTAATTTACTCTCCTTCTCTGCCCACTCACTTGCAGAAAATGAACCACCTCTTCATTGCTGCAACACGTATAAGGCACCAATAACATTACACAGGTAATTTTCTCCACGGATTGTGTAAGAACTAGTGAGTCTGAATTCAAGAAACTAATTCGTAGAATCAACAAATTACCGTGACCACCAAGGACACAAAGATACCCACACCTGCGTTTATAATTGTTACTTGTTAAATTTCCTAGGACTAGCCAAAAGAAGATGCAATAACTTTGTGTTTTCAAACAAGGGATAAAATTCCATTCCAAAAGAAGTTCATTTCTTTTTGAGAGAAGTAGCAATGACCAAGAAGTTATCAACCACTGATATCAGATTCTGGGGGAATTCTAACGACACACAGAGCTGAAATGAATGGCATGGGAGAGGGAGCTATTTTCTTCTCTACTGCCACCAGTGCTTTCAATGTTGGACCTACATGCGAAGTTGAATTTTAACCTGGATATATAAGCATTCTAATTTCCTGAAGCAGTTTCTGCAAGGAAACTAGATGGGAGGGCTGAACACACCAAACCTAATCTCCTGCTTTCTTGATCTGGTTTTACACCATGGAACTAAATTCCTTTCCCAGCTTTTCCTACCCTTTCTCAGAGTATTCCTGGTTTGTTTAAAGGTTACAGTAGACTAGATGGTTTGGAAATCAGTGCTGTACTCACTCTCTCCCCCGTAATCCATATATAGTACAGTGCCTGGCACATTGTAAGCGGTTAGGTACTATTAACATCATCATATGCTCAGCAATGCAAATGTCAATGTGAGAAGACTAAGACCATGTGAGCAATTTTCCAATGAGGAAATCACGATATTGTCTATTCACAAATACGGCCACTACTGAGCAGTGAATTTATTTTAAATTACATGGAACCTCAGCCACCGAAAATTCCTCACCTGCTAGCAACACCTATTTATCCCTCCCTTATTGATTCCCACCTCACTGCCCCCACCTAACTATTCCAGGCCCTTTAATTCCCCTCAACATGTTTTAAAACTGAGCTCACCTCCTCTCCATATAGTTTTTGGCCACCATGTACTAGCTCCCACCCCATCCTCTCCATCCTTTCAAGCCCACCTTGGCGTTATCCTTGACTCTCCTCTCTATTCCACCCCAAAAATCCAGCTTCTCCCGAAATCCATCAGTTCTTCCTCCACAACGTACAGAATCCTCCCCCTTTCCTACTCCATTCTCACTGCAACCGGATGACACATCCTGATCTTAACCCTAACCCACTGCACCAGCCCCTTGCACACCTCTTGCCTCCAAGTCTGTCTCCTCTCCAGCCCGCATTCTACTCTGCTGGCTGATACATTTCTCTAAAACACTGTTCTGTGCATGTCCTCCCTCCTGCCAACAACTTCTCAACGTTAATCATTCCTTTATCAACAAGCAGAAATCATAGGCTTTAAGGTGATCATCTCCTCCTCCCCGTTACTTAATCATGGTCCTCTCCCACTTCACTCTCAGTTTGCACAATTCATTCCACTCAAGTCAATCTTTTCATTATGTCTCCTTCTCTCTTGCCACTGGCCTCTTGTTCATACCCTCTTCTACCTAGATCACCCTCCTCCTTACATTCAGCAGACCAATGCCCTACCCATCTTAAAAATCCTTCCAAAATAACATCTCCTCCAGGAGACCTTCCCTGATGAATCTATCCTCTCCCTGAACTATTACTCCATAGCTGCTACTTCAGTACTTTTGCATCACCGAAGCAACTGTGTACTCACATCCAGCCCCCACTTGTATTTATGTACATATCTTTTCACTCTGTTGCTTTCTCCTACTTGTAATTTACTTTAGTGCCTGCCTTCCTTAGTAGATTATAAACTCCTTGGTGGCAGGGATCATGCCTGTACTCACCCAAGCCATTAGTACAGTGTTCTCCACACAACAAGCACTCATTGTCCTATCCCAAGGGCTTAGTTCAGTGCCCTGCATAGAGTAAGGGCTCATTCATTAGTACCAGTTGACTATGAAAATATGAGTTTTAAACAACAGAATTCAATGCAAATTTTAAATATCTATTTTAAACTAGATATTTTCAAACTACCAAATAAATCACTGCTATAAAAACACGACCTGGGTTGCCATATAAAAAAAGGTGCAGAACTCACAAAGGCTTGAAAGTTTTAAACTCTTGACAGAACAAATGCATTAAAGAATGAGAATAAATCCCTTACAGGAAACAGGAGAAGCAGCATGGCTAGCGCACAGAGCACGGGCCTGGGAGTCAGAAGGACCTGAGTTTGAGTCCAGACTCTGCCACTTGTCTGCTTTGTGACCTCGGACAAGTCGCTTCACTTCTCTGGGCCTCAGTTACCTCTTCTGGAAAATGAGGATTCAGACTGTAAGCTCCACGTGGGGCAGGGACTGCGCCCAACCTGAATAACTTGTATCTCCCCCAGCACTTAGAACAGCGCCTGGCACCTAGTAAGTGCTTAATAAAGACCATAATAAAGACCCTAAGAGAAAATGAAAGGGAGGGAAAGAGCTTCAAACAAGATTCTTTTATTTTTTGATCCCTCCACGTCTCTCCCTCTAGGCTCTAAGCTCATTATGGTCAGAAAACTGTGTCCACTAATTCTACTGTATTGTACTGCTAAGTACAGCGCTCTGCACATAGTAAGCCCTCAAATACCACCGACTGATTGATAAGAAGGCACTAATCTTTTAATCCCTCCAGGAAATTCGGGAAAACCGAAATCAGATTACCCAGCATCGCTTTACTAACATCAAGCCGTCTGATACCACCACGCTGAACAGTTCGTTAACTACATTTAGGCCGAGCCCCAAATCCTGTCATTAAGGGCAGAGGGTGGAGACCTGCACACAGTCGTTTCCTCCTTCCCTCCTTAGGCTAAAGAAGAGGCGACAGCCACTTTGCAGTAAAGAGAGAAGGCGGGGGAGGGGGCCAGGTTCTCTCCGCAGCAAGGCGGGCTCGGAGAGGAGGCCAAACCCCGCGCCTTGGGGCGACCGGGGAACCCGTGCAGGCGCGGGGAAGAGGGAAAGAAGGATGGAGGAGAAGGGAGAGGAGCAGGAGGGGAGGGGGAAGAGGAGACGGGAAAGGGGAGAAGGTGGAGAAGGGGAGGGAGAGGAGACGAGGACGAGGAAAAGGAGAAGGGGGGAAGGGGAGGAGGAGGAAGAAAAGGAGAGGGGGAGAAGAGGAAGAAGGAGAGGGGGAGAAGAGGAAGAAAGGGGGAGAAGAGAAGAAAGAAAAGAAGGGGAGAAGAGGAGGAAAAAAGGAGAGGGGGAGAAGAGGAAGAAAGGGAGGGGGGAGAAGAGGAGGGAGAGGAAGAGTAAAAGGAAGGGGGAGGAGGAGGAAAAGGAGAGGGAGAGAAGAGGAGGAGGAAGAAGAAAAGCAGAGGAGGACGAAGAAAAGAGGGGGAGAAGAGGAGGAAGAAAAGGAGAGGGGGAGAAGACGAGGAAAAGGAGAGAGGAAGAAGAGGAGAGGGGGAGAGGAGGAAAAAGAGGGGGAGAAGGAGACAACGGGAAGGGGGAAAGGGAGAAGAAGGAGACGAGGAGGAGGGGAAGGGGAGAAGTAGGAGAAGGAAGAAACGGAGGGGAAGAAGGAGGAAAAGGGTGGGAAGAAGAAAGCGTGGCGGGGGGCGAAGTGTCCCACGGGGCTTTGCCCAGTGAAAGCGGCGGGGAGCAGGGGGCAGGGTGCATTCATTCAATAGTATTTAATGAGCGCTTACTATGTGCAGAGCACTCTACTAAGCGCTTGGAATGCACAATTGGGCAACAGATAGAGACCATCCCTGCCCCACGACGGGCTCCCGGTCTAATCGGGGGAGACAGACGGACAAAAACAAGACAACATAATGACGATAAATAGAATCACGAGGAGGGAGGAGGGCCGGGCGGGGGACAAACCGGAGGAAAAGCCCCACAAAGAAAAGCGGCCCCAACGGCCGGAGGGGCGAGGAGGAAGGAGGGGAGCCTCACCTGACCTGTCGGCGGCACAAGGGACGGGAGAGGAGGGAAAGGAAAGGAGGCCTTAAGCCTCTCCCCCTCGGAGAAGCCGCCCCCGTCTCCTCCTCCTCCTCCTCCTGCTCCTCGGCAGGATCCCCGGCTCCACCCCCGGCTCCGCCCCGGCGGACGACGAGCCCGGGAGCCGGGCCCGGGGCGAAGGGCGGCGGCCGGTCCTTCCCAAGATGGCGGCCCCCCCCCCCGCCCCACGTGGACTCTCCCCGCAGCCCGACGCCCCCCGTGCCCTCCCATCCGGCCCCGTGGAATGGTACGGTCCAGGGAGCGCCCGCCAAAGGCGGGGGGCGACAACAATGATAATTACGGTACTCCATTCATTCACTCAATAGTATTTATTGAGCGCTTAGTATGTGCAGAGCACTGGACTGAGCGCTTGGAAGGGACAATTTGGCAACAGATAGAGACGGTCCCTGCCCGTCGACGGGCTCACAGTCTAATCGACTGGGGACGGTACAATCTGTTAGGGTATAATGATGCATTCAGTAGTATTTATTGAGCGCTTACTATGTGCAGAGCACTGGACTAAGCGCTTGGAAGGGACAAATCGGTAACAGATAGAGACAGTCCCTGCCCATTGATGGGCTCACAGTCTAATCGGGGGAGACAGACAAAAACAATAGCAATAAATAGAATCAAGGGGATGGGCATCTCATTAAAACAATAGCAATAAATAGAATCAAGGGGATGGACATCTTATTAACAAAATAAATAGGGTGCGCTTACTCTGTGCAGAGCACTGGACTAAGCGCTTGGAATGGACAATTTGGCAACAGAGAGAGAAAATCCCTGCCCATCGATGGCCTCACAGTCTAATCGACTGGGGACGGTACAATCCGTTAGGGTATAATGATTCATTCAATAGTATTTATTCAACACTAATAATAATAATAATGATGCTGGTACTTGTTAAGGGCTTACTATGTGCAGAGCACTGTTCTAAGCACTGGGGGAGATAGAGGGTAATCAGGTTGTCCCACGTGAGGCTCACAGTCTTCGTCCCCATTTTACAGATGACGGAACTGAGGCACAGAGAAGTGAAGTGACTTGCCCACAGTCACTCAGCTGACAAGTGGCAGAGTCGGGATTCGAACCCATGACCTCTGACTCCCAAACCCGGACTCTTTTCCACTGAGCCACGCTGCTTCCCTACCCAACAACGGGCTCACAGTCTAGAAGGGGGAGAGAGCAAAACAAACAAGTAGACAGGCAACAAAACAAGCAGCGCTTAGCGCTTAGTCCAGTGCTCTGCACATAGTATTCAATAGTATTTATTGAGTGCTTCCTATGTGCCAAGCACTGTTCTAAGCGCTGGGGAAGATACAGGATCATCAGGTTGTTGTCCCACGTGGGACTCCCATTTTACAGATGAGGGAACTGAGGTCCAGAGAAGTGAAGGGACTTGCTCAAGGTCACACAGCAGACGGGTGGCGGAGCCAGGATTAGAACCCAAATCCTTCTGACTCCCAGGCCCGTGCTTCTGCCACTAAGCCACCCTCAGCGTCCGACCATTCCCACCCTAGCGGTGCTGTCGGCGGGGACCCGGAGGGGACCACTCATGGCCCGATTTTGAGAAACAGCACGGTGTAGTGGATGGAGCACGGACCTGGGAGTCAGAAAGTCATGGGTTCTAATTCCAACTCCGCCACTTGGCCGCTGCTTCACTTCTCTGGGCCTCAGTTATCTCATCTGTCAAAGGGGGATTCAGACTGTGAGCCCAATGCGGGACAGGGACTGTGTCCGACCTGATCACCTTCTACCTACCCCAGTGCTTACAGGACTGCTTGGCACATTATAAGTACTTAACAAGTACCATTGTTATGATTATCTCCACCGGAGGGGACTACCAACAGAAGTGTGGAGATGGACTGGATTAATAGCAATCATGGCAAATAGAACCACGTGCAGAAAGTCTTACCCAGTCCAAAGAATAACATGCAGCTGTAGTCTATTAAAGTCCCCACCTCTTGCACCGACTTCTGCATGTCATCTACCCCGTCTGGGCAGCTCCACTTCTTCCCTTCCATTATCCCTCTAGTCATTTCCAGTCCAGATGGCTGGACAAGAGCGACTGTAAGCTGACCAGTGGGAGGAGCTGACGAAACAAAGAAGAAATGAGTAGAAATTGAGAACATGAAAAGGACTGGCCTCTCTAGCCCTCTCTGCCCTCTGTAACTTTCCTCTTCCCATGCACACGGCTGGCTTTCTTTTAAAACCTTCTTCTCCCTGGCCCATTTCAGGGAATCCTAAACCGTAGGTCGGATTTTAACCATGCGATTGAACCACAATTATACCATTCATAGACAGATGTCAATCTATCCTATTTTTTTAAAGACCTCCAAAAATGGAAATTCAGAGTACTTGGTCCTCTCCTTTCTTCCTGGCAGAATGAGTCAGGTGATCTGAAAGAACAAACAAAGCCTCTGAAATCAATTAGTTTGGAAAAGTTACAGTGTCTAGATGTGCTTAACTACTTTTCAACATGCAATTTCCATGTACACTGTTAATTACTCCATGCCAAGGACTGTATTTGGCAACCTAGTCAATGTCTGTGGCAGAGAACTAAGTTTAAATTCACACCATGTGGAATGGACATTTGGCTGCACATTGATCTCTTCTGCCACACCTAGGTGCATAAATTAGGTCTCACCCTTTCAGAGACAAACACTTTTCACCATGTATGCTTCCCAGAGAAAAATCCCCAAGAAACAATTGTAGTCCCTAAATCTTTAATCTAGTAAAGAATAACAATGTGAAAATCATTTGTATCCTGTCACTGCTGCTCATTCATAGTTAAGAATGTACATTTCAATATTGCTACAGAAATACCTCTGACGGCTTTTGACCTCTGTAGAAGGTCTTGCCAAAATATGATAAGGTTGGTTCCCAAATTCCCCATCCCAAGTGCTCTTTATGTGCAGAACATGTGGGACTTAGTAGAAAGAGCATGGACCTGGAGACTGTAAGCCCGTCAGTGGTTAGGAATTGTCTCTATCTGTTGCCGAATTGTACATTCCAAGTGCTTAGTACAGTGCTCTGCACATAGTAAGCGCTCAATAAATGAATGAATGAATGAATGAATCGGGAGACCTGGGTTCTAGTTCTGGTTCTGCCATTTACCCGTTGTGTGTCCTTGGACAAAGCTCTTAGCTTCTCTGTTCTTCGGTCCTCTCATTGGTAAAATGCTGATAAAACGATATAAAACGATGATACGAGAAACAGCATGGCAGTGCAGAAAGAACATGGATCTGGTACCATGTTATTAGTACGGTGCTCTGCACACAGTAAGTGCTCAATAAATATCGATTAACTGGGAGTCAGAGGACCTGGGTTCTAAACCTGGATCTGCCACCTGCCTGCTACGTGACCTTGGACAAATCGCTTACCTTCTCTGTGCTTCTGTTTCCTCATCCACAAAATGGGAATTAAATTAATTAATTCAATCGTGTTTATTGAGCACTTAACATTTGCAAAGCACTGAACTAATCACTGTCTCCTACGCTTAGCCTATGAGCCCCATGAGGGACAGGGGCTATGTCCGATCTGCTTATATTGTATCTACTCTAGGGCTTAGTACAGCGCTTCACATATAGTAAGCACTTAACAGATACCACAATTACTGCCTGTTCTCCCTCCCTCAGACTGTGAGCCCTGTGTGGGGCTAGGGACCACATCCAATCTAATTATTTTAGCACACAGTAAGCACTTAATAAATATCATTATTATTATCACTTTGATTTCAAACCTGTGCATGGCACCGCTGGGGAGCTTCAGCCCTTGTGGACTATTTTGCACATCCAAACCATTGTAACAAAAAGTTTGGAAAGGAGAAAAAGAATTTCAAACATGAGGAAAGAAGCCAAAAGGTACAAGCAAGGATATCATGGAGGAAGAAAATGAATTCACAGTATGGAACACCACCTTACTCAGATTGGTGCAAGGAACCCATGAACTGGCAATCTAAACAAGGTTTAATCATTAATTTCAAGGATCAAAAGCCAAACAGTGAAGGCTAACAAGGGAATAAACCTGGAAGGGAAAATCCTACAGTTTGGTTGGAAGCAAAAGCACTCAAAACCAAATGGAAGTTTGGAAGTGGCAATCTGTATTCAGTTGTTCCTGGGCAGGGATGAATTTGATATAACATTGGGGATTTCCACTTATTTTAATTAAAGTAAATTTAATTAATATAACATTCCTTCTTATGGATTCCCCCCAACCCAGACCCATAATGTGGCCCTTTGGTGAAGAAAATCTCCACCAGGCAACTTTAAATTAAAACCAACAAATCAGAAAGTCACCTCTCGACCTCTAACCCTTCCCTGAGTCCATCACCTTGAATAAAAGAATGTAACAGGTCATGGCTTCCTGAAACCCCTGCAGTGAGCATTGTCTGAAAGCTCAGTCAACCTCCTCAGGTTTGTTTGGCGTTGGAATGAACAGCCTTGATCTGGTTGTAACAGTGCCCGAATGACTGCAACTCTTCACTGGTTTTCCGGTCTTCAGCTTCTTCTGACTCTGCCTTCACTCAATAGCTAGAATTATCTCTGTCAAGCATCTTTTTAATCACTCCACTCCCTGTCAGAGAATCCTAAAGTGGATCCCTGGTGATACAAGAATCAGCTAAAAAATCCTGATGATCAGTTTTATATATGCACCAGATGCCATTTCCTTATCCCATTTGGCTTCATCTCCCTCTCCACTCTGATCCTGGCAAGCAGAACTGCAGACTTTAGACACTCCATTCCACGTTGTACATTTCCTCCTTCTCCCCTCCTCCTCCTCTTCACCAAACTGGAACTCTGCTTTTCTCCCACAGGAATATAAGGTGCTGAAGGGCAGGGGCTATGTTTTGTTTTTCCTCTGTGATTTGAGGGAATGAGCCCTAGATGGATCTCTAGTGATCCTGCTTCTGATCCCAGTGAAAAGCTCTGGGCTTCTATTAACTGCTGTAGTAAGTAATGTCTGGAACTTATTCTCTAAGATCAAGGTCGGTGATGACAGAAGCCATCTGTTCTGCCAGTAGTAATAAAATTAATAATTTTAAAAACTGTATTTGTTTAGCAGTTACTATGTGCCAGGCACTGTCCTATGTGGGGCTCACAGTCTCAATCCCCATTTTACAGATGAGGGAACTGAGGCACAGAGAAATGAAGTAACTTGCCCAGGGCCACACAGCAGACAAGTGGTGGAGCTAGGATTATAACCCATGACCTCCCGATTCCCAGGCCCAGGCTCTATCCACTTGGCCATGCTGTTTCAGCAGTGATTTCTCTGACACTTCCCAGGTTAGAGTGGGGCTTTTAAGGCAACAAATGAGTCCAGATTTTTAGGTAACAAACTCTCCATTACCTCCATAGAACATGTCCTATTTTTCTTCTCCTCCTAAGAAGCTTCCTAAGTCATTTTGCTGACCTCTGCCCCGGTCTATGGAGGGTTGGGCTACATCAGGGTGGCGGTAAAGTCAGTCAATCATATATACGGAGTGCTTACTGTTTGCAGAACACTATACTAGGCGCTTGGGAGACTATAACAGACACATTCTCAGTCCACAACGAGTTTACAGTCTAGAAAGTAAAGCTACCAATCCTAAAAGAGCAATGGGACAATGAAGGTACAAAATCTTCCTTCCCAACCACAGGTGCAGAAGGCAGGTTTACCAGAGGGCAGGTAAAAGAAGTTCATCAGCCCCTATCACCAAATGCCAACAAATGTATAATCGATTCAACAGCTGGATCTGGTAGTGTGGTCCTCTTGCTGTCTTTCTATTGGCTTGAGATTCCCCATCAGTGAACCACACAAACACACTGGGTTGTCCAAGTTACAACCCTTGGGGACACAGTGAAAGCGAGAGTGAAATGGTTTAATTTCACTCTGTGTTGGTAGCAAAACTCAAGAGAAAGAAAAACACTCTCAATCTGGCTGTTAAAACAAAATGTCTCTCAATGCATATCAAATACAGGGAAATATGGCAAGGGGAAGCAAAAGAATTAAGGCACTAGGTGTATTTTTAAACAATATGGTCAGCACACTTCTGTTGGTGGTCCTGAAGCTGAAATTTAGTTCTGAAGAATGAGCCCTGCATTGAATAATTTATTATGGTGGAAAATCAACATTAAATACTAAGCAGGCAGGATGGCAAAAGCTTTAAAAGAAATAGAAAGAAAAGGGGGTGGGGACCTACCACAGGAAGATTGAACACAAACAAATAATGGATTTACTGCAGAATTACACAATTGCTTTCTAGCTATCCGGAACTACCACACTTGTTTTTTCACTATTTGGGACTGAAATTCAGCTCTTCAAAAAATAATCTATATTTTCCTATCTTCTTCAGCTCTACCCGGTTTACTTTAGCTTCTTTCCTTCTTCCTCTATCTGCACGCTTTCCCCCACTACAGCCTACCCTCGAACAATTTATTTTCCTCATACTTACAACTAAGATTCTCACAAAAGGACAAAAACAGAGTAGTGAGGAGCAGAATTACAAACAAATTCACTACAAATCCCTCACCTTTGAGATGGAGCCACCTTTTCTAGGTACTTCAGTCTTACATTCTCAGTGATACCTACAGAAGATTTTTCCTTTCTTTTCAGGACAGAATATAGAGTCAGTACGCGATGAGGTAATGCTGTTTTGAATGTGGAGAAGTACAGTATAAAGGGCAAAAATACGAGACTGATAGTAGGTTAGGGAGATGAAGGTAAAGAAAGGTGGTGGAAATAATGAAACTGCAGAAAAGTTTCACCTGATTCACTGTCTTGGGACTAAAACTAAATGATTATCCTAATCACCACTTACATGTGTGAGGGGGTGGGGGGGGAAGGAGGAGCTGGGGGGGGAAGGAGGAGCCGGGGTGGGGGAAAAGGTGCAAAAAAAGGACGAATCTATCTAGTTAAAAATAGACTCAAAAAGGTGGAAGCAATTTCTACTTCAAAAACAGATGAATGAGATTTTATATACTACTAGTTACGCTAAGGAACAACTAACTTGAAGGCAGGTTTTAAGGAAAAGCTAAGGCAAACATCAGGGCAGGGGGATAGGGTTTTTCAAGTCAAAATCATTTTCAAAATTTTTAACTAATTCCTCAGTTGCTGAGACAGTACAAAGAGGAAGTGAAGAAAAGCCTCAGATTTAAAATCTCATCTTTGTGGTTGGAAGATATGTAACTGATGCCACAGCTGGAAGTTGGATAGTGCAGTGGGCTAGACTGACTTTAAAAATACATATTTCTAGATGGCATCTGCTGGTCCTTTAAAGAAACATTAGTTCGGTATGCATCAGTGGAAGCTGAATAAGTAAGCCTTCTCTGAAGTCTTTTTTCCTTTACCCTAGACTCTGTTTTACTAGTTATATTTATTTTCTCCCCCTCTATTTGTTATTTATATGTTTGAATAGGTACAAGAAGGCCAATCCCAATCTGACAAGGATTGCTGCAATGTCGATTCTCAATTCACAGTTTCTGCCACCCTTTTCTCTTCCTCTCTGACAGAAAAAGGCATCAATTTCTGATGCTGGGATGTACAACCCAAAGAGTAGTCATTTCCTGATTCTTCTTCAGGTCTTAAATTCTACTCCGAGTCCTGGGCTTTTCCAGCTCAGGGCTATTATTATTGTGTTTATTAAACAATTACTATGTGCCAGGCACTGTTCTAAGTGCTGGGGAAGAACAAGCTAATCAGGTAGGGCACAGTACCTGTCCCACATGGGGTTCCCAGTTTTAATCTCCATTTTACAGATGAGGAAATTTAGTCACAGAGAAATTAAACGAATTGGCTGAGGTTACACAGCAGACAAGTACCAGAGCTGGGATTAGAACCTAGGTCCTCTGGTTCCCAAGCCCGTGGTCTTTCCAGTAGGCCACACTGCTTCTCAAGAATATTCACAAATCTGCTTTTTCAGCCCACCCCAAGTGCTGCCCTGCAGACTTCCATGCAGCGTGGCTCAGTGGAAAGAGCCCGGGCTTGGGAGTCAGAGGTCATGGGTTCGAATCCCCGCTCTGCCTCTTGTCAGCTGTGTGACTGTGGGCAAGTCACTTCACTTCTCTGTGCCTCAGTTCCCTCATCTGTAAAATGGGGATGAAGACTGTGAGCCCCACGTGGGGCAACCTGATTCCCCTGTATCTCCCCCAGCGCTTAGAACAGTGCTCTGCACATAGTAAGCGCTTAACAAATACCAACATTATTATTATTATTAGTCCCAATCCAACATATAAAAAGTGTTCTCTTGTGGCTCTAGTGGCCCTGCTCCCTTCCTGGAGCTGAGGGACATTTGGTCAGTTTGATAAGACAATAAAAAACTTGTTAGCATCGGGGAAAGAAGCACAGGCCTGGAGGTCAGAGCACTTGGGTTCTAATCCTGGCTCTGCAATGTTTGCTGTGTGACCTTGGGCAAGTCATTTAAATTTTTCCATGCCTCAGTTTTCCCAAGTGTAAAATGGGGATTAAATACCTGTTCTCAATCCTACGCAGTCGATGAGCCCCTTGTAGGACAGAGACTGCATCCAACCTGATTACCCCAGCAATTAGAACAGTGGTTGACACACACACTTAACAAATACCAAATATGTAGCTAGACAGACCTTTCCCCTGGGCTCCAGGCCTTCAGTGGAGGTGTTTATCACATGCCCTCTTCCTTTGTATGTGATAGGCCCTTTTTTTCATAATCTCCAACTGAGCCAAGAGTTCCTGACTTCAACTCTGTCCAGTTTGTCTGGTTTCCTTGGCTCCAAGCAGCGTGGCTCAGTGGAAAGCGCAGGGCTTGGGAGTCAGAGGTCATGGGTTTGAAGCCCGGCTCTACCACTTGTCAGCTGTGTGACTGTGGGCAAGTCACTTCTCTGTGCCTCAGTTCCCTCATCTGTAAAATGGGGATGAAGACTGTGAGCCTCACATGGGACAATCTGATTACCCTGTATCTACCCCAGCGCTTAGAACAGTGCTCTGCACATAGTAAGTGCTTAACAAATACCAACATTATTATGCTGCAAGGAGTGGTCTTGGGTATAGAAGAGAAACACTGCTGTCCTTTTCATTCTATGACAGCACAAATGTGACTGGGAAACACCAGAGAATTAGCTTTCAGTGGAACAATCTTCCTTTAACTCAGAGTTAAAAATTTCTGCCTTTCACCAGCCATTTGGGGACATTAAGCCTCACAGTTCGATTTTCTTTGAAATGGACTAACCATTATACAACTACCACGATTCTTCTTTTTTGATACCGGAAGTTATATAGAGACACTATCTGAACTCTGCAATGGTCTATTTCATATTATTATCACATATACCATTATATGTGATGGTACATTTAATTTGCCAATTTGATACAGTTTAAATTTGGGGGCTTTTCAAATATCTCATAGCACACAAGTTAAAAAAGGATAACAAAAATAAATCGCAGAAAGTAGCATTAGAAAGTTTGGTAATGAATGCACTTGGTAATAAAACTTTGTAATGTTAAGAAGCACTGCAGCATATCTAAAGCACTCTTGAGATACACTGCAGTTTCCCCTCTGTAAAATAGAGAAAATGATTAAATCCTATTGCCCAGTCACACTGATTCACAGACAAAATTAGGAATTGAGTCCTTATTCCCCACTTGGCCATAAATTTTCAAGACCAAAAATTACCTTTAAGCCCTTCTGCCCATAATCACGGTGATGACACAGGTTTGGAAAATCTAACACTGATCATCTTTGTTACAATTGTGGGTCCAAACCCCTGTTGGTTCCAGTATCTGGGGAATGGGTAGGGTAGGACAGAATGTGCTGGTGGTGTGTAATATCATTCTCACGGTGGCCAATACGCTGACCTCATCCCAGGTGGTCACCACTGTTGATGGTCGAACCTTGGCCTCGAGAAGGCAGGTGGAGGCATGTGTGAGAGACCGAAGTGACTGCTCCCATTCCACTGTTGTCCGGTTAGTTAGGGAGTTCAGGGAGAACCAGAGGTGGGGAAGGATGGGCTCCAGCGCCGGAAGCCAAGGCATGGCCATGTCAACTGTCTGTATTTTAGCTTTGCATTTATCTATCAATTTTGTTTCAGAATAATAATAATTGCAGTATTTGTTAAGCACTTACCGTGTGCCAGGCACTGTACTAAGCACGGGGGTAGAACCAAGCTAACAAGGTTGGACACAGCCCTTGTCCCCTATGGGGCTCACAGTCTGAACCCCCATTTTACAGATGAATAACTGAGGGCCAGAGAAGTTAAGTGACTTTGCCCAGGGTCACACAGCAGACAAGTGGTGGAACCTGGATTAGAACCCAGGTCCTTCTGACTCGCAGGCCCATACTGCTTTATTCATTAGGCTATGCTGCTGCCAGGTGGTAGTGATAAGGGCAAGGGGAAGAAGATTGAAAATGGCTGGGGAACAGCTGTCCTGAGAAACTGTGGGAGAAGAGGCCTGTGAGAAACTTGACTTCGGGGGTCCTAGCTTTGGAGACATCCACCTGACTGCCCCATCTGGGGTCTCCCCACTCTGCCAAGTTTCAGTAGTAGCAGAAAAAATATTGATTTATTGCTTTGAGTCCTCATCCTCTAAGCACTTAGATACTCACCCCACCACCCACAGCACTTACTTAAATATCTTTATATTTAGTTGCTCCTCTACCTGTATTTGAAGGTCTGTCTTCCCCACTGGACCGTAAACTCTTTGGGGGCAGTGATCATGTCTACCACCCCGTTTGAACTCTCCAAAGCACTTAGTACAATGCTCAGCTCACAGGAAGCAGTCAACAAATTCCACTGATTAATTGATTATCGGTCAAACCCCTACTATATTTGCACGAGTTTCTGATTAGGAACAACGTCACTTTGTTAACATATCTATTTTCACCAAGTTATAAATTTTACTAAAAACTGCCACACAATATCGAGTAACGGAGTGAGTTAAGGTCCTTCGGATACAAATGATCTCTTTTGCATCGAAATTGAAGTACATTAATAAATCGCAAGTGCCCTCTAGTGGTCTCTGTGAAAACAACACCTTTGCCTTGGGGATTCAGTTTCAGAACAGAAGAGAATTGAAGTTCTGGGGGAATCTAATTAATATTGGTATTTATTAAGCGCTATGTGCAGAGCACTGTTCTAAGCGCTGGCGCACTGTTCTAAGCGCTGGATAATAATGGTATTTGTTAAGCATTTACTATGTGCCGAGCACTGTTCTACACGCTGGGGTGGATACGAGGTGATCAGTTTGTCCCACGTGGGGCTCACAGAGTCAACTCCCATTTTTCAGATGAGGTAACTTGTCCAAAGTCACACAGCCGACAAGTGGCCGAGCCGGGATTAGAACCCACGACCTCTGACTCCCAAGCCCAGACTCTTTCCACTGAGCCAAGCAGCTAGTTTCTCAGCCGTTTTGGGTATTTCAGTTCGGTTCCTGGAATGTCAACAAAATTGCTCAACTTGAACTGGCCATATCCACTGAAGGATTTTGCTCCAAAAGACCTCAGGGGTCAGTTTAAACCTTGTACTCATGAGATCTGGGCCAACTACAGATCAATCAATCATACTTATTGAGGGTTTATTGTGTGTAGAGAGCACTTGGGAGAGTTAAAATATAACAGAGCTGGGTTATATATATATATTTAACAGAGATAGGTTCCCTGCCCACCAGGAGTTTACAGTCTAGAGGGGGAGGCAGACATTAATCTAAATAAATAAATTATGGGGTATGTACATCATCATCATAATAATAGTAATTATGGTATTTGTTAAGCACTTCATTCCTTCATTCAATCGTATTTATTGAGCGCGTACTGTGTACAGAGCACTGTACTAAGCGCTTGGAAAGTACAATTCGGCAATAGAGACAATCCCTACCCAGCAACAGGCTCGCAGTCACTTACTATGTGCCAGGCACTGTTTTAAGAGCTGGGATAGATACAAAGTAAACAGGTTGTCCCATGTGGGGATCACAGTCTTAAACCCCATTTTACAGATGAGGGCAACTGAGGCACAAGTGGCTCGCCCAAGGTCACAGAGAGGACAAGTGGCAGCGCCTGGATTAGAACCCATGTCCTCTGACTCCCAAGCCTGTACTCTTTCCACTAAGTCATGCTGCTTCTCCAAGTGCTTTGGGCTTAAGGGTGGGATGAATGAAGGGTACAAATACAAGTGCAAAGGTGATGTGCAAAGTGGTGGGAGAAGAGGAAATGAGAGCTTAGTTCCTTACTGGCTACTAAGGAACTTGCTGCAGAACTAGGAATAGCAGCCATCAGTTGGAGAGCTGTTTAGACAACTGACCCAAGGCCATGTTCTAAGTGAGACTGCTGCAGAAACTTGTGGCTGAGAGAGCCCCCCGTATGGAAAACCTTTTGTACTGCAGAAACTGGTGACAGGCCCAGATTTCTGGGAGGGGATTGGAGCCACACACTGGGAGGAAACTTTAGGGGAGAGGACTTGGCTCTTTCTATCAAGGAAGCAGAGTGGTCTAGTGGAAAGATCCCGGGCCTCGGAGTCCGAGGCTCTGGGTTTTAATACTAACGCTGCCACTTACCTGCTGTGTGACCTTGGTTAAGTCATGTAACTTCAGTTCCCTCACCTGCTAAATATGAGTTAATAATAATGATAATAATGGTGGTATTTAAGCGCTTACAATGTGCAAAGCGCTTTCTAAGCGCTGGGGGAATACAGGGTGATCAGGTTGTCCCATGTGGGGCTCAAAGTTTTAATCCCCATTTTACAGATGAGGTAACTGAAGCCCTGAGAAGTGAAGTGACTTCACTCTAGGCTTCAAGGCTCTCCATCACCTTGCCCCTTCCTACCTCTCCTCCCTTCTCTCTTTCTACCGCCCACCCCGCACGCTCCGCTCCTCTGCCGCCCACCTCCTCGCCGTCCCTCGGTCTCGCCTATCCCGCCGTCGACCCCTGGGTCACGTCCTCCCGCGGTCCTGGAACGCCCTCCCTCCTCACCTCCGCCAAACTGATTCTCTTTCCCTCTTCAAAACCTTACTTAAAAATCACCTCCTCCAAGAGGCCTTCCCAGACTGAGCTCCTCTTCCCCCTCTACTCCCTCTGCCATCCCCCCTTTACCTCTCCGCAGCTAAAGCCTCATTTTCCCCTTTTCCCTCTGCTCCTCCACCTCTCCCTTCCCATCCCCACAGCACTGTACTCGTCCGCTCAACTGTATATATTTTCATTACCCTATTTATTTGTTAATGAATTGTACATCGCCTTGATTCTATTTAGTTGCCATTGTTTTTACGAGATGTTCTTCCCCTTGACGCTGTTTAGTGCCATTGTTCTTGTCTGTCCGTCTCCCCCGATTAGACTGTAAGCCCGTCAAACGGCAGGGACTGTCTCTATCTGTTGCCGACTTGTTCATCCCAAGCGCTTAGTACAGTGCTCTGCACATAGTAAGCGCTCAATAAATACTATTGAATGAATGAATGAATGAAAGTGACTTACCCAAAGTCACCCAGCTGGCAAGTGGAGGAGCTGCGATTAGAACCCATGACCTCTGACTCCCAAGTCCAGGCTCTTTCCACTGAGCCATGCTTGAATACCTGTTCTCCCTCCTATTTAGACTGAGTCTCATAAGGGATCTGATGATCTTGTATCTACCCCAGAGCTTAGTACAGTCCTTGGCACATAGTAAGCACTTAACCAAGTATTCTTCTTCTTCATCATCATCATCATCATCATCAATGAAAGTACTACAAATGTTATTCAGTCATTTGATCATTTTTTATTGAGCACTTACTGTGTGCAGAGCACTGTACTAAGCGCTTGGGATGTTATATTAATTTACCTGGTTATTTCTTTCCCAGAGTGACTGTTCTCTGCCATCCCCCAACTTTTAGACTGTGAGCCAGGGACAGTTTCTGATTCAAAATTCTCAGGGCTTAGTGCAGTGCTTAGCATAAAATAAGTGTCCAAATTTCCATTTCCAAGTGTCCAAAAATTTCCAAATTTCCAAATGTCCAAATTGCTATTTCCAAATAGCAAATAGCATAAATACATGTCAGAAGTAATAATTACTTTAATTTGTTTTTAAGTTTTCAAAGTGCAAATGAATGTCTTATTTCGGAAATGCTTTTTGAATGCCACAAGATCAAGAAACGCTGAGGATACAGTTGAAACTAATGGAAATTGGAACCACTATACTTGCTAGTTAACTTTACTTATAAAGAACGTGTGGAGGAGCCAAACTGTCACTTTCAAGTTCCCTTTTCAGCCCTCAAAAACCAATGAGGGCAGAAAGGCCTAGAGAACATTCAATCCATCTCCTGCTCCTAACAGTACGGCCTTGAACCATCTCTATTAGCTTTCTATCTTACTCTTGCAGGTTTTCAGGGAAGTTTACCCAATTCCCCTTAACCCATCTGACTATAAACAGGATGCCACCAGTGAATGGCAATCGGATTGCTTTTTTTTCAACAGGATTCATCTGTAGTTTCTTTTAGAATTTAATGTAGGACAGAGCCCCATTGATTAAGTGAACTGTGCTCTGTTGTTCACTCCCCCTTCTTCCAACATGCACATTTTAAAAGGCATACAGTCCATTCACTGACAATCCAGTGGGAATTTCCGTTCGCTTAGTTTTGAGTTTTAATAAAGGTAAATGAACATTTCGGTTGCATCATGCTGGATACAGGCAGAGGGTCCAACTTTTCATTTGGTATACACGGGTGGAAACAAGGCAGGGATTTTATTTTAGAGGGGATGGAAACCTGACTGTCATCTCCTTGATTCTGATTCCAAGCACTTAGGACAATGCTCTGCACACAGAGGGGACTCAGAAATGCTACTGATTAGTCCTTGAGGACAGGGAGCAAATCCAGCAACTTTAATAAATCATACTCTCCTGAGTGCATAGTACAGTGCTCTGAACATAGTAAGCACTCAATATATACCAAGGTTTGATTGACAGGCTTTGATGAGCTAATAGGCCAAAAAGCCACCATTTTAGTCTTCTCAGTCCTTATTTGAAGCTCTCAGGCATTAGTTGGACACCTGCGCTGAACAAGTTTGGGTGTCCAACTCAAAGACCAGTGAAGGCAGCTGAAGGCACAGGTCCATGATATTCTCATCTATGATGTAAAAATCAACCTTTCTGAAGTTCCTCATTTTGGAAGGTGATATATATACAAAATTGTCCTTCACACTTGAAGACACCCTTGAGGGTAAAATTCACTTAAGTGGGATCCATAGTAGAGAAGCAACGTAGCCTAGTGGAAAGAGCTCAGGACAGAGGATGTGGGATCTAATCCCAGCTCTGCCACATGTCTGCTCTGTGAGTTTGGGCAAGTCACTTAGCTTCTCTGTACCTTATTTACCTCAACTGTAAAATGGAGATTAAGATTGTGAGCCCCAAGGGGGACAGGGACTGTGTCCAACCTGATTACCTGGCATCTACCCAAGTGCTTAGAACAGTGCTTGGCACATAGTAATCGCTTAACAAAAACATTATTATTATTATCATTGTTACTACTGCATGGTGCTTGCATAAAGGCTGTCCCTTGTGTTATGCATGCTTATGTTTGCAGCAGGGAATGTGTCTACCAACTCTGTGATATTGGACTCTCCCAAGTTCTTAGTACAGTCCTCTGCACACAGTAAGCGCCCAGTAAATATCACTGATTGATTGACGGCAGCAATTGATGTTGTTTTTGCTTTTTGGGAAGGACAACTTTGAGACAAACCATGTCTGAAGTTCACAGGGAGAACATAATTCACACATACATTTAGGCCTGGGAGGCACTGTTCCAAATAGCACCAAACTCGGATCCCCCAAAGTCAGCCACTCTGCTCACCAGAGAGAAAACAGTGCGGAAAGCAGCATGGCCTAGTGAAAGGAGCCCAGGCCTGGGAGCCAGAGGATCTGTGTTCTAATCTCACCTCCTCCACTTCTCTGCTGGGTGACTTCGGGGCAAGTCACAACTTCTCAGTGCCTCAATTCCCTTCTCTTCAACATAGGGATTCAATACTTGTTCTCCCTCCTACTTGGACTGTGAGTTCCATGTGGGACCTTATCTCATATCTACCCCAGCACTTGGTATAGTGCTTGGCACACAGTAATCCCTTAACCAATACTTAGTATTATTATTACTACTATGAATAATAAAACTGCATTCAGAAGTCGGATTGGCCCCATTTGCCCACACATTTTGTCCTACCTGATATTCCCAGAAGTTTATTCAGTTTGACCTTCAACAGCATCATAGGCAGTGTGGCTTCCTCTCACAGAGTGGGCCAGGGTCATCATCAAAGCCAGGAGGTTGCTATTTAGTCCAGGAAAGTCTTCAGAAGAGAAAAAAAGCCCTTAGCATCCAGGGCCCACTTCCCTGTTCTTGTGAGGAAATTTTGACAGTTAATTTCCCCCATCAATCGTGTTCATGGACTCTTCGAGCTCTTCTAATTTGCAGAAATACATTGCTTTCACTCTTATTAGGTGCAGATTCAACCCCTGTCAGCTCAACAAACACCTGCACATACCTCCTTCTCCCCTCCCACAAGGCACTGATGTAATCCCAGGGTTCCATTTCTTTTTGTCCCTCCTCTCCACCTACTCCCTCTTTCTATGACAGCCACCGGGAGGGTGTTTAGAGAACTCACTCCCACTCAGCCAGAATACAGTACGGGAAATCAGCTTTACCTGACAGCAAGGGCTGCTGAGTTGGGCTGTCTGCTATGTCATTAAAGACTCTTTTTGGAAAACACACCCTAAATACAAAAATAACAGTGAAATCTTTTTTCTGACCCAGCCACTGTGTCAGTGGGGGTAAAGAGAGCACATCACTGGGGCCCAAGACTCAGATTAGCCTGGGACTCTGGAGACAGATGGACATCAGGGACTGTTAGCAGCTGATGCACAGAGCATTTTCTCTGGGTATTGGGCTCTCTGCTGGGCACCGCTTGGGGAGGTTGAGCCAGGACAACCTGTAGTTATGCCTTTCCGCAAAACAACCACTGAACTGGAAAGTGGCCTTCTGCTACAGGAAAACATCCTTATGTGCCTCCTTTTAGACTGAGGATTTGATCTTCTGGCAAGCCAAGACTCCTGCACACTGAGAGCGGTGAGGAGACTAGAATTCAGAGTGGAGAGCAGGCAACCCCTGGGTTTCAGAGGAGTTAGAGGTAGATAACTGACATTTGGGGGTCTGAATAAAGAAAATGGTTGTTTACCTTGCTTCCTGGGGCTTATTCAAAGGGCTTTCCAAGTGCACTTCATAAAAAGCACTGCACAGTGCATCTTGATAATGCTTGTTTTTAAAGAAACACCAGCAAAATTACCTCAGTTCTATTAAAAGGAGAGGTAGGATCTAGGGACAGAGAGTGTCTGAGGGTCCCACATTTTGGGCCTGCTCGTGGGTGGAAGGGTTTAGCTGTGGGTAGGCTTCTGCCTCTACTCTAATTGGGAATGTTGGTCTGGATGGCACAGGCAAGTGAAGGGATCCTGCAGGGTTGATGGAGCTGAAAGGTTTCCAGATGGATCTTAGAGCCACGGTTCTCCTTGACCATGGGGACCCCCTGATGCCCTGAATTACAGGGCCCAATTCACTTGTCCTCTCAAGGCACATCAGCCTAATGAGCTGGGAGTCCCCAGTGACAGACTGGTTTCCTGAAAACCAAGGCAATGCTGGGGCTGGGGGTGAGTGCTCTGAGTGACCAGCAGGTAGGACAGTGAAACAGCAGTGCCAAAAGAGTCAGAGCCCTGTCTGGTCTGCTGCTGCCACTAACTTCCAGCCATTGTCACCATCAGTTCCCTGGAATAAGAGCAATTAGCATTACTGGTATTGAAACCATCTGTGGAAGAAGTGGCGTGGCCTAGTGGAAAGTGCCCGGGCTTGAGAGTCAGAGGACCTGGGTTCTAATTCCGGCTCTGCCGCCTGTCTGCTGTGTGACTTTGGGCAAGTCACTTCACTACTCTGTGCCTCAGTTTTCTCATCTGTAAAATGGGGATTAAATCCTACTCCCTCAAACCTAGACTGTGAGCTCGTTGCGGATCAGGGACTGTGTCCAACCTGATAGCCTTGTTTCTACCCCAGTGCTTAGAAAAATGCCTGCCACATATTAAGTGCTTAAAAAACAATTATTACTGTCCTCCCTATTTCCTGCTCTCCTTTATTGTTGCACTCTCACACTTCTTGGGGCTGACATGCATTGACCCCAGGATTGCATTTGCATTGGACTGAGTCCTGCCTGAACTAGCATAGTAATAGCATAGTAATGAATGCTAATCAATCTAATTAGCATATTAACAAACATACTTAATACACTTAGTGAACATATTAATCAATCCCAATTGCATGGCATAAATCCCCTTGTTTCTCAAATTATCCCGATAAGTCGAACATGTTGCTTCTTCTGAATATGTCCTGTGGGCCTAATTTAGACTGGGAGTCCAAGGATCGGGGCCATATCTAATTCCTCATCCCAGCACTTTCCTGGCATTTCATCAGTGCTTATTAAAAGTAATTAGGGGTAGCTGTGCGAACAGCTCTATAAATGCTCACCGCAGGCCACCCCTACTTCTGATCCACCTGGTTTTCTCTTATACCGGGTTGGGAGGTGCCAAGCAAAGCTGTGGGAAAGGAATCTGGACGCACAGGAAGATGGGGGGAAAAAAGGAAGGGACAAAGGGTCTGAAGGGCAGAGCCAACTGGGGGATCTGTGGGGTGGGTCTACGGGTTCCTTTCCAGGATGTACTTCATTCTGATTCTTTCTCCAAGCTACCAGAGTTCTAAACCTGTCCTCCAAAGTGCTGGCTACTCTTCCCAGGATGGTGCCATGTGCCATCTTCCCAGGCAACTGACTTCTTGATGGAAATACCCTGCACCGAGGGGCACTCACGAATCGGGTTTCTGGAGCAGAGTATGACCTTCAAACTAGTTCTGTGCCCACTTAAGACTACTTAACCCTCTTACTCCTGACAAATGCTGCCCAATTCAAAGCATTCTCCTACCATGCACCTTATCTAATTATTAGGTGACCAGAATTAGAGAGGTGGATTGGTTCTCACATCTTGCCAACAAGCCAAGCCAACAAATTCTGACTCCCAATCTCGAGTTCTAATTACCTCCCTCAAAATGTTCTTTGTTGCTGACCATAATAGCTTCATTTGTATGCCATTAAGTGCAACTAAAAGCTGCTTAAAAAGTCCCTGCATAATAAAGAAAGTGATTGAAAACTGCCAATCACTAAACTGGCATCCCTCCTGGGCACTTTTAAAGATTGTTCTGATTATAATAATTACAAATACCCTACCTACAGAGTAACAGTTTGGCTATGCCAGAATACCCCATACAAAGATACATCAATTTAATCTGCATTGAAAAATAGCAACCTAATAGCCAAGTTATTTATATGATGGGAAAACATAAAGATGGATCATAAGTGCTTCAGCTGAAAGGAACAGATCATTATTCAACCATTTGATGCTGATTAGGATGAAGGCTTGTTACAGCTCTCATGAATCATCTGTTTCCAGATTTTGGTGTTTTGTTTTGATTTTAAAAATCTTTGATCGACATTTGGATTTTTTTTTCTGGCTGAATGGATGGAAAAAGTAAAGAAGATTAATAGATGACTTAAGATCAGATGTCAAAGAAATGGTTCCAGATCCTTTCGAGGCTTTTACCCTGTGTTGCAGGGATGAGAGGGTGCTGACTATTGTCCTATTAGGATTTGGAATGAAAAAGAAAACACCCAAGACAAAAGGGCAGCAGGAAAATGCCTGTCAAATATATAGTAATAATATATATTGCAAAAGCAAATACTACTACTTATAATAATAATAATTATGACATCAATTTAAACACCTGGAGTGGATACAAGTTTATCAGATTGGACAGTCCCTGCCCCACATGGGGCACAAATTTTCAAACCCAATTGATTGTGTTTACTGAATACCTACTGTGAGCAGAGTAGGAAACTAAGTGCTTGGGAAAAGTACAATAGAATTAGTAGGCATCAACCCAAACCTCAAAGAGCTTTCAATCTAGTGGGGGAGATAGATGCTAAAGTAAGCTACAGATTGTAAAGTCGTGGTTCACCAATGATATTTATTTCAGGCCCAGAGTTTTGGGGCAACATTTAAGAAAAAGAAAAGAAAGGAGATGAAAACCTGGATTACCATAAAGGAGAGGGACAAGGGATAAATACTGATGAAATCTTGATGAGAATAAGTGAGCCGAAAAGAAAGCTCGGATTGGATAAAATCACCTTCCTCAGAACGCAATCACGCTAATTTGCTTCTTTGACAACTGTAGGCTCTAATTCTTAGTTTTCAGCATGTCGTCTCACCTTGGTGGCCAGTCATCTGGGTTTGTACTGGACAGTCCAGTTTTCAACTGGCCTGTCACCTGTCTGATCCTGACAGGAACCTAGATGCTTTTCTGTCTACTTCTGGCACTGCCACTAGATTTCATGCTGACATGGGAGGGCAATGAAGGGCTCTGGAGTAAGTCAGGGGCTCAGGAGTCTTCTGCAGAAATGCTGTTGGTTCACACAAAGTCCATATTCTTCCAGAAAATGGCACCCATGACATTAACATGATTTGTTTGAAGTGAGGAGCAGCATGGCCTAGTGGAAAGAGCACGTGCCTCTGAGTCAGAAGACCTGGATTCCAATCCTGGCTCTGCCACTTGGCTTCGGTGTGACCTAGGGCAAGTGACTTCACGTCTCTGGGCTTCAGTTTTCTCATCTTTAAAATGGGGATTCAATACCAGTTCTCCCTTCCATTTAGACTGTGAGCCCCAAGTGGGACCCAGATTCTGTCCAACCTGATTATCTTGTATCTACCTTAGTGCTTAGAGCAATACTTAACACATAAGGGTGCCTTAACAAATACCACTATCCTCACCATCACTATTATGTACATGTGATGTACATCTCTTTGTCTAGTATCAGTGAGTGCCACGTGGTTACCTTGGTCTCATCCTTGGAGAGGGGACACAAACCGCTTCAAAAGACCCCACCAGTAGGCGTGGGAACATGGGAGGTTTTTTTTTAATGGTATTTGTTAAGCGCTTACTACGTGCCAGGTACTGTCCTAAGCACTGGGATAGATACAAGCTAATCAAGTTGGACACAATCAAGTTGTGACATGGGCTCAAAGTCTTAAACCCTATATTACAGATGAGATAAAGTAAATGATGCTTGTAGTGACTTGCCCAAGGTCACAGAGCAGACAAGTGCAGAGCCAGGATTAGAACCAAGGTCCTTCTGACTCCCAGGCCTGTGATCTATCCACTAGGACACACTGCTTCTGTGGATTATCACAATAAAACCACACAACACATCTTAACTTCTTCAATTTGCTCTGACAGGAATCTTACCCTTCGAGCTTTATGCAAAGAATGAAAAAAAATCTGTTTTGCCCAACCATAGGCCAACAAAAACTTGATTTCTTCCTAGGATCAAATCTCTTTGGCAGTTGGACCTCAGGAAGCTTTCCTGCTCCACTTATTGTGACCTTTAAAGCTGTTTTCTTACTTACCAGGAACCCCTCATGTGCCCAGGATCCCTAGTTTCATTAAACCTTCTCACCTACTGTTCCGCCATCACAAACTCCTTCACGTTATCATCATTGGTTCTTTTTGCCTGTGTGCACAGCCTTACGTAAGGAACTGGAGAGATAAAAAAAGAATACATTTTAGGCAACAATACTGGCAGCAGATAAATGCTTGTGGCAGAAAGGACAGTTTCTACTGAAAATTTATCTCCCTCCATACACTTACCTCTTGTAAGGGTGACCAATATGTTCTCCACATTCTCCTCTGACTCTCAATCGACTAATTTAACTTCAGTTAATTTGGGGCTTCCAGGAGGAGAAAGGAGAGGAAGGAGGTGGCTTGCAATGATTTCTTCATTCTTTTCTTCTCGGAAAATAGGAGAAATTGCAAGAGGAAAGCAGGGTAAGGGAGCAGAGAAGAGGAGAGGCAAATTGTCTACCACCTAAGCACTTGTGTCTCTCCATGGTTGGGCACTTCCTCTTTAACAGACGATCCGATTGCTTGGGGAGTTGCAGGATGTCCTTCAACCTGGGGCCCTTTATTTACATGGTTGACTTAGATTCACCTTCAAAATATTAAATATACCTTTTTCAAATAAGGATTTTCCCAGTTCTTTTAATTCCACTCCAACTCATTTCTTTACTCTATAGTGCCCAACAATGGTCAAGGAACATAATGCCCTATCGCCAATTACTGAAGCAAAGCATACTTTGCCTCACACTTTTACTTTGGTCATTCATTCCAGGGGAAGACCTTTAAAATTATGCCGTCTTCTGCTCCCATTCTCCTCCACTTCAAGATGTCCCTGATTAGATTTTTCTGGTATTCAGTCATTTACCTCATTTCTAAATATTACTTTGGACCATTTAACAATAATAAGGATAATACCAGTAACAACAATAACAGTAATAATGGTATGTTAGGTGTTTACAATATGCTAAGATACAATTTGATCTGACACAGACCCAGTCTCACGTAGGCTTCGCAGTCTAAGGAGGACAGGGTGATAGGCACTTAATTTCCATTTTACAGATGAGGAACCTGAAGAACCTGAGTTTCCTCCTGAAATGGCTAATTAAAAAAAAACAAAACTCTTAGGAGTTTGCATCCAGCAACCCCACGACTCCCTTCATTACCGAAAAACGCTCATGTTGACACCAGCAGAGTAGAAAGTAGAAATACAAGCCCATGATTTTCACCCACACTTATGTGGAAAACATGAATAGAAAAAACTACAAATTGACATACATTTTTCTGATTTTATTTATTATTTTGCTACTTTACAAAGACATAGATTTTCATAGTGAACTTATTCTTATGATAAAAAGAAACCAAAATATGCTTGTGTAGAGATCACAGTGCCATTAAAATCCCTCTCCCCCTTCAGTCCCTGAATGTAAACTAGGTGATGAAGGCAAGACAGAGGGAAAGGAGAGAGAGGAAGATCAATTTATGCCAGAAATACACTGGGAATCTTCAAATCACCCCATCTCTAATTTCACTCTCACAATAACAACAGACATTTACGACTTTGTAATACAAATGGAAACAAAACTAACCATTTTAAAAAATCTATAAAATAATCTGTGGCTTGGACATAAACAGTCAATTTCTCGTGAATCACAAAGGCACCACTTGCTTTTAGCATTTTTTCTGCTCTATTCCTTTTTCTAAACAAAATGCATATTGAAATAAATACTGAATCTTAATACTGTAAATAGTTTTAATATAAAATGATATGAGGAATGTTAAAATACTGTATTGCATCTTGAATATATTGTATTTGGAAATTTTACAGTAAATGAAAGCACATGTAGGAACCTCATTTGGGGAAAGGAAATACTTATTTTGGTGGCTTTTGCGGTAGTTTTCATAGAGCATTTGTGTAGAAATACTGTACAAAATTCTAGCTGGAAAAGTCCTGCCAACTTTTAGAAATGGGCAGTTTGAGCAAATGTAATAACAGTAATAGTACTTATTAAACACTTAGGGTGTGCAAAGCCCTGTACTATGTGCTGGGAAAGAATACATTGGTGACAACTAGGCAGAGTCTCTTGTCCAACTTAAATTCTGGTTGGGTGGCCACCATGAGCTGGGATTTTATCTCCATTTGAGAGAGGATTCCTAAATATTGGGAATTTTTGAAATGAACTGAAACTGCACATTTGACCTCTCCACAAACATCTGGTCATCCTGTAGAGTGGGATTTTTTTCATGTCTTTGCTTCACCCAGGCTTAGTAAGGGATTTAAGAGGACTTTACCTAGGACATCAACTGCTGAGAACCTCACTGATCAAGGCTATAGTCAATCAAAGAATGACATGGCATCTTGCCTCACCCCTTACTGCAGCAGCAAAAACCCTGAAGAGGGCAGATTTTGCTCTGTACTACATACTGAAGCAAATTATGCTTCCTTTTGCTTCTAAACTCCAAAAATACCACTGGGCAGAGACCCAACAACTGCTTGGAATATAAGTGTAAAGATGGAAGAGAAGCAGGGAAGTACTGAATTAAGTTCAGGACTTCTAGACAGGAAAGGTACAAAAAATACAGTATGCTCAAATTGGGAATTTCACATTTCTTTAGAAATCCATATGAATGCTTCTCTTCATATAAACGGATACAATCCTTTAGTTTATAAATACAAATCTTTTAAATAATCCCTCTTTGGACTGAATTTATGTTGGAATCATCCAGCAACCTGTGAATGAAAAATAGGCACTAATACCCAGTTTAGGTAGATGCATAAATGTTTGTTACTATCACATGCTGACTTTATAACCTACCATAGCAAGGGAAACTATTATAAACACTGGATTTAGATGCAGAACACAGAAATGAAAGCATTTGTTTTTTTCAAATATCACAAGATTAAAAAGTTTCAATGTGGCTTTGTAAACAAAATAGGCTGAAGAAGTTAAGACTGACTTTTCTTAGGGTCCTTTCTGGAGGCTTGTTCACATGCTGCCAACACGAACTTCTCTTGGTTGGGGATTTTACTGAACAATTTTCATTTTCCAACGCAGGTTTCCTATGGCACTCCATTCCAGACCCCCTCAGGGGGGTACATGCCTAGCAGCCTCAAACTCACTTTCCTTTCTAAATGTTTGGGATGCTAGAAAATGAGACAACATTTTCCAAGCCTCCTGCCTCCATGACTTTCTGCAAAGCAACCACCAATGCTGGGCCACAGACATGAAGCTTGATCACAGGGAAAGAGAGGAAAGGCTAAGGGTTAGGTTGCTCCAAACCTGCAGGGTATGAATCCAACTGGCATCCAGCCAGATGTACCGGCCAGTGCTGAGTAGTGAGATTCACAAGCCTTCAGTCCCTTTCTGTTTAATTATGGCTTTATTCCATTTTGTTCCACGTGATCCTAAGAAATTAAAGGTCTAGACCTTACCTGAATTCCTCATAAGTAACTCTGGATACAAATACAAAAATCTAACATGCAAATAACTGCAAAACAAGGTCTGGACCTCTCTTCCCCTGAATTGCTAGAACATTCTGTGGGTTTCAACCATTTTCATTTTCTGTAAAAAGCCAACTTCTGGCTTTCTCAGACTGACAAGGCTCAGCAAACTCAGTTGGATGGTCTGTGGTTCACGGATGCATAGCAAATAGGCCAGAATGCCAGAAAAGAAAAAAAACTTAAAAAATGCAAAAACACACAAAAAGCAAGCTTCCTATGAAACAGGTCTCTTTAAGCAAATGGGGAGTTGGAAAGGAATGCTAGCAATGACTAGCTTTAAGGCAATGAAGCAAAAGGCAGTGGAACTATTTTAAATGTCTGACCCAGACCTAAAATCTGAATATTTGTCCCATCCTTCAGTCACAAGGACTTATCTATTGCCTGATGTGGTCCCTGAAATGCTGATTTACACTGGTTGCAGCAGAAGCAAACACACAGCTTTGGGCATCTACTGGTCATAAAACTCTACTTGCATTTTTCTAGCTGATTCTCAGAAAATCCTTGCTTAGCCCCTTGGCCAACATGGAAGGAATATAAAAAATGGCAATTTTCCAGAGACGACAACAAAGCAACCGTTCAGTCCAGGTAAACACAGCGGTCCGGCTGGAAAGTCGGGGCCCCTGTTCACCTCGGGATGGGCGGGAGAGGAGGAGCTCCTCTTTCTCGCCTACTGGAGCCACCTTCAAAGTGGGAGAGAAGATAAAAAATGACTTTGAGTATGATGAGTCGCTTCTTCGCGTCACACTGCCATTCTTCCAACGCCTGATTTAGCAATAGCAAAACTCCGCTGAGTACACCAGAAGAGGGTGGGGACCCAAAACCTCCAGGCCCGAAGGCAAGCAGGTGAGAAATCAGAAAAGAGGGGCAATTTTAACTACGACTGAAAAGTGACCGATAACTGGCCATTGAATCCAGAGCCTTGGCTTTCTCGGGATACTTCTGCCCACTGTGATATCAGAGGCAGCAACACCGTGACATGGCTTTTGACTGAGGTGAGCCAGAGAATGAGTCTCTTGGCTCCGCATACCACCAGCTCTGTCAACTGACCCCATGAGCCGCTGTGGGCAGAATGCAATTTGGCAGATTTTGTTTTACACAAGCAGCAGCATGGCCAAGGAGTCAGGGTACTACGTCTTAATCTTGTTTCCACCACTCTCCTGCTGTGTGACCTTAGGCAAGTCACTTCACTTCTCTGCGTCTCAGTGTCATCCGTACAATGGGAAATACCTGTTCTCCTTCCCCTTTAGACTCTGAGCCCCACGAGGGGCAGGGACTGTGCCACTCAGTGCTCAGCACGGTGTTTGGCCACAACCACCATTATTATTATCACTTTTCTTTATCACATCTATCTGCAAAGCTGGTTCTTGTTGGTTCTTGTTTCTGTGGGGAGGGCCACTGCAAATTGGCTTCCCTTCTAGGACCTAGATGCGCCAGGAAGATGGAGACAACACCTTCTCCTGCCAGCTGATCCCATATCGCTGTCTCTCCCTTAGAGTACTGTGGAGCAGAAGCCCCATTACCCTAGGGATGGATGCTGGCAGAGAACCATGTAGGCCATAGTCCCTATAAAACCAGGATTTTGGGGTCCTTTGCTGTCCTGGTGAGAGACAGAGCTTAAAGCCCCAAAATCTTAGGACTGTAGTCCCAAGGCCAGACCAGTCATAATGGAAGCTGACAGCCCCAATCCCAAGTCAAGACCATTCTAGAGACACACAGGGGAGCAATTTTGGAGAAGGGAGCCCCGCCTTAGGACCAAAGGAGAAGGACTCCTCTCTCCCCTCCAAGTTCTGTGAATGGACCTTCCTTCTCTGGGGGCCTCTTCCTGGCTGCCCCAAGGGCTCCATCTCTGCCTCATGATCTTCAGGGACCTGAATCAGGGGGTATATGTGTGGGTGCGGGGGTCTTCTCCGCACCCCAGTCCATCACTCCTATTACTGGCTTTGTGCAAGATCGGGGCTGGTCGAACCTCATCCACGGACTCGAGCCTTTTTGGGGCTCTGCCAAATCCTTCCGGCCCCACACCCACTGCTCTTGCTGCTCCGGTCCTGATGCTCCAATACCACCCGTCAGGGAAATGTGCTGCTCAGTTCTAGATGGAAGCAATAACCAAGCAGGATTAAGAGAATACTCACTTCTGCTTTCACTTCGTGCCAGTTTGCTGGGGTAGTTCTTGTTCATTGGTACATATGGCTCGGGAGGTGGCAAGTCTGATACTGGATGGAAGTAAAATCGGCTTTCCCACTCATCTGAGGGGAAAAAGGCAAAACGACCCATTACAGTTTTCATGACATACTTTCCTGTGGAAGGGTTAGCCAAGCCAAGCAGTACAGCAGATTTCAGATAGAACTGTGGCAAGCAACTGGAAGTGAAACAAATGAACAGTGTGATGACAAAGACTAAGAATATTAAAATACTGCAAAAGAGCTGTGTTAGGAAGCTGTCATAACACCACAAAGGAAACCAATAACTTTGGTCACTTTAGTCGCCAGGAGTAAATGAGATTCAGGTACTGAGTAAGAGCTTTTTTGTTTTTGGGGTTTTTTTAATGGTATTTGTGAAGCACTTACTATGGGCCGGGTACAGTACTAAGCCCTGGGGTAAATATAAGCTAATCAGTTTGGACACAGTCCCTATCCCACAAGGGACTCAACAACTTAATCCCCATTTTACAGGTGAGGTAACTGAGGAACAGAGAAGCTAAGTGACTTGCCCAAAGTCACACAATAGACAAGAGGCAGAGACAGAATTAGAACCCAGGTCCTTCTGACTCCCAGGCCTGTGCTCTATCCACTAAACCACAATGGTTCTCTAAGGGTTGATGGCAACTTACTTCTCAGCAGGCAGCTGGAAACTCTTACACTGGCACCTCTCCTTGCTCCTATCAGTCAATGGTAATTACTGAGTGTTTACTTTGTGCAGAGCACTGCATTAAGCACTTGAAAAAGTAGAATATAATGGAGTTGGTAGATGTAATCTCTGCCCAGAAGGAGCTTACAGTCTGCAGTCCTCTCCATTCCAGATTCACTCCTTCACAAAGGAAAAAAAAAACGTGTAGGGAGAACAATAGGATTGTGATATTGCTTCTCCTGAAATGTGGGTTTTCTATGACCCTGACCCTTTCAGGCTCTCCAACCTACTTTGAACACAGGGAACAGGTGATGTGGACAAAGTAAAAGCCAGAAAAATCTCCCCCATTTTGGCTGAATGTGGTACTCATGAAATGTTGCAAAGTGGCTAGGTCAGAGAGGGTGCGCTTTCCATTTACAATATTGAGTTTGTGAGGGCAATTGAGCAACGAGCAACCTTAACATAAGAGAACTTCGACAGGAGAAAAGCTGCCAAGGAATGGCATGCCCCATAAGAACTGCAGGCACTGGGGAAAAAAGAGGTCAGCTGTTAGTGAAAATGAAGTAGGACCGTGTCTTACCTTCACAGGGTGAGTCCTGGAAACCGTTTCGGATCGAAGAGGATGGTGGCGGTGGAGGGGGAGGAGCACCGGAGCCCGGCCGATCTGGAGGGAGTGGAGGCCTTGGGCCGCCCCTCTGGGTTTCTAATCCACCTCTGGAGGGCAGCTGGGGAGCGGGCGATGCCCTTGCAATGTTACCGTTTCTGTTTATAGGAGGTGGTGGAGGAAGAGGTCCTGGCGGAAAAGAGATTTGTACATTCGATCCAGAATCTCACATTTCTCTATCTCCAATGTGATCATCCATATATTCACAGCACATACACTAGGCACAATGGGGAATCTTACACAGGATGGAGAAGAAGCACTGTCAGCCCACTAGGAGACTATAATCTATTGGTGGGGACGAAATGCAGAGGCATGTATTAATGTAATGCATAGAGCCACATGGAATTGGGATCATGTATGCGTGTGCAAACATAAAACATACTAGTTGAGGAGGTAGGTGGGTTGTGGAAGGAGTGAGAGGATGTGTAGGGCCTGAGCCATAGCCAGTCCAGTTGGGGAAGGCTTCATGAGGAGTATAAATATGCCTTATCACTCACAACATTTTGAAATCTTGATCACAGTTTGTTCCCAGGCAGGAGAATCCCTGAGAAACCAAACAGCAATGATCTTGATTTAATTTTTCTATTTTTTTTTTAAAGAGACTCCATGAGATATTAAACAACTGATAACATCCAGGCTGTGAACTCTGATCCAGGCTGTGCCCCTACTTTATCGTTTGATCTCCGGAAGGCCAGTCAGTGTCTAACCCTCAGTTTCCCCTTCTGTAAAATGGGAAGAGAAATGAATATTACTTGATTTTAACAGGGTTGTTCCATGGTCTAGGCAAATGCTAAACACTAATCAGTTGGGAATAATTAATAATGTTGGTATTTGTTAAGCGCTTATTATGTGCCGAGCACTGTTCTAAGCGCTGGGGTAGATACAGGGGAATCAGGTTGTCTCACGTGAGGCTCACAGTTCATCCCCATTTTACAGATGAGGTAACTGAGGCACAGAGAAGTTGTGACTTGCCCACAGTCACACAGCTGACAAGTGGCAGATCCGGAATTCGAACTCATGACCTCTGACTCCCAAGCCCGTGCTCTTTCCACTGGGCCACGCTGCTTCTCTATAGTAATAATTCTTCCCAGACTGCTGCCGGGCTCTGAGGTGATTTGATCTGAGCCTGCTTTTCTGCACACAACGTGGGCTTTCCACTGGGAAGTACCGCTGTGTCATCGACAAAGGAGATTTTGGGATTAAAAAGAACCCTTTCCCTGAGATGTGAGTTACATATGAATTACATTTGGGGAATCTTTACTGAAGTGATGTCTTTTTGTCCCCACACTACAAATTGCCTTCCCTGCTTTGACACTTGAAAAAAAAATCTAGGTAGAGTTAATATTAGAAAAGGGAAATACTGAAATAATACTTTGGTTTTATAAATCCCTTCTATTATTCCAAAGGACTTTCACATGAATAATCTCATTTTATCTTCAAAACAGGAAACTGAGGCACAGAGAGATTAGTGACTTGCCCAAGGTCACACAGGACAGAAAGACTGCTGGGACTGGAACCTGGCTTTCCGGGCTCCCAAGCTGTTCTCTTGCCAGTAGGCTGTGCTGCCTTCCCATTAGGCTACAACTGATTGCATAGATTGTGTGGAATAATTCACCCATTTTTATTAATAATTCTCACAAAGTGGCTTTGCGAATAGTCCCTCTACAAATAACAGTTTATCTCAAAAGAATAATTCACGTTACTATCTGAGAATCCCTTGAAGGGAGGCTGAGTAGCTCAAACATTTTGGACAATGGCCAAATTCTTTATAGAGTCAATTCTCAATTATTCGGGGTAATGAAGGATGGTGATATCTTGGAATAAGTGAGGTTCACAATCCCAGATCCTCATTTGGCCAACAGCTTCTGTCTTTTGCCTTTTCAAATCAACTGTTGAGTTCTTAAATAGAAACAATGATTCATTTAAATGCCTTCTTCTTCCCCTTTAGAGCTGGTCCTCTGGAGGTGGTGTCAATGAAATAAGGGAATACCCAAATGGCAGAAGGAGAAACACAGAATGGACAACAGCTCCTGATCATATCTGCAGGACTGTTTTATATAGTTCCGCTTTTAGAAGGCTGAAACAAGAGACTGCTTTAACAAGGTGTGCTCACGGAATTCACGCAACTGACATAGTCCATATAAATTGGCCGGGAGAGGGAGCGGAAGCCTCAAATGCAGAGACTCAGATGCATTAGGTCTCTGCAGAGCATACCTGATCTGCTCGGTGGTTCTCTCACGGGAGGAGGCGGCCTCTCCATGGGTGGGGGCGGCAGGGGTCCGGAACGCCCCGCTGATGGTAAGAGGGGTCCGGAGGAAGTGAGGGATAAATTCCGCTGGGGGAGCCTGGGAATTTCATCACCTCCACCGGAACCTGGAGGGAAGGCGGGAGGGCCAGGCCTAGAAGGAGGAGGTGGTGGAGGTGGGGCCTGTGAGGTGGTGGTTGGCCGAGGGGTGGAAGGCACCGGGGGCTTGTTGTTTTGAGGTGGGGGAGGTGGCGCCCCTTCCCTGTTGATCATTGGCCTATTTCCCAGTGGAGGAGGGGGAGGTGGCAGCTTGTCCTCCATGGCTCTGCCAGGGGCTGGAGGGAGCGGGGGCCTGTTGAAGAAGGGAGAGGGGGGTCCTGGGGATGACTGACGGATGGATCCTCCGGAGGCTGGGTTTCGGTGCCCTGGAAAAGGTGGCGGGGTCGGTCCCAGGTTGGGCTGTCTGGGGACTCCTGGTACTGGAGGAGAGCCCCGGTTGTGGAAACTGGATTGGAAGGGTCTCGGAGTGTTTGGAATGGGTGGAGGCCCGCCGTCGGGCTTACAGCTGGCATCGGGCCTTGGAGGGGGAGGCATTCGGCTCCTCTGGAGCTCAGGAGCACCACCCTTGTGGCCTGGGGAAGATCCTGGGAACCGCGGCGGGCCGCTGGGGGGAGAAAAGGGTTTGGCAGACATGGCTCTTCCTCCTGGTGGCAAAATTGGTGGTCGACTTCCTCCCGAGTCTTAAAAGAAAAGAGGAAAATGTCAGATTAGGAATCTGGGCATAAGCATGGAGACGGGATATACTGCCGTCATCATCATCATTGGTTTTGTTGAACCTTTATTATGCGCAGAGCACTGTATTAAGCGGATGGGAGAGTACAGCACAAGAGAGTTGGCAGACATGTTCCCTGCCCACGATGAGCTTACAATCTAAACAGGGAGACAGACGTTAATAAAAGTACAAATGTTATAATAAAGAACTTAAAGATATGTACATAAGTGCTGTGGGGCTAGGGGTGGGGTGAATATCAAATGCCCAAAGTTCACAGATCCAAGTGTGTAGACAACATAGAAGGGAAAGGGAGCCAGGGAAAAGAGGGCTTCATCAGGGAAGGCCTCCTGGGGGAGCTGTGATCTTAATAATGCTTTGAAGGTGGGGAGATTGGTGGCCTGGTGTATTTGGAGAGGGAGGGAGTTCCAGGCTAGGGTGAGGATGTGGGAAAGAGGTCTGAAGCAAGGAATATTCATTCATTCATTTATTCATTCAATAGTATTTATTGAGCGCTTACTATTCAATAGTATTTATTGAGCGCTTACTATGTGCAGAGCACTGTATTAAGTGCTTGGAATGTACAAATCAGTAACAGATAGAGACGGTCCCTGCCCTTTGACGGGCTTACAGTCTAATCGGGGGAGACAGACTAGAACAATAGCAATAAATAGGATATAGCAATAAATAGGATATAGCAATAAATAGGATTTAGCAATAAATGACACTAGGGCACAGTGACTAAGCTGACACTAGAGGAGCAAAGTCTGTAGACTAGGCTGTAGTGGGAGATCTCTGAGGTAAGGTATGATAGGGCAAGCTGATTGAGGGCTTTAAAGCCAAGAGAAATGAATTTCTGTTTGCAGAGGTGGATGGACAAACACCATCCATTTTTTTTAGAAAAATGAGCCCTGCGACATAGTGAAGTATGGATTAGAGTGGAGAGAGACAGGAAGCAGGGAGGTGAGAAAGGAAGCAGATGCCATAGTCAAGGTGGGATGGGCTATGTGCTTGGATCAGTGTGGTAGCAGTTTGGAAGGAGAAGAAAGGGCAGAATTTAGCAATGTCTTGAAGATACACCACACATCCTTGCATGAGGAAGTCCCTTGCCTGGGGATCCAGGAGAATAAAGTAGGACAGATGAAATGCAGTCTTGCCTGGAGGCAGGGGAAAGGAACAGATGATCTCTGAGTCTCTCCCCGTGCTGTGAGTCCTAAGATTCTTAAGCGACCTTGACTCTCCAATTTAGCATATTGTGGGAGCACTGCTGGCTCAGGACTAAATGCAGGTTCACCCCTAAAGATAGATATTAGTGTGTACAAAGGCCATGGTAACTTGTCCGTTATCTTCTCTCTCCTTCAAGGTTGAACCTGAACCTGGTTTTCTCTGGGTTCACATATTCCACACTGTCTCTTGGGCCACAGCAGAGCTCTTGACTGAGAGGGAAAGATATGAATACCTTTCCAACTGGACTGTGTCCACATAAGAACTGACACGCCAGGACTAAATTATCCATATTTGATCCTGAATTTCTGGAGCTGAGCAAAAGAACTCTTCCCTCTACCCCACCTGACGTTGCTCCTAGGACTGGTGTCAAAATTATGGCTCTCAACTGGTCCCAGATGCCTTGAAAGACAAATGGTATTTGCAGGCTAGAAATAGGAAGAGCAAGAGGGAGAGAAGAAGGGAAGGGTGAGAGGACATGGAGGATGGATCCATAGTCTGTCTCTGTTCCTGTCTGGGTGGGCTTGCCCAATAACCCTGATATCCAATTTCAGGGAAAGACCCTGGACTTCAAAGTAATCCTTGTGGACATCTACAAGGAAGAGAGGGTGTTTGGATAAAGGGCCTGAAAAGGGGAAAGAAGGAAGGGGGAGAGAGAGAGAGAGAGAAGGTCTGGGTGCCTGTTGTGGTAGTGGGGCAGATGAGTCTGAAGTGGTGGGGTGGGACAGGCTGAGGAAGGCAGAGACAAGCTCTCTGAGAGGGAGAGCTGAGAAGTGTAGATGGGAAATTTTCTTATGCAACTACTGTTGGATTGGCCTGTACTCAAAGCAGGGATGGGGCGGGTGTGGTTCCTAGATCTAGCTGTCAGTGTTTTCCACTCCCTTTCTGCTGTAAGCATAAGCCCCTTCTGTACTTTCATAAGAATTTATCTGATCCACCAATACACTTGAGTTTGACAGGCTCATTTTAGGGATTCACCACAGCCTGGGAAAGCACTTCTGTAGCATAATAAAGGAAATTTTAGAGAAGCAAGATTCCCATTAGATCCCACCACCTCTAAAAAATCAGTTGAGCTAAGAGCACGGTCTAAAAACAGTCTCTAAAGGAATAAATGTAGTTGTTGGACCTGTGAGTGAGAGTAACTACCATTTTTCCAAGGCAATTTTACAATTTTGGAGTGGGCTTTTGAGAGAGAAAGGGGAGAAGGTGGAAGAAGATGACAAGAAAAGCAGGAGGTGGGGGGGGGGTGGGGGAGAAGAGGGGAGAGAGGAATGCAGAGGTGAAACGAAATAACCCCAATTCCCTCAATGAATGTTGAAATAAGCACTAAAATTTGTCATGGTTAAAATGATTGTTTACGGCCCTGCACTAGGAAGAGATGAGCTCACCCCGAAGCACAAGACACAGGGACCAAGATTCTGTTTTAGCTGGGAAATGAAGATTTACAGCAAACTCATTACGGCTCTACTGTGTTGGCAAACCAGTGCTTGGTAACCAGTGGAACCACCACTGGGACGTGACAGTCTGTGACGTGGTTTGCCCCAGCCCTGTGCTGCTTGCTTTCAACCCGCCCTTTTTCCTCCCCCATCCCCCTTCCCTCTTCCCTAGAGGGAAGAGAAGGAGAGGATTTTCACGCTTCTGGACACGCCCTCTCCTCATTTCTCAAAAGTGATTTCAACGATTTAGAAATGCCTACTTTGGAAAGCTTAAGAACACACTACTGGGAGGACTCTCAAAATAGTTCTCTTGAATTATTGTTCTTAAGAAAAAAAAAGTGGGGAGGAGCCATACTGTAAAACTCCCCACATCAGATTCACCAGAATCAGATAAATACCAATCATTTTCAACTAACAGTTTTTGGCTGCCTTCTGGAGCCTCAGCACCATTTTAGTTACAAGCGGTAAGTTGGGGACACCAAACTCTAGGAGATTACAATTACTCTGTATTTATTTGGCCTGAGAAAATGCTCACCCAATATTTACTAGAAAGAATAACATTAAGCTGATTCTCTTTCTCATAACCCATTCCTAGAAACGAAAACACAGAGGGGAAAGGGTAAGCAGGGAGAAGGGAGCCGGAGGAGAGGTCAAACCCTATTACCGTTATCTCGGTTGGCAGTAGACCTCAGCTTTGGCATTCCTGATTGGAACAACCCGCCCAAACCAGGTGGGCCGCCACCGCCTCCGAAGCCTCCTCCGCTGCCCCCGCCTCCACTGCTGCCTCCGCCAAAACCGCCGCCTCCGCCTCCGCCTCCTTTAGGCTCTGCAGGGAAGGAAAACAGCACCTTAAACCCAGCCAGGGTAAATGACGAGGGCTTCCCAGGGGCTCATTTCTTTACCTGCCCCCCATTAGCTGGTGGCACACTGAAATGACAACACGACAACTGTACCAACGGACTTGCCTGTGCAGGGCTCTGGGCAGGTCCAACCAGTATCCTGGGGCTCGGGAGAAGGGAGTGGCCAGGGATGGCCATGGCATTCAGGGTGGTCTTGAGGGACTCTCCCCAGTGCTTAGTACAGTGCTTTGCACACAGTAAACAATCAATGAATACGAGTGAATGAATGAACCTGTTCCCGGCATCCCAGGGAGTTGGACATGGTTCCTCGTTTCAGGGCCCCTGTGGGGGTTTGAGGGCAGTTCTGGATGGTTTATCCTTCCTGTGCTCCAGTAAGAAGGTCCAGCCCAAAATAGAGACTGTGAGAACCCCCAAGGTACAGGGACCGAATCTAATTCTTGCCTGTGTATTCTTTTCCAGAGCTGAGGACGGTGCGAGGCACATGACAAGCGCTTAACAAATTCCATACTTTCTGACTTACTCCCTTCATTCACTACTGGCCTCTTTGTCCCCAGAGCACTTATATACATATTCGTAATTTATATATTCATATTCATGTCTGTTTCCCTCTCTAGATTGCGAGCTCATTGAAGGCAGGGAATGTGTCTGTTATATTGTTGTGTGGAACTCTCCCATGCACTTAATACAGTGCCCTGAACCCAGTAAGCACTCAATAACTATGATTGTTTGATTATTCCTACTAACCCCCCTAGACTTCCTTCTTTCCAACAGAAGCCTTTCTGGAATTTGGGAGATTGGGGTCATTTCCAAACACCAGTTGTACAGGATTCCCAGTCTAGGAATCACCCTGGCCCTTCCTGGAACTCCCAAGAGATACTTTTCTCCTGTAGCTCAACCCTGTTCTGATCAGGGTTGGCATATTTGCTTTGTTAGGTGGGTGGGCAGACTGATTGGGTGTCTCACCTGTGGGAAACCTGAGCCAGCTCCGAGCACAAAAAAGCACCATTTCCCCTAAGACGGAGTCTCTCCCCAACTCTCCCTGATGCTATAAAAGGCCCTAAGCTTTGGTTTGGAGGAGCAACTCATGTCATCCTTTCTGGGAATGGGTGATTTTCAGCTTCCCACAGTTCACACAGGCCTGAGACTGTTGGCCTAACATATACAGGAAGTAGAATTTCCCCCCAAAACAGGATTTCCCCCTACCTAAGCCTTACAGAGTCCCTCTCCTTTTCTTTCAGGAAGAACAACAACAATTTTGAAGCCTATGGCTTGGTTGCCAAATAGCCTCAAATCAAAAGTGAAGAAGTCAGCAGTTCCTTTTTGGGTATGAAGCATCCACTGTTGCTCAAGAAAGAAATATTCGTCTATACAGCTAGGGAGCGGCCTGTTGAGGCATCAATGATGTTTCCGCTTCTTCATTTTCTTTCTTCCCCAACCAGGGTTCTCCTTAGGCATCTTCGTGCTCTATAGTTCTGTCTGGGCCTGGGCCAGGCTCAGCCTGGCTAAAAAAGGTCGCTCAAGGTAACTGATGCCACCATTATTCTGGGCCTGAACAAGGCCATATTGGATGGATAGGACTTACCTCCTTCTCCATCTCCTGAGGTTGAGAGCATCCATTCAACCCTCCTCCCTGCTCCCAGAACTCCCTACCTACCCTGGCTAATCTTATTGCCCGGAGGCTTCCTTCTCTTCACCCAGGAGGCTTCTAGTGTGATCAGTCCAGCTGGGGGGATTGGCACTGGGCTGAGGCAGGCAGAGTCATGGAGGCAAGTATGGGTGTGTGTATGTGAGAGAGAGTGAGCGCATGAGCACACTTTCTCCTTCTGCCTCTAAGGGTAGTGCCATGACCTATCAGTGCCATGGCTGGGAAGAATGGGGAAAGAACAGAAGGAAACCATGTCTTCCTTAATGGTACTTGAATGAGTTGGGCTGGGATTTCAAGTTTCAGGCCTTCAGATTTAGGTTGTCCACTCTCCAGGCACCAATGGGAGTGTTTTTAGATATGGAGAAGAAAGATCCCAGAAATCTGTTTCCTGATGAGTTCATTTGTGTCAAGTGGGCTACGGGACCTTGGGGGCAGGTGGTGGGTTAGAAGAGAGGGTTGGGGTGGAAGGTATGAGCTAAGTAAGGAATGCAGTGGGATGGCGATCCTTGAATTAACTCAGGTTCAGACCTGGAAAGACTGTAGCAGAAACTATCATCCTCTTGCAGGGAGGTATGTGAATTCCCAGACAATGTTGTCTAGGGATTGGGCAGTGACAAAAGTCAAGGAGAAGAAGATGGCCATTTGAGAGGTTTGGATTCCCTTCCTAGAGAGGGCAAGCTAAGGTCCACAGATCAGACCTCATGTTTTGCCAACTAGGATTAATACTACTTCCTTTCAACTCACTGTATGAGGAGTATGAGGAGCAATATTTAGAAAAGACTTTCTATCGAGAAACACCCCTTTGTGAATGAGACAAAGAAGTCTTATTTCAGCTTCCTGCAATGTTAGAGGAGTCTCCCATACAAGGGTTGGGAGGCAAAGTGACTAATGAAGTTAGTTAATAGGACATGAAACCTAAGCAACGCCATACTGAGTCAGATCATTCATCCATTCTGCTCAGTATTCCATCTCCTACATTGGCCCTAAAGCAGAAGGAAAGATGTGATGGTTGTCCTCCTTGATATTCATTCTCAGGGTTGTACTTTCTACTCTTTCTGATTTTTCCCCCTAGCCTATTAAGGAAGTAGGACCATCCAATTGATTTAAATCCTATTTGAGTCTTCAAACATACCTTACTTTCCCTCTATCCATCATAGTAATGTTCAAACAGTAGCAATAATAATAATTGTGGTATTTGTTAAGCCCTTACTATGTGCCCAGCATTGTGCTAAGTGCTGGGGTAGAGGCCAAAAAGTCAGATCCTTGTCTCTTTTGGGGCTCGCAAGCTAGCAGGGAAGAGAACAGCCGTTGAATTCTCATTTTCCAGATGAGAGAACTGAGGCCCCCTGACTTGCCCAAGGTCACACAACAGGCAAGTGGTGGAGCCGGGATAAGAACCTAGTTCCACTCTCAGTCCTGTACTCTTTCCATTAGGCTGTGCTGCTTTTCCTTCTACTACTGCACCTTAATGGGCCCCATTCTCCATTAATGTGTCTGATTCTTTCTTGGGTCTTCTGATATCTTCTGGCTGCATAACTTCTGGTATTAATAAACTCCATATATCTACCATCTTCTGGGTAAAGAAGTGTTTCCTTTTATTTTTCCTCAATCTACCCCACCTTACATTTTCAAAGGGTAATCTCTAGTCCTCCACTATTTTCACTACTCATTCACAAAAGTGGCTGTTTGCTCTACCCGTTGCGACCCCTCTGTTGACCATTTTACTATCCACAACGGGGCGTTCCTTTCGATCACAAGACTCCTCTGTTTTTATAAAAGCCTATGGTGTGAAGCCTTAACAAAGGCCTTTTGAAAACCTAAATATATCATACCCAGGGGTCCCCCTCCAACCACAGGGTTATTGACTCTGATTTCACATTGCAGGAACCCTGTGACTTTCTCCCTTCATGGTGAGTTAAAGTGCCCATTCATCCTAAACTTCATTAGAAATTTTGACAAGTATAGAAGTTTGCCTGATACATACACACTATATACATATTTTACACATACAACAGCTCTTTGAGTGTGAAGATGACATGACCAATGGCAAGTTTTTTTTGTTGGGAATGTGGCTGTTAAAGTCCATGCTTTTAACTGACCATTCTTACCACTTCAGGTGCATATATAGATCTCCCCTTCCTGCATGTTGCATTTATTCCTCCTTGGACCAGGTCCAATTTTCTTTCTGCTGGAGACAATCTCTCCAAAGCCCCTGTTCTGGTAAGGCAGTCACCCCATTTCCAGTTGCCGTCTGTCAGGCTTATCTGCCTTCTGCTGTTATCATCTAAGGGACTTCTGCTTTGACACATCATTTGAGGTTTCACATTTTGCTTTTAAAGTGTTTTTTTTTTCCCCACTGTGTTTAGCCATAGAGCAGCTGTTTGGGTGTCCTAGTGTCATCCAAATTTCTCCTACATCCTGCCCAGTGAAGATGCATTGCAACGAGCCCTGTAATCTTTCATTCTCAGGACACGCAGGAATCAACAGAATCATTCCAAATGAAGTGATACCTCATTCGGCATCACTTAAAGCGCATCTCTGTACTTACTGTCCAAGATGGGTGCACTTCGGTCATTGGTTACAGCCTTCTTGAGCTTTTTTCCTTTGCTAATGTCAGAGAGAAGAGCATTTCTCCCAGCCTGTTCAGACTTGTTTAGGGAAGGTTTTTCCGTGTTTGCCTGAAAAATAAGCATCCAAGGTTGCATTTCTGAAGAAGGTTTAAACCGCGCTTGGGGAGATTTAGCTTTGAGGTCTAGAATACAGGGGATGTTAAGGTGAGGGGCTGAGAGGGGCAAGTCCATGGAACTGGGTAAGGGGTCTATTCCTCACCCCTAGTTCGTGTCAGAAGGTCTAGGACTATCCTGCCACCTCGAGCTGCTTTGAGGGACCCCCCAGTCGCTGCCTCACTTAGCTCCCCTCTCCTGCCTACCTTCTCATCCCACCCTCTCCTTGCCTATCCCCAAACTCCCCCAACCACCCCCCAACACCATTTACGCTATCCCCATTTGCCGAACAAAATGTGAAGCTGCAAGTAAAGTCTCTTATTAAAGGCTTCTCTCGGTGATTCTGGCCCTCCCAATTTTCAGAGCCCTTGTGAAACTGCATCTCCTCCAGAAGGCCTTCCCCAGGTAACTCTTCTTCTTTCTGGGTCATATTCCCCCCAACTATAACCTCAGCACTTCTGCCACAACTATTCACTCCCTCCCTCCCAGAGCACCTCTGTACATATCAACTTATAAACTCTTCTATTTAAGCACTTATTCATCCGCATACTCATTTTTCTTTTATTTTCTATTGGTAAATTATTTTATACATCTCCCCTGCTATACTTTAAGTTCCTTGGGAGCAGGAAATGTGTTGCTTCTTTGCTTTGTACTCCCCAAATGCTTAGCACAGGGTATTGTGCCTAGGCATCACTCAATAAATACTACAGTCCGTGAGTCCCATGAGGGACAGGGACTGTGTCTGACCAGATTATTTTGTGTCTATCCTAGTAGTTGGCATATAGCAGGTGCTTAATAAAGGCCATCTTCATCATCATCATCATTACTACTACTCTGACTACTTCTACTGAATTCTCCCAAGGGCAGAATTGGCCTTGTAGCACAGCTGGTGCCCAATAAATACTAATGCATAATTGTTGCTAGGCAGATATTACCGGTGCTGAGGACCTTTCTTACCTGGTACAGGATATGGGGCAGGTTTTATCAGCAATGACCTGCCTTGAACTGTCTAGAGGAGATAGGATTGCTTTGTTCCCTGGGCATACCAGTCTTAACTGGCTTAACTTGGTCCGGGATGTCCCAGGTGTTTGTCAGGACATACCCTGATATGTCTCTTTTGTTCCTTCTTTAACCAATAATGTGCACCCCCACAGGACACTCATTATTAAAACAATGTCATCATCATCAACAACATTAAAATATTTATATACTGCTAACTTTGTGCAACAAACCATCCTGGATGCTAGTCAAAACATCTGACTACTACTCTGATGGCGAGTAATGATTATGGTATTTATTAAGCATTTACAAGGTGCCAAGCACAACGATAAGATCTGGGGTAAAAATCAGTTGATCAGTGGTATTTACTGAGTGCTTGAAGAGTACAATAGACTGTAAACTCCTCTAGACTCCTCTAGACTGTAAGCTCCTTTTGGGTGGGGAATATGTACAGGAATTCTGTTGTATTGTACTCTCCCAAATGCTTAGTAGAGTGCTCTGCACATAGTGTGTGCTCAATAAATACCACTGATTGATTAAAGCAATAAAGGACTAGTGCCTGCTAGTTCTACTAGAGACCATCTTTTCAGTATTTACCTGACAAGCACTATCGTACACCCTTGGGCTCAATTCCAAAATTCACCCCTTGAGACACAGGACCAAGGTGTTACCAAAAACAGTCTCTTGGCTCCTCCTTATCTCTTCTCCTTATCCAACAGAACCATAGTCCACTGATTTCCAGGAATAGTAAAAGCCCATTTGGGAGTCAGATTATAGCTGATGTTTTAGGAGTTTATGCTGCAGTATATAATTTATTGTAGGACTTCTTTTCCTGTAGACCACAACTAAATTTCAATAATGGGAGAGATGAAAAACCACAGTGACTGTAACTGCCAAATTTGAGCTAATTTCCAAAAAAATCCAGGCATTAATGTCTTAATGACACATTCCCTGATCATAATTAACTTACTTTCTAGAGAAGAACTTCAAAACATTCGAACAGCCTTATTTTTCTTCCCATACTTCTCTTCCACTACAGCCCAACCTGCACACTTTGCTCTTCTAAGACCAACCTTCTCCCCGTGCCTTGCTCTGTTCTTAGAATTTTTTTCATGGCATTTGTTAAGCATTTAGTATGTGCCAGGCACTGTACTAAGTGGTGGGGTAGAAACAAGCTAATCAGGTTGGACACAGTCCATGTCCCATGTGAGGTTCATAATCCTAGTCCTCATTTTGCAGATGAAGTAACTGAGGAACAGATAAATTAAGTGACTTGCCCAAGGTCACACTGCAGACATATGGTGAGGCAGGGATTAGAACCCAGATCCTTTGATTCCCAGACCTGTGCTCTTTCCACTAGGCTATGCTGCTTTTCTACAAAAGAAGCTTCTTGTGAAGAAGGAAGAAAAAAACGGATAGCAAGAAAGGGAAATGAGTGAGGGGTATATGCAGAGATACAGTCAAGGAGAAGAAATTGTTGATTTGTTTCTTTCCCTTCCACCTACTCATCCCACCAGTTTCCATTCCCTCCCTGCTCCAGTCTGCCTGTCCTCCTTCGCTGTCCTGCCCGGTGGGTGGCGGCGGTTGGTGAGCAGCGACTGGCAATAACTATGCCCGCCCAACTGCTCGGCTGCTCCTAAACTGGCCTTTCTTAGCTGGGGTCGGGAGTTTCCAGCAGGACCAGATGATTCGTTTCTGACTGCATCAGAAAGTTCCCCTCAAGAAAGGCCCATTTGGCTGTGGTGGGGACAGCAGTGGCTGCAGCAGCAATGGAAGCTAGTGTTGCCACACTGAAGAGGAAGGCAGTGGTTTGGTTTCCACTTTGTGGTTTGCCCCCTTGACTGAGGAGTTCTAACTCACTACCACAGTCAGGAGCAGGACCTTTGGAGGGAGTGTAGTCTAGTGGAAAGAGCACAGGTCAGGGAGTTGGAAGAACTGGATTTGCCAGCTCAGCTCTGTGGTTGGCCTGTGGGCGACACCGTTTACCCTCTTTGAGCTTCTGGTTCTTCAGTACAATGGGGATGAAATAATTTATGTGAAAGCACTCCACAAGGTAAAGGTATTGTTATTATTATCATCATCATCATTATTATTGTTGGAGTTCAGTCCTAGCTTACTGGGTGGTGGGATGGAATCCCAAAAAAGCAAGACCATCCCACCTAATACTAAATGTCTGACCACCCTCTTCAATCAAGCCTCCCTGAAACTGGAAAAAAAAAAAAACCCCTCTCTCAATCCCACATCCCCTCCAGCTATTACCCCATTTCTCTGCTCCCATTCCTATCCAAACTCCTGGAATAGGTTGTATATGCCTGCTGCCCTAATTTCCTCTCCACAAACCCTTTTAATGATCTACTACAATCAGGCTTTACGTCTGTTTACTCCACTGAGACAGCTTTGTCTGAGGCCACTGGTGATCTCCCTGCAGCCACTGAAGAACATGACACTTCTCTGTTTTGTACTTCCCAAGCATTTAGTACAGTGCATTTCACCCAATGGGTGCTCAATAAATACAACTACTACGACTACTTCGGTTTGTGCCCATTTTGCACTTTTATGAATCCTAAATTGGAAGTTGGATTTTAAGGCAGCACAGCAAAGGTATTTGCAATGAATTCATAAAGTAGAAAACTAACCAGTGCAAATGTTGGGGGGGGCGGAGGGGCTGGAGGGGGAGGGACAGGCATCTTGGATGATGAAGCCCTCACTTGTACTGCTCAGGTTTTCCTCTTCACTCTGTCAAAAAGAAAATTGGTTAGAATATTTTCTCAGAGTTTATCTTAATTGAAAAAAATAATTCCCCTTTCCCTCAGAAGAATTCATGTTAATTTGTAATTGTTCAAATAGCTTCGATTATGATAGATGGTATCAGAATCTCTTAATAGTTACTTTTCGATTGTTGGAGCCATATCTCTAATGCAGACAGACCAAAATCATGTTATTGCTTAATACGGCTTTACGACATGCATTAGAATGCATTTTATGATCAGTCAATGATATTTATTGAGTCTTTACTGTGTGCAGAGCTTTGTACTAAGCATTTGGAAGAGAACAATATATAGTGTTGGTAACCACGATTTCTTCCCACAAGGTGCTTACAGTCTAGAGGGGGAGACAAACATTACAGAAAGGGAATGATTCCTAGAGGTTAGAAAGACAAATGGCATGTATATGCCATTGAAGGAATAGTTTTTGGATAGAACATCCACCAATTGAGCCCTTAAATCAGGCTTACTAAACAGCAACTACAACATCTCATTTGTAGCAAAGAGACAAACTGTTGTGAAATCGTTTCACAATGCATGTGAAACATTACAAATGTAGTTAAGAGTTCAGAGTAAGTGCTTAGTACAGTGCAAGCGCTTAGTTTAGTGCCCTGCACACAGTACATGCTCAATAACTGATAAGTAAATGCAGAGCTGGAAGTGAGAACTGGCTTGGACTCAACTGTGGCGAAAGGAAGTCATGGAATGGGGTGTTCCCAAGGTGGCCGGGGGGCGGGGGAAGAGGGGAAGGTGGCAGAAGTGGTGAGGGGCAGTATCTGAGCTGGGAAGGGTTCTGTGCCTGACCTCACCTCACTTTCAGCCCCTGCTTCTCTCTGGTCAAAGGCAGCCCCCAGTTTGCCCAAGGCCTTGGATCTATAAGCCCAGTGTCTTCTTCAATGGCTGGCCACTTCCAACTCTCCCCACCTCTCCAAACCTGCTGACATTCACATCCCACCCAAAGCTCGCCCTCCGCAGAGGCCACTAGAGTTCCAGTTAGTGATTTTTCTTACTTTCAGAATGGAGTAAATGCCTTGAAAGAATGAAGTAATAATAACAATACTTCTTAAACGTTTAGTATGTGCTAAATACTGTTCTAAGCACTGGAATAGATACAAGTTAATGAGCTTGGACATAGTCCCTGACCCACATTGGACTCATACTCTTAATCCCCATTTTTAACAAATGAGGTAACTGAGGCATAGAGAGGTTAAGTGACTTGCCCAAGGTCACACAGCAGACATGGGGCAGGGCTGGGATCAGAACCCAGGTCCTTCTGACTCCCAAGCCCGTGCTCCATCTACTTATCCACGCTGCTTCTCAACAGTGAGAGAGAATTGAGAGCCTGGAGTAGGGCCAGCTTTTACTCCAGTTGCCCCACAGTGCATTAACCTAAAGAAGCCAAGAACTGTACATGAGCTGTCATTTTTTTAAAGAACCTCATAACTTTCTCACCCCTGATTTAGAGCTGGGTCCCTCCAGATCCTCAATAGTTATATTTTTCCATTTCCTTCCAAATCACTTTCCTGCCCACTCCCCCTGGAGAACAATAATACTGGTTTGCAGGCCTGATACTGGCACCATTGCTTCTGGGACACAGGTAATTCCTGTCTACTGAGCCTCCCCCTCCCCTGTATTCTCTCTCCTTGCCCCACTCCCCTAGTCGCTTCCCTCACCTCCAGAGGAGTGACAGCTGCACTAATGGTGAGAGTTAATGGCGTCTGTGGCAGCCAGGACTCTGAACATCTAACCCAGTGGCTCCAGGCTCAGTCCACGGAGCCCGCGGCGTGGTTTCCTGCCTCTCCATTCCGGAAACTCAGTGTCGGTTCTGCCTCTCTGACCTTCAGTTTTCCGAAGACCTGAATGTCAAACTTGCCTTTTTCATGGCCAAATTAATACCAAACATGAGACTCAAAGAGCTGGATTTGAGCTTCAGCTCCCAGATTCACCATCTGGATGCAGCATTGCCCCACACTATGATTTTGTGCCCAATTTAACAATCAATATGAACTGGGACAAGGCATCTATTTCTTCCTCCTCAAACTTCTCTCCCTAGAAAATGGGGATGATTATTCCACAGAAAACACATTAACAATGCTAGAAAAATAGTATGTACTTGTTATTTAAGGACATTCTTTCTTCCTTATTTTCATTGCCAGCTCACGATTCTATTTTAGAATTTTGTGACCCAAAGCATTCAGAATGGCTGTAGGGAGTAGGAGGAAGTTTAGCAATTATCCCCCATAACTCTATGCAGACCTAGTGATATTCATAGTGCCAGATTTTTCCTAATTCTCTGGAATAATCTGCACAGAGATAGAGAATATGAGAAACAGACCTAACTAGTGGCATTTACTATGCTACATCAACAGTATTCTAAGCTACACAGACCTCTTAAAACAAGGGTGGGCAATATATTTAGGCGAAAAGGCCATTTAACCAGTTGGTGAGGGCTCCTCATGTAAAATATTTGGTATTTACAATATCCATTAATTGTTATGACATTTATGGATTAAGAAGCCCTTCAGGTTATTCCTACACAAAGTTACAATATCTATGACATGTTAAGGCTGTGAGCTTGTTGTGGGCAGGGAATGTGTCTGTTGTTGCACTGTACTCTCCCAAGTGCTTAGTACAGTGATTTGCACCTGGTAAGTGCTCAATAAATACGATTGAATGAACGAATGTTAATAAGTACCCTGACGTAGTGGAAAGAAAATGGGCCTGGGGAGTCAGGACAATGCTTTGCACACAGTAAGCGCTCAATAAATATGATTGAATGAATGAATGAATGAGACCTGGGTTCGAATCCTACTCGGCCATTTGCTTGCTGTGCGACTTTGGACTGGTCAACCAACTTCTCTGTGCTTCGGTTTTCTCATCTGTAGAAATGGGTTAAGACATCTTTTCGTCTTCCTCCTTAGACTGAGAGCCCCACGTAGGCTAGGGATTATGTTTGATCTGCTTCTATTATATCTACCCCAATACTCGGAGCAGCGCTTGGCACCTATGAAGCATTTTAAAAATTCCACTATTACTACTGATACAGGTATTCTCATGGACTAGTATGTATATATGGACTTTTGCTGGACATAATACTTGTACTTTTCCAAGCACTTAACACAGTGCTCTTCACACAATAAGTGCTCAATACATATGATTGATTGATTGACTAGGCTGAATAGAATCCACAGGTGGGCCAAATGCAGTCCTTAAGTCTGATGTGCCTTTTTGATTTTATAATGTGGTTCAAAAAATAAATCCAATTGCATTAATTTCTCTAACTGAACCTCATTTGGAGTATTCCTCAAAACCTTGCTATAGGGTCAACAGAAAGAAAACATTTTAAAGAAAACTCTCCTTTTCTTAAAGAGAATCCTATAACAATTTGTTTCTGCTGGATTCAATTAGCTATAATGAAATCCAGAGATCAAAAGAGAACAAAAGTTTCCAATTTGTTGCACAATGAATGGTCACTCAAAGCATAAAGACAGTGGTTAATGAAGAAATTACTTGAAAATTAATAAAAAAGTTATTACAGATGTAGAGAAGTGAATTGCATTTGTGCTGAATCTATACCAAGTTATACCGGAAAAAATAGAACAGATTCTATACTCTGCTAGGATTTTGAAAAGAGATCTCATGAGTTCCAAACATTCTTCTCCAATTTTTCACAGTTCATTTCTTTCTTACCAATGAGAATCAACAAATCAAATAGCAATATATTTCGATTCTGAAACATATAAATTGAAGATCTGAAAACTATTAGAACTAATTAAGATTAATTTTGCTTTGTTCTTCAGTTTCCGGCGCAACAGGAAAATTTTCATGCTTAAAGCAAACCACAGCCATCCTGTTGCTTTAACACAGTCTTTTTACAGCTGTTGTTGCCTGTAGTTACTATATTATGGTATGGCCAAACGAAAAAAAGAACAAAAGAAAAAACCTTCTGAGTGTATCACGCTGCCAATTATAAACCTTTGACAAACAGGGCTGAAAAGCTATTCTCACTTTAGTTTCCTGTACAAGGGGTATCTCAAGAAAGGGCTTTCCCAGTGACCTACTGATGTATATGAACAGAAAGAACAATGTGGGTAAAAGAGAACAATGCCAGTTTAAAGCGTGACCAAAGAAGAGACAAAAGGTATAGGCTGGACTAAACAAACTTCAATTTGCAAGCACGTTAATTGCTGAACTTGGTTACTGATTTTTCCCATTTATCTCTCCCTTGATTAAGTTGTGTAGGATATGTCTTATGGCTGCTCCTACTTCCAAAGAGAACTGTTTATTTCACTCTTTCCTCCCTGGTGCAGTTATTTAAAACTACAGTTTAAATGCATTATACTGTCTCCCCCACCCCCAACCAAGCTTCAAGGCATCTTCCTGTTTCTAACCCACACTGAGCAAATCCCAGGGCTATTTAAAAAAAATAAATCTTTTTATAGTTCATTCACATAAACAGTGGAAAGCCAGTTTTCAACGTAGCCATCTTGAAGTATTTGAAACATTATTAAATTAAGCTATATAAGGGTCTGTGAGAGCCAGAGAGCCCAAAAGCTCTGGAACCAAGACCAACATGACTCTGAAAATCAATTCTGATTTTCTTTTAAGGGCTGCCTCCTTGGCCTTGAATCCAACAGCATAAGTAGCCACACACTTTGCTATAGTGAAAAACCAACAGCTTTGTGTCAGAACTGTTTTTCAGGTCTTGGGAGTGGAGAGGAGACAAAAGGAGAGAGGGAGTCATTGTTTGGGAACTATTTTCTACTATCCATATGAATAGCTAGCTGTTCTTGTTTTTTGTATATGGCAGCCTAGGTGAGCGTGGCTGAAAAGACCAGTGGGACTGACCCACCCTTCTGGGATGAGAGTCCTTAAGGAGAGATTCCTGTTGCATTAAATGGCTCTCTCCATACAGGGTCTGGTGGTTTTTTTTTCTTTTTTAATGGTATTTGTTAAGTGCTTTACTATGTGCCAAGCACTGTACTAAGCACTAAACTCGTATGGGCAGGGAACATGCCTGTTAATTCTGTTGTAGTATACTCTCCCAAGTGCTTAGTTCAGTGCTCTGCACATAGTAACTGTTCAATAAATATCATTTACTGATTGACGGGGCAGATACAAGCTAAACAAGCTGGAGACAGTCCCTGTCCCACATGGGGCTCACAGTCTTAATCCCCATTTTACAGATGAGGAAACTGAGGCACAGAGAAGTTAAGTGACTTGCCCAAAGTCACACAGTAAACGATGGAGCTGGGATTACACTGCCTGCTGAGTCTGAATGTGAGGCTGCTTCTTAGTATCTTAGAATAGAGAAGCTGCATGGCCTAGTGGCAAGAGTAAGGACTGGGGAGTCAGAGGACCTGGGTTCTAATCGCGACTCCACTGCTTACCTGACTGTGACTTGGGGCAAATCATTTAACTTCTCAGGGCCTCAGTTTCCTCACCTGTAAAATGGGGATTAGATACCTGTTCTCCCTCCTACTTAATCTGTGAACCTGATATGGGACGGGGCTGGGTCCTACTAGATTATCTTTAATCTACTCTGCATTTAGTACAGTTTTTGATTTAACAAATACCATCATGTATCTGGGAGTCAGAGGGCCTGGGTTCTAATTCCAGGTCTGCCACTTGCCTGCTGTATGACTTTACTTGTCTCTGCCTCGGTTTCCTCATCGGACAAACGGGAACTCAATACCTGTTCTCCCTCCTGCCTAGCCTGTCCTGTAGTCTAAAACCTTGTCCTGTTCATAGTGGAAACCAAAATACTGCTACAGAAAGTCTCAAAGTCTCAAAGTTAGGGTGGTGAGTGTGCAAATGGCACACTTGTTCTGCCCTTGGTTTGTGTGACTAGGCTCCCTTCCCCCAGCAGTGTGGGGGAGGTTGCACTTGTGATGGGAGGGGGAGGGTTACCCAAGCTAAAAAGAAGTGTGGTGATGACAACGATGTAAGTACACGCATGGGAGGAAGAAGGCAGACACAGGCCAGTACCTCGGTCTCCCCTCCTCCAGCCCTTACCATGTGCCACTGTGCTGAAAATGGCACCTAGGGAGGCTGAACCAGTCCTGACCCGTACCAAAAAATATGAATTACGGCATTCATTAAGCACTACATACTAAGGGTGAAGTAAATACAACGTTTATACAGTCGCTTTCCTACCTGGGGCTCACAATCCATCTTCTACAGATGAAGAACTAAAGCCCAGAGAACTAAATGACTAGATCAAGTTGGCCCAGTAGACCAGAGGCAGAGATGGACCTAGAACCCGGTCTCCTGATTTTGAGTCCTGTGTTCTGTCCACGAGGCAATGCTGCCTCCCTACACCACCCTTTTATATGGTTTGGAGATAGTTACTGCATTTCTTGGCCTCTTGGATACTCTTTCCCCAGGAGAATACAAGCTTTAAAATCTCATTGTCTGATTCTGGCGACAGGGCAAGACCGTGGAGGTGTAAACAGGAGGGGCAGGAGGAGAAAGGGTGTTAAGAGGAAGAAACAACTCAAATTTTGAGACTATAAAAAGACCCGATAAGCAGGACTCCTCCCTCCCCTGGCTAGTTTCTCTCTTCTAGGTAAGGAAATCCAATTCCTTAACCTCTCCTATAGGTGTTATTTACCAAAGCTTGAATCCTTTGTTGCTCTCCTGAGACCTTCAAACTGCATTATTCCTCAACTGTGAGACTCCAAATTGTGCAGAGCACTTTAATAAAGGCCTGAGTGCAGCAGGACGTTCTCCTCCCAATCCCAACATGCACTGCTTTTTATTTATTAGCCATCAAGAGCATGTCTTCGGTGCTGGGCAAATATTATTATTAGTAATAATAATTCTGGTATTTGTTAAGCACTTACTATGTGCCAGGCACTGTACTAAGTACTGGAGTGGATGCAAGCAAATCAAGTTGGACACAGTCCTTGTCCCACATGGGGCTCACAGTCTCAATCCCCCTTTTACAGATTAGGTAAATGAGGAATAGAGAAGTGAAGTGACTTGCCCAAGGTCGCAGTGCAGGCAAGTGGTGGAACCAGGATTAGAACCCATGACCTTCTGACTCCCAGGCCTGCGTTCTATCCACTAAGCCAGGCTGCTTCTTTATTAGGCATTTTGAAACATACGCCTAATCGAAGCATTAAGCATTTGAGAGCAGTGTGTTCTAATGGAAAGAGCAAGAGGCTGGGGGCCAGAGGACATGGGTTCTAATTCCAGCGCTGACACTTGCCTGCTGTGTGACTTTGGGGAAGTTGCTTAACTGCTCTTTGCCTAAGTTATCTCATCTGTAAAATGGGGGTTTGGTACCTTTTCTCCCTCCTACTAAAGTCTGTGAGCCCCATGGGGGATAGGGACTGTGTCCAACTCAATTAACTTGTATCTCTAACCCAGCTTTAGAACAGTGCTAAGTACTTAAATACCATCATCATCCATATTATATGCTAAAAGACACAGCCTGGTCCCTGTTCTTGAGGAGCTTACAATCTAACGAGGAAGACCAACCAAAGAAAATGGCCAATATCTTACATGTAACAGTGAGAGTATAAGAACGAATAATAAACCTAGAATAAAGTAATGAAATCATTTAATAATAAACAGATATACATATAAGTCCTGAAGAGAAGTAGCATGTCTTAGTGGAAAGAGTACAGGCCTAGGAGTCCCCCGACTCCTACTAGGGGGACCTGAATTCTAAGCCCACTTCTGCCTCTGGCCTGCTGGGTGACCTTGGGCAGCAAGTCACTTCATTTCTCTGTGCCTCACTGCCCTCATTTGTAAAATGGGGATTAAATACCCATTCTCCCTCTTTTAGACACTAAATACCTTGTGGGACAGGGACTGTGTCCAAGCTGGTTATCTTGTATCTATATCGTGCTTAGGATAGTGCTTGGCTCAGAGTAAATGCTTAACATATACCACAATTATCATGATGATGATGATTATAATTATATAACCAATGTGTGACACTACCAGAAAGGTGGGGTGTAGTCAGGGAACATCTCTAGAAAGAGGAGATTTCAGGAGGGCTTTGAAGGGAGGGAGGGATGAAGTTCGGCGGATTTGAATGCAGAGGGAGTTCCAGGGAGAAAGCAATGGGCCGGAGCTGAGAGATTTCAAATGCGATATAGGTTAGCAAATTAACCTTTGATACAAGGTTAAATTGGGATGAGCAAAGGGTGCAAGCTGGGGTACAGTAGGAGAAGAGTGCAGATATATAAAATGGAGAAAGCTGGTGGAGATTCTAGAAGCCAATGGCCAGGAATTTTTAATATGAGAATAAATGGTTAATCATTGGAGAGGCTTTTGATGAGAGGAATGATGCTATAGAATATTAATAGTATTGACAGTATTAGTGCATTTGTTAAGCACTTACTATGTGCCAAGCATTGTACTAAACACTGGGATAGATATGAGATATCAGGTTGGACACAGTCCCTGTCCTTCATGGGATTCCCAGTCTAGGCCATGAGGGGCAACGTGGCCTAGTTGAAAGAACACGGGCCTGGGAGTTAGAGGACCTGGGTTCTAATCCTGTCTCTGCCACTTGTCTGCTGTGTGACCTTGGGCAAATCCCTTAACTTCTCTGTGCCTCCGTTACCTCATCTGTAAAATGAGGCTTAACACTGACCAACCTGATTATTTGTATCTTTCCTAGCATTAACTACAGTGGCTGGCACATAGTTCTTAACAAATACCAGAAAAAAAATTAGAAGGGAGAACAATATGAGGTTCACAGTCTTAATGCTCACTTTACAAATGAGTTTGAGGTTGTTTCAGTAACCCGGCAGGAAGTGATGAAAGCTCAGGCATCCTACTTGCATTCTATATTAAACCATTCATATCAACCTTGTGTAAATCTGCCTTGTTTGCCCAGAACCAGTTTGGCCTTTTGATTTGTTACCCTTTCTTTGTCCATTTCAATTATCCTTCTGAACTTCATCCTAATCATTCCAGCCCACGTCTCCAATTAAACAAGGTCAATGAAAGATAAAAAGCCAACACTAAAAAAGTCACAGCATGGGAAACGGTCATCTAGATCTCCCTACCACATTCCCTAAATTCACAAATCAATGGAAAAGGTAGATGTGAGAATATCTACTCTCCCAAAAGATGATCTAAATATATCCTATTTGATTCCAGGCCTTCCAATTGTATTTTCTGCATCCAATTTGTTACTGATTCCTACCAAAGTCTGGAGATATGCAAGGGACAAATCTGTGAATGACCCATGATCTGTTGAGAAAACACCACTTCAAATAATATTCAATATTCAAAAGTGTGGAAGGAAAAGTATTAAAATTGAGCTATTAGAGCAATAATGTCTTTTGGATATATTCAGGTTCTATGAAATGGTTGGAGTCTTCAGGAAAAACTTGCAAGTTGTGACGGTTGTGGTGACAGACATAAACCTATATTTCCTTTAATAATAATCGTGGTATTTGTTAGTGCTTGCTAACTGACAAGCACTGTATTAAGCGCTGGGGCAGATACAAGATAATTAGGTCAGACACAGTACTTCTCCCCCATGGGGCTCACAGTCTAAGGTGAAAGGAGCATATTTAATTCTCATTTTACAGATGAGGAATCTCAAGTACCTAAAAGTTAAGTGACTTGCCCAAGGTCACACAGCAAGTTTATGGCAGAGCTAGGTTTAGAACCCAGATCTTCTGACTCTCTGGCCTTTCTCTTTCCACTAGGTCACACCTTGAAATGGTGGATGAGAGTTTCAAGATGGGGAATTTTAAAATTTTGCCAAAATATTCACCACAATGTATGTCAATTTAGAAAATAATGCATCAGAGATTCATTTGAAAGGACAATTCATTTAATGTGATAAATTATGACATTAAATTTTTTTTTTCTACTGATCAATTCCTAAAAAAAATTATTTCCTTGGGGACTGAACTCCTGCCCCCAAAAAACCAGTATGATCACAGTCAGATGGAAATTCCTGTAGCACTAATGCAGCAGAGACAAACTCCCACTGAGGCTTTCAGTTCTTAGAAAGGAAGATCAGGTCCCTGGAACTGGCTAAACCCACAACACTCAATGAAAAACTAAATGCCCGGGTTGAAAGACCCTCACCTGCCCCTGAAGATATCACAATCAACAGTTAAAAATGTTATTTTTCAGAGATTAGAAACTATCAGGACTGTATCATAATGGGAGTTTCCTGCCTATTAAATTATATTTATTAAGCCACTAACTTCTATTAGCACCAAATATATACCATTTTGTGTACTAGGATGGCTCAAAACACACAGAGAAGTGGGCTTTCACATGAAACTAAGCTACTTAGCTTGGCAAGTGCATGACAGTAAAAGCTTTTTTGCTCTGTCTGGTTGCAAAAGAAATAAGATTAGTTTTGAATGTAATTTCTCTTACCGTTATATGATACTGCAGAACATGAATGATCAGGGGCTACAGGCAGATAAAAGTGGAATAAGACTTTATAAAACTTCACTGAAAACAGAATCTTCCTCTAAAGCATTCTCGAGTTAAGCCAGCCATTTTAGAATACTTCTGGACTGCTCGATAAATGTGACACAGTGAGTCAGAGACACACATATCCTGTGGTTATTTGCTTCCTGTCTGATTAATTCGTTGTTTATTTCTTCCTCCTTTACTTGTGACCTACCATTTATAAAAAGAAACTTGATAGTTCTAACTTAAAGTAATAAGAAAACATATTAAAATAATTTTTCTCTCATATGGTTTCTGGCCACTTTATTCATCGGCCATACAACTTCAGCAGTTCTGTTGGTTTCTAGTCAAAGTGGTAGAGAGCTAAGAGGAAAATCTGAAAATGTCTTTCCCAGCATTGACTATTTCCCTCAATATCAAAAGCAAAGGGAAGGGGGGTCACCAGTGGAATAACACTACTCAATTTCACCAATAAATTCTTCCAATTTCCAGAGAGCACACCAGGGGGAGGGAGTCTGTAGCTCTGGCCATTTGCCCAGTGTTGGAATGCAGCTGATGACAGCCTGAGTTTTGAAATGTTAATCTTGTGCCAAAGTTAGGATAAGTCTTTTTCCAGTTGAAATCAAGTACCAGGGAAAGCTGAATATCCACATTCCCAGCCGGAGAATATCAATCAATCATATTTATTGAGCATTTTCCATGGGCAGAGCACTGTACTAAATGCTTGGGAGAGCACAATTCAACAGAGTTGGTAGACAGGTTGCCTGTCTACAGTAGGCTTCAAGTTTAAAGGGAACATGGCTGTAAACTGAAAAATGTCACTAAAGTAGAGCTTCACCCAGAGGCAGGGGATGACAGCCCAGTTCTGATGACAGACGTTATTGTTAAGCAGGCTACAATTCTCTTGGTCATTTATGCTCATGTAAAGAGGGGAGGTGGAAGAAGGCTAGGTGTTGCCACTGTGTGGGACTGTAACATGAAACAGGAGATCTCCAAGGAGGAAATAAAACATTCCAACAGCAGCAGACATGGATGATGATCTTAAACCATGGACCATCTGTACAATTCTAAACTTCAACAGGGAGGAATAGTCATTTAACTCTGAGAAAATGAATCACTTGAAAGAGTAAAGCAAGGTGTTCTTCTGCATTGCAGGGATAGATCTTTATCAATTAGTGTGTCCGTTGCCACTCCTTCAGATGCACATTCCGTACACACAACCACAAATAGTCACTGAGCCCCCAAACCAGATTCTCTTCATTAATAACAGAAAGGTAAATTAAAGATTCTCTTTCCATATCATATTGCAAATGAGAATGCAAATGAGAAACATAAGGTATTAGAGCAAAAATCTACATCTACATCTAAAATCTACTTCTGTCTTCATCAATGACATAACACCACAAAGAAAAAACTGATGTTTCCTATCTATTAGGAGGTACTATACTAGACATCGATGAGAGGACGTGGTGCTTTCTCTAAATGGACTTGTGACCATTTACATTGTTTTATATCTATAAAATAGGGATGGTCAATTTGACCTGTTCTTCAGGCTTAAAGAGTGCCTTGGAGTATGTACCTATGACGTTTCTCAGTGGAAAGGTGCTAGCAGCAATGTGTAGTATACAGCTTTCTGCAGAGGATGAAAGTTGGACAGCTACTTGTTTCAGAAATTCATAGAACTAGTTTCAGATCAAAAACAGTTGGAAGATGGAAAAGAAACACACAGAAGATGTGACCGACATTCATTATCTTCTTCAAACTTCTGAAATTCCATTTCCTCCTTGATTAACTAGAGAATATGATATTTTTCCTAACAACCATGCCCAGGGAGCATAAATCCCACAGTATATTATACCATGCAAAACCCACAGACAAATAAGCTTACACTAAACATACAGTTGTTGGTTATGGAAATACCAGGTTACCTGCCACCAGAATACTATTAATATAAGTATGAGCATCAGGACATGGACCATGCAAGCAGTAGAGAGGGAATCGTTGGATTAATACGAAGTTCATTAGGATTCAATTTGTCCCCAACACCTTCCTTCTCACTGACTTTGTTTTAACCTCTGGCTTTATTCATCAAGGGGACTGGGACTGAAAAAAAAGAGATAGGGAGGGTGAAGGAGAGAGTGAACAGGAAAGTGGAGAGAAGAGGGCCAAAAAAATGAAAGAACTGATCTAAAGGAGTGGACTGGGGATACTGAGGCAAAGGTCCACAATTACAATGTTGGGTTTTAAAACTTGACTTGTATTAGCACTTTGGAGTTTCACCACTTTATAAAAATAATGATAAGGTCATATCTGGAATACTATATGCAGTTCTGATTAGGAGGTATCATAGAAATAAAGATATTTATTTACTGAGAGCCTACTTAGTATAATGAATTTGCCAATGGTAAAATGTAACAGAAGGTGCCAAGAAGGGCACCAAAATGACAGTGGGGAGAGGGAGATGGAGACTGAAAAGATTAAGACTTTTATTTCAGTCCAAAAGACAAAGGCATGGTGGAGACATGATTACGTCTACATCACCATAAAAGAGGTAGATAGGATGAACATGGAATTTTTGTTCACCAAATCCAACAAGATTGGGATAACAGGGCACTTATTAAAGCTTGAAAGTCAGGGATTTAAAACAAACAAAAGAAAACATGTTTTCACACACTCAGTGATAACTGCATGGAATTCATTAAGGCAAGAAATAGTCAAACCAAAAACTTAAGTAGGCTTAGAGGACTCTGGACTGTAGACTGAAGCTTGTTGTGGTCAGGGAGGAAATGTGTCAGTTTACTGTTGTACTCTCCCAAGCATTTAGCACAGTGCTCTGCACACAGTAAGTGCTTAATAAATATGATTGCTTGACTGGAAAAAATTATGGGCAAGAGGTCTAAAATGGGCTACTAGAAGTAAATTAAGGATTTAGAGGAGAAAGGTTAGAGATGTTAGATGATAACATTCCTAACAATTAGAATGGATTTCAAGGGAAGTGGCTATCGTACAGTTTCTCAAATTTCCACTGGATGAACCAGTGATCTGACCCAGTAATGGCATTGCTATTCCTCTATGTAGGTAATGGTCACAAAAGCATAGAAAGTGCAATTACTGTAATATGCAGTTCTTAGACTGTGAGCCCCATGTGGGACAGAGACTGTGTCAATGTGATTAATTATATCTACCCCAGCAGTTAGAAGAGTGCTTGACACTTCGGAAGCACTTAAATCCAAGGTTATTACTTTCGTTTACATCATTATTTGTAATTCTATGCAACAAAAAAGTAGGGAGAAATTTCAAATTATAAAAAAAGTGCTTGAAGAGCCCTCATCTGAGAAAATTTAAAGAGGATCCAAATCAATCAAGATGAAAGAAAACTTACAGAATGGCCTAGGTAAAATATGACACCATGCCACAATGATACCAGCTACAGGTTTGCCCCACATTACAACCACCCAATGATACAACAATCTTGGAATGTTTAGGCAGAATGCTATAGGTTAGTAAAACCTTCCTTGCTCCCTCTAACTCTGGGGCTGAAATCAAGCAATCAAAAATTCATTCAGTCTTATTTATTGAGTGCTCAGCAAAACACTGTGCTAAGCGCTTGGGAGAGTACAATATAAAACAACGAACAGAACGTTCTTGAATGGATCTTGGAGGAAACCTGCCCAGTATAGGTCCTATATGCAATGTATTGACGAGAACCTTGGAGCAGGTAAACAAAGATGTTGAATTTAGTAGACAACAATTTCCAAATGGTTAATGCATATAGATCGATGAGTTAACTGCATCTCATTAATTGGAATCACCGTCCAAAGATGACTGCATTAAACCTGAACTTATGGCTTCTCCATTATTAGCTAAAATATTGGGCTTAAGAAGTCTTGGGTTAATTTCCAAGAAAGTGGATGGATTTAAAAATAACTATCAGTAAAGGAGACCTTGATAGAGACAGGAGTTCAAAAGTATGCAGTGGTGTGCAGTAGGAATCAGACTATCATCAGCAGAACAAGCTTCTATTTCAGTAACCTCCCGCAAAGACTCAATATTATCATAATGATTTAATACTGCGATGCTACATTTTCAATTACAAAAGATTAAATAGTTTAGTGATATTCATGACAATATATATATATATGTATATATATTTATATATATTGGATAAAGGAATCTTGTATTTTTCTGGAGGTCTTGTAACATATCCTAATTAATAACATGAAGTTTAGTGGAAATTGTACCCTACAATTTACAGCCCATTCAAAATACAACTATATTTCTATGGAACATAATCTGGTTGTTTCAAGGGGAATGTCTAAAGTCAAAAGTTGTTTCTCCATATCCAACTGCCAGAGTATTAATCACAGGAAGCATCAAGGTATTTATTGTTCAGAGAAGCAGCATGGCCTAGTGGAAAGAGTTTGGGCCTGGAAGTCAGAGGACCTGGGTCCTAAATCCACCTCTGTCACTTGCCTGCTTTGTGAATGCTGTGTGACCTCAGACAAGTCACTTAAGTTCTCTATGCCTCAGTTCCCTCACCTGCAAAATGGGGATTTGATACCTGTTCTCCTTCCTAATTGGACTGTGAGACCTTGTGGGATTTGATTATCTTGTATATACCTCAGTGCCTAGAACAGTGTTTGACACATTGCAAGTGCTTAACAAATGCTACAGTCATTATTAATCATTATTGTTATTAAGCCCAAAATAGGCAAAACACTAAGTTGGTGGATTGATCTGCTTCTGTTCATGTGAGTCACTGGGAATCTATCCTGTAGATCAGTGAGTTATCACCCCCAATATTCCTTCTCCCCATTTCCACCTTCAACAACACTGGGATTACTGAAGAGTTCTTCAAACCCAGATGTGGTCTTGATTCCAGAGTATTGCAGATTGAAAACTATCATTTCTCAAAATCATTTCTTTGGCTGAGATTTGATGAAAACAGGATGGAAACCCAGAGCCCCCAGAAAAAAAAAAATTTAAAATCTTACGACCTAGGGTTCAGCAGGGCAGGCCGACAGACCCAACACCAAATCCTCAAGAAGAGAGAAGCTCGTCACAGACACCTGGAGATGGAGAAAAGGGAGAATCCCTGATGTGGAGTCAATTGAGAGAGCCTCTTGAAAGACAAAATGGAAAATGCTTCTTGGGTTTTGAAAATTCAGCTTCTTTCTCTAAGAGGGGCAGTGGGAAAGTTGTAGCTATAGTGGCTTGCAAATCAGGTCAGAGAGAAGTTAAGTGGTGGGGTGGGGAGAGACAAGGAAGGGAAACATGATGAGGAAGAAGAGGGTGTCCAGGGTTTCAGTTCAGTTCACAGTCTAAACTTTTGTATGTTTAGCAAAACCAAAGAAAATTTTGAGGTATAGCCCACCCACTAAACATTCCTCTGGGAAAAACCAGGCTCATTTTAAATATGGCTTCATTTAAGGACTACTTTCTTTTTCCCCCCACAATCCTGTCTTTTCCCAGCTAGTCAAAATGCTAATTCTGACTGGATATGCTTCTGAGAAGTAGTTCACCATGGACCATTCAAACCTGAATGGAAGGGGATTTCCTGGGAAACTTCCAAGAACACAATGGCCAAGCTAATGGGAAAGTCCCAATCTGGATTTCTAATACATTCATCAGGAACTTCCAAGGGAGAAGATTTGTACATAATTTGGGAAGCATTTGGACTAGTCTGAAGCCCAAAAGGGGTCTTCATAATTCCTCCAGCTGTTCCTTAATAACTGGCCTACTGGAAAGAACCCAGGCTTGGGAGTCAGAGGACTTGGATTCTAATCCCATCCCTACCACTTGGCTCCTGTGTGGCTTTGGACTAGCCACAACTTCTCTGTGCCTCAGTTTCCTCATCTGTAAAATGGGTACACTATGCCTGTCCTCCCTCCCACTCAGACAGTGAGGCCCATTTGGGACAGGGACTGTGTCCAACCAAATTAACTTGTATCTACTACAGCCTTAGAACGGTGCTGTAAAACTTATAGTAAAACTTAAATACCATAAACATAATTATTATCATCTGTTCACCGCCAAAGGTCAGAACTGTAATGAGCCTTACTTAAACTGTGAACCCTCTGGGGGATAGGGACTGTGTCCCACCTGATTCTAGCTTTTAGCAAAGTGCTTGGTACATAGTAAGCTCTTAACAATACCACAATTGTTATTATTGTCCCTTTGGGTGTGTTGCCCTCTCTAGCCCATCCCACCCAGGCCTCATGCCCTTGATTATGTTCCTTGCCCATTCCATTCCACCTCTCTCCCAGCCCTCGCTCATTTAAAAGAATAGGAGGTCATAGGCTGCTTTTGGTTGGGTTGTTTCAAGAAGGCCCCTGGCTAGGCAGGAAGCTGATCAGGTGTCATTATCATAAAGCCAACATAGAACCCATGGCCAGCTTCTCACCCCTCATGCATCCTAGACGACCCCCCCCCCATCCTTCCTATTCTCTCACCCTTCCTATTTATTTTTTCAATAGTATTTGTTAAGCACTTCGTATGTGCCAAATACTATACTGAGCCCTGGGGGTGGATACAACTTAATTATGTTGGACATATGGGGTTCACAGTCTAAGTAAGATGGAGAACATGCCCATGCTCTTTCCACTAGGGGATTCTTCTTGTAACTCAAATGGAAGCACAGAGGTGAAGCACACATCTATGGGTACAGGCAGTACGGAGTTTTCATTTAGATACCCTCTAGACTGCAAGCTCACTGTGGGCAGGGAATGTCACTGTTTATTTTGTGTTGTATTTTCCCAAGCATTTAGTATAGTGCTCTGCACACGGTAAACACTCAATAAATACAAATGAATGAATGAATTTAAATGGATCCACAGAGCCAGTCTCCCTCTTCCATACATTGTCAGCCCCCAGGATGGTTGCTTCCTTATATCTCACAAAAAACACTGCTTTTTCTTAGCCGAAGGAGAACCGATTCTAATAGCCTGAGGCCACCCTTCCAGCTGTATCCTTAAATAGCCTTCTCCCACACAATTTGGCCACTCTGTGCTCACATGGTTGCTGATAGGTAACACAGACAGTTTTTAAAACCAGCCCTCATTCCCCTCCCTATCTCCTCATCACTTCCAATTTAATTGATATTCCACATGCTATCGGCCGAAGGAAATTCCATGAAGACTCCCAGTGGGAAAATAGGTGGCGCTTCTCCAAACACAGATCTGAAAATAACAGTGCTATGGAGAGAGCCTTACAGGAGGTCTGTGATGGGTCTGCCTGCCTTTCTAGGTGGGTTTTTTCTTCCAATAGAAGTTTGTTGTGGGCAGGGACTGTGTCTGTTATATTGTACTCTCTAAATGCTCAATAAAAAGATTGACTGACTACATGATCCAAGCTGTTTCTACACAGAACCAATTTATTTCATAGGACTGAAGACTTAGCTCTATTTCATCTCCAGCCACGAAGAGTCCCCCATTTCTCCCCACTTCTCCCCACTGCCTTCCAGACCCTCCTCAAGTCCTAATCAGGTAAGCAGGGCTGACCTTTGAGGTACAAGTAGAGGCACTGCATTGACCCCAATGATTCAATCAACGGCATTCATTTACAGAGCACTTATGGTGTGCAGAACACTGTACTGAGTGCTTGGGAAAGTACAATACAACAGAATTGGTTGGCACAATCCCTGGCCACATGGGAACTGAGAAGCAGTGTGGTCTAGTGGATAGAGCACGGGCCTGGGAGTCAAAAGGACCTGGGTTCTAACCCTGGCTTTACCACTTGTCTGTGTGACCTTGGGCAAGTCACTTCATTTCTCCATGCCTCAGTCATCTCATCTGTAAAATGGGGATTAAGACTGTGAGCCCCATAAGGGACAGGGACTGCATCCTAACTGATTAGCCTGTATTGATCTCAGCATTCAGTATGAGGCCACACAGAGTAAGTGCTTAACAAATACCATAAAAAAAAGAGCTTAGCATCTAGAGGGAGGAGCTTACAGTTGAGGGCAAGCAGTCTCCTCTAGCTAAGGCAAGTGTGAGTGAGTGAGAGAGAGAAAACAATGCAATCACTTCCTCTTCTGAGAGGCCTTCCCACGGGCTAGATAAAGTTTCCTTTACAGAGGATGGGGTCTGTGGTTCTGTCACCACTACGCCACCATTGTTGCTGACTGTTCCCTGGTTGGGAGGGCCTCCTGTGTTGGGGCCTGGGGTATCTTTTACAGAGATGATGATGATGATGGTATTTGTTAAGTGCTTTACTATGTGCCAAGCAGGAGAGATTTCATTAGACTAACAGCAGGAGGTGCAGAGGGGAGGGAATCCTTGCAATTTGACTGGGCTATGGAAACATCGAATAACACTAACTGTGGTATTTGTTAAGTTGGTACTATGTGCCAAGCACTGTCCTAAGCATGGGGGTAGAGAGAGTATTTGCAAAGCAGATAAAATCCGTCCCCTAAGGGGCTCACAATCTAAGGGGGAGGGAGTACAGCTATTTAATCCCCATTTTGTAGATGAGAAAACTGAGGCAGAGACAAGTTTAGGAATTTGCCCAAGGTCACCCAGCAGACAAGTGGTGGAGCTGGGATTAGAACTCAGATTCCCTGACTTCCAGATCTGTGATCTTTTGCTGCCCCTCAATATGAAATATTAAAGGCAAGGGATGCAGGTTAGGATGGAAGCTGGAAAAGTCTTGTCCTACAGTCCATCCAGGTAGTAGGAGACGAGTCTCTTTTAGGTAAGTGTGATGGATTTGCAGCTGTGCTATACTGATTAATAGTATTTGAGCATTTACTGTGTACAGAGCACTGTACTAAGCACTAGGAGGGTAAAATACAACAGAGCTAGTAGACATTCCCTTCCCTCTAGGAGCTTACAGCCTAGAGGGGGAGACAGCCAATAAAATAAATTACACTGAATTAAAATATATTACATCCCTTACTCTCCACTCTTTCAGCTCTGCAGACAAGAGTGATGAGCTGTGTGTGACTTTTAAAAGAATGTCGACCCATTAATCAATAACGACCTCTATGAAAACAGCTAGCAACAAAGTCTCTGGAGCATAAATTGTACCATTTTGTGTGATCCAAAAAAACACCAGAGAAACATATGGATTCAACTTGAAAATGGAGCTTTATTTTGGTATCTCCTCAGTCACTGTGACGGTATTCCCCACCTTCCTAGTGAATGTCCCAACCACTACCTTTGTTGTCTGTTTATTTATTCACAACAGCTAATTTATCAATTGTATGCATGTTCTTACTCTTTATCTCTTTTATCTTTGTCTTCCGCAGTAGATTCTAATTCCTGGAGGATAAGGACTCTGGCTTATGTCTCCAATATATGTTTCCAAAAGCCTAGTACAATAGTCCTGCATACAATAGGCACTCAATAAATGCTGTCAATGCTGACAGTTAGGGAAGCAGCATGGCCTAGTGGAAAGAGCTGCCTGGGAGTTAGAGGACCTGGGTTCTAGTCCTGGCTCTGCCACTTGTCTGCTATGTGACCTTGGGCAAATCACTAAGGTAGCAACAGTGTGGTGGGTTGGGGGGGGAAGCAGAAGGGGAGGAGGAAATAAAATATGAAGAGATGAGGACAGTGGTGATTCTGTAGAAGAGAATCACTGCTAAGGTCACAGGGAAAAGGCTGTATTAACCCTAGACAACTGGGCCGGCTGTGGCCCCAGGCACCTGATTGTCTTAGGTTGCCACAAAGTAGAGACATTCAGAGTTTTTATTATTATTAATAATAATAATAATAATGATAATCATATTGTTAAGTGCTTACTGTGTGTCAAGCACTGTTTTAAGGTCTGGGTTAGATAGAGGTTGATCAGCTTGGATACAGTCTCTGCCCCATATGAAGCTCACAATCGAAATATTAAGGAATAACAGGTATTTTAAACCCATTTTGCATTTGAGGAACCTGAGGCACAGAGATGTTAAGTGATTTGCCCAAGATCACACAGCAGACAAGTGGCAGAGTCAGGACTAGAACCCATGTCCTCTAACTCCCAGGCAGCTCTCTTTCACTAGGCGGTGCTGCTTCCCTAATTATTCTCTATATTCTGAGGACTAATTAACTCTTTTCATTAGTACCTTTTCTCCTTTACCAAGTCCAGCTTTTTCCTCCTCTTGAGCTTAAGAACTACCATCCATTTTAGCTATGAACTCTACCAGGGTACAGAACTCCATAGCCAGTAAATTGGGTGCCTGAAAATTTCAGCCTAAGGGAAAAGGCTGAAGCAGTCAGTTTTCTTCTTACTTAATCAGGAGTTGATTAGTTATGTTACTTATTAAGCACTTACCATGTACCAAGCACTGTTCTGAGCAGTTGGGGTAATTTTAAACTTGACAGATTAAACTGTCACCTTCTCACAGAGGGCTCAAAGTCTAGAGTGGAGTAGGCTATAAAGACAAGGTAACAGTAGACTGCAAACAACAAGTAACAGAGTCAACCAAGAAAATGTAGAAACAAGCAAAAGAATTCTGTATTTCTGCATTTCCTATATTTCTATTTTTCCTTTTACTGCTTTAATTCTCACCTGTATACTCTTTCCCAGTGCTTACTACAGTTCTCTGCACATTGTGAGTACTTAATAAACACTCTTACTACTATTATTACCACTGCTGGCCTTTTGGTCATTTTATGTATTGGCAGCGTTTTCACCACAGCCTTAAAGGATTAAAATGAGATGGGGAATGGAGAGCAGTTCATTGCTTCTTGTTGGCACCCGGGAAAAGATTTGATAGGGGAAGAGTGTAAAATTATTGTAGTTACCCATGACTTTTATTTGGCCATATGATCCTGACCTAATGAATTGGCTGTAATTCCAAGGAATTTGGGGGTGCTGCTGGGTGTGATCCTCTTTGGTGGGCCAATTTCCTGCTCAGTATAGTCTGAAGGTCTGATTAGGTGTTCCAAATTGCTGTACCTACTTCCTGGAGATTTTCCTTAAGATGCTTCTCTGATCCAGCTTAGGTGTTCCAGTTACATAATTCCTGCACCTCTGCACTATGGGGATTTTTCAAGGGGAGGCTGGGGATGGGGTGGAAGGGAAGAGAACATCCTTTCCCAACAGTTCTTCCGAATTGCCTGTTCTATTAAGTGGAACTATCTGACCCGAGGTTTCACTTAATAAGCTTTAAAAAGCACAAAATCAGAATTACAAAATACTGAACATCTGCTCTTGATTCAACCAGCTGCATCTCACAAGACAGAGGTTCCTAGGTCAGCCTGAAAGCCATATTTTCCTTCACCACCAAACCAACGTTTAGAAAGAAAAATGGTCTACTTTAAATTTTGAGATTTGACTACTGAAAAATTGAAAACAATTTCTATGCTCTATAAGCTTCTGATCGAAAAATGAAAAATTTATTCTCTGAACATTGGTCATTCAAAGCAGCCATAACCAATCAATCATATTTATTGGGCACTTACTCTGTGCAGAGCACTGCACTAAACACTTGGGAGAGTACAATACAACTGAGTTAGCAGACATGTTTCCTTCCCATAACAACTTTTCAGGCTAGAAGGGGAGAAAGACATTAATATAAGTAATTTAATGTATATACTTAAGTGCTGTGGGGTTGGGGAGGGGTGAATATCAAACTAACTTTTTCTTAATTAACTAAGGGTGATGAGGAATTGGAATTTTCCTTAATTCTTGAATATTTCCCAATTTTCACAGTACTTTTGTTGGCCTTCAAGAACACTGATTTCTGTAAATAGAAACCTCAGGTGAAGAGGGTTAGAACTCTCTCCACTCTCAGTGCTTCTTAGAAACTAGGGAAGGGGTAAGGAGGACCCAGTGATGAATTTGAAATGAAAGACGTGCGAGGGCTACATTTTGGATTTGTACCCATTTTACATGTCACCAGTGACATTAATTCCGTCAGGGCTAATGAACACTACGAACAGCCAAGTCTAAACAAGTTTGATGAAAAATAAACTCTGGGACCACCCTTTCATCCAGGAGTGATGAGCATCCTGTAACCCAGTGACTGGACTGTGGCCCACACAATGACTCAGGATGACACCACAATAAGGAATTTTCACCAAATACTGAGTATTCCATCTTGACTTTCTGACTTTAAATTTGGACATTTTTAAGAATCGGAGTACCTACATTTGGTTTTATTTTCCTATTACTCTTTCAAATACACTCAGTTCTGCCATAAAGCACTGCTTCAATCTGCATTTTGGCTAGAACATTATTAGGGATTTAGGGAACATATATGTTGGACATTTCGAACCTCACTGTATACGGCATGCCACAATGTCGGAAGAAACAGTTCACACATGGAAAATCCTTAATGTGGGATTTTGCAAGAATACAACGCTCGTGTTTTAGGAGAACTGTGTGTATTTTTCAAATATTACTTGCCTACAAAAACTATTCATTCAGCCAAATTTCCATAGGGCTGCTCAATATTTACCAATGCCTTTCCACCATTCTCATTATAATACTTCCCATTTATTTATCTAGAAAATAAGGGCATTTGCAAATATATTCCACATTCCTCTACAAACTTTCCCATAAAAATCAAAAGAAGCCAGAGGGGAGATAAAAAGTATTTTACACTCATTTCAGGCATACTTCCTGGTTTATGTTAGGTTCAGGCCTGATACTATGTTTACAGTCAGCTTTGCAGAGCAAAAGATTAGATGTAATCAGTGATGAACATTTTCAAACTCTTGGCGTCCCCATTCCCAGAAATGGTCAGTACAGAATGTATTCCTGGATTAACAGAGGCAAGGCCTTACTTCCCTTCACAGCTTAACCACCACCATGAAATGACAGATGGAATTAAAAATACCTTAGTGGTGCACTTGGAGTCAAGATGAACCTTGTTGCAGGTTGGGTGCTTTTTGCAAGACGGCTGAGATAATCAGGGTTTCATGTGAATAGCCCAGCTGCCTTTCCCCGGCAAAGCAGAAACTCTCCACAAATTCAAAATTCACTGCAGAGTTGGATGGAATTCCTTTTAGAGAGAGATTAAACATCGGTCAGTAGCAGAATGATCCTTACAGGGCCTTTAATCTAGCTAAAATTGTTCTGAAAAACAATCCAGTCCAAACAATGCTATTAAAAGACTTTATGTCTATTTTGAGAAGTGGAATAATCAATCAGTGGCATTTACTGTAGAGAGAGCACTGTAGTTAAGTGCTTGGGAGAGTACACTACAAGGGTTAGTAGATGCATTTCCTAATCACAAGGAGCTTACAGTCTGGAGAGGGAGAGAAACATTCAAATAAATTACAGATATGTACACAAATGCTATGGGGCTGAGGATAGGGTGAATAACAGGCAAAATAAGTGTTCTTTATTTTTAAAAATTAAGATAAAAACAAAGAGTAATTAAACAATGATAATTTCTTCTTAAAAACCAGCACCACTTTTATGACAGGGACAAAACTGAAAAACTAATAAAAACTCAATATTTAAAAAAATAGCCATAACATAAACCGTTTTTAGCCAGCCCATTAAAACGAGTCAAGTTAGGAGGAGAGATGAGATGCCTGAACCAGAATGAAAACAGGTATGAACAAAATACTGCCCTTAAACCATTCCTATTCTTGTAGCTGCTTAAGCTGAGGCACACAAATATAAACAATAAAATCGACTCCAACATCTAGATGGGAGGCTGGACAATTAGACAAGGTATTCTGGACTATATTCCATCATAATCATGGCCAGAAAACATTCCCTCTTCCTGAAGTACTGAATCAATATCCACTGCTCTTCTGCCCTATTTCATTGCTAGGCCTCTTCTACAAATGATCAAAGGCAATTTGCTTTTGCTTTGTTTCTTGGTGGATTTCTAGGGCACAGGCTCTTGATTGATTCTCAAGAATGATGCAATTCTTCTAAATATACCACTTGATCTTTTGTCAGTTTAGAGTCATGACTTTTGTTGTGTAGCACCCCAGAATATATTCTGATTACAGTAAATTAGTTTGCTTTTACAAAATTGTTATTTTACCTAAGAGGGAATATATGTTTCACAGGATAGGTGATGGCCAAGCCTCCATCATCTCCTGCAAACCAAAGAACTATTTAGATGCCAAATGAATATGTCTGAACAGGGAATAAATGATAAATCTTTGTCATTTTCAAGTACCAATTTTTTTACATCAGTGCAATTACTAACTTACAAATCTTTGGTTGTTTCTAATGGGGGAATAAAATGGCTTCAATTTTACATACATAGAGAGAGTATGTGTAAGGAGGGATGCTGTTCTTGAGTTGCAGAGCTGTAGTTTCTGTAATATATGTTCAATTCTTCAAGTTTTCTTCAAGTTATGAGAAGCATCGTAGCCTAGTGGGAAGAGCAAAGGCCTGGGAATCAGGGCAGCTGGGTTTTAATCCCAGCTCTACCCTTGTCTGCTGTGTGACCTTGGGTACATCTCTTCACTGCTCTGTGATTTAGTTTTCTTATCCGTAAAATTCTACTCCTACTCCTTATCCTACTCCCGCTTATTCAGACTGTGAGCCCTATGTGGCACAGGGACTTTATCCACCTGGTTATCTTGTATCTACCCCAGTGCTCAGCACAGTGCTTGGCAAATAGTAAGTGCTTAACAAGTACTTTAAAAAAAGTTCTTCCACATAACACTGAGATCAATTTTTCATTTTCTGAACAGTAAAATTAAAAAAAATTCTGCTTACTGAACTATTAAACAATAGTTTTCTAGTGCAATAAACTAATGACAGTCGCTAGACTGTAAACTTCTTATGGGTAGGGATCATGACTACCAACTCTTGTACTGTACTTTCCCAACCACTTAGTACAATGCTCAGCAAGCAGTGAGTGCTCCGTAAATACCATCGATTGATCAGGAGGCATTTCCCATCAAATAAAGCCCTCAAGATTCACAGAAAGATGAAGGATGGGCCGTAGGTGAGGTAAGGACATTTTAGATGAACTGTGAGACCACCCCCGGCTTTCTTCAGCTTGGAGTGACAGACCCTGGATACTAATGAAAGGCAATTTTCTGTTTGAAAGCTGAGATGACAGCCTATTTTGCTCTGTGCCAAGAGCAGCAAATGAAAAATTGCTTCGTGAAGTCATGAAAAGACCTGAAAGTATACTAACTAGTTTTCTTCCCACCACTCAATCACCAGTTTGCTTGACTAGGCTAAAGGCCAGTAGGAATCTCTCCCTCTGCTCCCTTTTTCAAAGTACTGACTTGAAGGAAGTGGTGTGCTGAAACTATAAAAAGTTATCTTAAACAGAAAAACAGTTTAATAAGCATCTGTATGTGGCTCAGAGGAAACAAACAGCTCAGCTCATTTTAATGTAAAACGGTTGGAGGACTAGTTTTCTTTGGCTGGCCCCATCACCCAGAACAAAATGAAGTAGAAGTCTGACTATTATCCGGTGAATTTTGGCAGGGGAAATAGTGTAGCTGGACAATCCACTTTTTGGGAACCATACTGGTTAACCATACCAACAAGCAGGAGATAAGATGGTCTCCTCTAAAATGGAAACTCGATCCTGCTGAATGGTCCTTTGTCAGAAGGCATTTTTCACACTCCACCTCTGTGGAGCCCTCACTACTGACCTTTGTACCTAATACATCTTTGATGACCAAACAGTGGTGAGGGAATCCTGTTTTTACTCTCCACTGGGACAAATTGGGTTTTTGATTTCTACAAATGAGATCAAAAAATGATTGATCATAATCAGAACTCATCTAAAGGTCCCATTTTGGAGAATTCAATCCCCTCCACCCCCGCAATTAGGTAACACAGTTTTAAGTAAAAGCAGTAATTTTTCCCTATGAACAATGGCAACTCCATCCAGATGCTGAGTAGTAGCTCAATTTATTTCAGAGTCTATGACCTAGTCCTGTCTAGCCAATTGCTCTGTCTGTCACATCCTGTCTTGCTGCTCAGTTCAGAGCAAACACTTCCTTCACTCACTACCTGTTAAGGGTAAAGGATGGCTTCATCACCTAATCTGGTAAAGCTTTCATTCTGCACCTGTAGGCTTTTCTTATGCAGGGTGACTGAAATCCAACATTAAAAATTCATTCTCTGATTTTCAAATGGGCAGTGACACTATATTAGTTCAGAGCAGCTTCCAGAGAGAAAACAGATGGTGTTTTCTCTTTTCTTGAAGTTTTAATATGGATTCAGGGAATGGAAACTGGTGTACGTTTAGTCTTACGGAGAATAAATAAGAATGTCACTGTGAGCTCCATGGCCCGCTGGGGGTGGGCCTCGCCTGAACAGCCCAGCTCCTCTCCCTTTGGTCACTGAGGGAATCCAGAGCTGCCCCTTGCAAGAGCTGTTTGCCAGCTACAACTGTAAGAACACTGAGGAAGCAGTTGCAGTTTGGAATCAAAGACTATAGCTTGGAATAGGGAGGAAAAATCAACCACTATTCATCTTCCTATTTTTGCCCTTAATTTTGGACTCGTGACTTGATATGCAGAGCACTGTACTAAACACTAGAGAGCAAGCAATTAGGCACTTGGGAGCCCACAACAGAAGTAAAACACTCTGTCTCTGCCTCCTAAAAGCTTATAGACTTTTATTACTAACATGATTATTAGTGGCATGAACTCTGGCCCACAAGGGATTCGAAATCTAAGGACAGACGCCTAGGATAACAAGAATATCATCTGGTCAAATTTTCTATCTTATTACTAACATTTATTAGACACTTGGTCTCCCAATCTTCTATGAGCCCCCACGAAAGGCATGGACTGTGTCCAAACCGATTATCTTATATCTATCCCAACGCTTAGTACAGTGCCTGACACACAGTAAGCATTTAACAAATACCACTAAAAAAAAAGTGTTGGTGGTTCTTCGTGAGGTAGTACTCATCACATCCAATACCACAGACATGAATATAAATTGTTTTTTCAGACACCGCAGAGCACTGCATTCGAACAGTTGTTGGACCGGCACTCCCTAGTTTCCTTACCAGTGTGCTAAACCAAAAATACTAAAAACATGATTCACGGCAGAACTGAGTGTATTTACCCAGGACTTTAGCAGAGTGCTTTGCACATAATAAAGACGTTATAAATACCTTAGTTAAGACGATCTTCTCTTCAGTCAGTGTATTTAACTGAAACATCTAGAGAAATGGGGAGCCTTCAGAACTAGCTTTCGATGACTGTCTTCCTAAGCAGTACCCTACCCTACTCAGCAGCTGTCTGTGGTTCATAAACCAGCATTTCCTCTCAGGTCACTTCAGAAAAATACACCCTGAGTAATATGGATAGAATGCTCTTGGTTCAATGTTTCCACTGCTATTCTCTGGCCAGTAAAAATATCAAATCAAATTGCATTTGGAAAAAGGAGACGAGCTTAAAAATACTGGAGCAATCACTTCATACAATCTGAAAGCTTTGAAAAGCTAAGCCCACAAATGTTCACACCTCTACTTTTCGAGGACTGTTTTATGACTATTTGTGTGGCAGTCAAAATGAGCTCTGTAATTCTCCCCCAAAGTCCAGATACCACTCAAGTTTAAGCAAGGCTTCAACTGCCTGTTTCTTGACATATGCATTCCCTTGGCAATTGGTATCCAGCTTGAATACTGGTTGGGGTGATTATCAGAGAAAAGCAATCTATTCTGATACTGTCAGAGGTGGAGGAAGGAGAGATTCTTATTTCGGATTTCCATCTTTGTGGATGCCAGCCCAGCACCAGATGGGTCCCTGAGTTCCAAAGACTCTAGAAACCCCTCATAGGATGTGAAAAGCTAAGGCTACTGCCTCCTCTTGATCTTCTAGAGCACAAAAAGCTCAAGAATGTGACAATGTTTGAATCCCACCTCCATTTATTTGGGCACTGCCTTCATGAATCCCAGATGGGTGGTGTAGAGACCTTCTTCCTCTTAATGGTATTTGTTAACCACTTACTATGTGCTAGAAACGAATTCTATGTGCTGGGATAGATACAAGGTAATCAGGTTGCATACAGGCCCTGTCCCACATGGAGCTCACAGTCTAAGTACTGAATCCCCATTTTACAGTTGAGGAAACTGAGACACAGAGAAGTGAAGTAACTTGCCCAAGATCACACAGCAGGAAAGTGCCAGAGATGGGATTAGAACCTAGGTCCTCTGACTCCTAGGCCCAAGCTCTTTCAACTACGCCACGATGCTTCTCATTATTCCCTATTCATTCTACAGGTAAAAGGGCCAGGAATCCTTTGATGACTTCTGGAGCTTCTTGACTTTTGATGTATCCACCAGAGAGCCAAAGAATACAAAATGTTGTTGACCAATGGCCTCCAAAGAATTTATCCAAGGGTCACTTTCAGGTGAAAGAAATAAGCAGTCTGAGAATAAATTTATCCCTAGTGGTTAATAAAAATAATAGTAGTTCTTCTTAAGTGCTTACTTAAAGCTTACTTAAATGCTTTGAAAAACCTGAGGTACATATAAGACAATTAGAGCCTGCTTCAGGTGGTAAAAGAACAAGACCCTGCTCACTGGCCCTGGCTCACAATCTGTCTACATAATTTCTGCATTTACATGAAGCTATCTTAAGTCGCATAACCTGAGCTGTATTTCTCTAAGGCACGGTTTTGACATGTATATATATAAATTGGGAGCATTTGGAAGACATGCTAAACTTGTTTTAGATTCACAGGAGATTACATGGCATAGTCCCACCATTTTGGCCTAAAGCTAGCAAGCATAAAGTTTATCCATAATATTAAAATAAGCAAGCATTTTAGAGTACAGTGTTATGACCACATTTCTAGCTAGTGAAAACTTTAGGACTCTGCCCTGACTACATGTCTCTGGCTCTTGGCCTGAAGACATTCAATCTGTCTCCAAATCCTTTCTGTTCTACCTTCACAATATCTTTAAAATCATCCTCTTCCTCTCCATCCATACTGCTACCATGCTGGTCCAAAGCCCTTAACATAGTCTATCTCGACTACTGCATCAGCCTCCTCATTGACTTACCTGCTGCTGGTCTCACCCCAATCCAGTCTTTACTTCATTCACTCTATTGCCTTCACTCCCTCTAAATTGTGAGCTCCTTGTGGGCAGGGAACATGTCTACCAACTCTTTTAAACGGTACTCTCCCAAGCACTTAGTACAGAGCTCTGCAGATATTAAGCACTCAATAAATACCATTGATTGACTGACTGGATCATTTCTCTGAAACATCATTCCGCCCGCATCTTCCCACTCCTCAAAAACCTCCAAGTGGTTGCCCATCCACCCCCAATAATATTAATGATGATAATAATAACGGTGGCATGTGTTAAGCATTTACTACATACCTAACACTGTACTAAGCACTGCGGTAGATACAAGGTAATCAGGTCCCCTGTGGGACTTACAGCCTAACTAGGAGGGAGAAAAGGTTTGAATCCCCATTTTCCAGTTGAGGGAACTGAGGAACAGAGAAGTGAAGTGACTTGGCCAGGGTCACACATCAGACAAATGGCAGAACTAGATTAGATCCCACATCCTTCTGACTTCCAGGACCGTGCTCTTTTCACGAGGCCACACTGCTGTGTAGGCAAGTGCATCTTCTCCCTGCCGGTACATCTTGGAAGGCACAACATTCTTCATGGCTTTCCACACAATGGTGAGTTTCCGGAAAAAGACCATGACCCACTAGCCAAGTCTCTATGTGTAGGGCTTCTAGTTTTAATAAATTGAGCACTTACTGCAAGCAGAGCCCTGAACTAAGTTCTTGGGAGAATACACTACACCAGAGTTGGTAGACATATTCCCTGACCACAACATGTTTACAGTCTAAGTAGCAGTAGATGTGCCAATGGATCCTCATCAATATTCCTGCCTCATAAAATGAGATGAGGTGCTGTGATAGCGTGTGGCAGAATCATCAAGGGGTCGATGAAGAGAGTTGTGGACATCGGACGCTCCTTCGTCGACCCGGAAGTAACAGACATACCTTAGGTTTCTCGAACTAGGAAGGTTACACAACAATGTAACGATGCCCCATGGGCCCTTTAGTGGAAATCCACAGAACCTAGAGCATGTTGCTCAAGTCACCCCGACTCTCTCTCCAGAGCCACTGGGTTGCCTTCCGTATCCCTGTCGGTATGGGTACTGCCTCCAAGTTGCAGGACTCGGCATAGGAGTCAGTCAGTCAATCGTATTTATTGAGCACTTACTGTGTGCAGAGCACTGTGCTAAGCACAGGAGCCATGGTAGATGGATGCTGGGTATTTACGAATAAAAACATTGGCCAAAAGGGCATCCATTTCCATATCTGTTCCTGACAGGGGTTACGACCAGCTAAAAATCAGACTGTCTTGTTTAAGGAGGAGGAAAGGCCATCCTTGGCTCCAAAAAACTTCAAGAAGGTAGATAAGTCCTTGTTTAGGGTGGTTTGCATAGCCTCCTGATGGTTTATATTCCTTACTTTAATTTGCTTGTCGTCTAAAGTCTTTCATTAGGACCATGGAGATGAAAGATGTGGACAGTGTGCGGCTTATTTGCTTTAGGAGTTTTTTAATCTCTGAGTTATCATCAGCAAACCTGTTGTGGAGGTGCCAGCTACCTGTGCACACAGCCTTGATGACTATCTGTTAAGTAGGATTATGGAGAAAAAACCCATTTCCTCTTCATGCTGGAGCCTGTTAATTGGGTTCCTTGTTCCATCAAGACTGCTGGGAAGTTGCTGCTGAGCTCCTTGCAAGTTCCAGGAGCCTAACATTATTTGTCTTTCATGTCACTTGTATGTTTCCCCAGTGCCTTGTATATGTTTTCTCTAAGAGAATCCTATCTTTTATGTCACAGCACCTCCATCCTCCATATATTTATTTGTTCATTTATTTATTCACTTTTATTTATATTATTATTATTTATACCCATTCTCAGCTATGGTATCTGCTGCAACTTAGTTCCACTGGTTCTCCCATTAGGTTGTGAGCTCCTTGAAGGCAGGAACTGCCCGATTAGCACATAGTAAGTGCTTAGCACTTAGTAAGCGCTTAACAAATACCATAATTATTAGTACTGTGCTTTGCTTCTTATTGCCCAAATACTACAGAATGAGTTCAATCACTACTGTTGATATTGATATACACTCCATTTTGCCATAATGCATGCTTTCACTCTGCATTCTGGATAGAAGCAGCATGGCCTAGTGAATAGAGCATAGGCCGGGGAGTCAGAAGGCACTGGGTTCTAATCTGGCTCACTTGTCTGACCTCGGGCTAGTCACCTAACTTCTCTGTGTGTCACTTACCTCATCTGTAAAATGGGGATTAAGACTGTGGGCCTCATGTGGGACATGGACTGTGTCTATCCTGATAGCTTGTATCTACCGCAGTGCTGACTAAAGTGTCTGGTACAGAGTAAGCACTTAAATACAATATAAAAGAACAAAACCCAAAAAATTTATTTATAACAATGTCTGTCTCTCCTCTAGACTGTAAACTCGTTATGGGCAGGGAACATGTCTGCTAATTCTGTTGTACTGTACTCTCCTAAGTGTTTAGTACAGTGTCTGCACATAGTAAGCGCTCGATAAATACCTTTGAGTGATTGATTCGAAGCAAGGCGAGGGCATGAGTATGAGGGTGGCTGGGAGAGAAACAAGAATTAGTCCTCTGAAAACATACTTTCCCATCTCATTAGCTGGGAAGCAGGAACTTCCCAATCTCTTTTTTCACCAAGCATCCCAAGCTCAAGGATCTACCAACAGAAACACAAAGAAGCTCGAATAAAGGTGCATTAAAGGAAAGGCAGCAGTTGAACTGAGAGATGACGAAAGGACTTGGGGTCAGAAAGAATCTAAAACGGGGCTTTTTGCGCTTTCCCTTTGCTTCTGGAATATTTTGTCAAACTCATCTTGGTTTAGCATGGGGACCACATCACAAAAGCACAAATAGCCACCTGAATTTGCTCCGCCTCACGTTGTCACGCCTTAGTTACCTGCAATTCAGACATGTTTCATTTGCTAAACTGTAATATGTGATCCTCAAAAAGGCTGGTCTGTTTCACCCTTTCTTTTCCTGAGTTACGCCACCAGAGTTCAAAATCCTTCTCCACTCCCTCTCTCCATTCAATTTCTTCCTTTCTATGGGACCTGCTGTCCTCTCATGCACAATTTATCCTATTTATTTAAACCCAATTTAAAAATGAGTGAGATTGTTTGAGGTACCTCTGGTAAAATGGTTCAGAATTAACCACCCTGCTTAATAAGCTAAAAACAGCTAGCACCAAAACTCTGCTTGAGTTATAACTTCAAAGCTGAAAAGTGAGAATCAGCCAGGCCTAGTGGATAGAGCACAGGCCCGGAAATCAGAAGGATTTAATCCTGGCTCTGCCACTTGTCTGCCCTGTGACCTTGGGCAAGTCACTTCCCTTCCTCTGTGCCTCAATTACCTCATCTGCAAAATGGGGATTAAGAACATAAACCCCAAGTGGGAAATAGACTGTGTCCAACCTTATTAGCTTGTATTTACCCCAGGGCTTAGAACAGTGACTGGCTCATAATAGAGAGGGAAGGCCTCTTGGAGGAGTTGTGAGGATAAACTGAGATAAATTGTGAAGGCACTTTGAAACAAATAAGAGTACTAGACACATTTAATGTCTTATTATTTAAGCCTGTTTTGTATGCTTTGGACAGCGGTGCCATGTTCTGATTTTATGGTATTTGTTAAGCACTTACTATGTGTCAGGAACTGTTCTAAGCACTGGGGTAGATCCAAGGTAATCAGGCTGGGCACAGTCTCTGTCCCACGTGGGGCTCATAGTCTTAATATAATATAGGTGAAGTGACTTGCCCAAGGTCCCACAGGAGACAAGTGGCAGATCTGGGACTAGAACCCAGGTCCTTCTGATTCCCATGCCTGTGCTCTATCCACTAGGCCATGCTGCTTCACGCTGCCAAAGATGCTTCTGGACCAGGGAGGCTCAGAGACGGCCTCTCTGAGATGCCCGCAAGGTCAGTCTAGGGCTCCCACAACCTCAGAAGGACCTGTGATTGCCTGGACAACCCATAACCAGTGCTGCTGGGTTCCTCTGAACCAAGTGGAACATCTGAGTGATCTTTAAAGCTAGTTCTGTAACAGAATTGCTCCACTCAATAAGGCCTGATGAAATGGGTGGGGACCCAACCATTTTACATGTTTTATATCTCACAACCACAGACAATATCTGCACTCCTCCCTCTTCCACCAGCTGTCTGGCGATACAATATATTGACCATGTGGGGAGGGGTGAGAGTGTGGATGAGTCAGTGTAATGTAGCACCACTCCTGGAAAAACAAATCAAGCACATGCCTGGATGATAGTGGGGCTACACCTTCCCCCAACTCCCTCCCAACCCAGGCTGCTTTCTCAGGAGGTAGCTGGGCCTTTTACAATCTTCTTGGGGTCTTAGCCACTTTCTTTAGAATGCTGTACTCAGCTCCTTTGGGCAAAGGGGACCTTAAGATTTTGCCTTTACCACTAATTCATTCAGTCACTCAAGTCAACTAGAAGCAACGTGTCCTTGTGGATAGAGCACGGGCCTGGGAGTCAGTAGGACCTGGATTCTAAACCCTTGAATCACTTGTCCGCTGTGTGTCCTTGGGCAAGTCACTTCCCTTCTCTTTGCTTCAGTTACCTCATCTGTAAACTGGGGATTCAGACTGTGAGCTCCATGTGGGACAGGGACTGTGTCCAACTTGATTATTTCAGACCTACTTCAGCACTTAGTACAGTGCCCAGCACATAATAAGCGCTTAGTGAATACCACCAAAAAAAATGGTGAGAAAGCTCTGTTCACCCAATCTGTATTTTGGTTCTATTAAAAAAAGGAGCTTGGCCTTGTACATAATCACTCTGCCTCCTACTACTTCTACTGCTACTGGTCCAGTGGAAAGTTAGTCAGTCAGCAACACATATTTATTGAGAGCTTACTGTGTGCAGATGACTGTACTGAGCACTTGGGATAGCACAATACAAGAGAAACATTCCCTGCCCACAATGAGCTTACGGTCTAGAGGGGCAGACATTAATATAAATAAATAAAATTACATATATGTATTTTAGTACTGTGGGGCTGGGAGGGGAGTTGCAAGGGAGCAAGTCAGGGGGATCCAGAAGGGAGTGGGAGAAGAGAAAAGAAGAGCTTGAAATCAAGGTTCTAGCCACAGCTTTGCCAAAAGCAGAATGCCTGCTGTCATGTTGCTTCGGAAAGTACAATATAACAGAATTGGTAGCCATGTTCCCTGCCCTCAATGAGCTTACAGTTTAGTGCTAACATTTATCAGAGTACTGGTTTATTTATTCCTGTGCTTTGACTCAGTCCTACTGCACTTATGATTACCTAGCTCCCCCATTAGGCTGTAAGCTCCTCAAGGGTGGAGACAGTGTCCTCTTATATGTCCCCAAGTGTCTCTGTACGCCAGAGACTAGAGTCTCTGTTTACAATAGATGCTCAATAAACACAGATAATTTTATTCTTTATCGCCTAGACAAACAAAAAAATGGCTTTCCAACAATACAAAACTCTCACACATTTTAAAATTTGATTCAGCTGCTGGCTAAATGAATGTCTAAAAGGTAGATCGTAGATTTATTGTTGAATGGAGCTTACAGGAGCTCCTTGCATGTAGCAAAATACAGCCTAATTGTTCCACTCGGGAAGACAGCATTCATCTCATTATACAGGCTCCTTCTCTAAATCCACTCTTAGTTGGCTCCTTCTCCAAATTTATGAAGGGAGGGACAATGACATCTTAACATACCCAGGCCCATAAGCATGCCAAGGAATTGCCCCATGAGTGAGTATGAAGGGTATTCATGAAAAACACCATGGCTCATGAAATGTATTACTGGTGGTCTCACTCAGCAGTGAATTAACTTTGGAGACAGCTTCCACAGCTGCCCAAGGCAAATGCTGGCACTTCTAATTCAGAATTAATATAGCCCGGATAAGAAAAGAATCTTTCTCCTCTCTTTGGCAAGTCGACTGACCAAAAGTAGTCTGGGGGCCCCATCAGGGACAGGGTCTGTGTCCGACCTAATTAACTCATAACTACCCCAACACTTAGTACAGTGTTTGATACATAGTAAGCGCTTAACAAATACCATTTAAAAAAAATAGGTCTGAGAAATAACCAGTAAAAATGGTACACAATGTGTGTTCTTTCGGAGAAGCAGCCCTTTCTAGTGGATAGAGAAAGGGCCAGGGAGTCAGAAGGATCCTGGTTCTACTCCTGGCTCCGCCTCTTGTCTGCTGTGTGACCTTGGGCATGTCACTTCACTTTTCTGTGCCTCAGTTACCTCCTCTGTAAAATGGGGATTAAGATAGTGAGCCCCATGTAGGATATGGACTGTGTCCCTTGTATCTACCCCAGCTTTTAGTATATTGCCTGGCACATAGTAAGTGTTTAACAAGTACCATTTTTTTAAAAAAATGTGTTGAGGGGGAGATCATTGGCAGAGGGGAGGTTTGGCGCTTCTGTTCATTTCCTCTTCCACAGTTACTGCTGTATGACAAGGACACACTAAATAAGAACTATGGGCCTCTGAGCACTGTTAAAGCTGTGCCTCACGCCATCCAAGCACAGCCAATAAAAGCCTCCTCTGCCTTTTAACAAAATGCCCTGCTTTGTTCTCACTGTATATATTCAAACTGTTGGGCTCTCTGCAAAATCCAGTTACATCTCCCTTGCTAGACACTTGGACCTGAGGTTAAGACTGTAGACTCTAGACTGTAAATTCGTGGTGGGTAGGGAACAGGTCTACCAAATCTGCTACATTGTACTCTCCCAGGCATTTAGTATAGTGCTCTGTGCACAGTAAGCGCTCAATGAATATGATTGATTAAGAATCAAGAATTGGGAGCTCTGATTTTAGCTTTGGCCTTAAGGTCAATTCTTAAAATGCCATGGAATAGAGCCAGCGAATATCAGAGTCTATTGGAAGTGAGTTAACTCTCTTATCCTTATCAACAATCTGGATTGGGTTGGAATCCCTTTTTGGGGGGGTGGGGGGAGGAATTCAGACACTTAATGTTGGTATTTGTTAAGTGCTTACTATGTGCCGAACACTGTTCTAAGCGCTGGGGTAGACATAGGGGAATCAGGTTGTCCCACGTGGGGCTCACAGTCTTAATCCCCATTTTACAGATGAGGGAACTGAGGCACAGAGAAGTTAAGTGACTTGCCCACAGTCACACAGCCGACAAGTGGCAGAGCTGGGATTCGAACTCATGAGCCCTGACTCCAAAGCCCATGCTCTTTCCACTGAGCCACGCTGCTTCTCCACTTCTCATAATGCTAATGAATCACTCATTTTGGCTGTCTCTCCTCCCTTGCAAACTGAAGATAATGATCTTTATTGGACCTATTTCACTGGGAAGCTGTGATAATAATAATAATTACAATAATAACAATAATAGCATTTACTAACTACTTACACTGTACTAAGCAATGGGGTAGATTCAAGAGGTATTCAAGTTAGACATAGCCCTTGTCCCACATGTAGAGGGAGTAGGATTTAATCTCCATTTTGCAATGGAGGAAATTAAGGCACAGAGAAGTGAAGTGACTTGCCCAAGGTCACACTGCAGACAAGTGGCAGGCCAGGTTTAGAACCCAAGTCCTCTGACTTTCAGGTCTGTGCTCCTTCTGCTAGGCCTAACTACTTCCCAGGTTGTGTTAGTAAACTAGTTAAGGTTTGTCATCAATAGAATCTTATTGTAAAGTCAAGCACTGAATATAACTTTTCATGTTGCCACACTATTTTTTCCGGCTTCAAAGGCCATTTCATTACATCTCAGGGGCTGCTGAGGAAAACTAGCCTCCCTTTGTCTGTTCCTGCTTGTTGTGGGCAGGGAATGTGTCTTTTAAACTGTACTCTCTCTCAAGCGCTTAGTACAGTGCTTTGCACACATTAAGCACTCAATCAATATGACTGACTGACTGACTCTGAGATCTAGCCAGCCAGGTTCCAAGGGAGAGTGACTCCCTTGGCAGCAGCTTACTTTTTTCTGCTCCCTTCTCTTCTTTCAGGGTCTTTGGGAGAGACATGGGAGGGGAATGGAGAGGTGATGGCCAAAGTGATGATAGAGCAAGTGGCTTGGCCTCGTGGAAAGAAATGGACCAGGGACTCAGCGGACCTGGGTTCTAATCCCAGGTCTGCCATCTGTTGACTGTGTAATCCTGGGTATGTCACTTAACTCCCCTGAGTCTCAGTTTCCTCATCTGTTCCCCGCCTACTCTGAATGAGGGACAGGGTCTGACTCTCACTTGCTTATCTTGATTTTAGTACAGAGCTTGGCACAGAGTAAGTACTTAAAAACCACCATTATTATTACTGGGAGTTGTGTCTGCCTCCTAATAAAAGCAAGAATAAGATCACCCTGTAGTTGCGTTGTGCTGTGCTTAAGGTGGTGGTGGGATGAGTGGGAGGTAATGACACTTACTCTCACCCCTCCCTGGAGTGGACAAGGCATTCTCAATGTCACATTCACACCCATGAATACAATTTCAATGTCAGCAGCACTGCTTGATGTCCTGTGCGGGGGACAAAACTGGGCTCAATACCTTTAACAGAATCTTCTGTTACTTGTCCCAATGTAAGCAAAAGACACCTTTCTGATCTCACAATGCTGCAAAACTGTTGTTCACATAACATCCTTAAGTATATTTCAGAGACTCACTACCCTGTCAGTGCCAGGACTAGGAATTTATCAAAAACGTTTCTCTTGGGTCAGAAATGTCTCAAGTGTGTTGGCAGCTGAAAGGCTATTGTGGAAATTTGGTTCAAATCCTTTTTTTAAATGAGGAGGATCTGCATCAATAAACAATGAAAAGCAAGGAGAGTGTTTCCACAATTTAATCTGTTCCTGAATTATTCTATCTCCACAATTCATTCTCTACCACAGTCTGTCAGAAGATTATCCTGTACTCACAAGTAGATGAGCACTGAAACGGAAAATTTCGGCCTGTTCTTAACCTCCACCAAGACAAATATCTCTGACTCATTTTACGAATGAACCAGGCCGAGTAATGATTCAGAAATACCCCAAGCAGGACATGGTGAATGACAGGGTACAAATGCCATCTGGGCAGGGATAATCTGGAGCAGAGGTGTAATGACACATTTTTTGCTGTTAGATAAATCACCAATTTGGGGCTGAGGTGCCTGGATTTCCTCTCTCCTTGATATCCTTTGAAAGCTGGGATTAGAGGCTGGGAACACAGTCAACCTTCTCACCCCACCTCTTTTCCCCCTCCCCAGAGTTTCTGGGGATGGTGGGTGAGGGGGAGAAATAAGAAACACTCCTGGGCAGCAGATAGAGGGCCTAATAATAATATTAATAACTGTGGTAATTGTTTAGCGCTTACTATGTGCCAGGCACTCTATTAAGCACTGGAGTGGATACAAGCATATCGCTCTCTGGTTACAGTCCCTATCCCATGTGGGGCTCCCAGTCTCAATCCCCATTTTACAGATGAAGTAACTGAGGCAAAGAGAAGTGACTTGCCCAAGGTCATGCAGCAGATCAGTGGCAGAGCTGGGATTAGAACCCAGGGCCAGGGATTACAACTCATGACCTTCTGACTCCCAGGGCCGTTCTCTATCCACTATGCCATGCTGCCTAGATGTACAAATCAATCAGTGAATGACATTTATTGAGTGCTTCCTGTGTGCCCAGCACTGCTTGAACGAGTACGATACAGTAGAGTAGGTTGACCCATTCCCTGTCTCTGAACCAAGGCTGATGGGGTTCCTGCTGCTGAGGTCCTGTAGGGTACCTATCAAGGTGTCATAGGATAGTTGGGAAGGGAGCTGGGCTCTCAAGTCCCAATCCATGGCTTGGAGATGGGGCAGAGGGCACATGGTCTTTTTTCCAGTGTGGTGTGCTAGGTGGCCACCCTGTCACTGGCACTTCTCTGCCCACTCCACAAACCCTGTGACATTCCTGGAGAGAAGGTGACAGTAGGAATGGCTGGTCCCCCACCCAAATTCTGCTCCAGTTCCATCTCCTCCTCCTGCTTATGTCTCTCCCAGAAGAAGACTTGATAGAGTCTTCCGCTGGACTTGAGCCCTGGAAATACCCAGTGATAAAGTAATCCCGTTCAGTAGGCATGTTGGCATGGGACAGGTTTTTTTTTTGGAAATCTTGGGAATATTTTGTTTCTGCTCAAAATCTACACCAAAATCTTCTTGCTAAGAACCTACCACATGTTCTTAGGGATTAAAACTTCCAGAAAAAGCCAACAATGGCAGGGAGCCATACAACTAGTCCCAAAGGCGGGCCCACTCTGGGAACCTTGATATTACTCTACTTGATTGACAGACAGAATTATAGACTGTTCCCAACCACAGGGCCCTATTCCCCCACTCCTCCGCTGACCTGGTGGCTTGAGGGAAGTCCCTAAAATCCAAGAAGGTTGGAGTGAGGGTGGGAGGACAGATGCAAGGCAACAAAAAATCAGGAGGAAGGCAAGAATGAGGAGGCAAAACCCCACCAATCCTGCCACATCACCCCCAAATGTTTTCTAGGTGACAAAATTGATCAATGATATTCATTGAGTGCTTACTGTGTGCAGAGAGCTATACAAAGAATTTGGGAAAGCACAGTGCAACAGAGTTGGTAGAAGTGTAGTCTGATCACCAAGAACGAATAGTTTTCAGGGGGAGACAGACATTAAAATAAATTACAGAGAGGAGAAATAGTATAGTATAATGATATTTACATAAGAGCTGTGGAGCAGAAAAAATCCTCAAAGCCAAACCCAAGTAGGGTTGTCTGTTAGCAAGTTGTCATTTTTTTTTAATGGAACTTGTTGAATGCTTACTTACTCACTGTACTAAACAATGACATAGATGCAAGCTAATCAGTTTAGGCACATTACCTGTCCCACGTAGAGCTCAGTTTTAATCCCCATTTTACAGCTGAGGTAACTGAGGCACACAGCAGGCAAGCGGCAGAGCTGGGATTAGAACCCAGGTCCTCTGACTCCCAAATCTGTGCTCTTTTTACTAGGCCACAGCAGCCCTGCATCCTTGAACACTTTTAAAGTGGTATCACGATTGTCTCCAAACACTAAATGTTAGGGCCTAGATGAATATCTGCATCCTCCTAAACCCCAAACCTAATTCTACATTTGCAATTTTCTGGATAAGTGAGACATTAAAATCTGTTTGGCTTCAACTGTCTGAATTTTCTGGATAAAAGAATCTGCTGGAAATACATAGATAATAGGCAGAACCTCAAGCCCCTGGATAATTTGCATGCGTACACACAGCCGTGAAAAAACGATAATAATAACTGTTGAATTAGTTAAGTGCTTTTTAATGTGCCAGGCACTGTACTAAGCACTGAGGTAGGTACAAGCAAATCGGTTTGGACACCGTCCCTATTCCACCCAGGGCTCACAGTCTTAATCCACATTTTACATATAAGGGAACTGGGGCACAGAGAAGCTAAGTGACTTGTGCAAGGTCAGCAGCAGGCAAGTGGTGGAGCCAGGATTAGAACCCAGATCCTTCTGGCTCACAGGCCCATGCTCTAGCTATTAGACCACACTGCCTCTTTCAACAGACCTACTTTGGTCTCTTTCTTTTTCTAGATATTAGGCTCCTGCAAAGGTTGTGCTCAGCAACAGGCCCTGAGCCTTCCTGGACATGGACAGGTTGTGTTGGACAGAAATACTTCAAACAGAAGGATTTTTCCCCTTCACTGAATTTGTGATTCCTTCGAAGAGTGCCATTTCACTTATTAACAACGTATACTCTCCTGACCAGCTACTGAGTGGGCCAAGGAACATTCTTTTATATTGAGCACCATCGGACCCGATGACACACTGGTCTGGTGAGCCCAGACACAAAAAAAAAAAGTTTTTTTCTTTCCAAAAGAGAAATTCCACTTAAATAAAGATTCTTTGCTCCAAAACTCCAGCCAGACCTTACCACTACAAACCGATATCATGTGGAAACTGGGGAAATGATGTGTTTTAAGACTCAGACACAAACACAAGTACAAAGAAACTTAATTCATAACCAAAATTATCAAAGCAGACAATCTAGCACTTCCCTGAGTACCTGCCATAGTTATACAATCTGTACTGCTAGCCTTTAATTATCCCAAAGAAATGATAATGTTTACTGTCTGCATATAGAAACCTCCCACTGGCAATGGCACAAGTTTGGGGCACTAACTTAAGGGCAACTAGTCTTTGAATCTATTTTGTGGCACCACAAAAGGTCCTACCACACACCAGAGGCCCATCTTTCCTCGATTTAGTCTTCTCCATCTCTTTACCACACACTCACACCCACTTCCCATCGCTTCTCTAGTTCTTTTAAACCGGCCTTCCAATGGAAAGCACCCTGTTCCGAGAATTGAGATATTTGAGTTTTTGTCCCAGCTCTGACTCTAATATGGGCGAAGATGGCACATGCACTCAGCACTGTGCTGCCCCCTAGTCCAGGTACTTGCTCACTGCCTTCGTTGCTCGGTTGGGAACATAAACTGAGAGTATTCTTTCATTCATTCATATTTATTGATCACTTACTGTGTGCAGAGCACTGTACTAAGCCCTTGGGAGAGTACAATACAACAATAAACAGACACATTTCCTGCTCACAAAAGTTTACAGTCTGGGGAGCGAACAGCATAAGATAGTGCCTCTTCCTCATCTCTCTAATCACTGACTTGTTGCTCACATTCCCCCCTGCTTTTTTTTAAATGGTATTTGTTAAGCCCTTACCATGTGTAAGGCACTGTACTAAGGGCTGGGGTAAGATACAAGCTATTCAGGTTGGACAGTCCGCGTTCCAGATGGGGCTCACATTCTTAATCCCCATTTTACAGATGAAGTGACTGAGGCATAGAGAAGTTAAGTGACTTAACCGAGGTCACACAGCCAGCAAATTGCAGAGGCAGGATTAGGACCCAGGTCTTTCTCACTGCCAGCCCGTCTTCTAACCACTGGGTCATGCTGCTTTGACTTTGTATCCACTGGCCAAATTTCTGTTAGCACTTCTTACCCTTAAATAAACACTAAGTCTCCTAGACAACTCTGATGGTCTTCATATTTCAATGGAACAAGGAGGGGTATTTAACATGTCTGGTCTTTTTTGAGATTAAATACTAACATTTTTTAACTATACAGATGTCAATAAATATCTGTGAGGAAAGATCGATTATTATTTAACTGCATTTGTTGAGCGCTTGCTTTGTGCAAATCACTGTACCTTAATACAGGGAACTGTTATACCATTCCTTAACCATCAGTTTGACCCACAATTTAAAAGAGAGATTGAGGGGCAGGGAGGGAGGAACTGGTGACAGAAACACAAGGAACAAAATACATCAACAAATTATGCATTACATTAACAAATACCAAAAACAATTAGAGAAGCTGGTTCCCCTATGGAGACTAGTTTTAGTCAGTGGTATCAAGGTGAAGTCTAAAATGCTTTATATTGCCAAAGGTTTTGTTCAGTCACTGCAGAACTACCCAGAACAAAAACTAAACCTCATTTGTCTTTCCCTCCTCCTTCTCCCCATGCAACATATGCACATCTCCTCTCTATCAAAAACAGTAAATATCTGATATTCTTTCCTTCCTGGAGGAACAGCGTGCCCTAGGGAAGACCCCAGGATTGGAGTCAGGAAACTGTGGTTCTGCCACGTGTCTGTGGTGTGACCTTGGACAAGTCACTTAACTTTTCTGCATCTCAGTTTCCTCATCATCATTCAATCATATTTATTCAATTGTATTTATTGAGCATTTACTGTGTGCAGAGCACTGCCTTAAGTGTTAGATTCAATATCTGTTCTCCCTCTCCCCTAGACTCTTAGCCCCATGTCAGAAAGGGTTTGTGCTTGATCTGATTATTCTGTGTTTACCCTGTTTGGCACCAAAAAAATGTGCTAAACAAATATTATAATTATTATTATTACCACCACCATCAAAGATTCTGGGTCAGGAAAAAGCCTGTCCCTCCATGGTCCTGCACTTAGAAGCCATTTAAATAAACACTGAACCCCTTTCCCTGGGCTAGAGATGGGCTAGAGGAGGTTTCCCAGTATGGCACTAAAAATGCAGCTGTAGTAGCACAGTGGATTTTGAAAAAAATTAACTGTTCCCTTTTCCTAATGAGAGTAGGGATGGCAATGATAACAATTTTGCTACCGTGTGTACATTCAGGTTTCTTTCTTTGAGAAGCTCACATGTCCCTGGCTCAGTCTTGCTGACTCTACTTTTCTAGGGCAACCACCTAGGCACTGTGTTGTGAAAAAGACACATAATTCCCTAGAATTGCTCATTTTCCTTTCAATTTTTTTTTTAGGCCATCAGGGTTTGCACGGAGGTCCACTTTCTCCCTCTGAAACATAGTGTATTTTGCACTGTGTTAGACTTTCCTCACCGTCCCTCGGTCTCACCTATCCCGCCGTCGACCCCTGGGTCACGTCCTCCCGCGGTCCTGGAACTCCCTCCCTCCTCACCTCCGCCAAACTGATTCTCTTTCCCTCTTCAAAACCCTACTTAAAAATCACCCCTCCAAGAGGCATTCCCAGACTGAGCTCCTCTTCCCCCTCTACTCCCTCTGCCATCCCCCCTTTACCTCTCCGCAGCTAAAGCCTCATTTTCCCCTTTTCCCTCTGCTCCTCCACCTCTCCCTTCCCATCCCCACAGCACTGTACCCGTCTGCTCAACTGTATATATTTTCGTTACCCTATTTATTTTGTTAATGAATTGTACATCGCCTTGATTCTATTTAGTTGCCATTGTTTTTACGAGATGTTCTTCCCCTTGACTCTGTTTATTGCCATTGCTCTTGTCTGTCCGTCTCCCCCGATTAGACTGTAAGCCCGTCGAATGGCAGGGACTGTCTCTATCTGTTGCCGACTTGTTCATCCCAAGCGCTTAGTACAGTGCTCTGCACATAGTAAGCGCTCAATAAATACTATTGAATGAATGAACTTTGAGTCCCCGGAAGAACAGGGACTGGGTCTGACCTGATACCAACAACAAAAAATGACAAAAATAATAATGATATTAATAATGGCATTTGTTAAGCACTCACCATGTGCCAAACATTGTACTAAGAGCCAGGACAGATATAAGATAAACCTGTCCCACATGGGGCTCATAGTCTAAAGAACAGATATTGAATAAGAACAGGTATTGAATACCCACTTCACAGATGAGGAAACTGAGGCACAGAGAAGCAATGTGATGTATGCCCAAGGTCACAAAGCAGACCAGTGGCAGAGCTGGGATTGGAACCCTGGCCCTCTGATTCTTTTCACTAGGCCACAGAGCATCACTTGAATAGCTTGTATTTACCTTAGCCCTTAGTCCAGTGCTTGGCATAATAATACGATTACTATTGTTATTACTCTAAGGGCATACACACTCCCTAACATCATTAAATGACTGTGGAATCTCAAGCACCAACAGGTGGTTCGGGTGAAATCTGGAAGAAGACAGGGAACAGAACGTGTGCCAGAGCTGAGGCTCGGTTGATAATCCCTACTCAGAGAATCCATGCCATACTTTCAGAAGTTACAGAGCATCCCTTTATGAGAAGGTGTGAACAATGCCGTGCATCTTTTGCAGAAAACCCATCATTCCTTAAATGTAACAATCTCATTCTTCCTTTCCCTTTTCTGCCTCTTCTCTCCTTCCGAATCCTTTTCCTGCCTTATATTTTATAATTTCTCTGTAAAATCTTGACTTTGGCTGGCACGGATCCCTGGTTCCTACCACTTCTCCTTGTCTTCATTTCATCTGGCTGCTGCTGCTCCTGCTTTCCCAGAGCCCTATCCTCTCAAGACTGGCTCCCAGAGGTTCTAGCAAACTGTCAGTTCAGCTGCTTAGGGTGAATTTTGGAAACACCAAAGCATTCCAAATAACCCTGAAAGAAGCCCACAAGGACAGCAGAATGGGAGGGAAGTGGGTTTTTTTTTAAAAGTGCTTACTATGTGCCAGGCACTGTACTAACCGCTAGGGTAGATACAAGCTAATCAAGTGGGACACAGTCCATGTACCACATGAGGCTCACAGTCTATTCCATTTTGCAGATGAGGTGAGGCACAGAGAAGTGAAGTGACTTGCCCAAGTTACACAGCAGACAAGTGGCAGAGCTGGGATTAGAACCTAGGTCCTTCTGACTCTCAGGCCCATGTTCCACTACCCAGAATGTCTGGAGGGGAGGGATGTGGTAGGGAGGGGAAAGGAAGGAAGGAAATGCAAGTTGCAATCAGGTCAGGATCATTCTTTTTTAAAAAAGGATTCATTTCAGATGTTAAACATTACCCCAGCACTCACCTGGAAAGAGTCTGAAAATAAAGAGTTCCATTCACTCATTCTTGCATTGGAGCATGTAGTTCATTCCATTGTATTTTGATGGTATTCACTGAGAACTTACTGTGTGCACAGCACTGTACTAAGCACTTCATATTTAGTGTAGTTAATAGAGCCTGAGCAATGCAGGGCTGAAAATATGTGTGCTTTCATGCTGAACATTACTATCTTTTTTCTCGTTCAGAGATTTCTTTTATGGGGGTAACCAAACCACAACTCACGAGTTGCATGCAGTGCCCACATAGCTCCGGGCCAGATATCTTGTGTAACAAGAGGCAGTTCTGCTGCATGCCATATTTGGCTTTACACCACGTATGCCGTGTGCCACATTAGCCTATCCACTGCCTCCCACGGCAGCATAAACTCTGGGCGGGCAGGCCGCCTTCCTCCCCTCCTCCTCCACCCCACTGCACATCAATCTGTTAATCAATCATTGGTATTTGAGTGCTTACTGGGGGCAAATCACTGTACTAAGCACCTGAGAGAGTACAATACAACAGAGTTGGTCGACATGTTCCCTGCCCACAGTGCGCTTATAGTCTAGAGGGACGAACTTTCGGGTTAGAGCGTGCCTCAAACCCATCCTTCACCCTACTGCCCATTTTCTTTCACAACCTGAGAGTAAAAACTAAAAACCCATGTGGCACTCCTAGGACTCTATTGGGAAACATGTCAAGTAAAGATTTCAGTCTTTTAGCTTTGTCCTGATTACTATAAACAAATCTCCCAAATTTGCACCATCTTGCAGAAAATGTCAGGGCGGGGGAAGCATCTGTAGCACCACAGAACTGGTCAGGGCTTTGAAAGGTCACCCAGGCATCTCTCCCCACCTCACATCTGAATCACACAGGAGCACTCGTCCTGTATTCAAACATGCACATACAAGAAGACTCCAAATGCCACTTGTGAACCTATTCCAAAGTAATACTACTGCTATTACTAATAATCATGCTATTTGTTAAGTACTTACTATGTGCCAAACACTGAGGTAAATGCAGCACAATCAGATTGGACTAACAGTCTTGGAGCTCACAGTCTAAGCAGGAAGGAGAACAGGCATTTAAACTCCATTTTCCAGATGAAACTGAAGCATCAAGAAGTTAAGTGACTTGTCCAACATCACATGGCAAGTAAGTGGCAGAGCCAGAATCGGAACTCAGGTCCACTGGCTCCCAGGCCTGTGCTTTTCCACTAGCCCAAAGTTCAGCAACCTGCTTGTTCCAGGAAGTTTCGTTTGCCTCAGTCTCTCATGTGGCGGTTTAGACCCGTTTCCTCTTGTCCAGCGCTCAGAGACGACAGAAGAGACCAGTCACCTTCCTGTATGTCAGAGCCCTCCACACACACACTTATTCTACTGCTCATCAACTACCAGGATAAATCATCCCTGTTCCTTTAACTTTTCCCTCATAGGTCCCATTTTCCAGGGTTTTAATCATCACTATGGTTTTCTGAATTCCAAATTTTCCATACCTGTTTAAACTGTGACCTAGTGTGAAAATTCTAGTGAGCCCTGACCAGTGCCGAGCAGTACAGTGACCAGGGCACATAGACCAAGCTCCTATTTCTGTATCCTGGGATTAGCCGAAAACTTCAAAGCTATAGTGCTAATGTACGACCTTGTTAACCCTACCTTGAGTTTCCCATCTTGTATTTAGGTAGTTTATTTTTTGGCCCCAGAGTGATACCCTGAATGGGACCTGAAAAAAGAGGGGAGTGAAGAAAGAGAAAGCAGTTAAAAAAAATTGAGGGGCTTGCAGGGGGTGGGGGCGAAGGTTTTTTTAAAAAATTAATTAAAAAAAGGATTTTCTACTTTACCCAATCACCACTTCTGCTAGCATTATTTAACAAGTAAATATTACTTTAAAGAGAAGACATCCTTGTTAAGCTTTGTGATTTTTGTAATTTTAGAACTGAATCTCAAGAAATTATTTATTTTATTAACTCGAGTTTTCTTATTTCAGAGAGTACAGCAATTTAAACAGGGAAGTAAACAGCTAGGAGGATTCTGTTTTCACAATAATGGCTCAATGCCTGTTCCTCTTACCACTTGTAGTTACAAGTTAAATTCACTAGTCCTGTCACGGAAAGCAAGTTCACATTTTTCTTACTGCAATAGTAGCTGAAGGCAGGTTAATGAATGACAGTTAATAAACTTTTAGAGCAGCTGTAAGATATTTTTCAGAAAACACACTAACCTGTGCTTTAATCCACTGGATAGGACCGAGCTCTAAAGTTCCTCTGCTATCTTCTAGTTTGCTTCCTGTATGGGGTGCATGTGACATTTTTACTTCCTCATGCACCTAAACCCCGTTCTTACTGGCCAGAAGCTGGTGATAAAATCATCTCTCTTGCTTCATGCCACTTAACCCTACACCCAATGAAACTGGCTCGTTTCCCAATCATTCTCGTCACCCTGAGCCTGTTTTTAAATTGGGGCATTTCTCGTATATAGCCAGATCTAGAGGAAAAGACACAACTGTAGTGGGGAGGCAACTGAAGGCGGGCTGACCAGTTCCTACCAGCCCGAACCCTAAGGGTGGAGCAATGATCCCCCTCCCCTAAGATTCACGTCACCCAGACACCTGCTGGAATGTGGAGGGGAGGTGGGCAGGGAGGATAACCCTTCGGTATCTGAAATCAAGCGCTTAATACAGTGCACACAGTAAGTGCTCAATAAATACTATTGAATGAAATGGGCATCTGGTCTGGAGAAAGACCAGAAAGAAGAGGCCAGAAAGACCAGAAAAAGACCAGCCAGGACCCTCCCCTAGCCCCTCAATAGCTGTCAGGACTGAGGCTGTTCAGGGGGGCCCACGTCAACCCTCGCTTAGGACACTAGAGGGAAGCTCTGGAGGTGTCCTGGTGGCTAACTGGCACCCAGTGTGTACCACCCTAAGTCTCTCATCCTTGACAACAGCCAAGAATCTGGCGAAGGAACTGCTAATCGGGACAGAGATCTGTGTAGTGGAACTCACACTTTCTTATCCTTGTCAGTAGTGTTCATGCAGACTACTGAGTGCCACAGGCAAGTGGACAGGGATACAGCCCGCTGTGAAGTGCCCACGCAGATTTTTTTATTCACACAGGACATTTTAGCGGAAGAAGCAGCGTGGCCTAATGGTAGAGCAGGGGCCTGGGAGTCAGAAGGCCTTGGGTTCTAATCTCAGCTCTGCCACTTGCCTGCGGTGTGAACTTCAGTGAGTTACTTCATCTGTAAAATGGGAATTAAGACTGTGAGCCCCATGTAGGACATGGGGCATGTCCAATCTGGTAAGCTACCCAAGCACTTAGTACAGAGCCTGGGATATAGTAAGCACTTAACAAACACCATAAAAACAAAACAAAACAAACCACCTCCAAAATATCCCAGAGGGGTGTCTGGAATTCTTTAGTCTCATCAATGGCCACTCTAGTTTCAACTGAACTTTGCATGGAGTTTTTAGAGGACTTAGCTAATGTCACATCATCTCCTTTCAAGGCCTGACCCAATATACTGTCCATTCATTCTAGCATGATCATCTTGGGCTGAAAAATTTTTTGATAAAGACCTACTGCCTGCAAAACTGCTTATCTCTCCTCAAAATACTCACTCTCTTTTCCCACATCTAGCAATGCTACTCCTTACCCCACTCACACAACAAATAAAAAACCAAAAAAACTCTGACTCTCACGTGTGGTTTGAGGTTATACCCTGAACAGGCAGCCCAAGCTGGCTCAAGCCCAAGCTGGCTCAAGTCAATCAATCAATGGTATTTATTGAGCACTTACTATGTGCAGAGCATTGTACCAAGTCCCAAGAGTGCTCTCCATCACTTGGGAAAGACCTGTTGAGCCTTACCTCACTTCAAGGCAAGGGAGGAAAATATAACAACAATAATAATGATGATGGTATTTATTAAGCACTTAGTATGTGCCAGGCACTGTATCCAGCACCGGGGTGGATACAAGCAAATCATGTTGGGCACAGTCCCTATCGCACATGGGGCTCACAGTCTCAATCCCCATTTTACAGATGAGGTAACCCAGGCACAGAGAAGTGACTTCCCAAGGATATACAGCAGACAAGAGGTGGAGCTGGGATTAGAATCCATGACCTTCTGACTTCCAGGCTCATGCTCTAGCCACTACCCCATGCTGCTTCTCTGATATAATAATGTTGGTATTTGTTAAGCACTTACTATGTGCAGAGCACTGTTCTAAGCGCTGGGGTAAACACAGGGGAATCAGGTTGTCCCACGTGGGGCTCACAGTCTTAATCCCCATTTTACAGATGAGGGAACTGAGGCACAGAGAAGTTAAGTGACTTGCCCACAGTCACACGGCTGACAAGTATGCCAAACACTTGTCCCCTTAAGCAGTTCAGACTGCAGAACTGGCTGGTGTACAAGGTCTTTGCCACCTGTGTTACGTGTCTGTGCCTAACTAGCCGATAGCTGTGGAAGAGATTACTTTGCAGCTCAGGGCTAACATCCAGTTCAATAGGCCAGACCTCAGTTGCTACAAACAGTGTGTTCCACACCTGGGTAAGAGGAAATAATGGATACATAGGATTTGGAACATAAAGCATTCTGGGACTAATTTCTAAATTCAGGGGTATATTTATGGTGGGAAGGATTAGATATCTTTATTTTCAACAAGTTACAGTTGTTGACTAGCAGTGTGGTCCAGTGGAAAGAGAAAAGGCCTGAGAGTCAAAGGACACAGGTTCTAATCCTGGCTTCCCCAGTTGTCTACTGTGTGACCTTGGGCAAACTGCTTAATTTCTCTGTGCCTCAGTTTCCTCATCTGAAAAGTGATGATTCAATCCTACTCTCTCCTACTTAGACTGTGAGCCTGATGTGGGTCAGAGGCTATGTCCAACCTGATTACCTTGTATCTACCCTAGCACTTAATACAGTGCTTGGCACAAGGTAAGCCCTTGACAAGTACCATAGTAATCATAATTATTATATTTTCAAACTCTGTACAAATGGTCCCTTCATAGGAAAATTGCCTCCTGGAGCTAGTACAAAACACAAGGCCTTTAAGTTAAAATCCTCAATTTCTCCTAAAGACTGATTTCAGAGCAGGATGCTCTGCCTGCCGAATAGATTGAACTATTCCTTTTCGGATTTACTCTTTTCCCTGCCCAGCACTGTATCTGGTGCATACAAGGAGAGAAAAGGCTTTCTCTGGATTGGCACAGAACAGAGTCAGGGTGCTTCAGGACAAATCAAAGGAACCAGAAGAGGCTAGCCTTAAAAGATAATTAACCTGAAAGAACAATATTGCTGAATCTGCCAAGGGGCTGGCTAGATCATTCAGCCCATCATAGATGAGTCTTCTCAACCTATCTTCTCAAGCTATGACTCAGTACCTACTACATACAAAACAGTATATAGCTGAAGTGCTCACCATGCTTCTTTCCTTTCCCAGTGAAAACACACCATTGTTTTCTTTTTAAAAATCGAGGTATTCTCTTTGCTTGAGCCCGGAAGACACACCCTTCACATCCCGCACTTGAAAATTTAGGTCAAAGAGCCCAACTGAGTCCTGCATACTTGTTACAACTCTTACTTAGGAGGAATTTTTAGAGCATTATATCATGCCGAACACTTTCTTCCTTAGTAATCAGGCAAAAATACTCTGCACAGCCTCTATGAGTCTTAGAGAAGCTGTAGGGAAGTTGAAGGGGTCAGGAAATTACGCTATTTGGGCACAACAAACTGCTCCATTGTATTCCTCTTCAAGTTGAACTGCACAGAAAACTGAAGGTCTTTAACTTACTGGCTCTCCCAGCCACAGGCTCTGCTGGGTCACTTCTTTGGCATGGCATGCCTGCTAAATTGCCTTATTAATGAGCTTCAGATTTCCAAATTCCCCTCCTCTTCCAGCCCACATCTACACTCAAAACAGCTATGACCCGGATTGAAATCGTGAAAGAGGTCCAGGATAATGTCCCTCTAATGCCCATATTAAGATCATGCTTGTTAAGGAAGCAAACCAACAGGATATCACTATAAACATGAACCCTAGAGTAGCAGCGGGCTTAGCGGAAAGAGCCCAAGGCTGAGAGTGAGGGAATCTAGGTTCTAAACCTGCTTCTGCCATTTATCTTCTGTAGGACCTTGGGGAAGTAACTTCACCTCTATGTGCCTCAGTTCCCTCATCTGCAAAATGGGGACTTAATACCCATTCTCTCTCCTACTTAGACTGTAAGACTGTAAGCCCCAAATGGGACCAGATTATCTTGTATCTACCCCACCAGTATGGTGTTTTTTGCACATAGTAATCACTAAATAATAATCATCATAATCACCATCATAATTATTTCTATTAATAAAGGATCACTTAATTCTACCCCTTTCATTACCTAAAACCGCACCCATGAGATCTAGGTAGATAATATAGCACACATCCTCTTACACTGTATTCAAGACCTGGTCTACAAGAGGACCAATGAAGCCCACAGAAAGGCAAGTGGGGATGAGCCTAGCTGAGCAACAAGTTACCCGTCATGTCACAGATCAGCAACTGTTTTTGGACTGGGGCTCGGAATGGTTGTCACCAGTGCGGTTGAGCAGGTGGTGAGCTGCAGGACAAATGTTTTGGGGAATGATGTCAGCCTTTCTGAACAGAGCTATTTTTCAAGATTCCATTGGCAACTCCAGAGAATGAGGGGGGAAATGTGATTGGATGTTTTACACCTCTTGTACTACAGTTCATCACTTCCTTCTCTCCTCAACTATTTGGTGGCTGAGCCTGGATGGCAGTCACTGAAAGGAGTTGGTTAGGGAAGTTTATTGGACTTTGGGTTATAGAGGCCCAGCTGACTATATTTCCGCTACAGAGCACCACAGGGCATCTTCAAGCCTCAAAGAGCTTTCAAACTTCCCCAAGTACTGAACAGGCTCCCAGGAACTAATTCAGACACCGGGGCTGGCTGATCCTTCATCTTCTTCTTCTTCTTTTTTATACAGTATTTGTTAAGCTCTTACTATGTGCCAGGCCTCTACTAAGCACTGGGGTAGATACAAATTAATCAGGTTGGATGCAGTCCATGTCCCACATGAGGCTCAGTCTTAATCCCCATTTTACAGATGAGGTAACTGAGGTGCAGAGAAGTTAAGTGACTTACCCAAGGTCACACAGCAGACAACTGGAAGAGCTGGGATCTTGCTAAGTAATGTTATTATGTCTGTTGGAAACTGGCTAATGGGATCTTGTATAACTGCATATTTACCTCAGTGGCAACCTGTGTCTTTAGAAAGATTGATTTTCTTTTTTGAGGGAAGTAATTAGGGTTAATGGGGTAGCTGGATAGGCTAGTATCATTATGATTGGTCTTTAATGGATTCTACCCTTCCACATGGGAGCTTAGTGATTGCTACCTGTATTTTCAAGATTTTATAAACTGCTTGGAAAGCCTTAAGTAAGAGGTTCTACTTAAAATCAAAAAGACAAGCACAGAGAAAGTAGTTTGTGACTATGGCATCATACTCATAACAATGGCCTGGATCTGTTTCCTTTAGTGAAACTGTATTCAAGCTGGACTCGAGGTAAATGGCACTAGTGACAAACTGGTCTATGCCAAGTCTTATTTTCATGTAATGATAGGGCACTACCACTTAGTGGGAATGGTTAATTTAGGCAGGGTTAATGACCAGCTTTTACACTGTGTTTACAGCTTGTGTTGCAACCAAGAGCCATAAAAGCCAGAGATTTCCTGATTCTACTTACCACAGGGTGAGAAAATGTGCTGCAGTGTCACATTGTGATGTTGTTAAACATGACCTTGTTCTTTTTCCATGTTGTTAATTGACACTTAATAATTTTTGATTCTTGTGTAGTTGTCAGCCCTTACAACACCAAACTCTTCTAGGTGCTACCAACAACAAATACAGTAGTATCAGAGATGATCTCTGTATGTTGACGGGGTCGTCAGGCCTGCAGGTCTCACAGCCTTCTCTCTCTCTCTCTCTCACACACACACACACACACAACTGTAAGTAAACTTCAAACACAGTGAATTGTCAGATTGTCCAATAACTGGGAGATAAGTGGCTGTGTCCACGAAGTAGCGTCACCTACCTGCTTTACCGATCTCACGCTATGACGACCCTTCAACTCGGTGAAATACAAAAAAAAAAGATGATGCCATTTCTTCAGTGCTTACTGGACCAAGCACTGTGCTAAGCACTGGGATAATTATAAGATCATCAGATTGGGTATTTTATCCTCATTCTACTAAGGAAAAAACCAAGGCACAAAGAGAAGTTAAATGACTTGACCAAGATCGCACAAGAGTCAAGTAGTGCTTCTGGGGAAGCAGCGTGGCCTAGTGGATACAGCACTGGTGTGGGAGTCAGAAGGATCTGGGTTCTAATCCACGCTATGGTACTTGTCTGCCTCATGACCTTGGGTAAGTCACTTCACTTCTCTGAACCTCAGTTACCTCATCTGTAAAATGGGGATTAAAACTGTGAGCCCCAGGTGGGACAGGGACTGTAACCAGCCTGATTACTTTTTATCTACCGCAGCACTTAGAACTGCACCTGGTATATAGCAAGCACTTAAAAGATACCATTAAAAAAAAAAGTAGTGGAACTGGGACTAGAACCCGTCTCTTGACTCCAAGTTCCATTCTCTCTCCACCAGGTCGTACTGACTCCCAGCTATGCTGATACTGAGGAATGTGGAGGGGTTAGCTGCAACAGAAAATTACCATTCTGTAAAGCGGAGATTTTAAAGATTCATTCAGTTGTATTTATTGAGGACTTACTGTGTGCAGAGCACTGTACTAAGCGTTTGGGAGAATACAATAATAACAATAACCTGACACATTCCTTGCCCACATACAGACTGTGATAACTTGCATCTATCTTATTTAAACTTCATGGTCTTAATAAATGCCACAATTAAAGAACAATCCTGACTCATTCCCGGAGAGTTCGTGCTGTTAAATCTATAATGCCCAAATCACTACTGTTACTCTTCAACAGTATTGTATGGTAAAGGAAAAAGAAAATAAAAGATCATCAGGAGAAACTACTCTCCCTCTTCTAAATACACCAACTTATATCTCCTGCAGTCAGTCAGTGCTCTACCAAAGTGCTCACTGTTGTTTCTCCAGCAGAATCTACTCTGTCACTGGAATAGTCCACCGGAATACCAGTTAGGGGTCTCTTCGCCAGTGCCCACCTCTCAGCCATTCTTCCAAGGAAAGGCAAGAAGGTGGGTTTGGATTCTGGGAGATCTGTACCAAACTCAGGGGGACTGGCAGTCCTACCGCCCCTAGACCTGGCTTTTTAGGGAATTTAATCCCATTTTTCATTGGCTAGTCTCAGAATCAAAGAACAGCTGCTGACAACTGCACTGTACTGAGCAATAGGGTAGATACAAGATAATCAGGTCCCACGTGGGGCTCACAGTCTAAGCGCAGGAGGGAGAACAGGCTGGAGTCCCCATTTTGCAGATAAAGGAACTGAGGCCCAGAAAAGTGAAGTGTCTTGCCCAAGGTCATACAGCAGGAAAGGGTGGAGCCCGGGTTAGAATCTAAGTCCTTTGACTCCCAGGTCCTTGCTCTTTCCACTAGGTCATGGCGTATGGGGGGAAACTACAGAGACGGGACTCACTTAGCAATGCATCATCCCATTTTCAAGTATCCTGTTTCTCTGTCTCAAATTTACCCCATTTCTTTCTCAATGGGGCTGTCCTCCCCACGCATACACTTTTCGACTGTGAGTTCCTTTGTGGACCAGGGACAGTGTCTGATTCAATATTCATGCATTCAATACTCCGGTGCTTCATATAGCGCTTTGCACATTATAAGTAGTAAATATTTAATGAGAGTAATCTCTTGTTCCTTAGTTATGGAATTCTAACGTGGTTCTCACATTTCAAAAATAAAGTGGAATTTAAAAAAATAAAGAATTCAAATGATTTAGGCTTTGATATGTTCTAGTACATTTCCATCTGTAATTTGTTTCGTAATTTGTATTTATTTAGAGAAGTAGCATGGCCTAGTGGACAAAGCATAGACCTGCGAGTCAGAGGACCTGGGTTCTAATCCCAACTCCACCACCAGCCTGCCGTGAGACCTTTGGGTAAGACGCTTAACTTCTCTATGCTTCAGTTTCCTCATCTGTAAAATGGTGATTCAATACCTGTTTCTCCTCTTACTTAGACTGTGAATCCCATTTAGCACTTTTGCCATTTCTGACCCTTCCTGCCTAACGCTTCTTTATCCCAACTCTTCCTTGTCTGAATCCTAACACTCTTCCACCACAGTGTAGCCTAAATAATCAAGAAGTGAGACAACTGAGGAGTGCCGTTTTCACAAACTAGCTCTCATTCTTCTGCAGGCTGGTTAAGTATTCCAGACTACTTATTTTGAACCACAAGAGCCCCCCAAAACGTGATTAATCCCCGTGTACACGGAGGGTGGAATGAACCAGCTTTGGAAAAAGGTGGCAGATCCTGGCTTCTCAGCCTGAGAAAATACGACTGTGGCATACCACTTGGAAAAACACAGCTCTCTAAAGCAAGCACTTTGAAAACTCAAACATGGTGTGTGCATCGTGTGCCCAGGTTAGAGACAGCAAGTTGGCACAGTCAACCCAGACTACAACCATTAGTGGCCAACTGAGAAGCGGCGAGGCCTCGTTGTGGGCAGGGAATGTGTCTGTTTACTCTGGTATTGTACTCTCCCAAGCACTTAGTACAGTGCTCTGCACACAGAAAGCGCTCAATAAATATAACCGACTGACTGAAAGAGCAGGGGCCTGGGAGTAGAGAGCCAGGGTTCTCCCAGATATTTTCTCCCCTGTTACTGATTTTTTCTTTAATATATACCTGATCACAGAAAACATTTGAATGTTTAAAAATGAGTTTAGCTCCACCACAAAAGTGGGTTAGCTCACCCCGGGGGAGCTCTGCTGAGGATAAGATGCAGCCTATGTGGAACACATTAAGTTCATGAATGGAAACTGAACTCAGCCACGGTGCATTTCCCCCATGTTTCCATTTCCTCTTCTTCAGTGTCAGCACAGGTTGGCAGCTGCAGATTCACTGGCAGAGGCTGCTTAATGCTGGGGAGGAAATGGAGCATGAAAAATATGGCACGCCTTGTTCTGCCGTGGGGTTGGGGTGCAAGTTCAGCTTCCTCAGTTAACGCTCTTCGATTAGGGGGGCGTGAAGCGGCATGAAAGAGATGGAAACCCACCTACGCCACAATCGATCAGCAGAATCACATCAATCAGTTATTTTAGTTCCCTCGCAGCTCACCTGGGTCAACGAAATGCACCATAAATATTAAGGCATTTTTGACTTGTCCGGAAGTCCAAGTGATGGGAATTTCCCACCAGTGCCGAAATTTGGAGACTAAAAAGCAGAAACCCCCAAATGGCTCTAGCCTGGCTACACGCCTCACTAACAGCTACTGCTCATCTTCTTGTGACAAAGATGTCTTATGTAGTTTCAAAATTGCATTTACTCAAATTAAGCATACTGTGGGATTCTAACGAATTCAAACAGATGAAGCACACTCACTGCTTTGTGGAAGTACATTATGGCTCATTTCAAATAGACTGTAGGAAACAGAAATGTAACTGCTACCTTTTAAAGAGAGTGGGAGATAGACAGATACACTATTTTATACCTTGTATCTTTGTAAATATAAGAACGACTCCATGATAAGATGATGAAGCTTGGAAAACTTTTTTTTCTGCCCAGCTGACAGCTCAAACTGGGTGATTTACATTAGGAGGCTGTGATCTCACACAAGAGAGTTCTGAGGGTGTTATTGTGTGCAGAGCACTGGTGTTGTAAAGAATGGAGCTTCAGAGATCCAAAGAGTTGACTGATGGTGATCAGTGTATATTCCCCTTTGGTAATGGGTGGTCGGGGTCAAGTTGCTTAACTTCTCTGTGCCTCAGTTTCCACATTTGTAGAATGGGGATTCAATGTCTATTCTCCCTCCTCCTCAGAGAGTGAGGCCCACGAGGGATGGGGTTTGTGTCCAACCTAATTATTCTGTATCTACCCCAGGGCTTAGAACGCGTTTGGCAGGTAGTAAGTGCTTAAATACCACAATGAGAATGGTTTGTTGCTGAAGCCGGTGAATTTGCTGAAGAAGCAGGATGGGTCTTCTGTAGCTAAGTCCAGGCCTTCAGTCACATGTCATATCTACCTACTCTATTGAATTGTACTCCCCCAAGCACTTAGTACAGTATGCTGCACACAGGAAACACTCAACAAATACCACTGGTTGATTGATGTATAAGATCTCACTACCAGTTGCCTCATCTTTGAAAACAAAGAACATCTATATACCCCCCACCCCCATAATGATAGTCGCTCTTCTCCTTTCTCAACTCTCTGGTCTATGGTTCTGCATCTTTTGCCTTAAACACTCCAGTCCTCCCTTATCACAATTATCATCTGGATTCTTACCTCACCCTTCAAATAGCTCTTTGCTTCTGAGTGAAACAACAAGAATAATTGTGGTATTTATTATTATTATTGCTAATAATAAAAAAATTAAAGCATTTGTTACATACTTACTCTCTGCCAAGCACTGTACTAAACACTGGGGTGGAGACAAGCAAATCGGGTTGTTAAGTGCTTACTATGTGCCAAGCACTGTATTAAGTGCTAGGGTAGTTGCAATCAGTCAATAATAATACTTCAGTTGTATTTATTGAGCACTTCCTGAACTATGCACTTGGGAGAGTATAATATAACAGAATTGGCAGACATGTTCCCTGCCCACAACGAGTTTTGAGTCTAGGGAATATAAGATAATCATGTCCTAAATGAAGCTCACAGCCTAAGTAGGAGGGAGGACAGGTATTTTACATTTTACATTTACATTCTCTACATGAGGAAACTGAGGCAGAGAGATATGATTGGCCCAAAGTCACACAGCAGTAAGTGGTGGAGTTGGGATTAGAACCCAGGTCCTCTGACACCCAGGCCAGTGCTGTATCCACAAGGCCATGCTACTTCCTGAAGGAAAGACTGCTATCATTCACTCTGCCTCATCTCTCAGGACTGCCCTGTCACCTTGGTTTGTTTTTTTTCTTTTTTGGAAGAGTCAGATTTTGTGTGTGTAATTGGGGAGGATAAAAGGCCAGAGTAAAAGGATGAAATAGCCATTGAGATTTACGAAATGTGACAAGTCTCTCAAACCCACCAAGAGTAGCAGCGTGGCTCAGTGGAAAAGAGCCTGGGCTTCGGAGTCAGAGGTCATGGGTTCGACTCCCAGCTCTGCCACTTGTCAGCTGTGTGACTGTGGGCAAGTCACTTCACTTCTCTGTGCCTCAGTTACCTCATCTGTAAAATGGGGATTAACTGTGAGCCTCACGTGGGACGACCTGATTACCCTGTATCTCCCCCAGCGCTTAGAACAGTGCTCGGCACATAGTAAGCGCTTAACAAATACCAACATTATTATTACTTTGAATCCTACTGATAGTGGAAACATTTGTATGTACATGTGGGTGTTAAAGGCATGAAATTACTACTGAAGATAGCACCCAAATCAGGCTATCCAACTGAAAACCACAATGGGTTCTAACCTAGAAATATAAGCATGTGTCATTGGAATTTTTTACTGGGCGTTACCTGAGTATGAAATATGTTAGATTCATGAAGAATATAATTTGTGAATCACTGGTGGAACATTAAGTTCCTGTTTTCTGCAATAGTTTCTCTCTGAAGAAAACTGGAAAAAAGGCTCTCTGCTTTCTCTTTATAAAGAAATATTTTTCCAAGAAGATAGATCTGTTGAACTCAAATCATTTAGAAGTCATACCTACTACTGAGTTTCAGTTTTCTGTTTCCTGTTTATGTAGTTCTTAAGTTCATGAGAATTCACAAGGGGGAGGTGCTATTTAAAGAAGATATTTATTACTTAAGACAAACAATATCCACTGAAGTCCCAAACATCAGACAAAACTCTGCTCAGGAGTTTTTAAGTGTTTCTTGAGAGACCTGTAAAGTCCTGGGCTCAAGAACTGTTGGATTTATACAACATTAGGGAGAAATGAAAAGCCAAATTTCCATACTATTTGTCCCAAGAAGGAACCAGCCCATTGCTTGTAGGGACCTCGGGAAGGTTGGCAGAAACTTAAAATTTCAAGGATTTCCTAAATTTCCCATCCTCTTTACTCACAGAGAGTGCAGGCAGTCATAAGGGGGTGAGAGTGTGCCCCGATCTTAACTGTCTTAATGAGAGCCCTCATAGAGAGGTTCCAATTTTACATTTTGTGCAGGTGGGGAACTTGGGATGGGACTTGAATAGGTGTGGCTTTGACACTACAAAGCTTCAAGGCCTTGATCCTTCACTCCTATTGAGACTGGGCAGTATCAAAGCCACACCTACTCATGATGGTGGGGGTGCCAACTGCCTGGCCACCCCCAGAGCCAAGTGCAAGTCCCCCAGCTGGACCCAGAGTTGGGCAGGGGAGAGGAAAGCCAGCCATGAATCCTGGTTGAAGGAGCACAGGCCCCGGCACGACTCCAGAGCCACGAGGATGAGGAGCTTCTGCCTGGCCCTGTTAGTATATACTGGTATATACCAGGGCCAGGGTATGTGCATAGTAAGCGCTTTAACGTGGGGCTCACAGTCTTAATCCCCATTTTACAGATGCAGTAATTGAGGCACAGAGAAGTGAATGACTTGTCCAAGGTCCCATGGCAAACAAGTGGTGGAGCCTGAATTAGAACTCAGGTCCTTCTGACTTCTGGGCCCATGCTCTTTCCATTAGGCCATGCTCCTGGATCTCCCGCTGGATCCCAGGGTTTGGTCAGGAAGCGGCAGTTTATGGTGACAGATTCTGAGTAGAGTCACCATCTAGGCAGCACTTTACTGCCCAGCTTTGGCTGCCTGCCTGCCTCCACCAGCCAAATTCTGGTAGGGGCAAAGACCCCACCCCTCCACCTCCCAGCCCAGTATACTCCCAAATTGGTACCAACCCCCAAAAAGATGCAGGATAAAAACAAGAACCTCAGACAGGCCAGAAAATCATTCATTCATTCAACCGTATTTACTGAGCGCTTACCGTGTGCAGAGCATTGTAATAAGCGCTTGGGAGAGTACAAAAGAACAACAGACTAATTTCCTGCCCACAATGAGCTCAAAGAAATCTCTGGCTCTTCCCAGTCCAGTGCATCCCAAGCCCATCTCGGCCTGAGAAGGAGCATAGGCTGGACCACAGCTGAACTGCTATAAGCTTGATCTAGTCTTGGGTCTCTTTACATGGCTACCTCATGCACTGAGAAACAACTGTGCAGCTGAGACAGCAGCCACATGGCTAGCAGGGTGACCCAGGGACTTATTTCGGTCTGAGCAGCACCCTGTCTGGTGAATTCATTCATCCAGTAATATTTAATAGCGTGGCCCAGTGGAAAGAGCCTGGGCTTCGGAGTCAGAGGTCATGGGTTCGACTCCCAGCTCTGCCACTTGTCAGCTGTGTGACTGTGGGCAAGTCACTTCACTTCTCTGTGCCTCAGTTAACTCATCTGTAAAATGGGGATTAACTGTGAGCCTCACGTGGGACAATCTGATTACCCTGTATCTACCCCAGCGCTTAGAATGGTGCTCTGCACATAGTAAGCGCTTAACAAATACCATTATTATTATTATTATTTAATGAGCACCTGTGTATAGAGCACTGTGTTAAGTCAACAAGGGTCCAGGTCTCTGCCTTTCAGGAACTTGCAGTCAAGTGGGGGAAAGAGACGCTGCATTGAGACTCCGGCATGAAAATGGTCTGATGTGGCGGCATGCAGTGCCACCAGAACAGATCCACTTGCAGGCCAAACCTGACCGTTTCGGCTTTGTGCCGGCCCAAACTGGTCCCCCCAGACTCAAGCTCCTCAGGCTGAATCTTCTTAGCTGGGGCAGGACTCTGTGGGTCACTAATCAGGGGCCAAAGTATCCCCCAAAGTACACAGGACATAGCAAGATAAGAGGCTGTGGCCTGGGGTTGTGTTGGGGAAGGAGTAAGGAGACAAGCCACAGGTGGTCTAGCTGGGAGCCTCATGTGGTCCCAGTGCTGCAAAAATGGTGCTGCAGGCTACTACCAATTCAAGGTGAAGCAGCGGGGCCTAGTGGAGGGAGCAGGGGCCTGGAGTCAGAAGAACCTGGGTTCTAATCCCACGTCCACCACTTGTCTGCTGGGTGACCCTGGGCAAGTCACTTCACTTCTCCATGCATCAGCTCCCTCATTTGTAAAAGGGGGTCTAAGACTTGAGACCCATGTGGGCCACGGACTATATCCAACCTGATGACTAGTATCTACTATCAGAGAAGCAGCGTGGCTCAGTGGAAAGAGCACGGGCTTTGGAGTCAGGGCTCATGAGTTCGAATCCCAGCTCTGCCACTTGTCGGCTGTGTGACTGTGGGCAAGTCACTTAACTTCTCTGTGCCTCAGTTCCCTCATCTGTAAAATGGGGATTAAGACTGTGAGCCCCACGTGGGACAACCTGATTCCCCTATGTCTACCCCAGCGCTTAGAACAGTGCTCGGCACATAGTAAGCGCTTAACAAATACCAACATTATTATTATTATTACCCCAGTACTCAGTACAGTGCCTGGCACATAGTAAGCACTTAACACACACCATGCACATATATATATTGTATCTTCCTGGCAGGAGGGAGCAATGTTACAGTTCGAAGTCACAATACAGGGATGCCCTGCCCATCTCCTCTGTGGGTCCAGTCATTCCATTAGCATCTTCTCCTGGCACAGAGTTAAACAAAGAGCGTCTTTAGTACCTTCTTTATTTATTCATGTTTGTTGATCTTATCAGACCCACTGAACATGAGTCTGATAGAAGCAGCATGGCCAAGTGGAAAGAGCATGGGCCCGGGAGTCAGAGGACCTGGGTTCTAATGCCAGTTCTGCTGCCTGTCTGCTTGAGCAAGTCACTTTGCTTCTCTGTACCTCAGTTACCTCAACTGTAAAATGAAGATTCATTACCTGTTGTCCTTCCTATTAAGACTGTGAGCCCTGTGCTGGTCAGGGACATCACCCAGACCTAATTAACCTCCCCGAGTTGAGAACAGTGTCTGACACAGAGTAAGTGCCTAAGGAATGTCATAAAAAACACGTGTTCCAACCTTATTATATTGCACTTTCAGGCAAGCACTTAGTACAGTACTCTGCAGACAGTAAGCACTCAGTTATGATTGGTTGATTGATTGCCTGCAGGCCCTCCTGGAGGGGACTCCCTTTTCCCTTCAGGTCTGCTATTTCGAGTCCCTTTCCACCTTTAAATCCCTCAAGTCAGCTCCTTTCAGGAGGCTTTCCCTGACCAATAGCTAAGTTCTGCTTATGTCACCCCCAAACACCTGTGGGTGCAGTGACTTATTCCATATTCATTTTTTGCTTTTGTTCTTACCAGTTTTTTCTACATTTTTACTCACGTTCCCATTGTAAGTCTATCTCCCCCGCTAGATTATAAATCCTTGAGGACAAGTACCGGTGCTCCCAAATACCTAATACAGTAGTGTTCTGCACACAGTAGGTGCTCAATCCATACCGATGATGATGGTATCTATGCCCTAACTGACTGGTGGTAGTGATGAGGAGGGCAAGAAGCGTGACTATTTAGTTTGTTTCGTCTGTTGTCTGGGCCCAGGTGGATCCCCGGGAAATGCTTGGGATGATGGATAAAAACCCGTGGAGAGTTGCGCTTGGATTTGCCCTCTTTATTCACCCGTCCCTCAGCCCCACAGGACTTAGGCACACATCTGTTATTCATTTATATTAAGGTCTATCTTCCCCTCTACACCCCCAGTTCCTTGTGGGCAGGGAACATGTCTACCAACTCTGCTAAACTGCATATTCCCAAGTGCGTAGTATAGTGCTCTGCACACAGTAATCACTCAAGAAACAGGATTGACTGATTGCAAAATTCAGTTGCTCTAGACTATAAGCTTGTTGTGGGCAAGGAATGTTTCTGTTATATTGTTATACTGTACTTTCCCAAGCCTTTAGTACAGTGCTCTGCACGCAGTAAGCACTCAGTAAATACAACTGACCGACTGACTTTAAAAGCACCAGGACTGTGGGAAATTCCTTTCCCTTGAACTGCTGTTGTAGTCAAAGAGTCTGAGAGAACTCTGGTTCATCTCGACAGCCCAAAAAGGGACTGCCGTGACACGCAGGACTCTGACAAGTATTCCTGTCTTAAGTTGGATTTCCAAGTCTGTGCTAGGGCAATTCTAAACACAGCAAACCAGAGCTGTAAACACACTCTCCTCTAAAAGGAGCAAGGGCACACATCAGCCAAAAGACTCTTTTTGAGTCAGAGCTCCAGCAACAAAAATATGATCTGTTGTCTTGGCACAGAGCATCCATTTTTCCTCTATAAAATGGTTATTGGTGCAGAGATGTTGAATGATAGGTTTACAGAAATTATTTCCCGGGAGGCGAGGAGGAGCAGGGAAGAAAGAATGGAAGGATGATCTCTATCTTCCTGAGAATATTAAAATAACACTTCACGAGTCTGGAAAATGTTTCTCTTTTCAATTAGATCACCACTCAGTTAGATTTCCAGGAAGAACGACTCTACTGAAATTACTGAACTGAGCGGTGGGAGATGAAAGGGGAAGAAAAATCACTGTGAAAAGCAAGTAAGCTCTGGGATGGGGAGAGAGAGAGAGATGGGGGGCAAAGGGGCGGGGGTAGAATAAAGAGCATTTCTGGAGCAACATGCACCTCTGCTGAGCTTCTGGATAAAATAAAGAAGTTATACATCTGTTAAGCACTTACTATGTCCCAAACACTGTACTAAGTGCTGGAGTAGATACAGGACTTCACACCCCTCCCCCCCCAATCCAATGTCCATTCAATTTAGGATTAAATAAGGTGGATAATGAGTTGGGAAATTGGGAGTTAATCAGGGAAAGCCTGTTGGAGGAGGTGAGATTGGAGAAGCAGCGTGGCTCAGTGGAAAGAGCGCGGGCTTTGGAGTCAGGGTTCATGAGTTCGAATCCCAGCTCTGCCACTTGTCAGCTGTGTGACTGTGGGCAAGTCACTTAACTTCTCTGTGCCTCAGTTCCCTCATCTGTAAAATGGGGATTAAGACTGTGAGCCCCACGTGGGACAACCTGATTCCCCTATGTCTACCCCAGCGCTTAGAACAGTGCTCGGCACATAGTAAGCGCTTAACAAATACCAACATTATTATTATTATTATTATTATTAGGACAATTAGGTCCCACACAGTCTAAGTAGGAAGGAGAACAGGTATTGAAACTCCATTTTGCAGATGAGGGAACTGAGGCACAAAGAAGTTAAGTAATTTGCCCACCAATCAGCCAGCAGACAAGTGGCAGAGCTGGGATTAGAACCCAGGGCCTCTGACTGCCAGGCCTTTGCGTTTTCCACTAGGCGACACTGTTGGATGACGGATCAGTAAGGGAGAAGGCCTATGGGCTGGCAGAGGGAGGATACGATTGCCCTCTCAGAGCCAATCGGAAAACGATACCGGGGCCAGACAAGGAGCTTTTATCAGCCATACACAGTTTACACTTAAGTGATCATCCTCTGTCCCTAGCAATTAGTCAATACTATTTATTGAGCAGAATTTACTGTGTGCAGAACACACCCACCCCCAATTTCACCAATGTAAAGTAAAGCCCTTCTTAAAGGCTTTTCAGTTGAAAAGGCTTATTTAAAACCAGTTGTGAGTTAGAAAACAAAGCACATCCGGCGACAGCCATGTCTCTCTGCAAGGCTCTTTGTGGATATCTACTCCATTTCCAAACAGCCTCAGCTGTGAGCCATCCTCATTTGAACAGATGGGAAAACTGAGGCATAGAAATGGAGTGCTTTGCCCAAAGCCACAGGGAGAGATTATGTTCAATCCAGGAATAAAAATGCAGTCAGTTATGGCTGCTCGCCCTGTTGGAACCCCTGGCATCTTAATGGGACAAAAGAGCTCATTCCTTTATGGCTGTTGGGTTGCAGGGGGAAGGGAGAGCACCGTCAGTAAGAAGCAGCTTTTCCCATCCCGGATAACCACTGTGTTATTGTCAACACTACCCAAAATTGCTGACCGTGCCTCTGTCCTCCGAGTGGGTGTGGCCTTCTGAGAGCAGGGGCCCTGTTTTCCTTAGCGGAGTGTGGCTTTGCACAATCACCCCAAACGGAACCAAGCACGCTAGTGTGTCCCTGAGAGAAAAATCACATGACGGAGTTGGGGAGATGTGTGTGTGTATGTGAAAATACATGCAACTCTTTCTTCTTCTGCACTCATTACCCCCGAGCTCCTCCGATTTAGTTAGGCTCAGCAGTTCAAGTGGCTTGAATAATAAAGAAATTGGTTCCATATGCTTGCAAAGGGGGAAAAAAAACCAAAACATACTCACTGTCCAATTGTGAACCCTGAGCTGCCTCTTCCTTTCCTGGTGTTATATCTTAACAACCAAGAGAGAGCTGGGCTATTTCTCTAAATACAGGCTACATGGACATTTGGCTCTTGTTCCAATTCAGGTCTGTCCCTTTCCTAATAAAATCTAAAACAAATTAAAATTCAGAAATGGCTTGTGTTTGAAGATATCTGCAGGTCATGGCTGCAATGGGTGGGAGTGCCTAGGGTCCTTGTTAACAATCAACATGGAAGGACCTATGGGCCGTACACTGATGCATGAGGATTTTTCAGGGAGCCTATAGTAGTAATAGTAATAATAATAATATTAGTATTTAAGCACTTAGTATGAGCCAAGCACTGTACTAAGCACTGGGGCAGATACAAGATAATCAGGTTGGACCCAAGGCCTGTCCTTTATGGGGTTCTTGGTCCAAGGAGGATGGAGAACAGGTATTGGACCCCCATTTCACAGATGAGGAAATTGAGGCACAGGAAAGTTAAGTAACTTGCCCAGTGTCTATAAAACTAGACAGAGATGTACAGCATTTCTTAGCATACAACACATAGATCACAGAACACAATCTGATGAGGGATGAAGAGCCATGCAGGTTCTAGTCTCCTTGCCCTGCTGGAGGACATCACGGGGACACCTCAGGGTATGCTCCCAGTTCCACTACTTGTCTGTTGTGTGACCTTGGGCAAGTCACTTCACTTCTCTGTGCCTCAGTTACCTCATCTGTAAAATGGGGATTGAGACTGTGAGACCCATGTGGGACAGGGACTGTGTCCAGCCAATTTGCTTGTATCCACCCCAGTGCTTAGTACAGTGCTTGGCACATAGTAAGTACTTAATACCATAATTGTAATTATTACTATCATTACAGGGCCTCAAGGTCTCCTTTCAATGGGAATCATGCTTGAACCCACCAACTGTTCTCACTAAAGATCACCATCCAGAAATTAACTACTGAGTTACTGTGGCCTTGACCCGAAGGTGAATAACATTATTTAGAATGATGCAGAAGTCCATTCTCATTTCAATAGATGAGGTGATATTTATTAAATATAGTGCCAAGCACTGTACCAAGCACTGGGGTAGATGCTATACAGTCAGATCAGACACAGTCCCACTGTCCTTCATGGGGCTCACAGTATAAGGGAGAGGGAGAACAGGTATTAAATCCCGGTTTTACAGACAAAGAAAACAAGGTAGAAAGAAGTTAAGGGACTTGCCCAAGGTCACATAAAAACTTAAGTCTCCTGACTTCCAGGCCCATGCTCTTTCTACTAAGCCCCACTGCTTTCCAAAGTGACTATAGGTTTCTCACTCTCTATTAGGCTCATATTCAACTCAGACTGGCTTGAATTGTAGCTGAAACAAGTAAAGAATCACAATCTTTTTTTCCTCCAAGTTCCATCCTCCTGGAGGAGGCTAAAAAAGCGACAGTACTGATAACCTCTACATACAAGAGACCTAGAATTTGCTGACTGAGGACAAATAAAGTGGACTAACAATGGACATAATAAACATGAGATTAGTAATAGGGTTAAGTTTGATTGTGATGCCCAGTATTAATAACTGTGGAATTTATAAAGTGCTATGTGCCAAGCACTGTACTAGACACAAGATTAATCAGGTCAGACATAGTCCCATTTCTACATGGGACTCACAGTCTAAGTAGGAGGGAGAACAGGTATTTAATCAGAAGAAACTGAGGCCCAGAGATGTTAAGTGCTTCACACAAGGTTCCGTAACAGGCAACCGGTGGAGTCAGGATTAGAACTCAGGTGCTGTGACCCCAGGTCTGGGCTCTTTTCACTAGGCCACAGCCTGGGTTATTTTACTTTCTTCATTTCCCACATTCTAATCCTTCCATGTACTTCATCGACACCCCTGGAAATCTGCACTCTTCAGAAACATCTCTCTACCTCCCACCATTCTGAGAAGTCTGCCGAACTGAGGGTCAGGACTGAAGTCATCAACTTCTCGCTCTACGACGTGGTCCCAAAGCCTGCAAAAGAGACCTGCTCCATTCAACTTCATTCACTGTTAGGCCAGTGGCTTTGCTTCTTATGCATCTAGGTCAATTAGGGACAGCTGGCACCCTCCAATTCAGCTGTGAATGGGTTGGGCCTTTCCTGCCATAGTCTTGGCCAGGCTCCCTCTGTGGCTAGCAAACTGACATTTTCACTTTGATGGAGATGAGAGGTTGAAATTCCAGGCCTTGGAACAAGGGAGCATGGTTTTGCTGGTCTCAACCTCATCTTGGCTCATTCACAACACACGCAGCCAGGCAAAATGGCAAGTTCCACTCAAGGAAAATCCCTCAGTGGGAACAACTGCAGCATGAAAGGATTCTTAACGCACACAAAAATGGGAGGTTCTTCCCTGAGAGACTGACAAATTGGCCTTTTCCTCTTCCTTAGGACTTTTCCACTCAGAAGGAAAACTCAAGAGTGGATTGGTACAGTGTCAGTTGTGAAGACGCCAGCAGTGACCGCTACCCGTGTACAGGTTTGCTGGAAAGAACAAGGTGCTATGTTCCCACTGTAAGACTGGCAAAGATTTCAAGAAAACAAAGAAAAACTCCTGCAAAGCAGTCCTGGGACTTAGCTTGGTGCTCCGATTCTTCTGCAGAAATACCTCAGGAAGAAATTGGCCCAGATAATGCACTGAATTCTGACTATAAGGGAGCACTGGGCTTGTTCCAGGTATTAGTTTTACAACATATAGTACATACATCTTGCGTAGATGACTTGGGAGAAGTTAACTACTTGGTGTGAAACTTCTTGGAGATGATTTTCTCGTCATCATCAATGGTATTCATTGAGCACTTACTGTCTGCAGAACACTGTACTAGGCATTTGGGAGAGTACAACAGAGTTGGTAGACCTGTTCCCTGCTTACAACAAGCTTCCAGTTCTCCTACCTCTTACTGAGTACACTCAATCAGCTCGTCCCATCCTACCTCACCTCAGTGATCTCCTACTCCAACCCAGCCCACACAATCTGCTCCTCTAGCGCCAGCTTATTCCCTTTGCCCCGATCTTGTCTATCTTGCCGCCACCCCCTCTCTCAAGTCCTCCCCCATCCTGGCACTCCCTCCTTCTCCATATGTATGTACCATACCACCATTCTCTCATTATTAGGGTCACATGTCCTCCATGAGGCCTTCCCCAATGAAGGCCTCTTTCCCCTGGCTCACTGTAATTCTGTATTATAAATTATTTATTCATATTGATGTCTGTTTCCCTTTCTAGACTATAAGCTCTTTATGGATAAGGAATGTGTCTGCTAATTATGTTATACTGTATGCTCCCAAGTCCTTAATATAGTGCTCTGCACCTAGTAAGTGCTCAATAAATACCATTGCTTGATTGATTGTTCTTTGGGTCTCCTTGAGCTTGAGTTCGGTGGTCGCTTCCTAAATCTCTAATAGCTGGTCACTACCTATGCCCAATTTAAATCTTCTCCCTTCCCGGCATGCTGGTTAACCCATTGGGCTGTAGTTCTTGTTAACTCTCCACAGATTTTATTCTGAACAGTGGAATGCAGGTCAGGTAATTTGTCAATGCTGTTTCTCTGCTGTGAAAGCTTATAATTAAAACTAAAAAAAGGAGGAACTTCCCTGGTCACCTTGCATAGTCGGGTCAGTTCCAGTACACTCTGTATTCCAGTTCCTCATTGTGGTTCAGCGTCACCGACCCGTCTGTGATGTCAAGCTTGTTCCCCATCAGGGTTTGCTGGGAAACTGGGGATTCTAAACAGACGTGTCCAAGGCAGGATAGTCCAGGGGGAGAAACATGACTCTAAACCCATGCTCAGCACTATGTGCTCAGCACTATTATTATTATTATTATTATTTATTCAGCAATCTTATGCTGACATATTTGTACTACTACCTAGTTATATCCCTGCTCTTTCTCTTGCTTATACTATAATTTATATGTCCCTGTCTCCTCCCATCAAATTGCAAGCTCCTTAAGGGCAGAAAATGTGAATTCTGCTTCCAGTATATCCTCCCAGGTACGCAGAAGAGTGAGTAGGCCCTCATAAATACCATGATCTGCTTGATTACAACCAAAGCCTGGACATCAGGAACTTCTAATGGTAATTTTAGCTCGGCTTCTGCTTTCTTGGGTGACCTGAGCTCAGTTACTTGCAATTTTATTGTCAAGATAACCAAAAGGGAGAGGGCCTATATCCCCAAAGGCACGTTTCAGATTGATTTTTAATTACTGCTTAGAAATTACCTTTGGAGGGGTAAGCTTGGTTTCTTAAGCTGCACAGTCAATCAATGGTGAAGCTTTCAAGCCAAAGAGCCACTGAGTACCTTCTGTGAGGCAGATTGGTCCAGCAGGAATCCTGAATCCCGAAAAAGAGTAGGCTAACGTAGGTAGTGAAGACCACGGTGGCTATCAAGGCAATGGCCTGCTGGGTCACGGCACCATGGCACAGCATAAGGACTAGGTTATGGTTACTTTAGTCATCGGGGCCTAGTGAACAGAGCATGGGCCTAGCTTTTCTTTCCCTCAGTTCCCTCATCTGTAAAATGGAGATTAAGACTGCGAGCCCCATGTGGGACATGGACTGTGTCCAACCTGATTAGCCTGTATCTAGCCCACTACTTAGTACAGTGCCTGGCACATAGTAAGGGCTTAACGAATCCCATAAAAAATCAGTATCAGTATCAATCTTGAGTGCTTATATTTATCGAGTGCTTACTGTGTGAGGAACACCGTACTAAGAACTGTAACAGAGTTGGTAGAAAAATTCCCTGCCCACAAGGAGCTCATAGTCTAGAGGGGGAAATCAGAAAGATAAGACCAATAAATGGCAATTAATGACTGACAACTCCTTGCACATCTAGTGTTCGTACACTGCCTCTATACTGTTGCATTTATCAGGACAGTGCTTGACAGGGTTTCATTTCTTCCTGACCTTCCCAAATTCAGGACTCCATGTCAGGTCATTCCAATTTCTGCTTGCTGTGCACTAGGGTTGACCTGTAGCTGATGCAGTTTCCCAACTCCCCACCACAGTGCCATTTCGTTTGAGATTTTCCTTCACAGTGTCTCAAAAGGGTCTCCTGCCCTCCCTGACCACGGTTCTCCCATTTTAGCTCACCCCAGAGCGGCTGTTTGGGTAACCTGCTGCCACATGTTCTCCTCACATAATCTGGTGGGAAAGTGATGATCTTTGCTTCAATGTTGGTGGTCTGACTGTGTTCCAGGACCCCAGTGTTTATGACCTCATCTGGCTACTTGATGTTAAGTACTGCACATAATTGGCGTTAGTGGAATTGGTTTAGAAGTTAATTGTGGCAACTGTGCAGGGGTGCCAGCTTTTGAGTTTAGGAGCAAATTTAGGGGCAGAATGGAAAAGCAGTGGTGGGGGGGAGACAATGAGAAGAGAAAAAGGAAAGAGAGGAGGAGGAAGTGAAAAGAGGAGGCTAGGGGAGGATGTGGAAAAGAGGTCAGCAGTGAGGTAGACGAGATCAGGGTACAGTGAATAAGCTGATGGTAGAGGAGCGGGGTTTGCAGGTTGGGCTGTAGTAGGTCAGTGAGGTAAGGAAGAATGGGGTGAGCTGAGTGAATGCACGTAGGAGAACTAGAAGCTTGTTGTAAGCAGGGAACATGTCTACCGACTGTTGTACTGTACTCTTCCAAGTGCTTAATACAGTGCTCTGCACGCAGTAAGCTCTCAATAAATATAATTGAATGATTGAATGAAAGAAGGAGACACAAAGATGGGGAAGAAGAGGAAAGAAAATTTAAAGTATTGGTTAAGTGCTTATTCTGTGCTAAGCACAGTTCTTAAGCGCTATTATTCTTGTCCCACAGTCACTCTCACCTGTTTAGGCAACCATCTCCACGCGGATGACTCCCAACTCTCTCTCTCCAGTCCCAATCTCCCACCTAACCTGCAAACCCACATTTTCTCTTGTCCCCGGACCACCTCCACTTGGATATCCCACCCCAGGACCTCAATATTTGTGTGTCCAAAACTGAATCCATCACCTCCTTTCCAAATTTCATTCTTCATCCCAAATGTTCCTTTTCGGTCTATAACACCTCTGTACTCTGTGGTCCAGAAGTTCATGAACAAGGGGTTATTCTCAACTCGTCCTCACTGTCTTTTAAGTCTCACATTTGAGTTACTGCAAAATCTTGCCAGTTCTTTCTATGCTTTTCCCACATCCACATCTGTCGCTTCTCCCTAGCGGCCCCTGGGAGCCAGCTCAGTTTTGACATCTTCTCTCTCCCCTGTTTAGGGGCTTGAGCCAGCTTGAGGGCTTAGGAAGTGGCCAGAAATTCCAGGATGGATTGGAGATCTAAGATTCCTCAATATCTGAGCCATCAGTCCAGTTGGATCACAGATTGTAAGTGCTTCAGAGTATAAACTCCTCCAAGGTAGACACTCCTGTGTCTTTTACCTTTCATTATATTTTCACCAACGTCTCAATCACTGCTATTAGTCAGTAGCATTTATTGAGTGCTTACTCTGGGCAGGGCACTGTACCAAGCACTTGGGAAAGTACACTGTAACAGACTATTCAATTAATCAAACTTATTGTGCGCTTACTGCGTGCAGAGCACTGTACTATGAACTTGGGAGAGTACACTATATATAAACACGTTCCCAGACTATTCAATCCCAAAGAGCCCAGAGATTTTCACTGATGTATTTGTGTTCCCCTCAAACTCATGAAAGTCTTCATTTATCTCGACTGAACTCACACTCAGTGTGAAAGGAAGATGCTTTACAAATTATCATTCAACATTGGATAGATCTTGGGAGTTCAATGCAAGGACCTGTTCTCAGGGACACATTTTCTACCTCTAATAAATGTCAGGATTTAATCACCAGCCTTGCATGGGAACTTGGGTCCCCTCTGTGATTTAGTCCACATATCAGGCATTACGGTTAGCATTTCTAATCCATGGCATATTTCACAGCCTGAGTCCTGCAATTAATTCTTGCCATAACAGTTTGGCATAATGTCCAAATGTATCTTCCAAGGGATATTATCCAGACAATTCACCCTTATTCGGCGGGACCAGCTGTTAGAGGGCATTCCTCTGATACACATTGACCTTTGAAAAATAAGACTTTGGCCAATATGATTCTTAATCTTTCAAGTACTTGTAGTCATTGTAAAGCAACACATTTATAATTAGGGAATCATGGGGTATTTTGGATCGTCAATTCTGACTTCTGTTCCCTCACAAAATCATATTGTCACCCAAGCCAAATTAGTTACAAGATCGAATTATTACCTCAGACTATAAAAGAATGGACAAGCCAACCTGAAAAGCTACTTTTCCAACTAGTTTAGCTTCCCCGCCCATAAAGTTAATCCAGTTGAACAGCTGCTTACCTGTAAGTGTGTTCCTCGAGTCAGAGAAATACGATTATTGTACAGTGAACTTAATCAACTGAAAGGGGAAAAAAAAGAAAACAAGTCTCACTTCTTTCACTAAACTAAGCAAGGCTTCAGCACCATTCCGGTACCCAATTCCTACCTGCTGAGAATCGCTTTCTCCTCATAACTGTTAGACTGGATCCTTGGAATTTGAACAGAAAACTAAGTTAATTCTGAAGGATCAGTACACTCAAGGTCTCCTCCTAGAAGATGTGATTATTTTATTTTCCTAGCTCTTGATATTTTAAAAGGTTTTGGTTATTAAAGGATGATTTATTTGCAACAGAACTTACTGAAGCTGAGTTCTAAGGGACACAGATTCAGAAATATCCATCAAAATTTCACTTTATAGTTATAAATCAAGAAATCGTTACTGAATTTCAGCTCAACATAGAGCCATACAACCTTTAGACAGTATTTCCTAGTCTCTAAACTTCTTCTCTCCCCAAATCTAGTAGAACATGGCCACCCCCGGACTCAAAGCCCCCCAAGAATCCCACCCCTTTAAGCAAGGCTTCCCTGCTTAATTCCCATCCCTCTAAACCTATCAGCTACCTCTATCACATATTAACTGTTTAAGCCTTCCTCAGGAGTTTTGTGTAAGTTTATTTAATTGTTCGTTTATTTATCTGACCACTCTATTTATTTATTTGACCATTAGAGTGTAAGCTCCCTGTAGACACAGAAACACATCATTTTTGTTTTTTTTACTCCCAATCACTTAGTACAGGGCACCAAGCACCAAGTGGTGCTTGAGAAATACTGTTGCTGCATACAGTTCTATTCCTGTGTTCTAAGATAAAACAGCTGTGGCCACTCCTTGCCCTTTAGACTACTGAGGAAAACCAGCACGACCCTAGTGAAAAAACTGCTACAACAGCAAGGAGGGGACACATGTCTCTCAAAGCTTTTGACACCAACCAGTGAAATGATAACGCAACCTTGGCATCTCGGTTGAATTTATGACTCTGTACAAAATGAAAACAACCAGGATACATGGTCTGAGAACCCCGTCTCTAAGTCATAGAGGGATTCTTGAGTGCTCTGTAATGTACAGAAACCTACTGTTCAGTTATGGCGAAGTCAATGACCTGTGTACACAAGTTTTATGATGGAAAAACTACAAGTCTCACTGACCAAGGCACATTTTCTGACCATTTATTCCAGTGCCTGTATTAAAAAAGGAAACTACTATACGGACAGATGAAAGCCCCTGTGAGAGAGCCCTGTGTGATTTCCGATAACCCCGGTGGCCCTGGGGTTTATCCCAAACAAATAACGGGCTTGTTTTCCACAAAGATTTTGCAACTAAGTTTGGTAAAGGAGACTCGGTCAACATAATCTACAATTTTTAAAAAATCCATGTTGTTTTACCTATATTTTGATTGAATTAAATACTGGCACTGGGGAACGGGAATAGACACCCCACACCTCTGAAAGTCCCATTCTTAAATTATCTTTATAAAAACGAAAGAAAAACAAAAAAAAAACCTTGACAGTAGTCAGGCTGGACCGAATAGCCATCCACCTTACCTGGAGAATTTCAGTGCTACCTTGAACGCTGACTGGGGCTTCCACTTCGGTGCCAGACTCAGGATGACACTGCCGCCGCTCAACACAATGTCTCCTGCCGTTCGGCCGTAGGAAGAGTTCTCGAGCAGCCTATTGCTGCCGTCCTCAGTGTCCCAAGGCTCGCTTTACCTAACAACATAATTCTGAGAATTAGCATCTATTTAGGATCCAGCACGTCAATCCACTTTTATTCTGTCAGATCTCACTGCTGCTCATTATTCAAATATCCATCTTCTAACACTAGACTACTGTGGGGAAGACACTGATTGCATTGTTACTTTCATAGAAAAAAATAGCCAGAGGCTTGTTTTCTCGAGGTCATTCGGTACTTTTCCAACCGGTCTCCCCCCGGCCCCAGAAGAAATCTGCAGCAGTCGCTGCTTCCTCTTGGTAGCCCAGCGTTCCCTCACTGCCAACGGGAGGCTCTTGGCGCCTGTGGCTCTAGTAGGACCAAAGGTCCTCCTGAAAGGACCCTATAAGGCAGCTGCCACTGATGAAACGGGATTTATTATTTGCTAAATGACTCATTCAACTTTTAGCAAAAGGGGCAGTAGGCAAATCCAGAAAACTGTCCCATTTCTTCCTCTCTCCAAAACTGGTCTTCCCAGGTTAACAAAAAGACCTGATAGGCGAATCTAGATACAGCTGTACTTAAATGAAGGCTGGAAAACTTTTCCTTGGTTTCTTTGCCATGTTTAAGTAAAGACCCTACAGATGTAAAATTACACTCCAGGCTGCTTTCACTCTTAAAATGTAAAAGAATAACACCGTTTGGCAGAAAGGCTGGCAGTTCTTCTATCTGAAATCTGACTCCTGGGAACTGCAGGACATATACTGTACATCACACTTCCCACTGACCACACCTTGAACAGGAAAGTTAGATGTCGGAAACATCAAAGGAACAGAACTGGAAACTGGCTGAAAGCTGAAAAGTTGACTCAGCTGTTTGGCTACATTACCTTTTCATTTTGCTTATTTAAATTGTATATTGCTATAATATCCCAACGATTTATTCTTAAGAAAAATATGCTTCCTCTTCAAAACATACTAAGTTTCAAGTACTGCAGACACCATTCTCTCCTATTTTTGATCTTCCTGTTTTCCTGGATGAATATCAGCAAAATCTGCTCTGATTCTTAAGTTCTGAAAGAGATGTGCTCTTGACGCACACACTCATCCTCCAACACCGATCACACTTCCTTAACTCTAAGCCAATAAGGCTGAAAGAGCCGTGGAAATGCGTCTGAGCACGTGGAATGGCTCATGTTTGAGACTTAGCTAAAAGCTCTTAGCTTTCCACTTCCCATCCCTTGAGCCCTAAAATTGGTCACACCCACTTTAGACCTCCCACCTGGGATGCTGGGCCAAGGCTATTGAGCAATCAGTGCAGACCCTGAGCTTCCTCTCTCCTTCCTTCAACAGTTGTCCCGCAGCCCCAGCTTCCTCCCCCTCCCCAAACAAATACAAACTCTCAGTAAACAGCATACACACAGATTACCACCCCCCCCCCCCCAGTTTCTTTTTAACTGAGTAGGCTTGGGTACCGGATCAAGAATACATTCTAGCTTCTCCAACAGGCATCGTCAACTTCTAGCTCACATGAGGGAGCCGTGCTCCCTACCTCTGGCCCGGAATGCCCTCCGTCCTTAAATCCGCCAATCACTCTTCCCCCCCATTCAAAAGCCCTACTGAATGCGCATCTCCTCCAGGAGGCCTTCCCAGACTAAGCCCCCTTTTCCTCAGCGCCCCCTCCCTTCCATGTCACCCTAACTTGCTCCCTTTGCCCCACAGCACTTACGTATATATCTATAATTCTATTTATTTATATTGATGCCTGTTTACTTGTTTCGATGTCTGCCTCCCCCCCAGATTGTAAACCCATTGTGGGCAGGACAGTCTCTCTTTATTGCTGTAATTTACTTACCAAGAGCTTAGTACAGTGGTCTACAGACAGTAATTGCTCAATAAATACAATTGAATAAATGAATGGATGCCAGCCTCCACTCTCACTCAGTCTAGCCACTGCCTCCTGCCATCGGCCTGGTGCTCTGCCAATTTAGGGTCCTGCGTCCTGGATTTGCCCCCTTTATTCACCCCTCCCTCAGCTCCACAGCACTTATGTATATATCCTTAATTTATTTATTTATATTGCCTGTCTACCCGTCTTGACTGTAAGCCTATCGTGGGCAGGGAACATGTTTACCAACTCTGTTATACCACACTCTCCCAAGTGCTTAGTACAGTGTTTTGCACAGAGTAAGCACATGACAAATTTGATTAACTGTGCCTACACCACACTGCTCTCCTGGAACTGAACTTGCTTCTGTTGAGGTGGGAAGGACAACGTGCCCAGAAGCAGTGGTACGGAAGGTGGAAGACTGGCCCGATGTTACAGCTGGTCTGGGAGGGGGCGGATCGAAGAGGGGGAAGCCTGGGGAGCGTGTGTGACAGACATGCTCAGGAGAAACATCGCCCCATATCCAAACCACTACCACATAGGGCAATGACCCCCAGTATTAAATGGGGACATCTGGTTTGGAATAAGTTTATCGGCCTGATTTTCTCCCTTTATTTACCACCCCCGCAGCACTTATGTACACTTTGGTAATTTACTTATTTCTATTGATGTTTGTCTCCCCCTCGGGACTGTAAATCTCGTGGGCAGGGAATGTATCTGTTATATTTTTATACTGTACTTTCTCAAGCGTTTAGTACAGTGCTCTGCACACAGTAAGTGCTCAATAAATACGATTGATGAAGATGATGGATTGCAGATCATTGCTCTACTTTGATGCTCTTTTAGCCTCCTAGTGGTCAGGGAGTGTAATTACATTTCCCTAAGGATCTAATTCATTCTTCAGAAAGGATGGTCTCAGGAAGACTGGCCTTATTCTCAATCAATCAGTGATATTTATTGAGCCCTTACTATATGCAGAGCACTATACTAAGAGTGCTCTGGGAGAGTACAATGCAAGAGAGTTAGCAGACATGTTCCCTGCCCACAATAAGCTTTCAGTCTAGAGGGGGAGGTAGATATTAATATAAACAATTTATAAGAATCAAATATACAAAATGGGAGGCTAGAAGAGCAGCTCCCTTTTCCTCCCTTGCAGGCAGTACTCTGGACTTTGCCTTTCTGGAGGGCATAAGGGACCAAAGGAGGTTGTGGGATTCACTTAAACCCCCTTTCGTTTGCCATATTTACAGTGAAAAAGTCATGTATAAATTAAATCTGTAGAAATGTTTATCAATCTGATTTTACACTAATCTCCCTCCCTCCAGCATTAAACACCAGAAACTATTTGTAAACATAAACCATTATAGAAACGTTTTGGGGCTCATTTTATTCATCTTGGAGATAAACACTCTTGACAGACAAAAATACCAACAAGTCAAGATAAAGACCATCCAAAGTCATCTTACTTCCTCCAAAAAACAGCAAGTGGTATGCTGAGCTTTAGCTCTCTGGAGAATCTCAATAGTCCTTGACTTAGGAGGTTTTAAGTTAAGACAAATGGCAATTACGACATTTCCACATTTACATCCTGTTTCAACTTTACAATACACTGCTACCCACTTTAAAGCATTATCCTCCTTTATGGCTCACGGTCGGGGCACAGGTTGGAAGCTGTGCACTCTAAGCGCCTTGTGGACAGGGATTGTGTCTAACAACTCTACTGTACTGTACTCTCTCAAGTGCTTAGTAAAGTGTTCGGCACATTGCTAGTGTTCAATAAATACCACTGATGGAGGGAAGGGGGTGGACCACATGGGAGCCGCAAGAAACGGAGGCAAGGTTTAAAAGTGGCAGTGCGGGGAGGGTAGGAAGAAAGGAAGGGAAAGTTTAAAGAGGGTCCGGAAAAAGAGCAGGAGAGACGGGAGGGCAGTGAAGGAAAGTGGAGGAATCGGGAAGGCAGGGGAGGGAAGGGCCCTTTGATCACCAGCTGGATTCACCGGGAAGTATCGACACATCCATTTTACCTCCGGTGAAGCTTATGCATTCTGCCCTAAGCTGGAACCTCTCCGTCTCAATGTAAGTGCATGAATGTAGCTATACTACTCATCTACAGTTGATTGAGGACACAATTATGGGTAATTTGGGTATTCAACCTTGGTTCAGGAACCACTTCCCTATTTACAACATCATTCCTCAGCTTGGTTCTGACTTACACCAAGTCAATTTAAGATGGTTTTAGGAATCAATTGTATCATGAGCCTGAGGGCCGCCAGGATGAGAAAAGCGGTCACATCTGGATTGGCCAGGCATGGTCAGTGTCTTTGAGGGGATTTACGTTGGGCTGGGATTGCAGTCCCATCTCCGGACTATCCACACAGTCACTTTCCACTTGGCAATGACTGGGTCAGTCGCAGAACGACTTGCTCAAGGATCCCATAGACTAAGTGCCAGTACTTCCTGTAAAACGTGAGAGCGAGAGGCGGGAGAAGAGTCATCTTAAAGGCTTAAAATCTTCTGGGAATTGTAGTCCCAGATAGGGCACTTAAGCCCTCTGATACTCATCCCAGCCTGACATAACATTATGCTCCACTTCCCCTCTCTATACTTTAATGTCTGTCTCCCCCTGCAGAGAGTAAGCTCCTTGTAGGCCACGACTGTGTCTACCAATTCTGCTGTATTCTACTTTTTCATTCATTCATTCATTCATTCATTCGTATTTCTTGAGAGCTTACTGTGTGCAGATCACTGTACTAAGCACTTGGAAAGTACAATTCAGCAACAAAGAGAGACAATCCCTGCCTAAGCCGGGCTCACAGACAGACATCAAAACAAGTAAACAAGCATCAATATAAATAGAATTATTGATATACACACATCAAAACAAGTAAAGAGGAAATAATATAAATAGAATGATCAAGAGCTTAGTTCAGCTCTGCACAATGTAAGCGCTCAAGAAATACCATTGATTGATTAATCATGACATGCATATTAGGAGCTACTTTAATGCCCGGGCTCCAAGCACCCAACAAGCTCTGACCATTAAAATTCAGGGCTTGTCTGCAGACCTGGAAGTCTGGACCTGAAATTCCATAGGATGACAGGGATTCCACTGGCCATGGCCCTCAGAGAGGCTGACCTCCGGCTACCCCACTGAAAGGGAGATGATTACTGATGCTGTGAGATGAGAGAGTTCCGGGACTCCCTTGGCTCGGCCCAGCGCCAGTTGTCTCTTCCTTGCCTGCACTCAGACCCACACGACCAATGGTATTTATTGAGCGCCTATTGAATGCAAAGCACTATACTAAGCATTTGGGAGTGTACAACAGAGTTAGTAGATGCGATCAAAGCCCGCAAGGAGCTTAAACTCTAGAGAGGGAGGCAGACATTAAAATAAACTACAGATAGGGGAAATGGCAGAGTACAGGAATGTGCATGTAAGTGCTGAGGTGGAATGAATAACAATTGTATTTACTGAGCCCTAAATAATAATAATGGTATTTGTTAAGCACTCAGTATGTGCCAAGCACTGTTCTAAGCACTAGGACAGATACAAGGTTATCAGGTTGTCCCACGTGGGGCTTAATCCCCACTCTACAGATGAGGTAACTGAGACAGAGAAGTTAAGTCACTTGCCCCAAGTCACACAGCTGACAAGTGGTGGAGCTGGAATTAGAACTCGCGACCTCTGACGCCCAAGTCCATGCTCTTTCCACTAAGCTTCCCAACTATGTGCAGCGCATAGTACTAAGCGCTCGGGAGAGGACAATACTACAGAGTTGGCAGACATGTTCCCTCTCCACAATGATATCTAGTACTTAATGGATATGGATCCACGTGAGTAGCAACACAGAAGGGAGGACAAATGTGGGCTTAGGGAAGGCCTCTTGGAGGAGATGTGATTTTAGCACGGTTTTGAAAGTGCAGAGAGTGGTGGACAGTCAGATATGAAGAGAAAAGGTGTTCCAGGCCCAAAAGAGGACGTGCACAAGGGACTGGGGGTGAGACGGATGAGACTGAGGTATGAAGTAGGTTGGCATTAGAGGGACCAAGTGTGAATGACCTGTGCGGGTAGGTCTGTAGTAGATCAGCGAGAATAAACTGAGAAGTTACAAAGCCTAATGCCAACTCTGTATGGTAAAGTGAGAAGTTACAAAGCCTAATGCCAATTCTGTATGGTAAGATGCCAATTCTGTATGGTAAGATGAGAAGTAATAAAGCCTAATGCCAATTCTGTATTGTAAGGTGAGAAGTTATAAAGCCTAATGCCAATTCTTTTCGGTAAGCTGCAAAGTTACAGAGCCTAAAGCTGATTCTGTACCATGGACCAAAGAGATGGGCCAGCTGATGCCCCTTTACTTGTTTTGATGCCCCTTTACCAAAGAGACAGCCCGGCTGTCGCCCCTTTACTTTCTTTGATGCCCCTTCTAGACCGCCAGCCCATAGTGGGCAGGGATGATAATAATAATGTTGGTATTTGTTAAGCACTTACTCAGTGCAGAGCAGTGTTCTAAGCACTGGAGTAGATACAGGCTAATCAGGTTGTCCCTCCTGAGGCTCCCAGTCTTCATCCCCATTTTCCAGATGAGGTCACTGAGGCCCAGAGAAGTGAAGTGATTGGCCCACAGTCACCCAGCTGACAAGTGGCAAAGCGGGGATTCGAACCCATAACCTCTGACTCCCAAGCCCGGGCTCTTTCCACTGAGCCACGCTGCTTCTCTAGGGATGGTCTCTGCTGCTGAACTGTTGTTGCCCAGCGCTTAGTACAGTGCTGGGGATCGTCTAGGGATGGTCTCTGCTGTTGAAGTGTAGTCGCCCAGCGCTTAGTACAGTCCTGGTGATCATCTAGGGATGGTCCCTGCTACCGAACTGTAGTTGCCCAGCGCTTACTACAGTGCTGGGATCGTCTAGGGATGGTCCTTGCTGCTGAACTGTAGTCGCCCAGCGCTTACTACAGTGCTGGGGATCGTCTAGGGATGGTCTTTGCTGCCGAGCTGTAGTTGCCCAGCGCTTAGTACAGTGCTGGGGTCATCTAGGGATGGTCTCTGCTGCCGAACTGTAGTCGCCCAGCGCTTACTACAGTGCTGGGGATCGTTTAGGGATGGTCTGCTGCCGAACTGTAGTCGCCCAGCGCTTACTACAGTGCTGGGATCGTCTAGGGATGGTCCTTGCTGCCGAACTGTAGTTGCCCAGCGCTTAGTACAGTGCTGGGGATCGTCTATGGATGGTCCTTGCTGCCGAACTGTAGTTGCCCAGCGCTTGTGGCTCACTGGAAAGAGCACGGGCTTTGGAGTCAGAGGTCATGGGTTTGAACCCCGGCTCTACCACTTGTCAGCTGTGTGACTTTGGGCAAGTCACTTAACTTCTCGGTGCCTCAGTTACCTCATCTGTAAAATGGGGATTAAGACTGTGAGCCCCACGTGGGACAACCTGATTCCCCTATGTCTACCCCAGCGCTTAGAACAGTGCTCGGCACATAGTAAGCGCTTAACAAATACCAACATTATTATTATTATTGCTGGGGATCGTCTAGGGATGGTCCTTGCTGCCGAACTGTAGTTGCCCAGCGCTTAGTACAGTGCTGGGGATCGTCTAGGGATGGTCTGCTGCCGAACTGTAGTCGCCCAGCGCTTACTACAGTGCTGGGGATCGTCTAGAGATGGTCTGCTGCAGAACTGTACTTGCCCAGCGCTTACTACAGTGCTGGAATCGTCTAGGGATGGTCCTTGCTGCTTAACTGTAGTTGCCCAGCGCTTAGTACAGTGCTGGGGATCGTCTAGGGATGGTCTGCTGCCGAACTGTAGTCGCCCAGCGCTTACTACAGTGCTGGAATCGTCTAGGGATGGTCCTTGCTGCTGAACTGTAGTTGCCCAGCGCTTACTACAGTGCTGGGACGCAGGGTCAATGCCGAAGGCCGGCCCCAATGAAGTCGGTCTCTTTCCTCTTCCACGTGAAAAGAAGAGTTGGGATGGGGGTGGGGGGCGCCGGGGTCTGGGTGCGAGGCCTGGAGCCGCACGGGGTGGGGGGAAGAAGGGGCCCGTGGGGCGGAGGTCCTCCTTCGGGGGTCCCGGGGGGCGCGTCTGCTCCGCTAAGCGTGCGGCGGGAGCCGTGTCAGGTCCTTACCGATGTGCGGGAGCGGTGCGGGACGGGTGTCCTCAGGGCCCGGCGCGGCGGGGAGGCGGCAGCGGGGAGGCCGGCGGCCCCCGACCCTTTCCCGGGCCCCGCCGCCGCCGCAGCAGCGCGCCGGGCATCTTGTCGGCCGCGGCCCGGCTAAGGGGGGCGGGAAGAGGAGGGGGAAGAGGAGGAGGTGAAGGAGGAGGAGGAGGTGAAGGAGGAGGAGGAGGAGGTGAAGGAGGAGGAGGCGGAGGAGGGCGGAGGCCTCGGGGCTGCTCCCACCATCCGGGAACTTGTCTGTGCTGCGCCCCGCCCCGCCCCGCCCCGCCGATCCTGCCCGTGCCGGCCGAGCCGGCCGCCGGAACCTCACACCCTTCTATTTTGGGGGGTTTCCCTCCCTCCTCCCTTTTCCCCCTTCCCTCCTCCCCTTTTCTTTTTCTCCCTCCTCCCTTTCATTCCTTCCCCTCCCCCTTTTCCCCTCCTCCTTCCTCCCCCTTTCCCCTTCCCTCCTCCTTTTCCTTTTCTCCCCTCCTCCCTTTCATTCCTTCCCCCTCCCCTTTTCCCCTCCTCCTTTCCTCCCCTTTTCCCCTTCCCTCCTCCCCTTTTCCTTTCCCCCTCTTCTCCTCCCCCCTTTCCCCCTCCTCCTCTTCCCCTTCCCCTCCACGTTTTTCCCCTTCCCCTTTCCCCTCACACCTTTCCTCTCCACCCCATCTCCCCTCTATCCCCTTCCCCTCCTTCCCTTTTCTTTTTTTTCCCCTTCTCCTCCTCCCCCTTTCCCTCTTTTCCTCCCCCCCTTTGCCATTTCTCCCCTTCCCCTCCTTTCACCCCTTTCCCCCTCTCCTCCTCTTTTCCTTTTCCTCCCCTTCCCCTCCTCCCTTTTCCTCCTCCTTTTTCCCCTTTTCCCCCCCTTCCCTCTACCTGTTTTCCTTTTCCTCCCCTTCCCCTCCTCCCCTTTTCCCCTTCCCTTTTCTCCCCTTCCCCTCCCCTCCCCTCCACCTTTTTTCCTTTTTCTCCCCTTCTCCTCCACCCCCCTTTTAATAATAATAAGAATGAAGGCACATGTTAAGCACTTACTATGAGCAAAGCACCATTTTAAACGCTGGGGAGGATACAAGGGATCAGGTTGTCCCACGTGGGGTTCACAGTCTTAATCCCCACTTTACAGATGGTGTAATTGAGTCACAGAAAAGTTAAGTGACTTGCCCAAAGTCACACAGCTGACAAGGGGCTGAGTGGAGATTTGAACCCATGACCGCTGACTCCCAAGCCCGTGCTCTTTCCACTAAGCCAAGCTGCTTCTCTGCTGCATTTCTCCCCTTCCCTTCCACCCCCTTTTCCCCTTCTTCACCCCCTTTCTCCCCCTTCTCCTCCTCTCCCCTTTCCCCCATTTCCCTTGCCATCCTCCCTACTTTCGCCCTTTTCAATCTCCCCTCCCCTTTCTCTTCTCCCTCCCCACCACAAACTGGGAATAAAGGTGTTAAAACAACAAAAGCATATAGATGAGGGTGGTAGTAGCATTTATCAAGCACTCTGTATGAAAGGCACTGTACTAAGTATTTAGGAAGCATAATCCAAAACTATTTGTTCCCAGTCTTAAAAGAGCTTACACTCTAATGGGCCCTCTCTACACTAAATATTGACAATTTCAATTAAAGCCATGGGCTGATGACAGTTCCAGCTCCCACATACTAGCATAATCAATCCATGGTATTGAGCACTTACCGTGCACAGCACTGTACTTCTCATTCTCATCAAAATAATTTTTAAAACCCCATGTTGAACAGAGGGCTCTACTAGGCCTTTGGGAAATTTACATGGAATAAATCAGGCTAGGCCCCTACTCTTCGGGAGTTTACAGTCTGAGGGGGAGATATACATGCAAAGAAAAAAAATAAATATTTCAATTTCAAAGTGTAACTATGAATAATCCAACAAACACAGGGAAAGTGTTGCCTCAGTCTTTTATCACATGAGACACTCTTTAACAGTCTCATAGACCACTGAACTGTAAGATCGTTGTGGCCAGGAAATGTGTCTGCTAATTGTTTTATTGTACTTTCGCAAGTACAGTGGCCTGCACTAAGGAAGCACTCAATAAATCCTCCTCTGTAGAAAGAGGATAAAAATGCTAGCTACTGTGTCCCCCTGATGAACATGTATCTACCCCAGCGTTTAGACCAATGCTTGGCACATAGCAAGAGCTTAACAAGTACATTATTATTACTAAATACCACTGACTGAATATTTTAAAAATTGCTAACATTCTCTGAAATTTCAGAAAACTCCTGAAGGCTATTTAGTACACTTATGTTTCTTGATGAGTTGGTAGACAGATGGAATGGGAAGCTGGATGAGTTTTATCCAATCATTGGTTTATGGCCCCAAATCCTCCGAAGGACTACAGATCTACAGGAGGTGCCTGAGAGCTAGTTCTGACATTTGGGTCACTGAATAAACTAAAAGGTGTTTAAACTCACAGTAGGCGAAAAGGAGGTTGAATAAGCACTCTAGAAGGCCCTTGTGAGTTGTGATTTTGGTCTAGGGCACAGAATCATTTGCGCTCAAGATATTGTTTCTGTATATGTCTTGTCTGATTACATAGTCTGATGATTAACTAGGTTTGGATCTAAACACTTCATCTTGTGATTAAACCTCTCTCATTCGAAAGGCATTTGAAGGCGACTGGTTAAGCTAATACGGGCCAAAGGAAGACATTGGGCTTTCCCCACCTAGATCATCCGTTACTATGATGAGAGGGGGAAAGTAATGTCTAGTTCTGATTGAAAAAGTTGACCATGGAAACTGCCATGCAAGTAACCATGCACTCAAGCCCTAAAAAAAGTATCACGGGAAATCTGGGACTGGAACAGACCTAACCAAAACCTTCGGAAGACCGAAAAACAACAAATACACTTTGTCTTTGTCTGTCCTTTAGTCCTGATTTTCATAGAAACTTGTTTTTGGTGAGACATGCAGAGGGAATGTGGTAGGTGGATGCTTATGCTTTTTCGAGTAGCAGTACAGGGACTCAGAGAAGGTGGAGATGGACGAAGGAGCAAGGGAGGAAATAGCATCCGTGGACTGGGGCAATGCAAATATTGTGGGCTGAATTGGACAGAAATTTAAATGTTTAATGATTTCTGAAAACTCTATGCAAGCTGCATTAAGATGATAGATTTGGGAGAAACACTCTGTAAGATAATAAGACCATTAGCTAATATGCCTTGGACATAGGAGAGGAGTTCGAAGGGCCATGGATCAGAGGATTGGAAATAGGATATTGGTTTTTGAAAAGATAAAGAAAGAGGCTATCAATCACCATAGTTTAAACCTAACTCCAATCCTCAGGGAAACACTGAAACGACTCATGCATGGAGTCATCATTGGATGCATGCAAATGATGAAATACCCTGGATCATTTGTAAACAACAGGCAGTGATCAACCCTGAATCACACCTGGCAGACTCAATTCGGTTTTTTCCATAGAATTGCAGAATGAAAAGGTGTAAAGAGGGTGGGGTCAGTAACTCCCTGAATGACAAATTAGACAGTATGATAGAATCCGGATTATCCCAACTAATTAGGACAGAGACTGGTTCACTGCTGTTTTTGTATATCTGTTGGACAGACAGGCATCCATTCTGTTTAGTTGCCCAAACATCTCTTTCTTACTATAGTATGTATTGGTTAGTTTTGGTGTTCCTTAGGTACTTACTCTATGCTGATTCCTATAGTAGAGACAGGCTAATCAGACCAGAGTGCCTATCCCTTACTGGGCTCACAGTCAATGAGGTAAGGAAAGCAGGAAGCCTATCCCCATTTTACAGATGAGAAAACAGAGGGCTCAGAGAGGCTAAGTGACTTGTTTAAGGTGACCCAGCAGGCCACTGGTGGAGCTGGGTTGAGAACCCAGATGTCCTGACTCTCACTCCCGTATTCATTCCACTAGACCATGTTACCTTTGAATCTCGACTCAGTTCAGACTCTCTCCACTGACGAATGTGGTTTTGTTGTACTACAGTTAACTCTCAGTGTTTCAGGGCTGATTCTCCAGTCTGTGGCTACTTCTGGCATTTTGTTCCTCTTGCTGGTTTTTTTGGATATTTTTCAGGGCTCAGAGGGACCAAGATAAAAAAAGAAAGAATTCAGAGAGGGAGGTCTGGTCTTTCTCTCTCTCTCTCTCTCTCTCTTTAAGCTACTAAAACCAGCAAAATTCACTGGCTTAGTTGGATTCTGAAAACTCACCTCAAAAGTTGCACACTTATCCAACTGCAGAAAAAAAAAAGCTCCCAACCTCAAATAACCTGGAGTAGGGAGAAAGTGGAGGGACAGCTTTAACCACAGAATTCTGGAAGGCCAAGTTGAAGAGTCAAGTAGAGAGGATTCTGAGTTTTCTGCAGTGCTGTCAGCTAAAGCACCGGGAAGTATCGGGGGAAATAGTTAAGAGGTTAAAAACAATGATCAGAGGTTTGAAGGAATTGATTTCAGTGGGGAGCTTAAAAAAACTAAAACATGTAGAACTTAAGGGATAACTGCAGGTAGGTAGTGGGGAGACAGGCAGGCTCAGAGAAGCAACGTGGCAAGTGGATAGAGCACAGACCTGGGAGTCAGAAGGACCTGGGCTCTAATCCTGGCTCCTCTACTTGTCTGCTATGTGACCTTGTGCAAGTCACTTCACTTCTCTGTGCCTCAGTTACTTCAGCTGTAAAAGAGGGATGAAGACTGTGAGCCCCACATGGGACATGGGCTGTGTCCAACCTGATTACCTTGTATCTACCCCAGTGCTTAGTACAGTGCCTAGCACACAGTAAGGGCTTAACAAATACCCGCCCCCCCCCCAAAAAAAGAGAAGGACTAGTCTAAATAGAACATTTGGGCCGTTAGACAAACGTGAAGAAAGGAGCTCCCACCGAAGGGTTGGATGTAGACAGGATGTTCATGGCTGTGGGGTTTTCCACTCTCCTTTACCCTTCCCTTTATTCCTCATCTCCCAACACTGCTGCAAATGTTGATGTGTTCCTGGGTGGCCAACATGCATAGAGTTGGGAGAAAATAGTGGTGGGCCCTCTTAGTTGGCTTTCGTCTGTGGCCCCTCATCCTTTGTAGGTAAGAAGTATGGGGACGCTATCTATTCCTCAGAGCCAGGTAGAACTTTTGGGTGGGGCATAAGGAGGTGACAGCATGGTGGGAGGCTGCTTGCCGCTGCTCCTTCTGACTGCTGCCCCAGAAAATGGCTTCGGCCTGGGTCTGGGACCCCTGCGGCCCAGACAGGAAACCCCAGGTCAGGTGAGAGTGATCTGCAGGTCTCCCCATCCCAGCCCAGTCCCCCAACTCCTTCCAGCATGGCCCAGGGTTCCTGCCAGGAAATCCTACTACCCTTCAGCTCCTCTCCTACATCATCAATTTGACCGTATTTACTGAGCGCTTACTACTAATACTGATGATGGTATTTATTAAGCACTTACTATGTGCCAAGCACTGTTTTAAGTGCTGGGGTAGATACAAGGTAATCAGGTTGTCCCACATGGGTCTCACAGTCTTAATCCTCATTTTACGGATGAGGGAACTGAGGCACAGAGAAGTTAGGTGACTTGCCCAAGATCATAAAGCAGACAAGTGGAGGAGCAGAGATTAGAACCCACGTCCTCTAACTCCCGAGCGTGTATTCTTGCCACTGTGTGCAAAGCACTGCACTAAGCACTTGGGAGAGTACATCATCATCATCATCATCTCCTCCTCCTCCTCCTCCTCCTCAAATTTAACAACTCCAAAACTGAACTCCTTCTCTTCCCTCCCAAACTGATGAAGCAGTGGTATTTATTGAGCACTTACGGTGGGCTCTGCACATGTACTAAGCGCTTGGGAGAGTACAATACAACAGAGTTGCTAAACATGCTCCTTGCCCACAAGGAAATCCTCTCCTCCACTTAATATTCCCAGCACTGTCGACAACATCACCACCCTCTCTATTTCTCAAGCTGGTAACTTTGTCATTATCCCTGACTCCTCATCATCCATTCAGCTGTAATTGTCAGTCTGCCCCCAAATCCTGTGGATTCTTTTTCACAACACTTACCGACTCCGCCTCTTGATCACCATCCAAACTACCACAAAACTAGTCCAGGCACATGACATATTCTGGTTTGACTACTGCGACACCCTCCTTGTTGATCTCCCTCCTCTCCAGTCCATATTTTACTGCCTGGATCATTTCTTTAAAATGATGGTCTGTGCACATTTGTCCTCTCTCTCCTCAAGAACTTGCAAAGATGCCCATTCTTCTCTGAATCAAGCAGAAGCTCTTCACCATTGACTGTAAAGCACACCATTAACTCTCCCCATCCTATTTATCTACTCACTTCTCCCATTACACCCCAGCTCACACTCTTCAGTCCTCTCACACTAACCTCTCATCTGCTGACCTCTTGCTCATGCCCTCCCCACCCTGTCTAGAATTTTCTCTCCTTCATATCTAATAGACACAGTTTTCCCCATATTCAAAGCCTTGCGGAAATCACATATTCTTCAGGAGGCTTTCCCCAGAAATCTCTAATTTCCCTACTTTATATCCACCAACTCTGCACTTTCACACCACCCAAGCACTGTAGGTACCCACTATTAAATACTAGCAAGCACCCCCAGCACCTATGCATATATCTTATGTACCCTATTTCTTCCATTATTACTATTACCTTGTTTGTTAAGCACTTGCTATGTGCCGTGCACCGTTCTAAGAGCTGGGATAGAGACGAGTTATTCAAATCAGATGCAGTCCCTGTTCCACATGGTGCTCACAGTCTAAGTAGGAGAGAGAATGGGCAGTGAGTTCCCATTTTACAGATGAGGAAACTGAGCACAGAGACGTTAAGTGACTCGCCCAAGGTCACATAGCAGACAAGTGGCAGAGCTGGGCATAGAACCCAGGGCCTCTGACTACCAGGCCTGTGCTCTTTCCACTAGGCTACACTGCTCCTCTATCTGTACCTTTAGTGTCTGCCTTCCCCGCTGGATTGTAAATTCCTAAGGAGCAGGGATCATGTCTACTAATTCTATTTTACACTTTTAAGCTCTTACTTCAATGTTCTGCCTACAATAGGCACTCAATAAACACTACTGATTGATTGTTCCTGAAACTCCTTTTGACACCCTTCCTTAAGAGCCAGGACAGTAATTGTCTGGAGCAGCAAAATCAAGAGATGTTTTTTCAGTTAGCAAGGGTCTCATTACCTTCTGCAGAAAGTTATTGACCCTCTAAACCAATAGCAAATCCAGCTCTTCCCAGACGGCTTCCACCAATCTAGGCAGACACGGATCCATCGCCCAGTGATTATGCCACTACTGCTAATTATCAACATCATCATTATCATTTATCTCATCCCTGCCCTGAAACTGTCAGGGGGAGGGTGCGGGAGATGACAGGGAAACCAATACAGCAAGAGAAAGGCATCCAAAGCCAAGATCAGGAATACATGCCAAGACTATGGAAAAGACAACCAGGCGCTCTTTGGGCTGTGATTCAGAAGGATTCAGGTACAAGTGGAGGAGGAATATTTCTGAGTTTGATGTTGCTGCTACTGAGCTTTGCCAAAGAACATCCTTAAGGGCTGAGGAGTCCTTTGTAGCTAGTCTGGGTGGCTACATAGAAACAGGATGCTCTCCCAGGTAGGACGAGTCAATGTGGGCTCCGGCCAGCTCAGCTCAAGCCAGCTCTCTGCCCATCTACCAACCCTGTCTAGAGAAGAAACTCACCTTCCAGTGCTTGAAAACCAACCAGATCCTTATTTTCAGACTGTGATCGCCCCAGAGATACAGCGACTGGGTCTAATTCCCACCTGTGTATTCTTTCCCAGAGCTTAGTATAGTGCTCTGTACACAGTGTCTCATAAATACTATTTCTACTAATACTAGATGACCTCATTTCATTCATTCAATTGTATTTATTGACCACTTACTGTGTACAGAGTTTCCTTTTTGGAAAGGAAGAAATGGGTTTCATGACCATGCAAACTCATGCTCAGCCTAACCTGGTGGTCCAGAATCCACTTAGATGCTAAAGGGATAGCACAGAGATTTCATCAAGGCCCAAGAAAACTGTGGGAGGCAGTAAGGGCAAGTTCAACATGTTGCTTAGGTTGGAAGAGTGTTATCCTGGAGTTACCTGACATTACCTGGCACGTTAGCACTTTTGAAACTCAATCTGGTCCAGTGTCAGCAAGGTGGATTGCCACTGATTTCTTTCCAGCACCTCTGATTCTGGGATTAACCTTTCCCTTTTTGTATCTAAAATACAAATTGCAAAGGGAATTGAAAGGAAACGTGCTTTTGAAACAATGAAAAAACCAATATTCCATCTTGTCTGAAACAAATATGGTTTTAAGGAATAAAGAAGGCCTGCCTGTATTTGAAAATTAAAAACAGCAATCCAGTTTTAAAAGCAGGTTTTAATTAGCTCTGTGGCTCCTTGATTTTGTTCAACTATTAGAACAGCAAGATAGCTAAGTATCGTGTCTTCAGTTTTAATCTCCTTTGTTGATTAAATTTGGCTTGTGGGAAAAAAAAAACCCCACACCCTACAAGAAGCAGCATGGCATAGTATGAGAAGCAGCATGGCAAAGTGGATAGAGCATGGGCCTGGGAGTCAAAAGGTCATGGATTAGAATCCCGGCTCTGCCACTTGTCCGCTGTGTGACCTTGGGCAGGTCACTTCACTTCTTTGTGCCTCAGTTACCTGATCTGTAAGAGGGGGGTTGAGACTGTGAGACCCACGTGGGACAGGGACTGGGTCCAACCAAATTTACTTGTATCCATCCCTGGGCTTAGTACTGTGCCTGACCCATAGTAAGCGCTTAACAAGACTGTGGGCAGGGATTGTCTCTCTTTATTGTTGTTTTGTTCTTTCCAAGCGCTTAGTACAGTGCTCTGCACCCAGTAAGCGCTCAGTAAATGCGATTGAATGAATGAGTGAAATACCACAATTATCAGCGCTTAGAACAGTGCTTTGCACATAGTAAGCGCTTAACAAATACCATTATTATTATTATTATTGTTAAGGTTAAATGTGAAGTAATAGTGGCTCAGTGGAAAGAGCACGGGCTTGGGAGTCAGATGTTATGGGTTCGAATTCCGCTCTGCCACTTGTCAGCTGTGTGACTTTGGGCAAGTCACTTAACTTCTCTGTGCCTGTTACCTCATCTGTAAAATGGGGATTAAGACTGTGAGCTCCACGTGGGACAATCTGGTTACCCTGTATCTACCCCAGCGCTTAGAACAGTGTTGTGCACATAATAAGCGTTTAACAAATCCCAACATTATTCTTATTAGGTCATCGAGGAATGTTGTAAAGAAAATTCTTCAGTCTGCACTTCCATTTTCTATCACACGAGGGCGCTGCTGGCTCGTTTATTGGGCCAGTGCTGCCCGCTTTTCTTGTGACTTGTTTTTGGCAGTCTGCAAAGTTTGGGGAGCAACAAAGAGGCTTCCACTTCCATGCCGAGTTGAAAATCTCTAAGCTTTCTGGGGTGTCCAGTCTTCTAAATGGCCTGGGCCTACTACAGAAGGCACATCTAGTTCCTGGAGCAGTTTCACAAACGCCATCAATGAACCAAACTTAACATCAAATGCGGGAAGAGATGACCCAAGATGAGGTCCTGGGTCACAGTCAACTCACCAATTTTCAAGCAGTGTTCGCAGGAGCCCAGCTTGGCTGGGCAGGATCTGAGGGGAGAATGGATGACAGCACATGTACCTCAGCAGTCCACTAGGCCGTAAGCTCACTGTGGGCAGGGAACGTGTCTGCTAACTCTTGTATTGTCTCAAGTGCCTAGTACAGTACAGGAAGGCCAAACAGACTCTCCCAAGTGTATTGGCCCAAGTGCTTAGTACCATGTTCCGCATGCAGGAAACGCTCAATAAATACCACTGATTGATTGCCTGAACGATACAGCCTCAAGCAATGAGATTGAGTGTGAGACTGGGAGACCACTGCCGTGGAGAGATCGGCTTAGCGGGCAGCCTTTTTGGGATGGCCTTTTGCTCTCCTTGAACAAAGGATCTGTGAAGATGGGGATACTGAAAGGCAAGCTTAAACACAGAGACAGAATGGGACAAACCCATTAATGCAGAAAGGGTCTATTTTTAAGTGCAGAAATTGATTGGTCCCTCATTGGTCTTTACAGCTAATACTCATACATATGGTTTAGGATGGTACCGTCAGTAGCATCATCTTTGAAAACCAAAGGCAGGGCTATGCCTTGGAACTGTGGCTTCTAGAATTCACTTTAGGGAATAGGGGATACCACCGGCAGGCTGGCTTCACCTTTAATTATTTATATTAATGTCTGTCTCCCCCTCTAGACTGTCAGCTCACTGTGGGCAGGGAATCTGTCTGTTGTTATACTATACTCTCCCAAGTGCGTAGTACAGTGCTCGGCACACAGTAAGCGCTCAATAAATCAGTGCTCAGTAAATGTAATTGACTGATTGAGTTGGTTTTCATTACTATATTGGCAGGGTGGGGCAATTGTGGGTACCCTTCTGGCCAAGGGTGAAAGTAATAGTATTTTCTAACTCTACTGCTTCCCCCCTTCATAATGTATTTCAATGTCTTCCCCCGTAGACCGTAACCTCCTTATGGGCAGGGATAGCATCTACCAACTCTGTTGTACTTTCCCAAGGGAAGAAATCTGGGACCAGCCACCGCCCCCTCACCGCACATCTGCCCCCCACCCCGCCCTGTTTCTTTCCCCCTTATGTCTTTAACCAGTAATGTTAAAGAAAAGAAAGAGCAGGAGTTTGAATGGATTTAAAAAGAGGCCACATAGTGAATAAAGACAAGACCATTCCTTGCACAATTACTTACTGAAAAGACAAAAGCACAAATTCACCTTTGGCTGGTAGTAATGCATCTGAAAGAGATTACTTAAGTAAAGATGGGAATAAAAAAGGAAGCACGTTATCAGTAATGACCCTTGACTGACCATCTTAGAATGGAATACCTAGAGACAAGGGCTTCAGATGAATGATTTTTCTAATTAGAAATTAAAATGCTGCAAGTCCAGAATTAGGGGATATTTTTGGATGGGAAGCTTTCCAAATCTAACCAGCTGGAATCCTTTCTTTTAAGTATCCTCTTAGTCAAACTATTTTAACGAAGAATTTGTCCTTTAATGGGAAATATGCACTTTAATCCAAATACAGGCATCCCTGTAGACACAAGCTCTTTTCTGTACTGAATTCTTAGCCTATCATAAAGATGCCATCTAGCTAATTTATTTCAGGAATGAAAGGTCAGAGGCATCCAGACATACAGATTGGGGAGCATGAAAAATTCTCTCTCTCTCCCTTGCATGTATGGAATGTCATAGTACAGAATTCACGGAATCAAAAATATGAAACTCTCTCTTTCATAACCCAGGACAAGAAAAAAAAACAGGGTTAGGTCAATGATTAAATTATTGGGTAAAAGGATTCAGTGTACTATAAAGTTGAATTTTGGATTAGTTTCGGAAAGTATGCTCCCTATTCAAAGAACAACTTCATTCAATAGTGGTTGGTTAGAGTTGTTAAAAAGTGTGAGAAGAATGATCTGTGACTAAGTTATTGGTTGTGTCGGCAGGTTCAATAGGACGCCCATTGATGATGATGTGATGGGAACAAACTTGTTCTTAATTCAGATCACCACTCCTCGGGTCAGACTCTGTGACACTACAGTAGACCAGGGAATATGAGAGCAATCTAAGATGAAACTTCTCAAAAACTGGGAAAAAATATGTTCAAGATTTTCAGAAGTTTTCATATCAAATACTATTTCTCAGAAGACTTGAGAGCATCCAGCATGAAGGAACAGTTCAATGGCTTGGCAAGCTTCCTTGTGCTATGATGCTATTTTAAAGCAGCACAGGAGATTGTCACCCTGGAGCTGTGATGGCAACTTCCATGGCTCACAGGTCCAGGGACCATCTAGAGAAGGAACATAAAGGGATGAGGAAGAGGTGGTAGCACAGCAATAAGTCTTCTCTAGCCCACAGTTATTCACCCAGAATTGAGGGTTAGAGTTCTGAATCAATCACATGGATTGAGTGCTTACTATGTGCAGAGCACTGTACTAAGCATTTGGGAGAGTACAGAATAGCTGAGTTAGTAGACATGTTCTCTGCCCACAACAGGCTTACAGTCTAGGGTTCTCTGAACTCACTAGTCTTCAGAGAATTAGTGTTTGATCTGAGAATGTCTGAAAATCTCACATATAGTTTTTTCCCAGTTTTTGAGAACTTTCAGCTTACTGTAGAGATGATCTGTATCCTCTCACATATCAACAGACCAGATGGGTCTAGTTTCCAAGCCCTGCTCCACTGGCATTCCACACCAAAGGCTGGCATCCTGAAGATTGCCCAGTGACCCTGACGGTGTCAGTCAGACTAACCCATTTGGAGACTGATGTTCTTCAATCCCAATCAATCAGTGGCATTTATTGAGCACTTACTCTGTGCAGAACACATAGTACTAAGCACATAGTACTTTGGAAGTGTACAATAAACTAAGTAGAAATAATCCCTGCCCACACCAATTTTATCATGTAGCAGGAGGAGTTAACCATCTGGGTTCTAATCCCAGCTCCATCACTTGTCTGCTGGGTGACCTTGGACAAGTCACTTCACTTCTCTGGGCCTTAATTACCACATTTGCAAAATGGGGATTAAGATTGGTAACCCCAAGTGAGAGATAGACTGTATCCAACCTGATTAGCTTGCATCTATCCCAGCGCTTAGGATAGTGTCTGGCACATAGTAAGTGCTTAAAAATATCAAGAAAAAAATTCACTTGCCATCCCTGATCCAAAGGGACAATTTCTGGGAAATAATAATAATATTGTAGTTGTTAAGCGCTTACTATGTGCCAAGCACTGTTCTAAGCACTGGGGTAGATACATGCTAATTGGGTCCCACATGGGGCTCACAGTCTAAGTAGGAGGGAGAACAGGAATTGAATCCCCATTTTGCAGATGAGGGAACAGAGGCCCAGAGATGTTAAATGACTAGCCCAAGATCACACAGTAGGAAAGTGGCAGAAGTGAAATTAGAACCCTGGTCCTCTGACTGAGGCCCTATGGTCTTTCCACTAGGCCAGATTGCTTGGCTTGTGTTTTAGGGTCCTTGGTTCTTGATGTCTGAGGTGGTTCATTCCCAGTACCAGAATGGATTGTGTTTAATTATTTCTCTGTGAGAAGGGGTCTTGGTTATTCAGGAGTTTTTGATGGCTGAGATGAGAAGCAGCAAAGCACTCAGGGCTAATGGAAAGAGCATGGGCATGAATGTCAGGTCCCAGGTCCAAATCCCAGCTCTGCTACTTGTCTGTTATTTTGGCCTTGTAAAAGTCACTTAACTTCTCTGGGCCTTGGTTTCCTCACCTGTAAAATGGGGATTAAATTCCTGTTCTCCCCTTACTTAGACCAGAAGTCCCATGTGGGACAAAGACCGTGACTGCCTGATGATCTTGCATCTACACCACGGCTTAGGAAAGTGCTTGGCAAAGAGTAAGCTCTGAAATACCACAGTTAACATTGTTTTTAGGGTGGCTTGTGTTCATTTCCCGGGGAGTAAGTGCGATAGGAGAAGTGGGCAACAGGAAGAGCTCTGCAGAGGAAGCTGGAAAACCAGTGCAGCCTTTCCATCTCTCAGTTAACCCTATTTCAGGATTCAGCCACACACATATATTGGGCTACAGAGACTACTTAGGAGAATGCTGATTATTTCCTCTTTTCCCTCTAGGAACTAGTCAGACCCCCTAACGGCTGTCAGGTGTCAACAGTTTTTTGGAACATAATTTACTGAGCACGCCTTGGGTGGAGAGCTCAGTATTGCGAGCTGTAAGGAACTCTCAGTTATTTCTGATGTGGGCCAGATTTGAACCAGTGATTTAGAAACCAAAGCCTGCTACTAAATCCCTGAGCTAATCTGCTTCCAGCCCTGTGTGAAACACATGGTGCGTCTACCATTACAGGTATAAAGGGAAATGAGACCCTCCTAAAATCTGGAGCGTTCAGGGAAGGGGAGGAAGATGAATAGAGGGGAATGATTTTCAGGTTGTTTTTCTTCCAGATACTCCCGAGGGAATGGGGGTGAGGGCAGAAGGAAATGGGAAATGTAGTTGGGAAGGTGGAAGTCTTTAGAAAGTTCTTCAGCCGTGAGCCCAAGGTGCATTCACTTGGGCTGAAAATGTGACCAGATGAACAGACAGGTGAACATAGACTGTCTCCGTCAGTACCTGCAGGCAGACCCCAGATCTGGCTGAAGATTTGACCCGTGATAAGTAAGAAAATGAGCTCTCCCCCCAGACCCCACCACAGTCCCTGACTCACAAACTGTCCCTTGGTTAGAGTGTTCAAGTACAGTTGGCAAACATGTGGCTATTCCTGGTGTTGGTCATTTTGTGTGCTAAAGTTGTTTCAGAACAACCTGTATTTTCAGGTAAAATCTCTTTTAATATGGTGAAGTCCCTTTGGGGATTGACAAAACAGGCCGGAGACTGATTTGGCTTTTGAGGCACAAGCACATAGTCATCCTCGCTCTCTCTTTCTCTCTCACACTCTCACTCTCTACGTCAACCCCAGTGACCAAAATGCACAGGCAGCAACACACAGCCAACCGCAGTTGAAGACTTCATTTTCAGATCTGTTTCCTTTTATTGACGTGGGCTTACTTGGTGGGTCGGGCAGAGGTGAAGCAGTTTTGAATGAGGAGAAATGAAATGCTCTTTACAGCAGGGAACGAATCAGATTCCTCTCTGCTACCTTCTCCTTGCCTTCACCGTAACCACAGTGGCAGACTGGAGTTCAGCTTCCACATTCAGCCTTGCTGATTTAACTCAATGAGACGACCAGCAAACACAGCTAGGGTGCCAATGATACAAACCAGCATGAAGATGCCCAGGAGAAGATGATCCATCACCATTGCCACAAACTTCCATTCTTCAGCAGCCTGGTTTGGGATGATAGGCAGTTGGATTAGAATTTATTTAAATCTGTTTGACTATTAGTTGTCTTTTTTTAAAATGATATTCGTTAAGCGTTTTACTATGTGTCAAACACCATTCTAAGCACTGGAGTAGGAGCAAGTTAATTACGTTGGAGACAGTCCCTGTTCCACCTGGAACTCACAGTCTAAGCAGGAGAGAGAATAGGAGAACTGAGGCTTAGAGAAGTAAAGTGACTTGCCCAGAGTCACACAGCAAGCATTTGGCAGACCCAGGATTAGAACCCAGGTCCTCTGAGTCCCAGGCCCATGATCTTTTCACTAGGCCATGCTGCCTCTCATCTGATTAACTGCTTCTCAGTTGGTTAATACTCAAGCACAGTTCCATTACTTTGGATCCCATAAAATCTTTCATCTGGCGATTTCCAAGCAAGAAACAATACCATTACCCCTATTTTCTTATTATTATCTAGGATGATTATTATTTCTATAAGGATTACTATTCCTACTAGGACTCTACTGAGTTAATGACAGCTGTGTTCTCATTCCACATCTTACAGCCTGTCAAACCCAATTCCCTTCTTTTCCACGTCCCTCCCCGGTTGCATATGTGTTCATTTTTCATAAGGATGCACTTAAAACCACACTCCTTACGTTATTAGATTCTTGGTCTGACTTCATTGTTTCTGCGATGTATTTAACACCCTCAATGGCACTCTTCACATCTGGGTTTTTGATAAGTGGCGACTGAAAGCTCATGGTAGTTGGACCTGGATTTCCAGAAATTTCGGAAATGTCAATGTCTTCAGTAAAGATCCTTCTTTCCTGTTTCTCCCTAGATGGCCGCTTCATTGTGGAGAAGAACATGATGTTTGGGATTGTGTTGATAAAAACCTAGTGGGGAAGAACATCATTTTTAAGAATCATCTTAACACTGGCAACTCATAGAAAAAGTGAAGGTCTCATCATCTTAGAGCCACAGAGAGATCAGTTTGTCCCTTGAGGAAGGCTTCTCTCCTCACGCTGTTGAAATATCAGGATGCTCCTCTATTTCTATATTTACCTCTTCTCGAGACAAGTAATTTGTGAATCTCATAAGAGGTGTCTTCTCAATCTTTTTTAACTAATCAAGATTCAGATGGCTTGAATTCCCTACAGAATTTTATTATTTGGATTTCTGCAATGACTTGCCAGAGATGCTTACCTTTTCATATAATTCTTAATGATTACATTTTAGATTTTCAGACTATTTCTTTCACTTAGTCTAGAAAATGCAGCCACCAAAATATCCTATTCAAAATGCAGCTCTCTGATTTTGGATGAAGAGAAAGTTATTCCAATAGCTCTCGGTGAGAAAGTAAGTGGAGAGAGCAGAATTGATTCTTCTTTCCCACCAGGGGATTCTTACAGAAGATTTTATTTAGAACATGAATATGACCTCAGTTGCTTTTTCTTCACTTAAAACTCTTTTCTGTTATTCAACCCCATTTAGAAGGAGGAGAAAGGAAGTCCATCTGAACAAATAGTCAGAAAAGATGGTGGGATGTGTGGATGTGGGGGAGGAAATCCCTAAATTCCCAGCAAATGGCAGGTAGAATAATATTAGCAGGAATTTCCTTTGAGATCCTTCTTCTGTATCATCTTTATATATTTCCATTAGAAAATCATAACGATAATTATTATAGTATTTGTTGTGCACTTACTATGTGCCAAATATGATACTAAGAGCTGGGAAAGAAACAAAAACATCAAGTTGAGACACAGGTCCCACAAAGGGCTCACAGTTGGAATAGGAGACTTCAACTTTTTTTGATGGTATTTTTTAAGCCCTATGTGCCAGGCACTGTAATAAGCGCTGAGGTAGATAGACACTAATCAGGTTGGACACAGTCCATGTCCCACATGGGGCTCACAGTCTTAATCCCCCATTTTTCAGATGAGGTAACTGAGGCACAGAGAAGTGAAGTGACTTGCCTAAAGCACCTCAGCAGACAAGTGGCTGAACCAGGATTAGAACCCAGGTCCTTCTGACTCTCAGACCCATGCTATATCCACCAGCAATTGCATCTGAATGCATTTTAGCTCACCTTTCTGACCCATTCGGGCATAACGTGAGTATTTGGGGAGCGGTGGTGGGTGTTGATGACAATAACTGTAATGATGATTGATGTAATGACGAATACCATCGTGAACAACATGTATTTGCCAATCAAGGGCACCGCGCTGGACGTGGACGGGATCAGCTCCACAATGACCAGGAGGAACACCGTCAAAGACAGTAAAACAGAAATACTCAGTGTCATCTTCTCTCCTGGAAAAGAGGGGGGAAAAAAAGGATTCCATAAAGAAATCAAGTAAGAGTAAGGAAGGAATAGACCCAGAAAAATGTAATGATTTGGTGGTGGGGAGGGAAAATAGCATTTTGGATTTAGGTTTTTCCTGCTAGGTCACTCCAAATGAGTGCTCCCATCACCTTAGACAGTGGCTGCCAGTTCCACCTAGCTATAACATCACCTCTTCGAATGTCAGTTCCATTAGTGCACCCTGCACAACCTAGATCTGGAGAATTACCCACAGGACGGAAGCATTAGTCCTTTTGTACAACATCTGGATATAGTAACACTCATTTCTTGGTTCTTTGGTTTCTGCTACACCAATGCATTACTGTATCAGTATATGTACTGCATGTTTTCCAATCTAATGTCTCTTATGTGGAAAATATGTGAGTGAATATGTGGGAGTTGGTCTATTTTGTAAATAATCTGATCAATCAGTGGGGTGAATATCAATTACCCAAAGGTCACAGATCCAAATGCATAGATGACAGAGAATGGAGAGGAAGCCTAGGGAAAGAGGGCTTAAATGGGGAAGGCCTCTTGGAGGAGATGGGGACTGATCACCCTGCATGGGATACTCAAGTAGTTTTTCCATTTCCTGACATACATTGTGAGGGAATGGCGATTTGCCAGGAAGTTGTCTGCCTCTGCATCTCATCGTCTATGGGCCGAAGGGGCTTGATGAAGTCATGTTATCTCATGGGTGGCCTCTCCAAGGGGGCATTGGGGACGGTGGCCCCCAAAGCTGCACAATCTGGCCTCACAGACTTGCCCCTCGCAGATTTCTGTCAAGACCTGAGCGTTTCCGATCACGGCGAAAATGAATCTCCAAAGGAGGCTTTCTGGCCTATTAGCTATTGGTAGCTTACCCCCACCCAGTTAATAATAATAACAATAATAATAATATAATAAAATGGTATTTGTTAAATGCTTAATATGTGTCAAGCACTGTTCTAAGCGCTGGGGCTCACACTCTTAATCCCCTTTTTTTTTTTTTTTTTACAGATGAGGTAACTGAGGCACAGAGAAGTGAAGTGACTTGCCCAAGGTCACACAGCAGACGTGGTGGAGCCAGGATTGGAACCCAGGTCCCTCTACTCCCAGGCCCGTTCTCATTCACTAAGCTATGCTAGCACATAGTGAAGCGCTCTGCACTTAGTAAGTGCTCAATAAATACCTTTGATTAATAGATACCACTGCAGCCAAGAGGCTGACCTGTTGACTTGCCTGTCTGTGTGACTTGGATTGTAAATCCTGGGGCAGGGGATGGTTTTCTCTAGTCAGTCAGTCAATCGTATGTTTTGAGCACTTACTGTGTGCAGAGCACTGTACTAAGGGCTGGGGAGAGTATAATATAACACTGCAACTGACACATTCCCTGCCCACAATGAGCTTACAGTCTAGAGGGGGAGAGAGATATTAATATAAATAAAATTCCAGATATGTTCGTAAGTGCATTCTCCTCTCTAGAGCGAGGGGACCCTGACGTGTTCTTCAAAAACAGAATAGCAAATGACCCCCCGATTGTCATGAAATAATTTCAGCAGAGGCACCTACCTGAATCTGTAGGCAGATAGAAAACCAAGCCGGTGAGAAAGGAGAAGAGCAGGCAGGGGATGATGACGTTGACGATGAAGTAGAGAGGCAGACGTTGCATGACAAAGTGGTAAGTGATATCTAGGTAGGGAGTGCTGGGACAACAGGCATAATAAACCCAGTGTTTCCAGCTGCGGGATTCTTTAATGACCCATTCACCACTCTCCATAAAGTTGCTGAGGTCGGGCCGCTCGTTCTCCTGAGGGGATGAAAATCAGGTTTGAATCTCCTCGATGGTATAATAATAATAATAGTAAAAATGATAATCGTGGTATTTGTTTAGCGTTTACTGTGTGTGCCAGGCATTGTACTAAGCCCTGGGTGGATACAAGCAAATCAGGTTGGACACAGTCTCTGTCCCACGTTGGGGCTCACAGAGCGGTCGGTGGTGTCCAGAGACACAGACAGTCAAGGGGCATCATAGACCCAGAGGCACTTACCGTGTGAGAAGCACTGTACGACGCTCTTGGGAGAGTACAATATAACAGAGTTGGTAGACATGTTTGCTGTCCAAAACAAGACACCCTATATCCACCCTCAACTGCCCTGTCAGCCCTTCCAGGTCACCAAGCACTTGGGTATACACACTATCCTTGAGGCACTTATGTACACATCTCTAAGCTCCATTGGTTTCTCAAGCCTGTTCTATATATTAGCATCTGCCTCCCCACTGCACTGTGGGCTCCTGAGCACAGGAATAATGTCTTCTCATTCTGCACTCTCAAGCTCTTAATATAGTGCTTTGTCAGCTATAGGCACTCAAATACTATAGATTGGCTGATGGATCTCCTAGTTGCCTCGTTCCTCAGCCCCCCCGAATCGGTCCTCACTTAGCGTCGGAGCCACCTACCGGATTGATGACAACCACAGAGCCATCGTAGGTCCACGTGCCCAACTTCATGCTGCAGTTCTGGTCGTCAAAGGGAAAATGGGTGACTATGATTTCACAGTAACTCTTAAAAATGGCAGGTGGGGTCCAAGTAATGTGACCCGTATAGTCCAAAAGCACTTTGGTGAACTTGACAATAGCAAAGTCGCCATCTGCACTAAGAAAAGGAAAGAAGAACTGAGCTTTGACAAGGGGCTTTGACAAAGCGATCCACCCCAACACCAAGAACAAAAAACATCAAAGTTTGGTTTGGGGGATTATCCAAGATCCTTGTTTCCCCTCCTTTTCCCTTTTCTGCCTAGATTTCTCCAGAGGGAAGGCAGAGAAAGAGAGAGAAAAGGAGAGAAAATGAAAATAAAATCTTTCAATTAGGCCTCTGTTAAAGAAGGGAGAATAGAAGGGAGACAGAAGATGAAGAATCAAATGAGGCTTGGGAATTATCTGTGATTTTCCTTTATCCATGTTAAAGAGTTCACCGCTAACTTGGACAGTGGGGGTTGGTTGGCGATGGCTTGATGTCACTGTAATAAAAAGGGCATCTTCCTGGACAGGCCCACTGGCTCCTCAGGCAGAAATTGAGCTAAAGGACTTGATGGGTCCTAGAAGGCTGGTGAGTGTCTGGAGGACGAGTCAAACCTGCTGGAGCAGGCTCCATTGGTCTTTCTCCTAGATCTAGCAGGAGGGTCCAGTCTGACTTTGGAACCCCTCCCCAAGTCCCCAATAGCCAGTTGTTTTCACAGGATGGAGAAACAGGGGATTTTCTCCTATTCTCATCTCCATTGGCCCTCATCTTTCCTCTTCTCTCCTTGGTCTTTTTGGTGTTGCCAAATGGAGGTCTTAATGTACGTTCATGAATCTCCCCTTCTAGGGACAGCTTCAACTCCTGTGGCCTCAATAATAATTCTACCCCCAAACCTTGGATTTCTACACACAGATTTGAAGAAACTCAGTGTTTTCTCTTTGCCCTCTATTAGCTCAGCTTGCGGCTGGTTCTTCAGGGAACCAATCACATGCTGGATGAAGCTCACTTCTAGTCCCCCTCTTCCCTCTTCCCCTTCGGTAGTGGATGGCAGAGCCTAAGTCACTGCATTCTCTCCTTGGCATCACTACCCAGGCCATAACAATGATGGTATTTGTTAAGTGCTTACTATGTGCCAAGCACTGTTCTAAGCACTGGGATAGACACAGGTAATCAGGTTGTCCCATGTGGGGCTCACTGTCTTAATCCCCATTTTCCAGATGAGGTAACTGAGGCACAGAGAAGTTAAGTGACTTGCCCAAAGTCACACAGCTGACAAGTGGCAGAGCCGGGATTGGAACCCACGACCTCTGCCTCCCAAGCCCAGGCTCTTTGCACTAAGCCACAAAATGCACTCTGGGATTATGATTGCTGCCCTCCAACTAGCATTATAAATAAAAGAACAAGGTTCCTTCAAGCACTCCGTTCCCGGGGATGGAAACAGAATTCTGGCTGGAAGGACCATTGATCTGACCCAGTAATGACATTTCTTTTGTTCTTATCTAAGCGCTTCTGCTGTGTCAGCAGATTTATCCCAAAAGGTTATTCCAAATGATTGGCTCGTTGGCTACGGCCAAGTATAATTGGGAAAATACGTGGTAGAAGTGCTTTCTTACAAGCTAGGAAGTGCCTGCTTTAAAGAGTATCGTTTTCATTCAGTGGCATTCGTCACCTTCCCTGGTAAGTTTATGGTCTGTTCTTCAGCCATTTGTTTTGGCATGTCATTCTCAACATCCTGGAGCCTGACGTGCGAGGCTCTTGACTGAAATGGATGCTCTGTAAATGCACACTCTATGACAAATGAAGGGCATATGGTAATGAATATGTCATTATACATGGATGTCTGGAATTACATTACAATTTCACCACATGAAGTCCGCCATTTGGAGTGGAATGGCTGCTTAAATCAGACATCTTTTGCAATCAACAGCGCTAAGTGCCTCGGGGTGACTTGCTGCAAATGATGAATAGCAACACAGGCTCAGCCCTATCTGATGGAACGGACAGTTAATTCCAAACAACTAGATGATATGTAGCTTGGAATCCTTGGACGTTTGCCATCCGCTCTTCAGTGATTCTTGTGGATTAAATGTCCCATCCCCGCTCCCCTGCTTTGATTTGGTTCAGATCAGCCACGCTATTCATAACAGGGTAACTGGAGTGTCAACTGTGCTCCATGCCCTTAAAGTTTAGTCAAAGTCCATATTGCCTTGGGGGACCCTAAATGAAGAAAGGCCCCAAGTCATTTGATAAGCTAACCTGGCTTTGTGAATTGGAACAATTTCTAGTTGACCCATTTTACTTACTTATTATACAGGACAAGGTCCGGGCGCCAGATCTTTTCCGAAGAAATGTGAATTTTTTTCAAGCCGCCATAGTCTTCGGGTTTCCATTTGAGATTGGAATCCACCCATTGCTAAAGAAGGCAAAAGGATCCAGTTGGAAATCTGTTACTCTCAAGAGGGCTGGATGTTTTCCTGGAGAAACAATTGCTATCCCCGGCTTGAAACAATATTCCATTTTCATTTTAAGAATCTAGATAGCTGAAATGAGGTTTGCTATGCAAACAAGTGGGATGCTGAGATCTGCCACAACAACTGGAAGGAATGATTCAAATGAGATAGTAATAAAACATTCCTGGTGGGAAGGGATTTGAGAAACTGAAATTGGTTGCCGAAAGAAGTTATGGGCTCTCTTTTCCCAGAGATATTTACAAAGGAGATATTTTGACTGGAGATGGAGAATGTGACCTTTGGCAATTGTTTTCTGACAGAAGTCTGTGGCCAGATGCAGTAATTGCATGAGAATCTGCTCTGAACGTCAGGGTAGCTGAGAGCAGTGTAGCAAACAACTGGCCACATAAGAGAAGATCAGAACTCTGATCCAGACTTCCAAAGAGCTGCTATGCACAGACAGAATATTTGGGGACCAGTGCAAATGCTCTGGGCATTTTTTAAATGTTTTTGTTAAGGGCTTAATATGGGCACTTAGATACAAAGTAAGCTAATTGGATGTGTCACAGTCCATGTCCCACGTGAGGCTCACAGTTTTAATTCCCATTTTACAAATAAAGGAACTGAGGCACAGAGAAGTGAAATGACTTGTCCAAGGTCACACAGCAGACACATGGTGGAGCCAGGATTGGAACCCAGGTCATCTGACTCCCAGGTCTGTGCTCTTTCCACTAAGCCATAGGCTTGAGAGTGATCCAATGTCAAACCAGTAAAACATTTGTAAGGAAGAGCTTGTGCATTGAATGCATCTGTTCAGTCACATCCCACTACTCTGGCTCAGATCCACATTTGGTATCACTCAGATTCAGGTCAAAACCAGATAGTCTCAGTAAAATAAAAGTACTTCTGCCCCATGCAGACAAAATTAGTGCCATGCTAGGGAAGCAACATGGCTTTGTGGAAAGGGCATGGGCCTGGGAGTCAAGAGGACCTAGGTTCTAATCCCAGCTCCACTACTTGCCTGATGTGTGACTTTGGGCAAGTCACTTAACTTCTTTGTGCCTTAGTTTCATCATCTGTAAAATGGGGATTAAATCCCACTCCATCCTACTTAGACTGATCCCCATGTGGGACAGGAACTGGGTTGAATCTTGAATCTACCTCAGCGCTTAGTAAACTGATTGGCACATAGTAAGTTCTTAAGTACAATAACAATAACAACAACATTATTACTACTACTATTCTAGACTGTAAAATCGTTGTGGGCAGGGACATTGTTTATGGTGGGGCATTCTGGGAGAGATGTGTCCACCGAGTCGCTACAATTCGGAAACGACTCGGCAGTGTAAAACAAGTAGTCTCCCAAGTGCTTAGTACAGTGTTCTGCACACAGTAAGCACTTAATAAATATGACTGAATGAACGATTGAATGAATTCTATTACTACTACTAATAATGCAGAAGCAGCATGGCTCAGTGGAAAGAGCACGGGCTTTGGAGTCAGAGGTCAAGGGTTCAAATCCCGGCTCGGCCACTTGTCAGCTGTGTGACTTTGGGCAAGTCACTTAACTTCTCGTGCCTCAGTTACCTCATCTGTAAAATGAGAATTGAGACTGTGAGCCCCACGTGGGACAACCTGATTCCCCTGTGTCTACCCCAGCGCTTAGAACAGTGCTCGGCACATAGTAAGCGCTTAATAAATACCAACATTATTATTATTATTATTAATGCAGCAACTGATGGCATTGAACGTTAGTAAGATGAAAAGCTACAACCAGCTTCCCCATCTATAAAATCAGGATTAAATCCTACAACTTCCTACTTAGATTGATTCCTATGTGAGACAGGGACTGTGTCCAAACTGATAATCTCATATCTACCCCAGCGATCAGACCAGTGTTTGGCACATAGTAAGGGCTTAATAAATACCATAATAATAATCGTTATTATTAATTCGAATGATAAAATTGGCAATCTTAACATTCTTCATGAGGGGCTTTTCCACCCCCGAATGAGAGCCCCTGGCCTCTGGGAATTTTCTGGGTTAGCAATCAAACATTCAAATCACCTGCTTTAGACGCACGTTGGTGGTCACGATCTGATTCACTTCATCCTGGAAAGAACAAAACACTAAGTTTAGGGACACCGGAATCAAGAAGTTGTTGAACTAGGATAGAAAGCCCCATGTCCCCCACCTGGCACGCACCACGTTGATGAGCTGTATCAGCTGCAGGCCCACTGTGACGACGACTGGGTCCCGATGATCATCCACTGGCCGCACCACACTGTTGTAGTTCTCGAACAACTTGGCAACCAGACGAGTCTCGTGTTCGGAGCACAGGATGAGACCAGCTGCTGACAAAAGAGTCTCGCTGTTGGATTCTGCTTTACCATCTCGCCTTGACATGGGTAACGGATGTGTAACCAACTAATGTGATGTTGTGGGCTGTCCTCATAAGTGATCCCTAATGAGGCAATTTACCACTGCACAACCCTCTTTCCCAGTACAGCCGCTTGCCCAACTCTGTTATATTTTACAGTAGCGCTTGAGGCAGGTGAAATTCCTTTGGAGAAGCAGCATGGAGTAGCAGATAGAGCATGGGCCTGGGAGTCAGAAAGTCAAGCATTAGACTTTCCATTCTAATCTAATCTCCCCCTCTAGACTGCAAGCTCTGTGGGAAGAGAATATGCCTGTTTGTTGTTGTATTGTATTCTCTCAAGCACTTAGTGCAGTGCTTTGCACACAGTAAGTGCTCAATAAATATGACTGAATGAATGAATCCCGACTCTGCTACCTGTCTGATGTGTGGCCTTGGGTAAGTCACTTCAATTCTCTGTGCCTCAGTTACCTCATCTGTAAAATGGGGAATGAGACTGTGAGCCCCACATGGACAGGAACTGTGTCAAACCTGATTTGCTTCTATCCACCCCAGTCCTTAGTACAGCACCTGGCACATAGTATGTGATTAACAAATACCACAATTATTATCATCATCATCAGAACCAAATCGTCTAGAAAAATCGAATCACTCCTGTGCCTGGGATGGATAAGCATGGGTCTGCTGTTTTAAGGATCAGTAAAGTTTCACTGAAGTGGGAGTTCCAATGAAAGTTGTTGAAATGTCAATTACAAAGACATGGACTTTTTTCAGTTTGCAGTTTAGGATTTGTATTTTGAAGATGAGTGAGATCGAGACACAGTTCAGGAGCAGCAAACTCCATGTACGCCCCCTTACACTTTTTTGCTTTCTTGGAACTTCTCCCAATTCCTAGGTGAATTAATGTATAAACACATTACACAAAGTCCTCAAACCAGGTAAAACAGGCTTTCTTTTTTCGTTCAAGGCAGGAGATCATCTAGGATGATGCTATTTCTAATTTGAAGTACAATTCTTAAATGTGATTTTTTTCCTTCTTATGTCTCTTTGCCATAGTCCCTTCCCCCTTGGACTGGCTCTAGACCAAGATGATTTCTCATTTAAAACTGATTTAAATTTAAGTTTACAGGGCAGCCATCTTGTTCCTTTGATGCATTTAGGCTTTCCACACATTTTCCCTCCCAGATAGGAAGAGGGAGTTGGGCTTTAATGTTTGGGCAAGGGGCCTTCCTCCTCCCTAAGGGCTCATTTCCTGGATGGGGATTGAGAATACAAGATCTTGGTATGTCGTCTTGCCTCTGCTCCACATAACCAAATCCCCTCTTTTTCCAGCTGCTTTGGGTGGTCTCACCTTGTTCTCCCATTCCTTTTTCCAGCACCAAACAGAGTACTGGATCTAAAGCAAGAAAAAGGTAGAAAATAGGGGAATCTAGGAGACTTCTGATTCTTGAGTTAACTATTCTCTCATCCTGCCTCCTCCAGTCCCCTTGAACCAGAGACCGTCAGAGAAAATCAGAGGGAGCATTCAATGTCATACCCATTAAACTATCTGGTTCCTGGGGATTTCCATGTTCAATCTGTCTCCAAGTAACACTGACTTCACTTTACACAACAGAGATGTTCAGACCAGAAGGAATGTGGAAATGTTCCCATCTCCATACAGCATTGAAATCCCAGCTCCCTGTTCTTGGGCAAAGACTGCCATGTAATGCCCTGGATGGGTGCCAGGTTGAGGTCCTTGGCTATTTGGGGTGCTCCGAGAGGTGACTTTTGATTTGGCATTACTCTGAGGTGGCATGTTTTGAAGAGATAGCTCATTCCAGGAAGGTGGGAGAGTTAATTAAAAGGCAGGAGAAGCACAGACGGATGGGATCGAATGGCAGAGAGAATGTTAAACCAGAGGCCATGGAGGGGGTGGGGGGAAGGGAAAGAGGAAGACTGAAACTCAGAGCCCAACATTCCAACAACCTGAATTTCCTCTCTCTTTTTTTTATGATTCTTTTCTTTTTCAGGCCAAGATGCAAGGCATGGGTTCCTAATTGGGCTACACTTATGGAGGTGCTAATTCAAGTGCTGTAAGCTCCCAATCCATGCTAGCTGGCCAAACCCATTGCTTCTACTCAACTGTTTATGAAAGCAAGAGTTGCGTGCTGACATATTTTTCAACAAACAAACTGCACATTGAGAATTTGAGACTGTGCAAGGGTCTGTGACCAATAATGGTAAGCAGAAGAAGGGGGAGCAGATTGGTCCCACTTTATTGTAAGCTCCCTTGTGGGCAGGGAACATGTCTATCCACTCTACTGTACTCTTCCAAGTGCTTAGTACAGCGCTCGGCACACAGTAAGTGCTCAATGAATGTGATTGATTGGTAGGTTTCATTCCTGACTCCAGTCACTGGTTCTCTCTGGGTTCCTATTCTTCTACTGGAAATGAAATAACATTGGGCACTTGCCTAACTCAGTCAGCCAAAGCTGAAGGGTTATTAATGCAAATTCTGACACAGATTTAGCCACGACTCCGAAAAAAAGTTTCATTTTCACTACAGAAGTCCTGGATGTCTCATATACAGTTTTATCTCCTCAGGGCCTACAGATTTGGGTTCTAATCTCAGCTCTACCACTATCTGCTATGTGACCTTGGGCAAATCACTTCACTTCTCTGTGCCTCAGTTACCTTAAATGATGTAAATGATGTATGTAAATATAAATGTAAAATGATGATCTCTATATAGGACATGAACAGTGTCCAACCTGATTAACTTGTATCTACTGCAGCACTTAGTACAGTGTCTGGCACAAAATAAGAGCCTAACAAATACCATGAAAAAGTTCCTGCAGTATTCACACCAATTTCTTCACAGCAGACTCAAGATGAAGAAAACCCTTCTTCCTAAAAGAGACCGTAAGGGGATGGATGGGGGGGCAGGAAGGGATTAAATATCTGTTCTCCTTCCTCCTTAGGCTGTGAGTTTCATGCAGGGCAGAGACTGAATCTTATTCATTCAATCTTATTTATCTTATAAGATATCTCATCTTGTACCTCCTTCAGCATCTAGTACTGTGCTTAAAAAGTACTGTTATTATCCTTTCCTCCTGAGAAATAGGATGTTCTATGGGGACACAAGCCCCCCACCCCCTTTAACTATCCCCAAACCACTGGATTCATGTTCAGCTGAAAACTCAGATCCTCAGGCTCAATTTGGGACAAGACACCTTCTCTTCTAGCCTAACTTAAGATCCTAAATACAATTGTCTCAAAGGGCCAGGCTTGCCAAAATAACACTGGACAAGAAAAGATTCCAATGGCATCACCAAGAAGTTTTGTTTGTTAAGCAACCAACACGCATCTCCTATTCCACTGACCGAAAGGTCAGGATTTAGGGTCGTGTTTCAGCTGCTGTGTTATGCTACATTCCAGAGTTGAATGTAGGTCAAGAGCAATACTCTTCTACATTTTATGGTTTCATTTCAAACCCAAATCCTGCTCATAGTTAATATCCTGAAAGGGTTGGCAGGAATGTTTTTATTACGGCCCTGTTAATTTACTGGAAAGATTATACAGATTAAAAAAAATATTTCATCCCTTTGGGGACAATTTAAATAGAATTATTAATAGGTCTCTCTACAGCACATGTAGCTGTCAATCAATGCCTTTTTCTTATCAGAATTCCCTGCTAGTAAATAAAAAGGCTCATTAAATGTTGCCTTGGGGGAAACAGGTATCTACTCAAACTTCCTCCAGGCATTCAAGTATTTAAACTACTTAAGGCCTTGCAGAGAGTTACAGGCCAGTAGGGAAGGAACCCAGAGAAGCAGGGAGAAGGCAGTAGGTAGGGTTCATTGTTGCTGGAGGGAGCAATAACAACAACAAAAATCCACCTTGCAGGCTCAGAACATGCACACCCTAATTAAAGGGGAAAACAGGGCCTGGTACTTTTCAGCCAGCAAACATCACATGGAAGCAGGGAGGTATTCCCTGGATGAGATTTTTGCCTTGGGAATGGTGTTATCCCATATCCCAGCAGAGGAGGAGGCCTGATTAGCAAAACTCTGTCCACACAGACTCAGCCCCCACCATGCTTCAGCCCCAGGTGACATCCACCAGCGTCCGTTTACCTGAGAAAAGGGAGAGGAGCAGGAGGGTAGAGAGGAGCCCCATCGGGTAGGTGACTTCAAAGCGTGAGGTGACGGGCTACGTCTCTGTTCCCCTCTTGCCGGGACCCTCGGACTGCTGCAGCCTCCGAGCTCAGAGTGGGCTTTGCTGCTTCCTCCTCGAGGGCTTGGAAAGGGAGTCTGCTGAGCTATTGTTTTACACCACCTGCTTTCTGCAATGACAGCTGGGACCTCCTGTGGCTGCGGCAAGCGCACACACCATCTCCTCACTCTGCGCTGGGTCATCTGGTGTTTCAGAGGCACGGCTTTTTAAGGCCCGGGTGGTTCTCAATCCAAAGGTCCCGGCCCCTAAAGACCGTGCAGTGGGCGCCTGAGGGACCCAGAGCTGAGACGGATGGACAAAAGTTAGGTCTTAATCCACTGTGCTGAGCTGTCACGGAGGAACTTCAGGTTCAATTTGGTTTGTTATTTAACAAAGACCACCTACCTTTTCAGTGTAACTGGTCTTTACTGGTCCCCGGTGAGGCTGCTTAGTGAGGGCTTCATTGCATCCAGCAGTAAAAACACTTTGGCGGCCCGTTAGCCGTGGTAAATTGCCTCACATACCAAGTGCTGTTATTCAAGTGAACCTGTAATGTAATTAAAAGGAAAGCGCCTCTGTCTGTATCACTTGTTCTGGAAAAAGGCTTTTTTTTTCTTCTCTCTTGCTACCTCTGGCAACAGGTAACTGTGGTTTAGGGACATGGGAAGCAAAGCGGCTCAATTTTTCAGTCAGGAAAAGCCCTAAAACTAATCACTGATTTGTCTATCTGCCCGTAATTTGTCCCTGCTGGAATTCCCTCTGGCCCAACCTGTCCTACAAAACCAATGTATCTGTGAGGGGCTAGGGTGGGAAGTCAGTTACCTGGAATGATCCAGTCTGTTTCTCATTTGGTGGCGATTTCATTACCCACGGGTCAATCAATTGGATTTGCTGTTTCCTCTGGTTCTGGTTCAGTATTTCACAGCAGCTCATCTATCTCTTTCCAGATAATTCTGACTCGCTCAAAGACCTTCTGGTGCTCTCCTCAAGCTCCATCACAACATTGCTGCCATCTTTCTGGTGGATGAACAGTGGAGCTGATGGCTTGTTGCTGGAGTGAAGTGACAAATAAAATTTACCAGCCTGGGTTGTCACAGACCTAGAGAAGAGAACTGAAAACGGGGTGAAGAGAGGGGGATGGCTGGTGGGTATACATCACTGGTTTGCTAGGCACTCTTTTGGAAAAGAGAGGTGTCAGGGAAGGAAAGAGGGGGTAACCGACTGGGCTATTGTCTTGCCAACGTCCTCCACCTCCTTATGAGCTCGGAGTGGGGTGGCGGTGGTCGAAGCTGTCCAAATCTCAAGGGAGTTGGCATTTACCAGGCTGAAACTCCAAGTAACAACCCGGAGAAAGCCAGTTCAACTGGGCTCAGGCAGCGAGGTGGTTGCCTCTGATACCACTGCACCCTAAATTGAGTGGTGGCAGCTGTAACTGAGGCAAGTGACCTCGGTAGAATTAACCCTTTTTGCTGCTAGGTGGAGTTTCTGATGAGGCCTCCGAGAAATGGCCCAGGAAGGATCAGTTCAGGGATGCCATCCCCGCAGAAGAAGCAGAGGAGGAGACCCTCGGCCCCTCCGCCACCATCACTGTAGCTACTAGGACCCCACTGGAGTCCTGCCAGAAGGCTTTCAGATGACAGGATGGATCCTGGTTGGAGTTTCCACATTGGATACACCTAGACCAATCAATTATTATTTCTTCTTCTTCTTAGTGATGATGATGATAACAATAATAATAACAATGGCAATTATGGAATTTGTTAAGCAGGGGGTGGAAGGGTGGGAAGGGGGCGGGGGGCGTCTCAAACTGCCCCTTCAAATCAGGCCTGTGTGTCAGAAGATTGTAGGTTCTAATCCTGGCTCTAACACTTCTCTGCCGTGTGACTCTGGGCATGTCACTTCACTTCTCTGGGCCTCAGTCACCTCATCTGTAAAATGGGGATTGAGACTGTGAGCCCCATATGGGACAGGGGCTGTATCCAACTCAATTTGCTTGTATTCACCCCAGCACTTAGTACAGTACCTGGCACATAGTAAGTGCTTAACAAATAGCACAATAATAATAATAATAATCATTATTATTAATGTATCCGCTGGACTAATGCTCTTCCTGCCCTCAGTGCTCCCTACAGCCTTACCTCCTCCAGGAGACCTTCCCTGATTACTTTTCTTCACCCCAGGTTTCAAGCCCTTATCATTTCAGCACTAGACACTTAAGTGTTCTCTACTCCCAGTAGCACCTGTGGCCTAGTAGAAAGAGCATGAGCCTCGAAGTCAGAGGATCTGGGTTCCAATCCCAGCTCTGTCACTTGTCTGCTGTGTGACCTTGGGCAAGTCACTTTACTTCTCTATGCCTCAGTTACCACATCTCTAAAATGGGGATTAAGAGTGTGAACCCTATGTGGGACATGTACTGTGTCGAACCTGTTTATCTTGTATCTACCCCAGTACTTAGTGCAGTGCCTAGCACAGAGTAAGTGCTTAGTAAACACGCTTACAAAAAACTTATTATGTGCTAAGCATTATATTAAGTACTGGAGTAAATATAAAATTATCAGGTCAGATTCAGTCTCTGTCCTACATGAGGTTCACAGTCTAATGGGAAGGGAAAATAGGCATTTCATCCTCATTTTAAAGATGAGGAAACTAAGACACAGAGAAGTTAAATAACTTGCCCAAGGTCACAAAGCAAGGAAGTGGCAAAGCTGGAAGTAGAACCTATGTCCACTGATTTTCAATCCTGTGCTCTTCCTACTAGGCCACAATCAATCCTATTTTCTACCAGGTACAAAGCATTACACTAAGCACTTGGGAGAGTACAATTGAAAAAAATAGACATGATCCCCACCCTCAAGGAGCTTAGAGTGAAAAACACCATGGTTTAGCGGATAGAGCAGAGGCTCATGAGTTCTAATCCTAGCTCCTCCACTTGTCTGCTCTGTGACTTTGGTCAAGTTACCTCACTTCTTAGTGTCTCAGTTACCTCATTTGCAAAATGGGGATTGAGACTGTGAATCCCAAATTGGATAGGGACTGTGCCCAACCCATTCGTTTGTACCCATCCCAACACTGGCATATAGTACGTGCTAAACAAATATAATTATTATTACTATTACAATCTAGCGGGGGAAGCAGACACTAAAATAACATATAGGCAGGAGGAGAAGGACAGGAGAGAGATCCCCGAGCAGGTGCCTAAATCCAAAAGGAATGCATTGAAAAGTATAATTTCTGTCCTATGGTGAGATTTATACTGGCCTAAAGCTAGAGGCTTCAGAGTAAAAGCCACAAATGGGAATGTCCGCCTAAAGTGTTAAGGCCTGGTTCCTCGCTCCTTCTAGAGGTTAAGGTGCTCCCTGTTGTACTCTCAAGCACTTAGTACTCTGCATACTGTAAGTGCTCAGTGAATACAATTGATTGATCGCCAGTGCTCCACCTCTTCCAGGGCAATGTCAGAAGGGCAGGTCGGCGTTTTGTGGCCCAGTAAATATTGTGGTGAGTTGTGTTGTCCACTGCTCTGTCCTGGAGACCCCCAGAGAAACGGCACCAGCACTTCCGCCTAGTGGCCAGCAGGTGGCAACAGTTATTTACGAAAGTGGCAGCGGTTTCCTGAGCAGCAGCATTCCTTCATTCACTCATTCATTCATTCGTATTTATTGAGCGCTTACTATGTGCAGAGGCCCTGGGGCTGAAGGCTGCAGTAAGGACGGGCCCCACTTCCCAAGGGAGAAAGCAAATTTCCAGTTCCATGGATGCAGAGGATCTATCTTCTCAGCGTTTGAAAATCTCACATAATAATAATGTTGGTATTTGTTAAGCGCTTACTATGTGCAGAGCACTGTTCTAAGCGCTGGGTTTGATACATGGTAATCAGGTTGTCCCACGTGAGGCTCACAGTTAATCCCCATTTTACAGATGAGGTAACTGAGGCACAGAGAAGTTAAGTGACTTGCCCACAGTCACACAGCTGACAAGTGGCAGAGCTGGGATTCGATCACATGAGACCCCACCCAAAGCTGACACAACCCGAGTGGATCGATTGGAAAATGACAAGTTCTGGCCCGTTTTGTGAGTTTACACTGGTCTAAATTCAGGGAATTCAGAGCCATACATGCCACGGTCTGTCTGGACGTCTAAATGAAATGGTGGTTCTCCCAGCTCTTCTGAGTTTCCTTTTTAACTATCCAAAGAAGCTCTTTGGGTGCAGGGAATGTGCAGGGTACTAAGCACTTGGGAGAGTACAATGCAACAGAGTTGGCAGACACACAAGGAGCTTACGGTCTAACGGAGAAAACAGAGGCTGAGGGAGGGGTAAAATCAAGTTTTTAAAGGGTACGGATCCAAGTGCACAGGTGATGAGGAGGGAGGAGGGAAAATAAGGCCTTAGTCAGAGAAGGCCTCTTGAAGGAGATGTGATTTTAATACTGCTTTGAGGGAGTAGTCTTAACCAGAGTCCTCCTGGATCAAGAAGGTGTGGTGTGGGTCCAACGCCTAAAGGGGCATGAAGATATGATCTGTGCTGAGGGTCAGATACAGAAGACCGCTACCTGGGGTTAAGTACACCTTTTGAAAGCATGTGAAACGGTTGATATGTCTGGTCTCTGCCAATGACTAAGGAATTTCGGCTATCCTGAAAACCTGATCAAAATCCTAAAATTCAACCAACCACAGATAGGGTTGGCCGTGTCAGCAGTGGAGGAAATCAGGGCTTGTTTATTGGTCAACTGGTTCTAAACAGTCATTTTTGAGGATGCAAAAAGAATCTGGGATTTGGGGTCAGAAGGCAATTTTGTGCTTCTGGGAACTTTTTCAGTTCAACAGAGAAGATAATAATGACAAATGTCGCATTTGTTAGGCACCTATGTGCCAAGCACTGTACTAAGCACTGGGGTTAATTCAAGATAATCAAGCCTGACACAGGGCTCACAGTTTCAGGGAAAGAGAAGAGGTATTTTACCTCCATTTTAAAGATGAGAACAGCAAGAAAGATATAAAGTCTTGGAAGCACCGATTCAGGAGCTCCCACAAAATGAGTCTAGTGGAAAGAGTCTAGTGAACTGGTGCAGAACATTTTCATTGTTCTAGGATGGGCATTAATTATTTTCCTTGAAGACATTCAATTATCAAACTATTCCCTTCATATGTTACCTTTGTGTGTCTGCAGATACCATTCGACAGCTTCACTGGGTGGAGTACTGGACAAGTGAGCTCCCTGCTCACTACTTTAACAGCGGCCCTGCATAGAGAATGTGGAGAGCCAGAACAGTTCGAAGGTTAAATGTGATGAGCACATATGAGAGAAGAGAGCAGACAAGCAACAGGGTGCCAGCTAATAGTGGGTCTTGAAGGAGGCATCAACAAGTATCCTGGGCAGTGGCATTTGAAAAGCAGCGTGGCCTAATGGAAAGATCATGGGCCTGTGAGTCAAAGGACTTGGGTTCTAAACCCAGCTCTGCCACTTGCCTGCTGCATGACCTTGGGCAGGTCATTTAATGTCTCCAGGCCTCAGTTTTCAATATCTGTTCTCCCTGCTACATACGCTGTGAGCTCTATGTGGGACAGGGACTGTACCTGACCTGATGATCTATCTATCTTTAGAACAGTGCTTGGCACCTAATAAGGGCTTCACAATTCCCCCAATTATCATTACGATTATTTTGTTGTGGTCCAAGTATGTCTATCTGGGGTAGTTGCAGGAGAGCTGTCCCTGCTTTGCTCATGCACCCAAGCTTCATTGGCTCCAGAGGTCTGGAGGGGACCGAGCCCGGCCCTCATGTCTTGGCTGGAGGGAACTGCTGACCTGTTAGTGAAATCTGGGGTAAAAGATATTCCCTATGGCAAGCCTCTCGGCAGTGCTTTGCAAAGCCGGGCCCATCTCTAAACGGAGAGCCGTTCTGGCAGGAGACATGACAGAGGCCTATTGCAGGCCAGTGAGCGATAAGGCCCACCCCCAGTGCCACTTTCCCCAGCTTCACCCAGGGAGAAGCCTAAATTAGCAATCTGCCTCCAGCAACTGCAGCATATGTTCCCCTCCTGGCCCTGCCTGCTTCGCCTAAGCAGTCCCCCGGCTCCATGGCTAACAAAAAGACACATTTGGGCTATTGTGGACGACTGGTGGCAGCCTGAACACTCCCCAGGATCTTTTCTATTCCTCCCGGCGGACTATCTAGGTGAAATTGAATTTATAGCCTCTCGGCGCAGAGCAGGGGCCCCTTCCGCGTTCCCTGCAAGGCCTTGAGACAGAATGATCGCTCTGATGTGTCAACCTAAAATCTAAAAAATGGAATGCAGGAAATGTTCACATTCCCCCGGCAGAGTGAGCGGGCCCTGGAGGCTCACAGTGGCTCACACCTCCAACAGAAGCGGGAGAGGAAACCCAGCAGCGGTGAGCAAACTGGACGTCAGAAAGTGTATTTCACCATACAAATCTCCCTTGCCCCAGACTCCCATCCATGATGGGCCCAGAGGACCCTCTACAGACTTCCTATAGTATCAGAGGTCCAAAGGAAAGCAGCAAAATTAACTCCTCTTCCCAACTTTGCCTTACTATTGGGTCGATCCAAACACCCATCCTGAGCTTCGCGCTGCGCTGCTTGGCAGGATAGAAGTAGCCGGAAGTCCACAGAGCTCTACAGTATAGAGGTTCCCTGGGGATCTGCATTTTTAAGGAGCGAATCCAGTTAGTAGACTAAAAACTGTGTGAGAATCAAGCACTTCCCCACCCCCTGTCCAGCACCTCTCCCCATCCTCCTCTGTCCAGAACGTTGGAAAGCTTTTGAGTGGATTGTGTGCTCTGCTAAAAACACATGCAGAAAGAGTTCAATTTCTTGCTTGTCAGGTGTGTTTCATGTGCCCAGGGAATGTAGCTCTCCATTTCCTGGTTTCTGTTCAGTTAAACCTTAGTTATTATACTGCAATAATGTTATTCTTGTGTTTCATTTCCTTGCAGATTTCCTTAAAAACCATCGCCTGATCTGACTGCTCATACTCTGTTGTACTTATTGGTCAGTGACTACACTGGAGTAAAATAAACACCCGGGGATCTGTTAACTTCTCCTTCAACGTGGACTGATGGAAATAGGTTTCTGAGAGACCTAGTCCTTGTGTCCTTGTGAGTGATTATTCATTCAATCCTATTTATTGAGTGCTTACTGTGTGAAAAACACTGTACTAAGCACTTGGGAGAGTACAACATAATAACAGACCCATCCTGGGCTCTTATGTCCTTGTGGTCTTTGATTTTCACCAGTTAAAAGGACAACACCTTTTGCCCTCATAGCTGCTCCTCCAGGCCCATGATAAGAAAAGTCTTTTTTTATAGTATTCGTTAATCACTGATGATGTGCCCAACACTGTTCTAAGCACTGGGTTAGGTACAAGCTAATTAGGTGAGACACAGTCCCTGTCCTGCATAGGGCTCACTGACTAAGTAGGAGGGAGACAAATACTTAATCCTCATTTTACAGTTGAGGAAATTGAGGACAGAGAAGTTAAGTGACTTCCCAAGGTCACACAGCAAGCAATTGGCAGAGCCAGAATTAGGAGCCAGGTCCTCTCTCAGACCTGAGCTCTTTCTACTAAGCCACATGCTTCTTTCCTTTGGGATAATAATGATCATAATAATAATGGTATTTGTTAAGTGCTTACTATGTGCCATGCACTGCCCTACGTGCTGGCGTAGATACAAGGTATTCATGTTGTCCCACGTGGAGATCACAGTCTTAATGCCCATTTTACAGATGAGGTAACTGAGGCACAGAGAAGTTGTGACTTGCCCAAAGTCACACAGCTATGTGGCGGAGCCAGGATTAGAACCCACGACCTCTGGCTCCTAAGCCTGTGCACTTTCCACTAAGCCGCACTGCTTCTTCCACCCCAAACTCTTTATGATGGTGGCCATGCTTGTGAGCTGCAGGAAACTGTGGACTAAAAATGAGATTTCGAGCACTGAAAGGAGTTCTGCCCAGTGTCACAAAAGTGTCCCCACTCCCTTGGGGCTCAGAGCTGCTCTGGTCTGTAAAACCAAACAGAACACTGGGAGTTCCTGGAAGTCTCAGCAGGGGAATCTCAGTCCCCTAGAAAAATCCTAGAGAATGAGGTTCCAGGCCAAGATAACCTTGCCAGTGGGGCAAACCATTAATCTTGGGATGACCATACCCTCGCTAGTTCCTCTCTCCCATCCCTAGAGGACATAATTAGTTTCTCCTAGCCAATCACCAGCCTCTCTGTTCCAGTCTGACCCAAAATTTCATGGTCCTGGGAGCCCAAGTAATTTAGGGCAAGGAAGGGAGATGTGGGTGATAGGTAGTAACCCCCTTCAGCAGTACAGCAGTGTAAGGGCCCTTGGAGCCACTTACCGGCTCTGTAGAATTCAATCAATTTCACTAAGAAGCACTTTAAGATCTGAAAACGTCACCAAGAAGTTTCCCCTTCTTTCCCTTCTGGATTCTTAGTTGCTTCTTAGTCACTGCAAACAAAGTAAAGAGCAAGGGCCTGGGAGTCAGAGGACCTGGGTTCTAATGCCGGTTTGGTCACTTGCTGCTGGGTGACCTTGGGCAAGTCATTTAACTTCTCCGGGCCTGTTTCCTCATCTGCAAAATGGGGATTAAATGCCTGCTTTCCCTCCTACTTAGAATGTGAGCCCTGAGGGACAGGGAGTGTGTGCCACCTAATTATTCTGTCTCTACTCCAGAGCTTAGTACAGTGCTTGGCACATGGTAAGTGCCCAACAAGTACTATAATTTGACAGAAAAGTTGAAGACAGCTCATTGCCCTCCACGTCACTGTTTTATGGGTGTGGAGAAAAAGATCTCGAGGGTGGCAGCGAAGGAAGATCTGGGAATGTCAACAGCCGGCAGCCAACTGAAGTGAGAAATCCTGGGCCTTGCAGCGCAGCAGCCTCTGACAAACCGCTTCTCGGAACAGAAGTTGCATAGAAGCAGTACAGTCCGCTCTTTGCCTCCCTCCCCACCTTCACTGCCCTCAGCATTCTGAGCCGAGAAACCCACTTTAACAACCGCGGCCTGGTTTGTCGAGGAAGAAAGTTGCGACAAAACTCAATATCCAGGCTCCAAACCCAGTTAGACGTGACAGAAAAATCTGTGCCTGCCTGGTAGGACTGGATTTTTTTAATGCTGCGGTTCTGTACCCTGGTGAACGTTTATATAAAAAGCCTGTAAACGCTTGCTCCAGTAAGAGTTGAGAAGCCGTGTGGCCTAGTGGAAAGAGTACGGGACTGGGAGTCAGAGGACCTGGGCTCTAATCCTGGCTCTGCCACTTGTCTGCTGTGTGACCTTAGGCAGTCACTTAACTTCTCTGTGCTTCAGTTTTCTCTACTGTAAAACGGGAATTAAATCCTACTCCTTCCTACCTAGATTGTGAGTCCTGTGTGGGGCAGGGACTCTGTCCAACCTGATAACCTTGAATCCACCGCAGTGCTTGGCATAGGCCTGGCACATAGTAAGTGCTTAAATATCATAATAGTAATAATGATGATAATAAGCAGTAAGTAATGCTGTGTATAAAAATGTGCTCTACTGTACTCAGAGCTTAGAGAAAACATAAAATGGACCTTGCAACAGCCTCTGCACAGGCAAGTGAGTCAGCACTGCCTGATTTACTTTCAAGCTCTTTGATTTTGTACGTCATTTTATTTCAGTGAGAAATCGGTTACTCCCATTTCTCCTTAAGCTTAGGCTGAGCTTGATTACATATACTCTGCATTTTCACTCTTCCTAGCATCCTATCCATTGATCCCAGCCTCAGGGCAGGACAAGGGTTTTGTGGGAGAGGAGAAGAGTTGGCTTTGGCAGGGCTGGGAAACGCCAACCAGGTTTCCTCTATTCCGAGCTTTCAATTTCTCCACGCTTGTGGCTTTCACTTCTCCGGGTTGTGATTGACCCTCATTGTTTCAGGTGGAGTCTTGCTCCTTGCCTGGCTACTCTCCATCTTCAGGCTGTTACATGCCTGCCACTGACCTGCTAAATTCCCAGGTTCAGCAGGCCTGTAGAGAAGGGGACAACCACAATTCCAGGCACTAGCAAGACCACATTCTGCCTAGCTCAGCAAGGGACAGGAAAAGAGTTTGCAGCCAACATCTTGCCTCTTATAAAACCCAGCCTGCTTGAAACATTAGGACTCTTTGAAGTTGGTTTTATGATTGGCAGACACCTGGTCTCTAGTTGGATATGGAGTCTGCCTTTAACTCTTCAATGGCTGGTTCCCTGGGTCCTGGGCACTGGCAGAAAAATTAAAGTTGGGGTTTTGGGTCCAGTACCAGCATTTGAGTTTCAACAATGTACTGGAATCTCCGTTAGTACTATCACTGGTTCCCTCTGTTGCATCCTTGGCTAACGAGATTAGCAGATTCAACTTCAGTCCCAGTATAAAAATTAGAAAAAGTGGTGGTTCTACCACGAGTGATTCAGAGCAGTCAGGGGACTTACTGACATGGTAGAAAGTGTCCCCCTAGTAAAGGTGCCTGTGACTACGGCCATAGGATATTGTAAAGGGTTTGGCAACAGGATCTTCAAAACAACTGGCAGCTGAGAAGCAGAAGGGTCCATTAAAATCTGAAAGTTTGGAGAACACAGGTGTGGTTGGAGCTGTGGGATTTCTGGCTAAGTCTCTTAAAATCATTTCACCAGTTCAGTTCCTCCAAAGTTTAAATAGAACTCCCACCTTCTTTTTCTCCTCCAGTCAGGGCTAATGTGAGCACTTACACCCAGGGAAGTTGAGTCCATGGAATGAAAAAGCACAGTGTAAATTCCGAGTATCATCCCAGGATCTTGTCTTTCCCAGGGATGTAAGGGCAGAACAGACCCAGATCAAGGACACTTCGGAGAGAAATCTGGGAGAAAAATGAAGAAATAAAATACATGCAAATCACTGGAAAAAGTGAGAGCATGCTGTGATTTAAACTTAAATAAAACTCAGTTCATCACGAAACCTCTTTTAGAAACAAATCTCCATTTGTCCCAGAAAACCCATTTATCACAGGTCCTCAGAGAGAGAAAGAACATGTGTTCCAGTATGAAGAGTTATGGGAGATAAAGCAGCATGGCCTGATGGAAAGTGTACTAAACTGGAAGTCAGGAGACCTGGGTTCTAATGCTAACTCCACCATTTGGCTGCTATGTGATCTGGAGCAAGTCACTTAACTTCTCTGTGCCTGTTACCTCATCTGTAAAATGGAGATTAAGACTGTGAGCTCCATGTGGGGCATGGGCCGTGTCCAACCTGATTAGCTTTTATCTACCCCAGTGCTTAGTACAGTGCTTGGCATATAGTAAACATTTAGCAAATATATAAAACCCCCCAAAATTCCATGATGAAGGACCTTATCCATGGAGTGATTCTGAGAGTGGAAGAAAAGTTAGAACAGTCTTCCCAGTTTAAGATTCTCAGGTGAGGATGAAAAAGGCACTCTAAACCATCCCTGTTCAGGAATTCTATCCTCCCCCCTTCATCCTCCCTTCCCCAGGAAGGAAGCAAAAGAATCCTCCAAAACCCAAACTGGGAATGCAGAAGTGATCCCTCGGTGCTGGCAAGGAACAGAAAAGGACTCTGGGAGAAGCACGAGCCAGACCTACACAGTTGACTGCTCTATAGACCCCGGGTGTGGCTTTTGGGAAAATACTATTTTGCGAAAAGCAGTATTCTTTTACCTGCAGCGATACTAGTTATCTGAATGGCTGAGTCTGCATAGACAAATGAAGTGGAGAAGTGAGCAGTGACCTGATTGATTTGCTGGGCACAGTCAGCCCAGACCGGCCATCCGGCCTTCAAGTGGATTTTTCATCCTGAAGGACTCAGCCTAGCTGTTCCTTAGAGATGGGAATTACTCAAGCTTCCACTCCACTTGGCTGGGCAGGCCTAGTCACTGCCCTCTCTAGAAGGAAGACAGGGCCAGGAGGGCCATTCGATAGCCTAGCACAATGAATCTCTTCAGCTGAAAAAGCAACAAAATCTCAGGGGACCCTACATATTTCCAGTAGGTTCCTCTTCTCTCTCCCTCCTGGTTCTCAAGCCCACCTGGACAAATGCACGTGGGATATACAAAACTGAAACTGGCAAAATATAAAATACTGTGGGATCTTGGATTAGAGAGCAGCAGGATTCAGTCGAAAAACTTGAACTTGAATCCAAACTCCTAACCCACGGTAAGACTTGGCCAGGCTGCTTGCTTTTTCTCTGCCTCGGTTTTCTCATCCACAAGATGGGAAATATAGTAACCCCTATTCTCCTGGGCTGGTGTGAGGATTCACCAGACAGGGATGGAGCCAGTCAGCAATAGTGCTTTCTTGTTCACAGGCCCTAAATTGAATAGGGGGGAATGAAGATCCCATTTGGGCTCTTTTGGGCCAAGAACCCTGTGACTGCTCTGCTGGCCCTGGGGTGTGGAGGAAATGGGGAAGGAAAGGCAAAGGTCCATCGGGTCTTATTCCCTTCCAGGTCCCTGAAGATGGCTCTGCTGTCTTTCAGGCTAGAGGCAGTGGTTTATTAACATTTGTGAACTGTTCCTTTCCTCTTTCTTTTTTTTTTGTTTTGAATGGTATTTGTTAAGTGCTTACTTTGTGTCAGGCACTGTACTAAGCACTGGGGTAGATTCAAGCTAATCAGGTTGGACACAGTCCATGTCCCACATGGGGATCACAGTCCTAATCACCGTCTACAGATGAGGCAACTGAGGCACAGAGAAGTTATGTGATTTACCCACAGTCACACAGCAGACAAGTGGTGGAGCTGGGATTAGTAGTGACTCCCAGGACGGTGCTCTTTCCACTAGACCACACTGCTTCTGAGAAATAGGAGTATTGAGCAAAGGGTCTTCAGCCATTTCAGGCACTGTTTGCCATCATGTTATCTCTTGAGATTAGCTATGCTTCAGGGGCAGGAGCCGATGAAGTTCCACCTAGACCGGAAGCTCATTATGAGTAGGGAACCTGTCTGCTAATTCGGTTGTATTGTACTCTCCCAAGTGCTTAGTACAGTTCTCTGCACACAGTAATCGCTCAATAAATTCAATTGATTGATTAAGCTGCTCAGACCACAATGAGATCTCATCCAGTGCTGGTGCTAAGACTGAAGTATCCCACCTTTCCTTCCTCGGAGACTGAAAGGCTGAGCACAGAAGTGTAATGGTCAAGCAGCCCATCCAGGAAGACACCATCAAACAGCATTACTTATCTTCTCGGGGATACGGACCAGTGTCCCTTAAGAGGGCTTGGTCCATCTGTGCTGATCATTTCCAAATTGCTCGTCTTTCCTTTATGGCTCACTGACGCTTGGGCAGTTCCTTTCTTCAGCAGCCTCGTTTTATCTCTGTGTGCCTAGCCGCAGCTGAAAGGACTGGGCCCGTCTTCCCAGCTGTTTCCTTTAGTTACTATAATTAATATTAATGAGGATTAATTTTTAATGTGGACATGTTAAGGATCACAATAGTAAAGTGCTGGTTGGTAATTTGAATAACCTTGACTGTGTGTGGAGAATAGATTTCTGAGCATGGCCACCTGCCCAACGAACCACTGTGGATCCTGGAGCCATTAATAATTTATCAGGCCTTTCCTCAGATCCCGGAGCAATCTGAGCATTCACAGAGCAGAGACAAAGTGGGAGGGTCAGCTCAAGCCCTATCACTACCTCAGCAGCCTATATATAGAATAGCAATCAATGGCTTCAGCCCCTCACAACTCACCCTCCTACATGCGGATATTTAGACCGGCTCTACCCAGGATTGGATAAAACGAGTGACAGGTTGGAGGATTATGTACCGACACACCAAGCCTGTGAAGGAAGCCACAAACCCTCTGAAGATTTCCCAGCCACCTCTTTTACTCCTTTCTGGGAAAAAGGGAAGTCCCTGGTGTGGAGGATGTAGAAGCACAGAATGAATTCACTGAGCTCAGATTCATGGGTCTTCCCACTTAAGGCCCATACTCTAGGTATGTTAATGGACAATTTATCACTTGGTTACATGATTTAAAATCCTTATAGGCACATAGCCAACACCCCAATTCTGCCCAGGATAAAAGCACAGAGAGAGTCAGATGGATGGCTGGAAGGGAGTATTTCCGGTCATTGTACGGTGGAGACTAGAGGGCTCAGAATCAGAACACGGTAGCAGGGAGCCAAAACTCTGCAGTGCAGAAAGATGCTTTAATGCAGAATACAAATCTTTCACCTCTTCATCCCAATGTGACCAGATTTTAGATCAGAAGTAGGCCCAAACCAGGACTGTTTTCCAGGGGTGGGGAGATCTGGGAAATGCAGCCATCAGCATAACAGCTCCCTGCCCTAACTCCCAGTGGAAGGAGGGAGAGTCTTCTTTGGACTTGCTGAAGAGCCTAGTTCATAATTTCTGTCACAGTCTGGCAGGATTTCACTTGCAATTGACCTCTTTGCCTTGCTGCTAAAGACTTAGAAGCTATAGAAAAGAGAAATGAGCACAGGAACTAGAAAACTGTCCCCTGAATGACCAGTTGGTGAGTATAATATTGTCCTGGATTTGGGACAGAAGCTGTCTGACTTTGGGGTTACAGTGCTTGGAACTCCTTCAGGCATTCCTTCACCACTGAGAACGGGTGAGCCGGCAAATAGGGATAATTTAGGCCAGAAAATAAATTTAACCGCTTGAAGCTTGAAAGCAATGATATAATATGGGAAACAATTAATTTTTGATGTGGATTATCTGAATAATTCACTCACAGAGATGTCCAGAACATAGAAGCAGCATGGCTTAGTGGATAGAGCACGTGCTTGGGAGTCAGAAGAACCTGGGCTCTAATTCTGGCTCTGCCCCATGTCTGCTGTGTGACCTTGGACAAGTCATTTAATTTGTCTGGGCCTCAGCTACCTCATCATCTGTAAAATGGGGATTAAGAATATGAGCCCCATGTGGGACAGGGACTGTGTCCAACCTGATTAACTTGTATCTATCCCAGTGCTTAGAACAGTGCTTGGCACATAGTAAATGCATAATAAGTATTGTAATTATTATTAACGTGCAGCTGTTGGTACCTTGTTCAACTCTCATGGCTGGAGCTTCCATCTGCTGACACCCTGAGCCTGGGGAGAGTCCCCTCCGCTACACTAACCCTTCCCAGGACCACCTGCCTTCACAATTTTAGGGCATTGGGAGGCCACAGCCATAATATCTCCCGAGTCCCAAGATCAGAAGCTGCAGTCCCCTGGGACCTGTGACTTCGCCATGTCTTCCCACCACCCCAACTCCACTAGGGCTGTGCTCTCACTGTGATTGTTGCACTTTGAGCTGCAAGAAGCCCCAGATCCTGCACCTCTAGCCCCAGTACCTCACCACTATTACTGTAATTATCAATGTCCTTGTTCTTTTATGCTGCTATTTTTATTGTTTCATCTTATCGCCAGCCTCCCCTCACCGTCCACTTTTATTCTTAGATTGGGAACCCATCGGAGTCCAGGGACCGTGCCTAAATCCCATCTGTGTCATTTTTCCCAGTGCTTACTATAGTGTTTTGCATAATGGTAAGCAGTTAAATACTATTACTTACTATTAGAGGGTTAAATTACTCACATCACCCAATAATATTTCACAGGGCAGGGTTTGGTCCTCTGACAGACTTCCCAGACCCTTCCTGAAAGCCTGGAAACCCCTTCCCCTCAGGTTCACAGACAGGGCAGAGGACCATGCCCTTGTGTTGTCTCTAAACTTGGATCGGTGACTTTGGCCATTTGATATTTGTCCCACTCTCAGCCCAAAAGAACTTTGGTACCTACTTATAAATTATATACTTATATAATTCCCCTCTAGACTGTAAATTCATGGTGGGCAGGAACGTTTCTACCAATTCTGTTGTATTCTCCCAACCACTTAGTACGGTGCTCTGCACACAGGAAGCAGTCCAGAAAAGCATTGATGATGACTGATGATGATGACCAGGCCACCGTGTTCCTCCTGCCTGACATTGGGATGGCAGGAAGTTCCATCCCACAGAGAATAGAGAGTGTGCGCAGACCTCCCTCTCCACATCTACCCCAGTGTAAAAGCTTTCCTTCATCTTAGTGGTATTTGTTAGGTGTTTACTATGCACCAAGCTCTGGCCCAAGGCAGAGATAGATATAATAATAATAATAAATAATAATAATTATTATTATTATGGTATTTGTTAAGTGCTTACTATGTGCCAAGCATTGTACAAAGCGCTGGGGTAGATACAAGGTAGTCAGATTGTCCCACGTGGGGCTCACGGTCTTAATCCCCATTTTACAGATAAGGTAACTGAGGCACAGAGAGGTTAAGTGGCTTGTCCAAGGTCACACAGCTAAGTGGCAGAGCTGGGATTAGAACCCATGTCTTCTGACTCCCAAGCCCGTGCTCTTTCCACTAAGCCACACTGCTTCTCATAAGAGATAAGCAGATCAGACACAGTCCTTTTCCCACACGGGGCTCAAAGTCTCCGTTGGAAGGAGAACTGCACTGAAACCCCATTTTAAAGATGAGGAAACTAAGGTCCAGAGAAGTTAAGTGACCTGCTGAAGACTACACAGCAGGCAGGTGGCAGAGCTGGAATTGGAACCCAGATCCTCTGACTCCCAGGCCCAGGATCTTTCCCTTCAGCCATGCTGCTTCTAAAAAGCTTCAGTCCTGAAGTAGCTGGGGTCCTCCCGACACTAGGGGCCCTACCTTGCTTCCATCTTGACAGACTTCATCTGAGGCCCTCAGCCAATCCACCAATATTATTTATTGAGCACCTGTGAGCAGAACGCTGACCTTCTGAGGCAGCTCCCTCCCAGCACAGCTGTTATTGCTGGGGTTGAACTGATGCCTGGGAGATTCACCTCTCTCTTCCCTGCCATCAATTCCCTGCCAGGAAGTGACATGGACTCTCAGCTGTAGGAAGTGGCAGATGCCTGGGTGGGATCTCTTTGGCTATCTGAACATCCTGGATGCAGAAAGGCACCTTTTTGATTTTTCTTTTTTTCCACACATCTGCTCAGGTTGATTGAGTTTCCATCTTCCTATTTCTTTATGGTTGTAAGATGCATTTTTCTACCTCTGAATGTTCCTAGGATTGAAAGGTCCTCAGGGCCAGTCAGGAGCCTTTATGGAAACCTCACTGGAGTCCCGGTGCCCAGAACAGTGCGATGCATAAAGCAGGGCACCTAATAAATACTGACATTGACAGGAAAAACGAAAAGTGGTAGAGGCAGATGGTCTAAGTGCACAAATAGCCCAATATCACTGTGGTTTCCAGCAGCTACCCAGATTTCAAGCACATTCCCTGATTTACCATATTTTACCCTCAAAGGTTCCACTTGGTACATTCTTTGTCTGAGTCATTTTAATCTACAACACATTTCCTCCCCCCTGCCGGATCTCCTGCCTTACATAAGCACCATCATTGGGGTGAGGAGCTAAGCAGTAATTTTGTTGGACTAGAAAAATCCATCCCAAGATTGTTAGGTTCCCATGCTCATGTTTCCTGCTCTGAAGTAATTACAGTCATATTCAAACTATTTCAGAGGGCTCAGAGAGCCCAAAAACAAGGTCAGCAATCCACCTCTCCCTTCTTCTACTTTTGTTTTATGCTAAAAGAGAAAGTTCCAATTGGAAAAAAAATCATTACCTGTTTACCCAACACATTTATTGTGACCCTCTCCATTCAGAGTATTTCTTGAGGGTCTATTTTGTGCAGAGTACTCTACTAAGCACTTGGGAGAGTACAGTGAAGTGAGTAGATACCACCTCTGCCCTCGTGGACTTTATAATCTGGTATGGGGGAAATCTAAAAACAATTCTTGTGTTTTCCCTTTAACTGTCATGACTTTGCTCTCTATTTTAGCTATTGGCTGTCCGGTTGAATGTTACAAGACCATCACCTAGCACACTTACTCCTCCCTCTTCCCCCAAATCAGCCAATTATATGTATTAAACGCTTACTGTGCAGAGGTCACTGTATTTAGCACTAGGGAGAGGACATATACAGAGTTGGTGTAGACATTCCATACTCACAACTTACACTTATACATATGCGTGCATCCCCCGTTCCCATGATGAGAGTTTCATCAGTACCTGTGAGTGTGGTCAACACTTTGTCAATTAATAATATTTACTGAGTGCTTACTGTTTGCAGAGCTTTGAACTAAGTGCAGAGTTGGTAAACGTGTTCCCTGCCCATCCACTGGGGTTTGCAAATAAGCATTGCCCCTTACTGCACTGTTGACATTACCTGCAATACCTGGTGCCATTTTCATTCTTCATTTCAGATGTTCAGATGTTGCCATCTTCCAGGAGGCTTTGCTCAGCATGGGTGGTTCTGATCTAGAGGTAGGCACAGGTAGGGTCCATCAGTTACTCTCTAATGTCTCTGGGCAACTTTGGAAGGCTTGGACAAATGATCTCTGATTGCAAAGCCAATGTTCACAGAATGTCTTTGTCTAAAATGGGGAGGCTTCTCTACAAAAATAACATCTGGCTCCTGTTTCAATAAGATACCTTACGTCAGGAAATCTCGGTTCACTCAGTTTTGTGCTGCCAACTCTATATGTGGCTTGCTCACGTTCTCTAGACATAAGCAAGAACTCAGGCTAACGTATATTTGGCATAGAAGTTTCCAAGAAAGTTTAAAGGGCCCCCAACTCATCTCCGTAACTGGGTTCAGAGAAACAACTGTCAGGCCTCAGCTAAGTTTGCTGTGTATGGCTAACTACCTCAGAGGAAAGCTAGCAGAGGGCTGGCCTCAGGGCACTAGGCTGTCTGTGATAGGAGGCAAAAAAATTTTTGCCACCCAGTCCCCTGAGATTTCAAAACTCGTTGAAGGTTCAAAACACTTACCGTTAGGTGACTTTGTCCATCCTGGACCCTACTGGAAATGGCTCCCTCTTGGCTCTGAGGGTTCCTCTAGCCCGAGGAGTCGTTAAGGTCAATCTAAAAATGCTGACAAAAGAAAATGCATCGAAGGGTTGTGCTTAAGAAAACACCCTCCACATTTTCTTGCCCACCCACCTTATCTTCCACCTGATCAGCAAGTCTTGGCACCAAACCAACTTTCATTTTGGTGATTTACGGTGATTAATCCTAAATCTGATTAATGAACAAATTGCCAAAATCAATTGCATTCATAAATCCCCCTAAACCATGCATTCCTAAACATCTTCTTCGGGAAGCAGCATGGCCTAGTGGAAAGAGTACGGGCCTGAGAGTCAGAGGACGAGTAACGCAATTATTATTATTACTACCTCACTGAAGCTCTTTGCAGCTGACACTCAACATGGTCTAAATCACGTACTTTACTGGGCCAGATCACCCGTCAAAGGGCAGGGACTGTATCTGTTACCGATTTGTACATTCGAAGTGCTTAGTACAGTGCTCTGCACTATAGTAAGCGCTCAATAAATACTACTGAATGAATGAATGAATGAAACATCGGTTCATCCAGTGCAGTGTTCTGTCTGACAGTGGCAACAGGACACTTAGAGAAACAGTGCAATGGCTGTCCTTGTGGTCATTCTTTTTATTGGTTAAGCCTGGACTTTGGACCAGCCCTAAATTTTCCTCCTACATCATTAACTTTCCCTCTACAAGCCCATATGAGCAACTGCTTCTCCAACAATCGATCCCAACTCTTGTAAAGCTATGCTCAATGAGAAGCAGCATGTCCTAGTGGGAAGACCATGGGTCTGGGAGTTGGGAGACCTGCGTTCTAATCCCAGCTCTGCCACTTGTCTGCAGTGTGATCTTGGACAAGTCACTTAACTTCTCTGTGCCTCACCTTTCCTTCCTCCCACTTAGACTGTGAACCTCACATTGGATAAATACTATCTTCTATCTGCATATATTATATTTACCTCAGTGCTTAGCAGAGTGGTTGGCAAATAGCAAGCACTTAAATAAAAACCCATTATAATATATGGAAACATTAAATACTTTGAGGCAAAATCTGATTAATGGACAAATTGCCAAAATCAACTGGTACCGTTTCTTACAAAGAAAATAAGCAAACCAAATTATACAAAATCAGATCGGCAAACGTTACTGGCCTGAATATTATCGAAAGTAGTGGAATCTGAAAAATGCAAGACTTCAAGGGCACTGGATTTCAACTATATAATATTGATATCCAGAGCAGCTAAATTTTCTTTGCTTTAAGAAAAAGAAATTGACCCAATAGCCAATATTCTTAGGTTGGAATCAAGGGGATTAATTATTAATTATTTATTCAGGGGGTTACTACGGTGACTTAGGGATTTTTAAGATAAATATTTTTTCTTCCATACATAATCCCATTTTCTAACAAGTTGACTTGAAGGACTACTTCTTACAGTCAACCAGATTAACTTGCTCACATCAACAGAAGTGAAATATGGAGAGCAGAATCTTGATTTCTCATTAGTTTCCTGAGAGCTGTACCCAGCTATGTGTGAAGACAAGGAAAGTTATACTTTGGAAGTGAAAGAGCTGGAATCCAGCAGAGAACCAAGCCCCTCTCTGAGAGGCTGTTGTTCCGAGCCCCCAGACTTCCTCCTCCTGGTGAGACGCTCGGCATCAGAGCTGCCCAACGTATGTGTTTCCCATGACTGCAAAGTGGTCTTTTTAAAAGTGTGGATTTCTAAGAGGAGCTGGCGTTTGCTCTGGGGTTTCAGCTCCTTTTATAGCTTCCACCAGCTCTCTGGGCTCCTGTTGATGGCAATCAATCAACTATACTGAAGGCTTTCTATGTGCAGAGCACTGTACTAGGCACTTGGGTGAGTACAATATAACAATATAACACACACATTCTCAGCCCACAGTGAACTTATGGTCTACAGGCGGGTTTACAGCCTAATAATAATAATTATGATACTTGTTAAGCACTTACTATATACCAAGCACTATTCTTAGCACTGGGGTAGATCCAAGTCAATGAGGTTGGACACAGTCCCTTGTCCCACATGGGGCTCACACTCTTAATTCCAATTTTGGGAACTCAGACCCAGAGAAGTGAAGTGACTTGCCCAAGGTCACACAGCAGTCATGTGGCAGAGCCAATATTAGAACTCAGGTCTTTCTGACTCCAACGCCCATGCTCTATCCACTAAGCCAATCTGCTTCTTCTGTGCTTCTAGAGACAAGCTTACAGTCTAGAGATGAGCTTACAGCCTAGGCTTTCAAACCGACTGATCAAGACCTTTCCTAGAGAGGAGTTGCTTTTGTGATTCAAGAGAAATGGACCAGGTCCACATCCCTGCCGGAAAATCTTGGCACAATCACCGGATCTCTGGGGATAAGGTCTAGAGTAGAGGTTCTTGACTTACCGCTCTCCTACTTGGTTCTGAGCAGCTCCTTGCTTGCTCTGAGCTCTGAGTACAGAAGCTTCCATGAGCCTCTTAGAGAAGCCTAGGTGGGCATAGGCCCATTGGCAGAATTCCCAGCATCCTGGGGGAGCCAGCCTGGCCTGAGTGTACCAAGGCCATCTCAACAACTCTGGAAAAGAACAAGAATATCGCTTAGCTTTCACGTTCTCAGAAATGACTTCGATTGCCTGTGCGTGACCAGCCAGTCCGGTCACCTGCTTTAAATGGCACGAGGCTCACTGCTGTAACCCAGCAACAGTAAATGCCGCTAAAGGGTTCTGAGAACAAATTGGTCGCCAGAGGCCTTGAAATGTACCGGACACCCCTTTACGTGCACTGGGGTGAGTAGTGCTTCTGAATTCGTCAGGCTGGATCTACCCCACTGCAGTGTCCTTGGGGCTGAAAACAACAGCATTTCTTAAAGCTGGTCCCATGGAGAGGGGGTGTTCTACACTAAGGCCTGGAGACAAACTTGTTTCTTTCAGGAGTTGCAATGGCTGCACAGAAACCCCAGTAATGCCAAATTACCTTAAACCACATTCCGTCACAATTGCAAAATTGGCTGACATTGGCTTTAAACAAAAAGGTCTTTACTACTAAATACACTCTCCCCAGGCTGTCATTTTTCTCTCAATCTCAGGAATCGCTATGGACTAAGTCTTCTGTAGCCCTTAAAGTACCTGTCACTTGTTTCAAACTTTCTCTTGATTCAGTTATCAGTGTTTTTCTACTGGAAATTGAACCTCAATGGCTTTGGCCTTATTCAATCGACTGAGATGCCACTGTTTTACTGAATTAGGCAGTTTGGGAAGGAGGGAATAGTAATGAGTTGAATTCTCCTGAATAACAGAGCCTTTCTGAATGCTATAAAAGTAGTCATTTCTCCATCGCTCCCTAGATGGACCATTTACAAAAACGCTGAATTCCTGGCAGTTTACATTTCCTTGACAAATTCTTAAAACATTTGAAGTGTGAATTTCTGAGAAAGTGATTCTCAGAATGCTAAAGAAAAATCATATATGTCTACGTGTTTTGCACTTCCACCAGCAACAGGCTCAAGAGGATGGTGAGAGAAGCCACTTTGGATAAGGAGTTTTTTGATCTTAAAGCACAAACACACAGCGGAGCACTGATTCTAACTCTGCATTTCCTCAGAAAATTCATATATGCTTTTTCTAAAGCTTGAAAAATAAACCTGGCTCCCCATAAGAGAAGTGGATAAGGAATGTGAGAAATTCAGAGTAGTATAGGTCACTATTCGATCACTTTATGTTTTAGAGTTCACAGAAGTTGCCGTTTTCCAAATGATGATTATCTAGCAAGGGTCTGTCCTCATCACAAAAGGTTCCCAGAATCCAAAAGTTTTTCAGAAGAGAAGAGATGCAAAAGGTACAGAGTTTTCTAGTGAACAAATATGGGTAACTGTGTTTCAAAGAACATATCTTCTCCAACAAAGAATTCAAGTTTTTTTTAAGATTTCTAAAAGCAAAATTTAATAAATTAATATATGCATGCCAGATAAAAATTAAAAATTACAACTGAAAACAAATAATAATATGAAAGAAAATAGTCAGGGTTGTAAATTTTATTGGCATGGATAATTGTTCAAAGTAACATCCAGAACACACATTTTGAAGCTCGGAAACAAATTACTATAGGACAAAAGAACAGTGAGAAACCGGAAAGAAATCACCCAAGGAAAGTAGGAAAATAACAGGAGGATTCAGCAATGCAACAGCCAGAGGTACTGTTTCACCAAATGCTTTGCTTTTTTTTTTTGTATCAGAAACCAATGACAAGGAACATGAAAGCAAAGTTACGATAGATTTACGTTGAGAAACATGCTGAATTACAACCACAGACTATCCAGGACAAAGAGGCAGCACTAAGTTTTGTTGTTTTCCTTAGTAAAGAGATACCTTGCCAAATAGGGAGCCGATCATGCAATAGCTTGAGTTTCCTTTAACATGATAAAACACCCAGGATTACTAGTACTGGAAAGTATGTGTTACTTGCTTTACAATGTCAGCCGAGTGGTACTACTGAAACGACATAAACTTCCTTCATTTTATCCGGTATATGCCCAAAGCGCTAATCAAGAAATAATTCAGCTACAAGAGCCAATTAAATTACTATAAAACATTCCTTCATCTGTAGAACATCACTGTTGACTCTTATTTTAAATGAAAAACTCAAAATAAAATGTCTTCATTTTTGATAAGCATCTCCACCACCAGTCTCTGATACCGTATGTCATTGAGTGCTGCCATCGCATCTTGTTCCGGGGATCTCATGAGGGTCGGTCCAAACACTATCCCAAGGTTCTCTGCATTCATGAGATTCTCCTTTTCATGAAGGGTTACCCTGAAAAATAAAAATAGTTTCCCATTTTTGTTTTCTCATTTGAAACAATAACTTAGTCCCCGGGAGATGGCTGAATAGTCAAAAATCTAAGTCCTTTTGTGACCAGTGACAGAAGTCCATTCATCAACTCTGTTTGGCCTTTCTTTTGGGTTTCCCCTTGGTATCAAAGTGCCAATTTCACTTCAACTAAATTAAGCTAAAGAAAGACGTTACCTTTCAAATGACTCCTTGAGCATTCACACCGAGCTTGCAAAAAGCTGGCCACGAAGCTGGGGCTTAAAAAGGTTTATGGAATCTGACGGGGGCTGACAAAGGTCTCAACACCGACTCTAGTCAGCTACAACACTGGGAGCTGGATACTGGGTCGTCTGTGACAAGCCAGTGCTCTAAAATCATATCTCCTAGGGCCCAGACTTCAGTATAACGTGTGCACTCTCGGCCCTCTAATTTCCTCTATCAACTAGCCCCATGTGGATCCAGAAGGAGTCTTCTGCTGGATGGGAGATGGGGAAACTTTAGCCCACAGAATGCTTGGGGAAAGGAACCCTCAGTGCCCAAATGGGCTGAGGCTCGGAACATCTACCTACCTCTAAAGGGATCTGACAATAAAGGTCTTGAGGGCAATACAGTGTTAGGTCCAAATGAGTATAGCTGCGGGGCAAGCAGCACCTTGGGATTTTGCCTACAGGTCAGTTTTGACACCAGGGGTGATGTCTAGCCACGATAAGGTTTCTTCTCGTTGACAAGTACTGGCTGGGGGTGACCTTCTAACCTTACCTGACTCTCAGCTCTCCTGTTCCCTCAGCTTGGAGTTCCCACACTCCCCAAATTTCTCATGACCAAATTGGGCCTAGGGCACACCCTGCGGATGCCCAGGGCAGCCGGGGGATTGGGGAAAGGGATGGGTAGTGGGAAGGCCTGGGACTCTGTCTCTTAGGCCCGTGTGCCGCTCTCAGGGTTGTGGGGATGGAACGAGAGGCGGGATTAGCAGTCCCCAACTTCAAAATCGTTAATTTGCCCAACGCAAACCCCACTGATGACAGAAAGCCTGGCTCCTGGCTTGCTTTTCGCAGGCACAAATATTTTTCTATAGAAAGATTATCTTCAAAAGGCACACTTTCCTCATGCAGGTGCATTATTCTGATGACTTCAATTCTACCTCTGGCTTCTTGGCACAAGCCCAGGTCCTGTTTCTTACACAGAATTTTCTGAATTCTGCTCCTCAGGTGAAAGAAGAGATCTAGTATTAAAGAGTGTGCCCATGAGGCTGAAAATATTCTCAGACACGGTAACGCTTAAACAACACTCCTAGACACGTTCCTTTTTCTGCTAAAGCAGTAATTTAGAAGCTGCATTTTGAAAGTCTACTTTAGTATAAAGAATTTACCCACAACTATAAAAAACAACATCAGATTTACAAATTTACAAAGTTGTACACACATTACATGCAGGTTTCAGTGTGCATTTTTGCTTTAAAGGAAGAAAACATGAGCTTCCAGATAGGACTAAATATCCATCACTGGGAAAATAATCACGAGTTATAGAAGCCTTTAAGTGCTCACACTGCAGGGCAATTTCATCTCTTATTGGCAGTAAACCCCCTTTGGCTGTCAAGATTTGATATCCTTTTTTGATTGGCCATATAATTTTCTGACTTCACAAACTCTTGTGCCTCAGTTGATAGAAAGCCTGGGAAATGGAATATGGCAATATTACGCTCCTTCATATCAATGAATATAATAAAAAAAAGGAACTTAAAATGTAATTGGAGTTCTCCTCTATCCTCCTCCTTCTTCCCTCTCCCCCACAACCATCTTTACTTAGATCACGCAATTTTCCACATAGCCAATTTTCATGGAGGAACATGAAATTATTTAATCACGATCTGTTTTTAACACCTAAACATTAGGGTAAAAGATAATCTTCAAATTCAGAGCAATGTTTAAGCTGCTTTGCTTTTTCTCTAGGCCGCACACTCTTCACTTTCCACTGAAATTACTGGGAGCATACATATGTGTGTGAATAGGGCAAAGGCCAGGTCTTCTCTAGGATGGATGATCCCCAATATAAATACTGCACTTTCAAAACAAATCCAGGCAATAATCAAACTCACATTTCTCATAGGTTTTAGTGGGATTTTTATACTGGAATTCAATTTTATTAACAGTTCACCTTCCTGTGGCTATACTTCCTTGAAATGACTTTCTCCTGTCAGTTTTCACAGGAATAAAAAAAAATAATAATTACAATTTTCCTTCAGTTGGAACACTTTTAGGATTGGGCTGATAACTTTCGAGTCTATTGCCAAAGTGAAAACGTGCTTATATGCCTTTTGAAAAATTCCAAGTAATCAGTCAAAGGCAAAAACTCAATTCCTGTCAATCCTTGGTTTCACAGAATTTGACAGCTCTGATGGAATTAAACTATGGCACAGACATTTATCTGAATGAAGATTCCTGACTTTTACAGGACAAAGGACCTTCTTAATGGTAACAACCTTCTGATGTTACCAACTAAATTTAAGTTCAACAACTTAGAGATGATGGTACCATCTCCAATTTTCTACTACTGCTCTTCTCCAGTTGACACCTCTAAAGAATAGATCCCTTCACCCCATAGTCCAGAGTTTTTGTCTTTGGAATCACAGGCCTGTCTTCGATACATGCCCTGCAGAGATGTACATGACGGATCTCCCCAAGATGGCATTTGGGACAGCTCTACTGCTTTGTTGTTTTCTTTGGCTTGGGTGTAGCTCATGCCAGAGGTTCAAAATATATCCCTTACCTCTTTAAATGTGCCATGAGATATCTGAGGGTTTCACAGTGTGCAGGAGGCAGCAGCTTCAGAGCTTCATGAAGGGTTTCCAACTGTTCATCAGGATCCATAGTCTCTGAAAGACCAAGCCAGACATCAGAGAAACACCCTCAGTGGCTAGTCCCAGGAGTCAATTTTATTTTTCTTTTGTAATTTACTTCTACAGCCCCTGAGTGTACTCACTGGGCAAACTCAGGCTGGGTGCCTGCTTATAAAGTGGTTCATTTCTTCAGCTTCAGACAATGAATTTCAGTTTCAATGTAGCCTTGGATGATCCAGGCAGATATCTAGATGTGCCTCTAAATACCCACATCATTCAGACCATAAAGAAAACTAAGAGACAGTGATGGCTTTGGACCTTTCTGATGCAACACTAACTGGGAGCCACAGCTCATGTGGCAATAGAGGGGTAAAGACAAATCAGGCGAGCTACCAACATGCTGCGCAGAATGGATATTTCTTGGTAGGCATGTGGGAGGAAACCACAGAGACATAAGTTTAAAAGAAATGGATGTTGGAGAACAACCACTGGAATCTCTACTAAATAAGATAGTCTTGCAATTCTTTTCCAAAGCTTATCACCAAAATTTAAAAGTTTACCATGAGGCAAGTATGGTACTAAGTGCTGGGGTCAATAATCAGGTTAGACACAGTCCACATCCCACATGGGACTCACATTTTTACTATTTTACAAATGAGGTATTTGAGGCACAAAGAAATTAAATGACCCTTAGTGGGTTGGGTAGGGATTGTGTCTATTTGTTGTCGAATCATGCTTTCCAAGCGCTTAATACAGTGGTCTGCACGCTGTATGCGCTCAATAAATACAACTGATTGAATAAATGAAATGAATGTTTGTTTTGTGAAGAAGAGCACCACGTTTATTATTTTATACCAGAGTTTATTTTGCCAAATCATAGGTCTGGATTTTCTCAACTGGGAGCAGGGGCACAGTTCACTGTGTTCCTGCAATTCCGTAAATGACATTCGCTACTAAGACAAGTTTTTTTTTAATAAAACTATCCCTGCTTGCAGAGCATTTTGTCATGATATAACAAACAATGCAAGGACCTGCAACTGCTACACTCTTCAAACCTACTAACCCACAGAAGCAGTGTGGTCTAGTGGATAGAGCATGGCCCTGGGAGTCAGAAGAATCTGGGTTCCAGTCCTAGGACTTCCACTCATCTGCTGCATGACCTTGGAAAGGTCACTAAATTTCTTTGTGCCTCAAATACCTCATTTGTAAATCAGGGAGTAAAAATGTGAGTCTCCTGTGGGATGTGCACTGTGTCTAACCTGATTACTGACCCCAGCACTTAGTACAGTGCCTGCCACACAGTAAGCACTTAAATACCACTCAAAGAAAATAAAACAGCAACCCACACAAGTGGAATTCAATATCACAAAATCAAATTCAATCGTTCAATCTCTTCAGAAATAACATATTTTTCCCTCAAAATGTTAACGATTTACTACAATTTGGTTTTCATATGGTAGCTCAAGGTAACTTTAGGAACTTTTAAAATATTAATTTAGTTCCTCCAGTTTCCCACAAGCAACGACGTAACACTGACCGAGAGCCACCAGATGGTGCTATTAGAGAAATAGCATTAAGAGATCTAGTGCATGAAAGCTTTTTGGAAAATCACAGTAATATCAAAATCAGATACTTTGGCCTAGGTAACTGGAGTTGGTTCTATATTTTTTTTTTTGGAGGGGGTGGAGGGAATGGGAGAAGATGTGGTGATTGATTTTTCCTTGACTAGAGGATTTTCTGGTGTACACAGAGCCAGGTGGGTCCCCCTACAGCATGGACCTATAAATTGGGTTTGCTGACCTTCATAGCTGACTCTGTGTGGGCTAAGTTTCATTGTTGATGGCAGTTTAGAGACTCGGACTTCTTATTCTCTAGAGTAATACTGAAATGCAGGTCCTAATAGTAAATTCAAAAAGTGGGGCAAAAATATTTTTAGGGAAAGGTTATAGTAATCTCTATCCTGAGAGAAACCAAATCAATCAATGATATTTATTAAGCACTTACTGAGTGCTGAGCACTAACTAAGTGCTTGGGAGAGTTGGTAGACACGTTCCATGCCCACAAAGAGCTTACAATCTAGAGGGGGAGACAGAGGAATATGACTGTTTATTGTTGTAATGTATGCTCCCATGCCCTTAGTACAGTGCTCTGCACACACAATACATACTACTTAATGAATGAATATGTACATAAATTCTGAGGGCTGAGGGAGGGAGTGAATAACAAGTGCATCAAGGGTACCAAACCAAGCACACAGGTGACGCAGAAGGGAAAGGGAGGACAGGAGATAAGGGTTTAGCCGGGGAAAGATTCTTGGAGATATGGTCTTAATAAAGTTTTGAAGGTGGGGAGGGTGGTGGCCTGTTGAATATGAAGGGGAAGGGGGTTCCAAGCCTCAGGGAGGACACGGGTAAGGGGTCTGTGGCAAGACAGATGAGATCGAGGTACAGTGAGCAGGTTGGTGTTACATGAGTGAAGTGTGAAGGCTGGGTTGTAATAGGAAATAAGGTACAAGGCACAGCTGGGTTGTAGTACGAAATATGGTACAAGGCACACTGTATAAAACGTCTGTTGATTCTTTGGAACTGGGACCAGGTCTGTCCAAGTCCAACTTAATTTTTTTCAGATCATTTTATGGTAGAAAATTTTCAACTTGGCTCGAATCTTCCCAGGGCAAGTGAGGTGCAGTGTGGCTAGTAGAAAGAGCACAGGCCTGGCAGTCAGAAGACCTGGGTTCTAATTTCTCTTTTACCACATGTCTGCTGTGACACCCTGGGCAAGTCACTTCAGTTCTCTGTGCCTCAGTTTCCTCATTTGTAAAATGGAGATTAAGACTGTGAGCCCCATGTGGGACAGGGACTGTGTCCAAGCCAATTTACTTGTAACTATCCCAGCGCTTAGAACAGCGCTTGACACATAATAAATTCTTAAATACCATCATAATCATCATTAATATGTGGGACACGGGCAGTAACCAACCTGATTATCTTTTATTTACCCCAGCATTTAGTACAGTGCCTGGCACACAGTAAGTGCTTAACAAACACCATAAAAAAAAACCCCAAACCCCAATTAATCCAAGTTAGTGTGGATTGAGCTATACATATTTACATTTCTTTAACTCCCCACAGATATTCTGTCCCTGGAATATTCTCAGCAACAGCAGCGCATCAGCCTGATTGACAAAGACCATTTCACTCTTTTCCACCTCCTTTCCCCCAGCCCTATGTCCCCACCCTGCAGTGTCTGCAACACTGCGTCAGATTGGTATGTCGGGGGGAGAGAAGAATACAGAGCTGGCAGCAACCTCGAATGGCAGCTGTTGATTGGGTGGTCTCCTAGGCTAATCAAAAGTCACTTGAGAAGATGCCATCTCAAGGCAAAAATACCCTATTTGCACTGACCTATCCTAACATTTTTCAGATTTACACTGCAAAATTACAACAAAAAGAGTCTGTAACAATTCCCCCTATCATCTGATAATGAGCACAGGGGCCAATTCTGTGGGAGTGATTGGGAATGTTACCCCACCAGATTTCCAGGTAGTGGGTGGATCCACTGTTTTCACCTCATTGTGTTTAGGGCAAAGTTCCCACCCTTGCTCAGCCCAGATCTCCAGGATGATCACCTCCTCATAATGTGATGACAGTTTACCAATTTTTCTTAATTAAAATTGCATGATTTCCAGCAAAATGCAATTTGTATTTGTGCTCCCAAGAAGTGGCATTGGATAGCAGGTTATTATCAATTATTTAATAATATTAATAATAATAGTCGCTTTTTGTAGCACTTAATGTGCCAAGCATTGGGCTAAGCACAGGGATAGACAGAATACAGTACAATCTGTCCCACATGGAACTCAGAGTGTGAGAGAGAGAAAAGCAGTATTTCCCAGTGGATAGAGCATAGCCCTGGGAGTCAGAAAGACCAGGGTTCTAATCCCAGTCCCACCACTTGCCTGCTGTGTGAGCTTGGGTAAGTCACTTAACTTCTCTGTGCCTCAGTTAAATGGGGAGTAAGACTGTGAGCTCTATGTGGAACATGGACTGGGCCCAACCTAATTAGCTTGTATCTACCACAGCATTTAGTACAGTGCCTAGCACATAGAAAACACTTAAATATCATTAAAAAAAGAGAAAAGGCATTTAATCCCAATAATACAGATGAAGAGACTGAGGCCCAGAGAAGGTCACATAACAGGCAAGTGGAGGAGCCAGGATTAAAACGTAGGTCTTAATGTTGGTATTTGTTAAGCGCTTACTATGTGCCGAGCACTGTTCTAAGCGCTGGGGTAGACACAGGGGAATCAGGTTGTCCCACGTGGGGCTCACAGTCTTAATCCCCATTTTACAGATGAGGGAACTGAGGCACCGAGAAGTTAAGTGACTTGCCCAAAGTCACACAGCTGGCAAGTGGCAGAGCCGGGGTTCGAACCCATGACCTCTGACTCCAAAGCCCGTGCTCTTTCCAGTGAGCCACGCTGCTTCTCTTGCCCATCCAGTTTTCTTTCTACTAGGCCATGCTGATTCTTGATCACATAGACATCTGAATAATTTTATCTTATAAGTGACTAAGAAGGATGAAAAACTGCATACACAGCTTTGTTTACGTTTTCCAAGAAATGTAAAATATTTCTGAATTATCAACTGGTCAATCTCGCTTCCTCACAAAAACTTGCAGGGATCTGATATAATATTTTGGGAGATGGACAAATCTTTATCTGAATTTCCTTCTTCCTTTCTCTAAATTCCACCGCTATGATTGTTATTACCAGTCATCTAGAACAAAACAGTAGGGAGGTCTTTGTCTCTGCCTGCACTACAGACGCACAGACGCAGGAGCAGCAGGGAGTGGGAGGGAAAGAAGGTGATCGGGGGTATTTGTGGGCTGGGAACTGAGCCGGGAGGGAAGTTGATTTGTACTTGCGTGGGCTGAAAGTAGGGGTCAGAGAAAAGGAGCAAGGACTGTGATTTAGACATGAAAAACCACTGTGACGGAGAAAGCAAAATGGCATGAAGACATAAAGCAGAGTCAGGAGGAACAGAGGGGGTGGCTGGGTGAGAAGGAAAGCCGAAATAAAATACACCAACGCCAGAGGAAGAAATGAAGTAGACCCCAGAGGGGAGGACGAGAAGACCAGGCGGGAAAATGAGGTGTGAGGGAGCAAGCAGTGGAGTTATAGGAGTTGAGGGAGGGAGACAGAGAAAAAGATGCAGGTAACTTGGGCAGAGAACAAGTTGGGGGGTGAGGGGCAGAGTGTGAGAGAAAAATGGAAGAGGGGCAGAGAAAGAGAAAAGACTCAGGAGGGAAGAAAGAAGCACCCAGAACAAATGGAAAGAGTTTAACTGAACTGGGGAAATACCCAGGAGAGGCAAAACAGGCTGAGGGAAATCGAGGGAGAAAAACAAAAACAAAAAAAATGGGAAAATGGGTGGTTCAGTAGGTGGGAAGGAGAGCAGAAAGGAACAAGTAAGGTGGAAAATGTCTGTGGACAGAGAAAGAGAGACTGGAAAAGGGATGATAAGGAGACTCAATCCAGCTGGGAGAGGAACCCCCAAAAGTCATCAAACACTACAGGGAAACACGCAAGAAAAAGAGAATGACCCAGAAAGGGCAAAGAGACACAGAGAAGAGACACACAGGAAAACACTGAGAAAGACACAGGATAAGATGGAGAGCAGGAAGCAAGGGAGAGAGAGGAGGGAAACAGAGTCAGATGACAATGAAGAGCAAAGTCTGAAGCAATTCATGCACAGAGGAGCACAGCAGGCACACAGAGCAAAGGACAGAACAGGACAGTTAGAAAAGAGACCAAAAAAAAAGCCAACTATACAGGATTAGTGTCAATCCAAGGGCAAAAGACAAGGCAAACACTGGGAAGGTCTGGAAAGGAAGGGAGAGGCAAGACTAGGTTCCCTGAGGGGGATCAAGTCTATCAATTCCATTGCTTTGTACTCTCCTGAGAGCTTAGTACAGTGCTCTGACACTATAATTGCTCAATAAAAACCTGAGATAGACTAACTACTTTACCTAGGAACTGTAGAATGAAAGAGCCAAAAGGAGAAAAAAACCCTCAGAATGTGAGAAACATAGGGACAATGACTTTGAAATTTCATGAATGTTAACCAGGTTTCAGCTAGTACCTTCCACCACTGAAATAACTACGGATAACTTGTAAGGACTAAAAATGACACCAGACATTTACTGACAACAATAATGCAACCCAGAAAATGTGGAATTTTGGTTTTTCCAGAGCATTAATATAAGTCTCTTGGTTCAGGCATTCCCATCAGGGATACATTTCTATCCTCTACAGATTAGTTTATACAAAGTTCCAGCTCAGAGTCCTCCACAAATAAATACCCACCCTTTACTGAAAGGGGGGGGGGCAGAAAATGACTAATCCAACCTCAGAGGATGAGTCAGGACAGCCAAACAGAGAAAAAGGAGAAAGGCTTTCTAATCCTAAATATTCATTTCCATCAACAGCATCCAAAATCCCCTAAGACTCTTAGCGGCCCAGGTTCTATTCCCAATGATTGCCACTGACTCATTCAAGGCTGTCCAATGAATCACAGATGCAAATGGGAAATATGGAGATCCCTCAGGGAAAAGCTGGAATGTTTTTCCCCACCCCTTTCTGCATCACCCTTACACTTGGATTTGCACCCTTTAATTCACCCTTCCCTCAGCCCCACAGCACTTATGTACATATCCGTAATTTGTTTATATTAATGTCTGTCTCTCTATACTGAAAGCTCATTGTGGGCATGGAACATGTCCTACCAACTCTGTGATACTGTACTTTCCCAAGCACTCTGAACAAGGTAAGTACTCAATAGGATTGATTGATTGAATGAATATGTGCTAGGTCTCCTCCTCTTAGTATCACCATCTTCTTCATGTCAACATTCAGGGGCATAAATCCTACCCATACAGACTCTCACTTGCTTTTCAGTCACCCTCCCCTCTGTGGCTTCTGGTGCCATTTCTGAGCCTACAGGGAGGGGTGTGATTGCAGGGGTGATGTCTAGTTTGGATGCCAACTCCTTCACTGATTAGCTCTGCCAAACCTGCCACAAGAGGAATAAATTATTTAGTGAATAAGCCCAGAGTGGTTCGTGCAGACTAATTTAAGGACCTAGGAAAAGCAAAGAAAGTAATGTCCCAGTTTTAAAGTCCTTTCTTTCTGCTCCAGCACAATGGCAAGAATTCAGCACTGAATGTGACCAAACCTCAGAAATCCTCCATAATAAAAGCTACAAAAGGGAAAGGAAAGACTTGGACAAAGAAAGTTTGTTTCATCATTCCCTCAAGGAGGAAAGCAAGTCATTGTTGCTAAGGAAATGAGGCTATTATTATGGACAGAGCTAGCCTTCAATTGTGAAGGGAGAGAAGGGAAGAGGAAGAAATAACAGCTCTGGGTCTGTCTTCTGAAGGACAGTACTGTCAACATGAAAAATTGCCTTTCAGAAGAAAAAAATAGATGAGAAGACAACTCTAGCTTCTGATTTTTTTTTAATTGGGTGTAAATTTGGGTACAGCTTTGGTTGCACCAAAACGTATGATAGAAAATTCTTATTTGTTTCTGAAGTGCATCACATGGGAGAGAGAAATTGAAAACGACTGGTCACCATTTTGTCTTCCTGACTTCTACGCTCCAAATGAGCCTGCCCCATCCTTGGGAAATCTGCTTGGTCCCAGCAGATCTTTGGGCCTGATAACCATATCTTCCCTTGTGATCAAACACCACCACTATCTGTTCATAGGATTTAAGTATGTGTAAGTGATCTGAACTCAACTCCATCCCTCTGCTGCTTCTTCGTGGCTCTCCAAGCACTTGACTTTCCTCTCTTAATTAACTAATCAGTCAATCAGTGGTATTTGTTGAGCACTTAAAGCTCTACTCTTTTAAACCCGCAGAAGTCGCTGGTTTCAGGACTGGCTTCTCGCAGTTTAGAAGTCACAATCTGATTTTGAAAAACAGCATCTTATCTTCCTCTGAAAAATGTCTTGTTGCCCTTCAGAAAGATACGTGAAGGTACAAATAACTAATGGAAAAAGTTCAAATGCAGAATGTGTACAGAGATTGTTAACATACTGCCACAGGAAACACAAAAGGAGAGAACAAGTACCTTCTAGCTCAATTGGCTTGTCAAAAGTTTTTAAGCTGATTTAAAAGGGGGAAAAGGAGCAGCAAATGGATAAATAAAACATTTATCCTACATAAAGAATTTCATACTTACTTGCAGAATCTATAAATTTTGGGTAGGCATCATATGTGATGAGGGGGATTGGTAAGTCCCTGAAGTACAGTTTAAGTGCACCAGTGATAATATTGATATCTTCATACATATTCACAGAAATATCTGCCTTCTCCCCATCTATGTGCAAAAGGGAACAAAAAATACACATTTTGTTAAAAGAAAGGACAATTGAAATGTTCGGTACTCTGCAATTATATTTTCCTGGTTGAAGCACTGCTCATGTAATCTGAGTTTCACTAGCACCCAGACTTTCGTCAAGGACATACGTGAAATGTTTTTCTCACAACTGCAAAGTTGGTCAAACTGCAATTGATCATTAACAGGCCAGTTTTACAAATGGATCAGGGCCCCTCTCTATAAGGAAAGGAGAAGGAAGATTTTTCTGCCTGGAGTATATTTTCTCCTTCCAGGAGTCCCTGCTTGGGTAGATTTGGCCAGAGCTCCACACCCAGGTAGAAGCACTGGATTAACTGAAAGATGTGCAGCTGAAGGAAAACAAAATGGTTAGACTTGGGACTGTTTTCAGTTTCAGAAGAGAAGTGATATATTATTTATTTTCAAACATCCTGGAATTTAGATTTTAACATATTCCCGACTGGTGTGACAGAAGTATGTACTGGCTAACTGGAAGTTCAAAACTGATAAAAGAGTAGGAGAAATGTACAATCAAAACTCAAGATTTCTCAATGGCATTTGGTTATTTTGGACCCTCACACTTGGTGGAAATGAGCTGAGGGAAATTTTTCTTCAGTACCGCAGTGGACTCCTCTGATAGTTATTTAAGGTTAAAAACCGTCATGAAACTTATTCTCTTGGCTATCCCAGACTGCTCTCACCCCAGTCTGCTGCACCTTCCGGATTCTTTGATTTGGATTTAACAGCTCAAATCCCTTCAAGGAGTCTCCCAGATGAAACTGGGCCCAGAGACTGCTCGCAGGGAATGCTTCTATAGGGCCGGGTGGGCAGCTTCACCTCTGTTGGAGTTGTCCAAAACCAACAGGGTGGGCCCTGGGTCATATCGGGGCTCCAGTGGAGGAAGGGAAAATGAAAACTGCTGCTGCCCATCTGTTGCTTTGGGACCTAGGACAAATTCAGCCTGTCAGTGCTCTGAAATCAATGTTGGGGCAGCTCCACCGATCAGAAAGGAACAGGGGCTTCGGTCTCAGTTCTTTTTACCAAAACTCAGTGATAGGTCCTGGCCTGGCTGGGAGTGAAACACCAAACTAGGCAGATGATTCAGGCCAGGGAAAGTGGGATTTAGGAAAACTGATTTACCTCTCTCTTTCCCCTGATACTCCTGGGCCTTGTTGCTTAAAATGTTTGGTATCCATTTCTGTATTTATGGTGTGATGCTAGGTTAGGGCTACTCAAATGTGGAAAGATCGACTGGATCTTTTTTCCTCTCATTTTAAACTAGGCCTCACACCTTGCCACTTAATGTTTTTTTAAAAAAAATCATTGGATTGGTAGTGGTTTGTGTCAGTCTTTCCAACTGAAAAAAAAACCTAGTAGTTTATCTTGTAGAAAACTATTCGTAGAAACAGCACTCCCTTTATAGCATGCCAAGAATATCACACAAAAAAGTGCATCTCTGAGAACATACCTCTGTCAAATGCCATTTTCACATCTTCAATCAAGTCACTAAATCCTGATACCCTGTATAACCCTTCCGAATTAAGACCTGGTACAGGAAGAACAAGAGTTAGTTATAGCATTATTACGCAGGTACACGAGGTTCAAGCACTTAAGTGCTTAATAGTAGAGTACATATATTGCTATGTAATATGCTATGGGTAGCTGTGAGTGCATAAATGCAGTGGTGACAGTTGGTGGGATATAAGCTGGGGAGAAGGGAATCAATCAGGAAATGCACCTGATCATTATACGTCTTCAATTCAGCCATTCTAATTGGTGCGATCGGATTACCTAATTTCAGGATTGTGGATTACCTGTTTCACAGCCATGGGAATCACCAAAATGTACAAGAGAGAAACTTTCTTCTGCATAACAAGGCACATGTCAAGCTATCTGGATTCAAAGATTAGGGTAGATTCAGAGTAACCCCTCATCGTGGGCAAGGAATATATCTGCCAACTCTGTTATACTCTTGTGTACTCTTCCAAGCACTTAGTAAAGTGATCTGCAAGCAGTAAGTGCTCAATATGTACAACTGATTAACAGATTAGCAAGAAACCAAGTCCATTCAACCAAGTCTTACCTCTAGATTCAATTTCCCTAATGCACATGTCTACCACCATTGGCCTCTTAGTGATGTGAGCTTTGACTAGTGTTGTAAGATCACAGCTGTACACCTTCTTGACATGCTTTAGGTCTGGTTTGCAGTCATTTGGGACCATCTTGGAACATTGTTTATGGACATTTAAACCACAATCTAGAAAATGAAATGAGGAGAGAATATATATATGAGGGAAAATACATTATTAGGCACTTAAAATGGTTCTAGGAGTCTTAAGTATTCCAGTCTCAGTTTAAAAAAACAAAAGAACACATACCAAACCAACAAAAACAAACATGCTTTTAAAATTACATAACTGAACAGCTGGGGTACCTTACTCTAAGGTATACAGTGAGATTTCATTCAAGATCAAGAGAATGCTCCTCCCAATCTCTCTTCTTATGCCTATTTTATGATCTAATAATGTAACACATTCAGATATCCACTTTCTCACGTATTTCTTTCTATTTTGGGGTTCTATAAATATATCTCAGTGATTTAGGGCTTGCCTTCCTCTAGTGGATTAAGTATAGTTCCATCTATACAATAATCCCCTTATTCACATGCAGATTTTCCCCTAAATTAATAACTGTGGAATTTGTTAAGCACTTATTACATGTCAGGCATTGTATCAAGTGCGGGGTGGATACAAGCAAATCCAGTTGGACAGTCCCTATCTCACATGGAGCTCACAGTCTCAATCTCCATTTTCCAGATGAGATAACTGAGGCCCAGAGGAGTGAAGTGACTTGTCCAAGGTCACAAAGCGGACAAGTGGTGTAGTCTGGATTAGAATCCGTGACCTGACTCCCTTGTTAGTGTGTCTGCAAGTTCCCATATCTATGGTACCCTCATTTTTCAGTTATTGTTCAGAGTCACTCCTCTTTCCTAGCAAGAGTGAATTCTGGTAGTTTTTTTGAGGAGTGGGTAAGAGCAACTGGAGAAACAGTCTTGTCTTCCTAGATCATTAGGCTGAATAGAGCTATCTACGGTAATCAAATTTGGTAATTGGCTTAAGTGCCCTAGTCTCTCCTAGTATCTGCACATAATCTATTCTCCTTTTAAAATGAACCCGATGTTGGACTCCTGAAAATCCAATTTAGCAAATCAGAATAATAACAGCAGTGCTGGAATGGACAGGAATGTAGGCAGATGCATTTCCAGTGCCTCTTGGCTACAGAAGGATGCAAATGATTTAAACCATTAGATCTGATTTGCTGAGCATATTGGTGATCAGGAGGGGGTTGCTAGATCTAGGCCCATTTTATAGCAGGAGGGGGCCCACTCTCAACTCCTTAGTTCAAGGGAACTAAGTCATTCAACTAAACTAAGAGGTTTCCTAAAATGGCATTTCCCTAAGTGGTCAGGGTGTCAAATCAAGAAATGGGTGAATATCCTGAGGGTCAGACTACACTACTCCCTACTACAGTCTGCTACTACTCCCTTCCTCCTCTCTCGCCCCGCTCCAGTCTATTCTTCACTCTGCTGCCCGGCTCATCTTCCTGCAGAAACGATCTGGGCATGTCACTCCCCTTCTTAAACAACTCCAGTGGTTGCCTATCAACCTCCGCTCCAAACAAAAACTCCTCACTCTAGGCTTCAAGGCTCTACATCACCTTGCCCCTTCCTACCTCTCCTCCCTTCTCTCTTTCTACCGTCCACCCCGCACGCTCCGCTCCTCTGCCGCCCACCTCCTCACCGTCCCTCGGTCTCGCCTATCCCGCCGTCGATCCCTGGGCCACGTCCTCCCGTGGTCCTGGAACGCCCTCCCTCCTCACCTCCGCCAAACTGATTCTCTTCCCCTCTTCAAAATCCTACTTAAAACTCACCTCCTCTAAGAGGCCTTCCCAGACTGAGCTCCTCTTCTCCCTCTACTCCCTCTACCAGCCCCCCTGCACCTCTCCGCAGCTAAACCCTCTTTTCCCCCTTTCCCTCTGCTCCTCCCCCTCTCCCTTCCCATCCCCTCAGCACTGTACTCGTCCGCTCAACTGTATATATTTCCATTACCCTATTTATTTTGTTAATGAAATGTACATCGCCTTGATTCTATTTAGTTGCCATTGTTTTTACGAGATGTTCTTCCCCTTGACTCTATTTATTGCCATCGTTCTCGTCTGTCCGTCTCCCCCGATTAGACTGTAAGCCCGTCAAACGGCAGGGACTGTCTCTATCTGTTGCCGACTTGTTCATTCCAAGCGCTTAGTACAGTGCTCTGCACATAGTAAGTGCTCAATAAATACTATTGAATGAATGAATGAATACTCCTTTTTCCCCTATATGGGTGTTGGCGGAGACGTGAAGGAGGAGGAAGAGGAAAGAGGGCTGAGGAGGATCCCAAAGCTAAATAAGTGCTTTTCACCAAGAGCAGGACCACTAATTCTGTCAGGGCAGAAGAGTAGTGTCTTTCCTCTCCTGGTATCTCGCCACAGAATATGTGTTCAGCACATGGAGTAGAAAAGCTAAGGCTGCATTTCCATCGTAAATGATTAGCATCCATTCTTTACGCTATCCCTGGTAAATGGTTCCAGTAGCATTCAGCTTTTCACATGGGAATACAGCAGTTCAACTAAGTGAACTGATTTTCCCAAGGCCGAATGACATGCCGACGGCACCCTACCCAGTTACAGTCTCCTTCCACTGGGCCCTGATTCTCCTGAAGATTTCTATAATTGCTTAATATGCCTATTTATGTTAAATCCCCTCATTTACTATGGAATTCCTGCGAGGGGAAATCACACTAAGCAGCTCTGTACGTTATGCACATAGCTGTATTTAATGAAAACATTATTTCCCTCTAGGTGAAGCCTCAACATATTTTTTCACCTTTTGTGACTTTGGTAAATTTTGGATATTTCACTGGCACTTAATGAATTTCAGTTTGAATGGTTTCATACTTAAAAATCCAACTTCTTTACATTGGCATTTTAGTATTACAAGTGGGAAAAAAAAGTCTTTCAACTTTATATGCAGACATCATTTTTTCCAAGTTGAGTTAATTGGCGATACTTCCATTTCAAAATATAGTCACGCAAGCTTCACTGCTGGCAAAGGGTAAGTTAAATAATATTTAGCTGATGAAAGAAACAGATTTCTTTCCATGATACACACACAAAACTGTTGTTCTAAGTAAATAACATGGCTCCCACTGAAATCTGTCTGCAAGGTTCTTTCTGCTTGAGAAAATGATCATTTCTGTCAAACCTCAGGTGATCTTAAGGTGCTAGTTTAACGTTAATGGCTTTAATATCAGGAATCAAAAGCTTTACATAGAAACAAATGAGATTCTTTGAGATCTACTCTTCATCATTGTGGGCTTGTTCTAGCAAGTGACTATTTCCTCTTTCAGGCTACACTGTAAATTAGCTTAATTTAGTTTCAATTCTGAGTGGCTGCTATACTCATAACAAAGCTACTACATAATACTACTAGAGGATTTTCTTTGTTCGGATGTGCTGTTTTTAAAGTTCTAAGTCTGCTTAAAATGGATGATTTCAAAAGTTTAAATATGTTTATAAATAATTTGAACTCTCCAGGTTTATTCAATAAAGATGATAAAACTTAACATTCTATTGTGTTTTGCAGTAGGACCCCTTTTTTGAATTCCTAAGCTTCTGTAAAGGCAAAAGGATTTTTTTAGTCTCCTCTTTCTTTTTAAAGTTAGGATTTCTAAACGTATTTATGGGAAAAGGAAAAAAGGTCTAAACCATTATTCTGCCTTCTAACAAATTTCTGAGCACGATTTCTGAGAACTTCAAATATTTTTTAGGAGAGAGGTCCCTGGCAAACACTAGCCTTCTGTCTGCCAGTATCACACTTACACAACTAATTTTTTAACAAGTGCTGAATAGGATTTGTGTATAAAACAAAAGAACTTATAAGTAGAGAAAAATGGTCACACATGGCACAGTTGCTGAGCACCTTATGAACTTCAACTGCATTAGAGAGGGATTACGGTATGTAGTTTTGGATAACTGCTGCCTCTTTTGTCCAGGAAAGTCAACAAGAGGATTTGGGAGGGGATAAAAATTCACCAGTAAATACATGGCTTTTGAATCCTGTGTGTGTGTTTTCCTTTTTGGTTCACTGTGTGTGTGTGTGTGTTTCCTTTTTGGTTCAGAATGATATTCAGCATGCAGTACCCATTAGACTAGCACTTGGGCATAAAAAAGCAGGCATTAAGTCTATGAATGCATGTATGGGAAAGGAGAAAGTTTGGTGGAGAGGGATACAATGCATTTCTTTTATTCCCTCAATCAGTACTTTTCCAATAACAATTTTGCTACTAAAACGGTCTCTTAATAATATATCTGTAGGCACAGGGGAGAAATGTTTAGTAATAGCTCCAAGTACTGAAACACCATTCTCCTGAAGACTATGCCAAAATAGGCCAAAATGTATTTTTGAGAAATTCAAAGTGTAATGTAATACAGTAATTCCAAACTCTCTGCTTTAAGGCTGGTAATATCTCAACTTTTGGTTGCTACTAAGAGTTTATGTGGGTATCATAGTTATTTATTGAACTCATAAAGCCCTTACAAAATTTCACATCCTCTAGTTTGAAGCCCTAAACCAAAATGAAGAGTGAAAAAAAATACCAGTAAGAAGCACTTTGAGTTACATTTCTCAATTGGATAGGCATCAAATTAACACGCACATAAAAATTAAAGATTTTTTAAAAACACTTTTCTTCTTAAAAGTTTCTGTAAATTTGGCCCTGACATGTTGGGACACTGATGTTAATCTAGTCTTTTATGTGCTCTGTGATACACCTTGTGGGATACACATGAATCCTTTCAATCTACTGAAGCAGAATGGCCAAGTGGCTACAACATGGGCCTGGGAGTCAGAAGGACCTGGGTTCTAATCCCGGCTCTGCCACTGTCTGCTGAGTGACTCTGAGCAAGTCACTTCACTTCTCTGTGTCTCATTTACCAAATCTGTAAAATGGGATTAAGATTGTGAGCCCTTTATGGGACAGGAGCTGTGTCCAACCTGATTAACTTGTCTCTACCCCACTGCTTAATACAGTGCCTGGCACATAGTAAGCACTTAGATACCATTTAAAAAAAAATCTAAGAATCCAGGAAGCGATTCTTTTTTCCTTTTTTTTCCTGGAAAGAGAAGCAATTCTTGTTGACAGTGACCCATTTATCAGAAATAAATGATATATTCTGTCCATTTATGTTTAACTGAGAGAGCTATATTAATTATGGCCTGTGTAAGCACATTAAAAATATCTGAGAATAAAGTAAGCACATCTGAAAAACAATTATTTGTATTTTAAACTAATTTACAGGACCCCTTTATTTACACAAAGACTGGCAGCATTGTATTCTCTCCAACAGAGAGAAGAATTGTTCAGCGAGTCTTTATTGTGGGAGTTTGGGGGACAAGGAGGAGCCCTTGTTTTAAATGGAAGCCTCGATTTTCTGTGGGCTTGTGGGTAGCGGCTCTGGAGACCCAAGTTACTATCTCTAGAGCGTACCTCCCAAACCAAATGGGCCCCTGGTGGGGGCAAAAGCAGCCAGATGAGAGGGCAAGACTATCACCAACCAAGGCCCCAGGACCCTCACAGTGGCAGGGGATGCTGGGATGAGTTAGCGGTGCTAGTGATCCAGTTTCCACAGCAGCTATGTTCTTGCCCCAATTGATTATGTTCTGCCAATCTCCCCCATCTTTGCTGCCCCTCTGGAGAGCACGGGCATTTGGAGAGAGGAGTCTGAAGGATGATGTTTTTCCTCTTCTTTGGCTGCGGAACAGGGTAATTCCCTGTGAAACTGAGTGAAGCAAGGGGGCTGGTTTTAAAGGGAAAGTTGCATATCATCTATTAGTTTACAATCAATCAGTGGGATTTACCGAGCGCTTAGTATGTGCACAGCACTGTTCTAAGTGCTTGGGAGAGTACAAGAGAATAAGCAGACATGTTCCCTGCCCATAATGAGTTTAAAGTCTAGAGGGGCTTACAAGACTTGCTCAACCTGAACAAAACTTCATTTTGTAGATAACAGTGAGTCAAACCTCTTCAAACAAAGATAAGCATCTTTTTTCTTGGCTGTCACTATCAACTGTTAACTTGTTTCCTAAATGGCTTTATTTACTGAAGGCTGTTCTCCTGTCCCAAGCTCCAGAGATATTGGTGGGCATTGTGGTGAGTATCAGAAGGAACACACAGTAACTTTTCGGCCCACGCTCATTCTCTGCCATTAGCAGGCTTTACCTGCTTCACCTGTCAAGGACACAGCCACCCCTCTCTGTTCCTCTTCACTGTAAGGTCCACAATATTGATCTCTTATCCTGCCATTTTCTTTGCTCTTCCTAGTAGGCCTCTTTATGTACAGTGAAGAACTGTTGGCTGGAGAGGAGAGAAATGGCCACCCTGCTGATGGCAGATCACCCCCCTCTTCCCTTCCAGCCTTACCTCTGACTCTGTCTGCACAAGGATGTATTCTCGTCCTCTCTTTTCCCTTCTTACTTAGAGACTGCTTTCTCAATTGGACTCTTTATAATTAGCCAAAAGTCACAACCATTTCTTTATGAGTGAAAGAGGGAATAACAACACTATGTGAAAAAAGGGAAGTCCTTTGCCGATAGCCAGCCACTAACAAGAATGGGTGCTCAAAAACAGCTGGGATGCTGCCCGGCTGCTCTTTTCAAAATGTTTAGGAAGAAGACTCACTCGACATGTCTAATCTTCAGAAATGTCAACAATGCTCTTCAGGGCCACAGGCTGTTCTGGCCAGTGAAAATGGCTAAGCCAAATGTCCAACAGAGCAGCCTGCTAGTAAAATGGTCTAGTGTAGATGACAAATGCCTATGGCTGTGGGATAGTCTTGCCTTCTTTCAGCAACTTTTATTTCATAAAGGTAGGAAAAAAAATTGTGGAATGACTTGCGATTGCTGTCTAATGAAATATATGACAAACTTTATTTGGAGAGATCAGTGGGTTTTGAGGGGATAAGAACTGAAACAGTGCTGTGTGCCACTGTCATATACAGTTTCCCAGGATAAGTCCCGCTGTCGGTTCAGTGAAGAGACATGGCTCTGAGAATCAGGGACCTGGGTTCTCGTCCAAGCACTGAAAGTCTCCTGGGGTCATTCAATGGGTGGTCAAGGTTTCCAAGCGAGAACCACCTAGGATTTTTATTTGATTGTTTGCTTTGTTTTTTAATGGTATTCGTTAAGCACTTATTATGTGTCGGACATTGCTCTAAGCACTGAGGTAGATCCAAATTGATCACGTTGGACACAGTAGCTGTCCCAAAGGAGGTTCGAAGAAGAAGGAAAAAGAATTTAATCCCTATATTACAGATGGGGGTTCTGAGGCCCAAAGAAGTTAAGTGATTTGCCCAAGGTCACACAGCAGACAAGTGGCAGAGCCGGGACTGGGACCCAGGTTCTCTGACTCTCAGGCCCAGGCGTTTTCTACTAGTCAAAGCTGCTTCTCTATTCTGACAGCTGCACAGTCCTAACAGGAATCCTGAAAAAATAGCCAGGGAATGTGGGTGGCAAAGACCACAGCAGTTACCAAGGCAACCGACTGCCAGGTAGTGGTGCTTCAATACAGCAATGACATTGTACTGCGGGCATTTCGACTCTAAGAGAGTCCTGAATGGAATGGGTCCAGCACCTCTGCCTGCCTCTGAGCCCCAGTACAAACACAACTGGTAGAGACAAGAGGGTGTAAACAGTGATCAGTGTTGTGCAGATCACTATCAATAAAAGCAATTCCTCATGCAGTTTCTTGGGCCCAAAGTCTCAAGGTTCATACTTGTCCACCACCCTTTGCTTCATTATATCTGAGCTTTCACTCTGGCTGTAGAGGAATCTGGTAGGAAGAAAATTTTGGCCCAGAGAATGACTAAGAGGAATGCCTATAATGGGCCCTTGTATCGATGGTTTTGTAAAGACCATTTAGGAAATGACACTGGCAGGGTCAGCGTTGCCACTCTATCTGCTGCAACCACCAGACTGACATACAGACAGTTCAGTCCTAAGCACACTGGGACTCAGTCTTGGGACAGTTTGCCTGTCTGAGGCAAGAGGAAGTTACCATTTGCAATGCAATCTCCTCACCTCGGGTAATGCAGTAACTGACTTAGGCAGAGAGAGCCAATCTCAAAATATAATACTGTTTCCAAAAACACTCTACAAGTGCTGTCTGCAAGCAGAGAAGAGTTATGGGCTTAAAAATGCTAAGATGTGATCCCACAACAGTTTCCTTGCCCTCCATCCTAGAAGGTTAAAAGGAACCAGCTCAAAACAAGCAGCCAGGAGGCAGGCTCCAAAAGATACATTTCTTTTCTGGCTCTGAGGTCCTGCCATCTTTTTCCTCTGAATACATTTTCTTAAAGATTCAGAAAACAGTGTGCCCCTGGATTCTGTCTGGAGAGTACATAAAACAGGCAAGGCTGCAGATGGAAAATGGAAGGGGCTCTATCTCAATAAAATGGTCCACGGTTTTTGAAGTTATTATGGAACTGATTCTATTTTTTTTTTAAGAGTGGACAAGGTTGACTGATACAAGTTAATGAGATTTAAAGCACCAATAAGGGAATAGCAATAATTGGTGCTTTAAAGAGCAGACATTACAGAGTGAACACATTCAACAACTTTCCTACTGGGTCACTCGCTCCTCTCCAATTCGAGAAATGGCTGATATTAAATACCATAGGAAGAATTCCCAATGTTCCTCCTTCTTATTATTGCTAGGTAGGTTTCCATCACAAGAGTGACTCAGTACTGTGTGTGTTTGCCAAAGATTATTCCACATGGCCTGTGCTTGTTGCCTGCTCCCTGGATTTCAGAAGAGTGGTATTGATAACTATATTTTGCTTCAAAAAACAAATATGGGGCAATACAGGTTAGTATGCATCAATAAACATGTGGAAAAAAAATAATGCAGGCATGAAAGTTTCTTACAACTCGCTGTCTAAGAAGCAAGGTGTAAAAAGGTTTGTCAGGATCCAAAAACTGGCACTTAGGAATGAATCCACTACAAGGGACTTTTATATAACAACCTACTTGGACTTAGGAAAGTTTCTCTCTCCAATCTAAGACCCCTACCTCCAATTTTTCCCTCTTTTCTTTAAGGCTAACATACTCTGAACAGAAGATAACCTTGTGGGCTAGCTAAATCAGGGTCACCAGTACAAATGGCAAAGGATTCCTGCTTTGCTTTCAGATCATGGGGACTCATTACAACCTCATGATGTCCATAGAAAGTGCAAGATAACACTTGAACCTGGAAACGGACCTGCCTTAGAAATAACTAAGATTTAGTTAAAGTCCATTATCTTTAGGGAATTCCTAGCAGATGATATGCCTGTGTCCAATCTGCTTACCTTGTATCTGCGCAGTCCTTACTGCAGTGTGTAGCATGTAGTAAGTACTTAAATCTACAATTATTATTGTTATTATTATCAATAAAGTTCCACTCATATTGGAAATTGCAACATCATTTCATAAATGATGATATGAAGATCTCTATCTAGACGGTTTTGGAGTTTTCATGTTTACAGCTTAAAACTGATTTCCCGCTGATTATTTCTTTACTGCAGTTGCTAATTTGAACATTTAACATGCCATACAACAGCAGATCACTGATAAGCGCTTAGTACAGTGCTCTGCACATAATAAGCGCTCAATAAATATGATTGAATGAATGGTAACAGAGCAATCAATTCCTAGTCCTAGAATTTTAGGCGAGAAAAGGAAGAAGTCCCTACCACAAAACATTGTTCTCGATTGAAGGAAAAAAACTACTCTCAGGGAAAAAATTGTAAACCAGAATGAAAAAAACTGTTTATATGGCACTATAAAATAATTCTGTAATTCTAGCTCTATTTCATAAATATGATTTTGAATCTATTAAAAATATCTTAAACTTGGTAGCAAGACTTTTTTCTTTTTATTCATCAATAGTTTTCTTTAAAGTATAACCACTGTCTTATAAATAATTTTTATGAACAATGTTTTTATCTGATTTTCTAATAAAAAAAATTCAGAAAGCTTCAGAATATGGAAAAAAGCCTTCGTGACAAGTTACCTTTAAAATTCAGTTTCCAAGGCAACAAACAGTTCTCCGTATAGTCTTTTTTTTAAACAGCCTTTTTATAAATTTAGTTACTGGAACATCACAAGGCAGATTTTAAATATAGTCGCTTAGCTTTCAACTATTTTCATCTCTTTTCTGCACAAGGTGACCACTTCTTTTAATAAATCAGCACCCAAATTGCTGAAATGATCTGACACATTATTACCATCGGCAAGCATTTATATAATCCTTTAAATTACACAACTGCTTTAAAACCACTCAGAGTTACCTCCCAGGGCTACCTCCTTTGAAATAACAGAAATGTTAGTACAATTTTACAGATTAGGAAACCGAGGCAGCAAAAGGAAAATACCCACACCTGATCCCCCAAAATCCTCTGTGGCAGAGTTAGGATCAGAATTCACAGCTTCAGGGTTCCTGATGGACTGTTTTTGTACCTGCTCTAAGTCAATTAGAACCCATAATTTTACAATGAAATTACGAAGGTGTAATAGAATTTAGCAATGTCACTAACCAACTGGACAACCTAAGATTCTGACTATACATGTCTAATGAAGTAGATACCATTTTTATGGTACTTCAATAAGTGCTTACTATGTACTAGGCACTGTACTAGGTTCTGGGATAGATATAATCAGGTTGGATACAAACCCTGTGCCACATGGGGCTCACAGTCTCAACCCACATTTTACAGATGAGGTACCTGAGGCACCAAGGAGCAAATGACTTGCCCAAGGTCACACAGCAGACAAGTGGCAGAGCTGGGATTAGAACCCTGGTCCTTCTGACTTCTAGTCCCATGCTCTGGGGCGATGACCCCAATATTTGCTTGAGCTGGGCACCCCATCTTTCTCATTCCAAGTCTCTGACAAGGCCTGAGAATTTCTACTGAGAGCTAAAAGTACCCTAAATAGTGGTTTTCTAGATTATGAGCTCTTTGGAGTCTGTCCCCTCCCGGTGTCCATCTCCCCTTAGGGTTCTTGCCTTCTTCGCATCTCCCACATAAAATGAGCACATGGGACCGACAAATGGAGAACTTCAAGGTTACTCAAAGAAGAGTGAAGAGATGGGTACCTGCACATTTCACTCCCTGAGCAATGAGACCCCACATAAAGTTGGCACAGTATTCACACCAGTGTGGACCCCTGAACGTATGGACCTGCAAAACAATAGAGGCAAGGGAGAAGAGAGGGGAAACACACATAAATGAGGAATTTGGTTTCATACAAGCAAAACATCATGTTCATAAATTAGCTACAAATGCAATAGAGGGAGAGACAATCAGTCACATATTTGGTGTTCTTTGTTCTGGAAGAGAAAGCACAGCAGAAGGACTGGAAGATTGAAATATCACATACCGCCATCCTGCAGTTATTTGCTTAAGGAAAAGAGGACTCTTCCAGTTTAAAAAAGAAGACACTTAACTAAGCAAATACTGGAATGCAGTTAGGAAATGCAGGTAATGAATGAAATGGGGCAGAGTTTTCACAACACTTGTTAGAGAAAAAGTACCTATTCTTTAAGGCTACCGTTAGCAATTTATGATTTTCAAGAAAAGATATTGTGAGCAAAAATCAGCTAGAAGCCAGGAAAGACATTCCAAAGAAAGGGAAGGGGTTGGAAGAAATCTGTCACCTTCTTCCATCAGATTTACTTGAGTTAATTTTCTGGCTCTCACCTCCTGCTACAGAAAACAGCAAAACTCAACAGTGAAAATTGTCTGCAGTTTAAAAACACCAAAAATATCTGTTAAAAATGCAACTCCAATTTATGAAATTCAGAGTTCAAAGACCATCACTTTACCACAGTTCCTCTTAGGTTCTCAATTGGTTTCAAAATCTTTCAGTCCTTTCATTAGATTATATATTTAGGTGACTTAGCAGGCAGAGGATGCTTCTGATGATGCAGTTTTTATCAGAGTGCGCCCATGTGGCAGATGCTGTACGGGCACAGGGAGAGAATGCTCCTGTGGCACAACTGAATTTGCCATTAATTGTATTTGAGTGCTTACTGTGTGCAGAACACTGCACTAAGCGCTTAGGACATTATGGCACTTATATTACCTAATCGCCCACTGTACCTAAATAACAACAACCCTAAAACCTGTGAAATAGCATCTTCACGAAGTCCTCTAAAAGTCTTCAATAACTTCTACTTTTACTTGGGTTCATTTTGATTTTAAGTTTGATTTTGAGTTTAAGGATTTTTATTTCAGTTCATTTGATTAACTGTTTGATTTCAGTGATTTAACAGATTTAAGATCCAGTTTAAGGGGTAGTTACTTGAAATACTCTGTTCTTATACGTCCTTTACAAAAATCCAGTCCTTGAAGTTGTGCTTCCCTAAAGTATTACTTTCTGATTGACTGCCGGTATTCTAGGACATAATTATACTGCATCTGCCTTGGGGCACTGTTAACTATAAAAGCATTAACTATTAGCCTTATTAAAATCACATCTCCTCCCAGTGGCCTTCCCAGATTAAGTCCTCATTTCCCCTACTCCCTCTTCCTGCTGCGTATCTCTCACATTGGATTTGTACCCTTTATTCACTACATACCTGCAATTTATTTTAATGTCTCTCTCTCCCTCTAGACTGTGAGCTCCTTGTGGGCAGAGAACAGGTCTAACAACTCTGGTATACTCTCCCAAGCGCTTAGTACAGTGCTCTGCACACAGTAAGAACTTAATATATACGACTGATGGATTAATTAGACCCCAAAGTTAATGTGATTCAGGGGATCCTTTAGTTTAGAATGACCTCGGGTTTCTTAGGACTTATCAATCCATAAGGCTGTGCTAAAGTGGCTCATAATCTTCTGACTTTCTGCTTGTATGATTTGAGTGATGACATCAGCATAGCACAGTGCCAACTCTTTTGATGATACTTGCAGCTTGATGAACTACGAGAGCTTCTGCGAGAAATGGAAATCTAGCCTAACACCAGGTTTAGCTTAACAAAATTGCCCTGTGTCTTCCTGAGTATGTCTGCATGAAACAGAGAGAATAAAACCAGAGCTATTAAGGCACTTCTACTTCCTTAAGTGGTGACTGGGATGGACCAACTCAGACACAACTTAATAATAATAATAATGTTGGTATTTGTTAAGCGCTTACTATGTGCAGAGCACTGTTCTAAGCACTGGGATAGATACAGGGTAATCAGGTTGTCCCACATGAGGCTCACAATTAATCCCCATATTACAGATAAAGTAACTGAGGCACAGAGAAGTTAAGTGACTTGCCCACAGTCACACAGCTGACAAATGGCAGTTGGGTTTCAAACCCAAGACCTCTGACTCCCAAGCCCAGGCTCTTTCCACTGAGCCACGCTGCTTCTCTGCCAAACCTTCACGGTGCAGACTTGGTGACTTCCTCTGGGCAACAGTTAGAAGCTCTCACAGCTCAGGATTTTAGTTGATATATCTATGTGAAGTCAGAGAAGAGACGGTTCCCTTACTTCTTCTAGTGGACATTACAGATTTGATACTGCTGTATCACAATTTAACCAAAGACCACATTATCAAATCAGTGCTTCTAGAATTGCAGTGGGGACAGAAGCTGATCCATAAGGACTCTGATCAGAACCTTGCCAATAATGGGGAGTAGTGAAAGCAGCCACAGTCAGCCTTCTCTCCTTTTACTCAAATATGGTAATGATGATGGGGATATCTCTAAAATCCTGTGGCATTTCATCACACTCCATCTGTTGAAAAAAGGACTCCACATAGGTTTAAGCGGACCTTCCTTGCCCTAATTTAAAGGTAACACAATTCTATGGTGAAGAATCAACATCTGTAAAATTTCAATTTTTACCTTTTAAAAAATTGAGAGATACCGGAGATAATCTACCATTTACCGCTGATGAGCAATTTACTCTCTTCCCTTAGATAAGAGCTTACATAACACTTGAGGAAAGTGTACTAGAAATAGATCTACTGGAAAAATACATGTCATTTCTTTAAAAATGAAATTCTTCACAGTTTCTTAAAAATAGGGTTTAATTCTCATTTCCTGTTCCACAGCCACACTATGGATTTCTGAATTGTTCTGTGTATTATGATTTCTGGAGTGGCTGGACACTCATTTGTGGATACCCAATTTAAAGAAGAAGAAATTTTGGCAGAACGGGAAGCCCAGGCTTCATGCTCCTTGAATATGTGTCAAATATGCCAGAGGCAAAGTTGGTCGTGGGGACTCAATTCAGCTGAACTTGGCTCCAACTCCAGATTCAGAGACAGCTACTGCCCTGGGTTGCAAAGGGCCTTCACTACTCTCCTTCTGTAGAAAAGGGACCTTCCCTGCTTAAACTCCCACAATGATCTGAAGAATCATTGGAAGCTGGCCTAGGATTCAACAGTAAGGAGAGAAATTGTGGGCAGGATCCTTATTGCCACTGTTTGGGACAAAACCCTCCACTGGTGTCAGCATTTGTGTGTGTGTGGAAGCATATCTGTGTTGGATGGACTTACGTTTGTGTATGTGTGTTTGTGTGCATGCCATGCATGTCCTGGGTATATATGGTTGCAGAAAAGGGGAAAAACATTTTTATGTTAAAATTAACAAAGAGACAAAAAAAACCCCAGCAGAAAAGCATCATCTTTGTAGTCCAGTGAAGAATAGTTTATTCCAATAGTTACTAATGAGGATGACAATTGAAAGAACCATTGAGGATCACTGTAAACATCCAGATTATCTTTAGCAGTGATTAAGGTGCTTTTCAGATGAATAGAAAAAACCTTAAACTGTTAAAGCACATTTAATTTTGTTAAGAGGTAGAGCGACAGGGGACAAGTTCAGTTTTATATCCTTTGGTCTGCACCTGAAAGCAGTCTCACTTAAACAATGTTGTTTACTTCCAGATTTCATTTAATGAACTTCATTTTCCCATTCTAAAAATGATGACCACTATTAGAACATTTTAATGACATTTTAAAAACAATGCTGTAAAAAGTGGGCAAATAGTTTAGTCATCTGAATCAAGAGCCCCAATTACTAGGTACTTAAGTAAAAACGACCACAGGGAAGTAGCATGGTCCAGTGGACCTGGGTTCTAACCCTGATCCCACCTGCCTGTTGTGTAACTGTAGGCAAGTCTCAACTTCTCGGTGCCTCAGTTTCTTCATCTGCAAAATGGGGGTTAAATAACCTGTGATCCCCGTGTGCGACAGGGACTGCATCTGACTTGATTATCTTGTATTTACCCCAGTGCTTGACTTGTAGTAAGTGCTTAACAATTACCACAATTATTACTACTATTTTTTATTGTATTTGTTAAGTGCTTACTATGTGCCAGGCACTGTACTATTATTATTATTATTCAAACCAGCTCCAGAGATGACTTAAATGCAACCTAGACTGTCATTTAAAAATTATAGGGAGGGCTAAGCCATTTTCAGAACAGAACATTGTGATGCTACCAATTGTGTTTCTACCAATATATCATTGGGCCTTGAGGATGCATTTTTGGAAGCCCTTGGAAGCCCAAGTGCTTAATATAGTGCTCTGCACACAGTAAGCTCTCAATACAGATGACTGACTGATAAAATAACATCAATTTATTCATACACAGAATTCATTTTTACTGAAGGCCTTTAACAAAGGATAAACTCAATAGCTGGTTATATGATTTAGAAAGAAAGAATCCCTTCTGTTAGAAAAGGACTCTGGTGATACTATAATCCGTAAGTGCAAGTGCTTCAAGCTAATCAAATACTCAAGAAGACCATCAGCTTCAAGACACTGAATATAGATATCTTGCTAGAGCACCCCAAACATCTGTATTTCTTTGGCATACTTTGATTAATCCAAGAACCAAATGATTAAATAAATGATGAGCAACAGTCAAACCAAACAGATCTGATGCTACCCTTCATTCGAGACAGTTAACAGTATGAATGTAGCTATATTAGCGTGCACCTTTTACAGATGAGGTTACTGAGGCACAGAGAAGTGAAGTGACTTGCCTAAGGTCAAATGGCAGACAAGTGGTAGAGCTGGGATTAGAACCCAGATCCTTCTGACTCCAAGGCCTGTGTTCTAACCACTAGACCATGCTGCTGCTCTACTGTGTGTATGTGTGCGTGTACACGAAAGTAAAACTAACCTCTATACTAAAAAGGACTATAGATTTCAAATATATACAAAGAGTGCTCCTTGGAGTAATAGATTATGGAATTAGCCAAATCAACAAGCTCTAAAAATAGTTCTTGGGAAACATTACTGTACAGGCTTTGCCCAGGAGTTAGCAAGGCAGGCCAAATTGTCGGGGCTCTTCCAGACAAGAATTCTTAAGTGCCTAAAGACTGAATCTGGTGCCACAGGTACCCATTCTGCGTAGGGAAGATTGTCCTTTCTTAAGTGGGGCAAGTAAGCACCTGTATTTTTCACACTGATGCTGAGCAGGGGATCAATCTGATTTGAGTATTAGTAAAAAGAATCATTAAAAAAAATCAAAAGCATCTTCGAAGCTATAGGCTTGTCAGCTCTCACAAGGCAAGCAACAAGGCTTGATTTTCAGCTACTCATTAATAAGCAGAGAATGAGATAGCAATTATGATCATACAGTCCACTGCAAAGGGATGAGTGCAAGTGACACCTTTCAGATGGATCCCATCAGCCAGCACTATTTACTGAGCTCCTGCAGAGGGTCCTTAGCCTTATCGTTTCCAACAAGCGGCTCATGGGTATGGATTTGGTGGTCCTGCAGGCCATGTGCATCAACTCTTCAGCCTGAGCTATTCCCGGTGGCCAGCGGTCAAAAAGGGTTGCTGGCTGTGGGGGAACTGGTTGGAGTGGGGCTAGCTTGAGCATGACGGGGAGAGGTGGAAGGGAAGTCGGGTGGGCCAACAAAGGGCCAGGTGCAAACTCCAGCCTCCCGGGAGCTCTGTGCCCACTCTTCACCCTCCAGGCCCCACCTAACCCCATCAGCCGCTGGGGCCTGGGCCTCCGGAGGCTGGGTGTGCCTGCATCTCCCTGGCCCCGGCCACCACCGAAGTTGCCCAAGGCTCCAGGGGAGGAAAGAGGCTGCTGCCAGCCAGCATGAGAGAAGCAGCCCGGCCTAGTGGACAGATCATGGGCCTGGGAGTCAGAAGGTCATGGGTTCTAAACCTGGCTCTGCCACTTGTCTGATGTATTACCTTGGGCAAGTCACTTAATTTCTCTGTGCCTCAGTTCCCTCATCTGTAAAATGGGGATTAAGACTGAGAGCCCCATGTGGTCAGGGACTGTGTCCAAACCAATTATCCTGTATCTACCCCAGCATTTAGAACGGTGCCTGGCACATAGTAAGCATGTAACAAATAACATAATTATTATTATTATAGGCATTGAGCTTCCGCCCCCATGTGTCCCTCCTACATCTGCATGCCTCTGTGGCCTACATTAAGCTCTGGGCCTTGCCAGGGGCAGCTGTCCCCTCCACCTCCCTACCTGCTCTGCACTGGGGTGGCGGGTGCTGGGAGGAGGAAGAGGGAGAGGAGGAAGAGGGGAAGGAGGAAGAGGGGAAGGAGAGGGCAGAAGTAGTGTAGCCCAGTGGGGCCTGGGAGTCACAAGGAACTGGGTTCTCATTCTGGCTCCGCCACTAGTCTGTGTGACTGTGGATGACCACTTCACTTCTCTTTGCCTCAGTGACCTCAACTGGGGATGAGGGGATTAAGACTGTGAGCCCCACATGGGACATGAACTGTGTCCCACCTGATTACCTTGAATTTACCCCAGGGTTTAGAAAAGTGCCTGGCACACAGTAAGTGCTTAACAAGTACCATAAAAAATAATACATGAACTGTTTCATAACTAAGAGCCCTCAGGATATGATGTAAGGATGGCTCAGTTGAGGGTCTTCTCAAGGTTGCTTCTGGCCAAAACTTCCAGCAGAGTTCAGAGGTGCAATTGCAAAATCCAGGTTTTGACAGCATGGGATAATTTAGTCCCAAAACCTGGACTTTTTTCCATGGTTCCCACCATTCTATCATTTCTTCCTCGTCAGCCCTACCCCTTGGCCCACTTTGCTCTCCCCTCCAACTTGGTCCCCTTACTAGGTGGGGGCCCAGATATTATCATCGCTATTTTACAGGTAAGGAAACTGAAGTACAGAGATGTCAATGAATATTGTCTAATGAAACCACATCGAAATGCTAAGTAGAACTCAAGTTTCCTCTCACCCATGTCTGATGGTTTACTCGATGAGCCACGCTGTGCAAGACCCACGTAAAAAGGTACCTTGGTACACAGTGTAAGGAAATCCACCACTAAAAACTCAGAGTTGTGATTTTAAACCCAAAAACCTGAAAATGCAAATATATAAAAATGCGAAAAATGTCATAACATTTTGCCCACCATGCACCTGCCAATATACAAAAACGATGCATGGAAAAAAGGTAACTCAAAGTACTTCCTATGTGTGATATAACTTATTGAAATGCCCAAGTTAGATTTCTCCTGACCTTAATTTAATTAAATTACAGCCCTTTTAGAATAAGGTTTTGTAAATTAACTTTATTTTTGTTGGAGAGGAAAGAAAGCAAGAAGGAAAAAAAAATATCCCCAAAGGCTTATAGAACTGTTCTTAAGCAGTGGTGCTAATAGAAAATGAATGGTTGCACGAGTGAAAAACTCTGGGTATAAAGATCCAGGTGAGACAGCTATTACTCTGACTCGTAAGGTCCTTCAGAAAGAACACTGACTTTGTGAAGCATCTTAAGAGTATAAATACACTGGAACAGTAGTATATCCACCCACAAGAGTCCCTTAGAAACTCACCCCTCCAAAAGTTCAAGTTCATTATCTGAAAATGATTTTAAATTTCCTGAGGCCTAGTGAGAACTTCATCAACTTCACTGAAATTGAGTTCTACCTTTCAATCTCAGAAGTGTTTCTGCCTATTAGTAAAAATGAATATCCCTGCTCTTACACGCAAAACTGCTTTAATAATTTATACTGCACAGACAAATACCTTGGCCTAAATGCAAAATAAGAAAGCTATAAGTGCGAAGAGGAAATTTTTTGGAAAGTCTGAGAACATAACACTCTTACCAAAATTCCACTGATATCTCCTTAATGATAGAGTCTCCTACTGGTTTGCAGGCTAACTGGAAAATGTGCTAAGAGTCAAATATCAAGTAAAAGATATCTATCAACCCATTAGTCAAATTGGTGAGTGATACTTCAAAGGGACATTGTATTCAAATGGATATTCTAATTAGGCACAATAAATAATGGCAACAGAAGAAGTGCCAGTTGTTCAAATGTTTACCCACAGAAAAGAGAAAATTGATGAGATGATTCTGTTAAGAAAATCAGAAACCACATTAGACCATGACTCATTTTTGTTCACTTTTCTTCTACTTACTGATGGTGGGAGTAAAGAACATTTAGACAAGCAACTGATGGTTACCTGATATACTTTTTCAGAAAATGTACTTTCTAATACTCCCTTCTTTCCAATCAATCAAATTTATTGACCGTTTACTGTGTGCAGAGCACTGTAACCAGCACTTAGGAGAGTAGAGTATAAGAGTCCCAGCCCACAGTGAATTTCCCCTCCCTAATAATCCATAAATCTATATAATTTTCCAGCAACACGCCAATAACCCTGACCCTCCCTTTCAAAGTGCATTATATACATACTTTCCATGAATATGTTTATACCCTCCATGAACTTACTGATATTTTCTATTTACACTTCTGTGGTAAACAATTCCTTGGATTTTCTACCCATTCTGCGAAGAGTATTGCTTTTTTTTCCAAAATCTCCAACATACACCATCACATTACAATACTTGTCCCTAATTCCAGCCTGCTTGTTTATATGGAAAAGCCCTATTCTTTTCAATCTATTCTCATACAAAGTTGTTACATTTCCTGGTTCATTTTTGATGATGTCCCTGTACTTTCCCTAACTCTATGGATCTCCTATGCAGCACTGATCTCTGAAAAGCATGGATTTATGGTGATTTCCATTCTCTGCAAGGTTCTCTCTCTTTTTTTTAGTATGCCCAATATAGTGGTTTACCTTATCCATCACTGTTTAGGGTTTTTCGTTATCCTTAGATGGGTGAACTTAGTATTTTTTTAAAGAGTGGCCCTTTTCCTTTGATATTTTTATTTACTTGGCTGATTAGTAAGTGATTCCATTCCATAACCTCTTTTTTTTGTGGTGTTCTGGTCACACATTTTACCTGAGCTTCCAATAGGACATTTTTAAACAGCCTTCAAGCTTCTGTAGGGCTTCTTTTTTTTTTTAACTTCTCTTTCAGTTTCTTCCTATGCTTTGCATTTAGCTCCTTGTGGGCAGGGAACGGATCTACCAATTATTATCTTGTACTCTCCCAAGCGCTTAGTACAGTGCTCTGTACACAGTAAGCCTTCAATATATACAATTAATTGATCATGACTCCCCTTCTAAAGTATAATATCTTTGTGTTGGTTGTTCTTTCCAGAGCCTTTCAGCTCCAACAAGGATCTAAATTTAATCATGCTGTGATCTCTACGGCAGAGTGCTTCTCCCACCATATCCTCCTACACCAGGCCCAGTCTGTTTCAGTGAAAATCCTTGGGTATAAATAGCTGTCCTTTGGATTAAAATGACATTACTGATGGTATGATTTTATCAGTGTGCATAAGGCTGATAAGCGGAGTATTTGACTAGCAAACCCTTCCACATTTCTGCGCATGTACAGGTTTCCCACACTACACTGTTGTACTGCATTTATCACCCATAATACCCTAAGTTATTTCTTGTTTCTATGCCTTGGTGTTATGAATTTTCCAAAGCCTCTGCTCTAAAAAATCACCCCATTTCTGATGGGCGAACTTCAGGCTGACTTGTCTTCCGCTCTCCTAAAACCGTTTACTGCCATGCCACATCATTTGAGGATTTACTTGATTATATCTCTACAGTATTTCTTCTGTCCATATTTTTTAAGGTTTTCCCATTTCAGCTTATCATAGAATAATTGTTTAGGCACCCTGATATAGTCCATTCTCTCACACATCATGTGATGTGATGAGCAATGTTGGTGATCCAAGACCTCATTTAATTACCATTTTAATAAATGGTATTTATTGAACACTTAACTAAGCACTGTTAAGCACTTGGGAGAAAAACATAACAGAACTGGTAGACATGTTTCCTAACCAGGAGCTTAGAGTCTACAGGGGGAGACAGACATTACAATAAATTAGAAAGTGAACATAAGTGCTGAGGGGCAGAGGACGGGGTGAATATTAAGTGTTTAAAGGGTGCACATTCAAGTGCATAGGGAATGCAGAGGGAGAAGGAATAGGGGAAATGAGGACTTAGGGAAGGTCTCTTGGAGAAGATGCAATTGTAATAAGGCTTTAAAGGTGGGGAGAGTGGTTGCCTGCCCAATATGAAAGGGGAGGGAATCTCAGGCCAGACAGAGGATGGGAGCAAGGGGCAGTGGTGAGAAAGACGAGATCGAAATATAGTGATCAGGATGGCATTGGAGAAGTGAAGTGGGCAGACTGGTTGGAGAAATTGGTGAGGTAAGCTAGGAGCAAGTGAGCTGATTGAGTGCTTTAAAGCTGAGAGTAAAGAGTTTCTGTTTGATGCAGCAATGGATAGGCAAGCATTGGAGGTTTTTGAGGAGTGGGGATATTTGGAGTGAATTTTTTTTAGAAAATGATCTGGCCAGCAGAGTGAAGTAAGAACAGGAGTGGGGAGAGACAGGAGGCAGGGAAGATCAGCGAGGGAGCAGTTGAAGAAGTCCTGTTTGTATCCTACCTTTCTGTTTAAAGTTAACTACAGCTATTTCTTCTAATACATAATATCTGCTTTCTTGCAACCCCTGTATTTCCTGAAAATTATGCTCTTTCAGTTGTTTCAATAGGAAACAGAGATTAGGAAGAAGAGTTGGCAAACAAATGAAATAACGCATGCCTTCCGTTACACTAGATAATAATAGTAATTGTGGTATTTGTTAAATGCTTACTGTGTGTCAAACACTGTACTAAGTGTGGGGGGTATGTACAAGATAAACTGGTTGGATACAAACCCTGTCCCACCTGAGGCTCCAAGTTGAAATTCAAGAAAGTTAGAGAAGCTTTATAAAGCTAAAACTCAAGGTACACTATTATACTTCACCTGCTTCTCATACACTTTTCAAAATTTATCAGTGGTCATTAAGCACCTCAAAAGGAGCCAGTCTGTACTACTTCAAATCTGATTCTAACAAACAATGGATCTTAAATATGCAGTTGATTTCCTTTGCAACACCAATGAACGACTTAGAGGAGCATTCCTGTTAGACACATTACAACTAATTCACAGACATGTTACGTTAACTATGTTCCCCTACTTTTTCATTGTGTTCTACCCAGATCCTGCTCTGAAAAGTTGTGTTTTGGCAATAATGCATGACTTGCATAAACGTGCATTGTTACAACAGCTCTGGAACTTGAGTGCAGTGACAAAAGAAGGTCCATGTCTCAAAATCATAAAAATGTTGGGGCGCTATAATTGCCCCGCATAGCTGCAACCAGGTCTGAATCTGGCTGTTGAGTTGGTACCACATTCCCGTAGGGCACACAGGCCTTTGTAATTTGCTTTTCTGTCTCCTTGTCTATCCTTGCATCAGTCGATCAGTTGGCTTATCAAGTGCTGTACTAAGCACTTGGGAGAGTAAAATTCAGCAGAATTGGTAGGCACGATTCCTGTCCACAATGAGCTTACAGTCTAGAGAACCATATCAGTGTATCACTGGACAATGTGTTTCCCAGGTAACAGAATTCAATGACAGCATTCAACTGCATCACTGATGTTGATCGTTGGCTCTGTTTGCCAGGGGTGGGCTGGTACTTAACCTTGGGCTTTTTCAGTCTAACAATCAGTCTGTAGTGCTTTGCTGATTCAAAAGAGTGATTCATCATCATCTGCATATTCTCTTGTGTGGGTGCTTCCAGAACCTGCTTAGAGCATCATCCAAAGTCCTTGAAAATCCTTGTACTATTTTACCATGTCTACCAACTCTGTTATATTGCATTCTCCCAAGTGCTTAGTACAATGCTCTGCACACAGTAACACTCACATATGATCAATTACAGATAGAATAACTGCAATAGAGAGGTGAAAGTCTGAAACACTGAGATGTGATGACTGTCCATTTTCACTAAGAAGCACGCAACAGTTCCAGTGACATTTCCACAGAACCACTTTACAACTTTGTCCTCAGCTTTGTCTGGAATCTTTCGAGACAGGGTTGTCACCAGAAATTACCTAACTGATGTACACTGGAATATGGTGTCCTGCTGACCCTTAAACACAGGATAAAATGCCAGGCAGGGTGATTAACTCCCAGAACTCCATTAGCTCCCAAGGCACAAAGTCTGATTTTGTTTTCTTCCACCAGTTAGCTGGAATTTGTGGAACTGTGAAAATTGTACAATTTCAACACAACTCTTAAAGACACAGGAGAGAAAAGGTTGCTTGCTATTTCCCTGCAGAGCCTTAAGGAATACAATTTTTTTAATAGTCCATTTATAATTTTTCATTTACAGATTACAGTTTTTGTATATTTTCTGGAAGCCAAACTTGAAAGCTGCAATATTTAAATAGTATGCTAATTTGACAGACAGTGAGGAGGAAACTGAGTTCCAGATTGAAGTAATAGATCAAAACTACCCAAAGCTGACTTTTTATACCATCTTGGGAAAGTTACTTCCTGGATCTCAATTTTTTTTTTTCTGTGAAATGGATATGTCGCTTCTTCCACCTCCTCATTTTCATCAGAGACATTTTACTTTTCAGAAATCTGATCCAGATTACTTCTGGATCACACCAGAAGTAATGTGAAGCTCTGAACTCTATGGAATAAAACATTTATATGTGGTCGAGGGCCAGGATACTTTGCTCTTTGCTTCATCGCTATTTTGTGTAGTCACTCTTTAACTTATCAAAACAGAGAAAATAAACTGCTAAATATACATCTGTGAGGGGCCAAGACGCTGGCTGGCTTTGCTTTTTATCCCCCTTGCAGTCCTTGGTTCCTTTGCCAAATAATACTTTAATGAGGCAGTTTAAGAAAAAAGGAAAGGAGATTTTCTAAAGATATACAGTATGGAGGCTTCTCGAACACTTAGAGCACATACTTTGTGTGACTACACGTAATGAAGACCCCAAACCCTCTGAAATCTCCACTGGTCTCATTTACTGGTTTTACCACCTCTCTGGACCTGTGTGCACCCTATATCTCTATTGTTTTTCCCTAATTTTGGGATCAATCCTCTACAAAAGGGGAATGAGTCTATTTTTGTGTACCACACAATTACTCAGTTGCACAGGTGCTTAAACAGATGTTAAGTAATTACAAAAACAATAGAGGGGTTGACATGTCGGAATCTAATATTTCAAGAGTACCCCTAATGTGGCGAGCAACTGATGTTAAGATGTAATGACAACTATATCTAAACACTTGAGGCAAATGCCTTGGCAACCTCATTAGAGTCCTTTCTAAACTTTAATTTCTAATTCACAGAGGCAGCTTCTAAGGCTTCACGAATCACAAGATACAAGAAGCTGCTTGTATAGAGACTATTGGATTGTCAATAAAAAAAGGATTTGGAAAAGAATCCTGCCTGTGTGTTGTTCCTAAAGTTTTCATCTTATAAGAAGGGGAAAGGGCAACTCAAATCTTATGATTCACCTAATAAAGGACAGTTTCATGTTACAGAAGTAATTTTGAAGGTTGTCAGAAAACACCAGAGAGAGAACATCTTTGTTCACTTTGAAAACAGATCCCAACAGAGTCTGACCAAGGGATAAGAACAAGTGAAGTCACTTGGGGAAACTGGGCTTCCTTTACCTGTGAAACATTTTGGAGTGGAAACTCTGAGTGGGTACACCCTTTATGGCCCATGCCTTCTACTCAAGGACTATTCCAGGAAGGAGAAGCAATGACATTCTTTAGGCCGAGCACATTACGTTCCTCTCAAACCAAGTGAGCCCTTCATGTGAAGGGAGGGTGGCCGTGAACTTCAGAAACTTCAGAAAAGCTGCAGTATGACTCTGAAAAGACTGCAGAAAAGCATAGCCTCTATATCTTTGTCATCATTATTTTAGGATTATCAACAGTATATAGGGGGCAGGGTGCATATTTGACCAAATTCTGCATATTTGAAAGGGCATAAACAAAAAAACAAAAAGGCAGAGCTCAGCCACTATATGAGACCTTAGTGTGCTTTCAGTTGGAATACTATCTGCAGTTCTGGTCCCTACATCTCAGGAAAGACATGAAGTATAAAGAGAAGGTATGCAGGAGGACAACCAAGATGATCAAGGGTGTGGAGAAGTTTGTCTCTGAGGAAAGGCTGAAAAGAATAAAGGATTTAATTCTGGAAAGGTGCAAAAAGAACATGATTAAAGTTGACAAAAATCTTGCAAGATGTGGACAGGACAAATGCAGGAGTATTGCCTACAAAATCCCACACCACCAGGGCAAAATGGCACCCGCTGAAGTTTACAGGTGGTAAATAAAAATGAACAAAAGAAACACTTCTTAAATACAATAGATTTCCATATGAAATTATTCAGAACTCAAATCCGGGTGAGGAGTAGAGATAAGGAATGAGGACTGGATGCAGATGGTCCACCAAAACCACACACAAATTAATAAAAGACTTTTTTTCCAGGATAATATGCATGCTTAGCTTTGACAAGGAAACATAAAACATGACAAGTTTATAACTAACTTCCCAGGACCCTAATATTTTAAAGTTTTCTTCCTTTTGCAATGCTATTTTTTTCCTTGCAAATTCAATTTAAAATCTGAAGACTGCAATTCAAATCTGGTTCCCTTTTGCTTTTAACTGACTGTATATTCTACTTGTACCAAGTGTTTACAAAAATCCAGTCTCATAATATCTCCATGATGGACTGTATCTATAGTTCCCATTTTAGACAGGCCAGTTAAAACCCAGCCCAGGTATATGTATCCTCAACACTAGTGCCCCTATGTATCATCATCTGAACAGTTTATTTCTTCCCATTCCACTGACTGTAAATATTTTTCTCTGCTTTCCCTTATTAGAGTGGAAACTCCCTGTAGGGAGGGTACATGCCTTTTGCTTCAGTTGTTCTTTCCCAAACACTTAGTACACCGCATGTGCACTCACACACTCAATAAATACCTACTCTTCCTTCTGGGAAAGTGAAGCCCATTATCTAAGATCAGCCAATGTTTAAATGGCAGAATTAGGGGTAAAGTTTGTCTCTAGTTCCACTTCAGTGTTTCATCCATTCTACGTATATCTATTTTCTGAGACCTAAAGATGCAGGTTGATGACTAGATTCAGTTACATTTTCACTCCCAAATGCAGGTGAATTGGATTTTCAGTATCTACTTGGTGGTGGTTTCAAGTTTAAACTGAAATTTGCAAACCTTTAAGGGAAAATGAAACAAACATGATAGACTCAGGAATAATCCATTCAATCAAGATACCATTTTACATATTCTCTTAGCTAAGTGTTTAACTTCATTTTTCATTCATATCAAATCTCATTATATTCACCACTTAAAATTGTTATCCCTCAAGCTAACCAACTATGATGGAGGAGATGCAGCAGATTAATCGATCAGTGATATTTACTGAACACTTACTATGTGCAGAGCACCATACTAAGCGCTTGGGAGAGTACAATACAACAAAATTTGCAGACACATTCTATGACCATAACAAGGTTATTGTCCGGAGAAATCACAGGCTGGGGAAATTCTGCAGTTTCACTGACCTAGATTAGGTCGACAGTTGAGGAAAAATATGTGCATCGTTGTTAATCAAGGGTTTTTCTTTGAAAAGATGAAATTGGCATAATCCCAAGTGATTCACTGCTGAAGTGCCTTAACCAACAGCACCAGATACACTGAAGGAACCGATCCTGCCATCCCGGTTGGACTGAATTGCTTAGGAACAAAAGGCAAGAACATGGACGAAGCAGCTGCCACTGACTGAAAGCCTGGAAAAAGAATCTTGGGAAAACATATTACTCCATCAAGATGCTTTCAGAAGAGAGTGTTCTAGGAAAACAATAAGGAAGGGACCAAAAAACATGACTCCACCGGCTTGTTCTGCTCTCCACAAACACTCCACTTCTCAAAAACCTCCGATGGCCGCCCATCGCCTCTGCATCAAACAGAAACTCCTGAAGGTAGTCAATCAGCTTGCCCCCTCCATTATTTCTCACAGATCTCCCACCACAACTCATCCCACACACTTTGCTCCCCTCATGCCAACCCAGGTCCTGCACCTCAATCTCGCCTGTCTCTCAACCGATCCCTTGTCCATGTCCTCCTGGAGCTCGCTCTCCCCTAACACCCAACAGACTACCTCTTTCCCACTTTCAGAGTCCTAATAAAATAACACCTCCTTCAAGAAGTTTTACCTGACTAGCCCCTAAGCTTTCCTATTCACTCTCCCTTCTACACTGCTTATGCACTTGGATCTGTACCCCTTAAGAATTTAATATTCACCCTGCCCCAGCCCTTCAGCCCTTCTGAACATATCCTTATATTATACTCTCCCATTCCCCCATCAGTAATATCTTCTAATGCCTGTCCCCCACTACTCTATGAGCTTCTTGTGAACAGGAATTGAGTCTTCCAACTACAATCTATTGTTTTTTCCCAAACACCTAGTAGAGTGCTTGGCACACAGAGAGCCCTCAATAAATACCACTTATTAATAAGTAACTCGTAGCAACAATTCAAGGATGCAGAACAAATAACTTTTTTTTTGCATTTGGATGGTGGAAGGGTGAGAGATTGTGAGTCACCTTGAAAATTAATTAAGAGTCAAATTTTTTGCAAATTAGTACCTAATGGATTTCCCAAGAAGAAAGGTTGGCAGAGCCAGTATTCCCTGGGACTCGGGATGAATATGATGTATGGAGAGAGCTGATTGTCGGGAATGGTTAACGAAGATGGCTTCTTAGCTCTCTGAGGGGTTGCAAAGACTTCTTATTTACAATTACCTTCATGTGGTCTAAAGGAATAGCAGATGGAGCTTCCCTGCTTCTTTTGCCTGAGGTATATTCACCCTAAAGATCTTCTACACTTCAATCTCCAGGGCACAGGTCTTGTGACTTTTGCAGAAGGTCTTGTTCCAGTAGCCAGAGCTGACTGTACTCCCTACTAAGCAATTCCAATAGGAATATTTCTACAGTTGGATTTTTAAATTTCATACCAAAACTCTACCTTTTGTGCCAATTCTCATAGGTGCAACATCAATTGTCCACTTGGGCCGAACAATCACAAGACATTTTAGCTCCCATCTGCAATACATAATTCTGCAGTGGTCTTCATTTTGTAGCAAAGATGGATCAAATTGGAATCCAGTCACTGGGCACTATTTGAACATGGAGCTGATTCTCATCCAGGCACTACAACCTACAGTATGCTGTAGCAAGAAAAGGTCATTATTTTTAAATACTTTTGAACTAACTGCTGGTCAATTGTATATCACTGCTTTCCTCTTCCCATCCAGCAGGCTATTGATTTAGCCATGGCCTCACAGCTTAGCACAGGGATGGAACTGGGGCAGTGGTTAAACTCTCACTTTTGGCCACGACAGTGGCAGTGGTGGTGGCCCACGAGGAAAGGGTTGCTACTTTCTGCAGTCTCCAGCTCCAACCGATATCTCCATTTCTCCCTTCCTTCACATCAGTCTCGGCCTCCTTTTCATTCCATCTCCCTTCTTCTATCCACATCACTCTGTTCCCATCTTTCCTTGATTCCTGATTCTATCCTAGCTCAGCCCCTGTCCCCGTCTGTCTCTGTCTCTTCCTCTTCTTTTGCTTGTCTCATACTGTCATCCTCTTGGCATCTTCCTACCGAACAATTCTGAGGCTCCTATGTCATTCCTGATGGGAGATTCCATCATTATCTCATTACTGCAAATTTCCAAAATGATTGTTCTAAACTAGAACTGATGGTTCTAAATCATGGTTGTCTTCTCCACTTATTGTTATTTGCTATTAACATGGTAGAGCCCCTATAACCTATTGACTACTGTCAGAATCAAACATATATATTGAACAAGAAAATCTTCACTAGGTCAACTTCTACAGAAAAGAGAAATTCCAATAGATGGAGCAAATTTGGTGGGGTTTCTGTGGTGCAGAAAAATGTAACTGTTCTTACAGAATGTGGCGAGGTAGTTATAGAAACAACCAAGCCACTAAATGAGTTCTCAGCTTCCCATAATCATTGCAGGTTTTTCAAGGGTACCAATGATTTTTAAATTGCCATCCTACGTCATTCCTTAGGCCCAAGGAATACAGATTTCCAGAGGGGCCAATTTTTGAAGAGAAGAATCACAGAGCTGTAACTCTGTAGGAAGAGCTGATGCCAAATTAACTCAAGTGGAAATGTGAGATAACCCTTTTTTATATAACAGCAATCACGGTTTTTACAGAGTCCATGTAGCCCTATCATTAAAGAGCTGATAGCATTAAATAGATGTTTTATAACCCATTTACCATCTAGAACTGTGATACAGTGATTTGTATATATGTTTGGGGCTGACCAGCTCTTGGAATCAGCAGAGGCCAAAAAAGGAAAAAATGCGCAGTAGAATTCTAACAGCATATCCAAAAGAAGTCAGATATAAAATATCAATAAAAGTAAAAGCATAGTGAAAAGTAAAACTACTTCTTTCTTTTTATGTAGATGGTTGTGGTAGATTCAAAAATATATTGATGCCTGGCAACTGTTTGTTTTTTTTTTTATCAAGGATGCAAATTACATAGGCAAAGCATCTTGTCCTCTGTTCTGCCCCTGGAAAGGACCTTGGTAATTCTGCAACACTAATCAGCAGCATTACATAAAAGGACAATTCAAAGAAACTCCCAGATTTAGCTGAAACCACAAGGAGCAGTGGCTTAGGCAGAATGCAATCTGGTCCACACTGAAAATGGCCTAGGGCCAGGACTCAGGGGTTAATAGCCTTGTGGAAAATGATCAGGAATTCAAAAAATAGAGACATTAAAAAAAAACTTTGTACCTAGCTGCATAGGCTGAAATGGTGACTGGTGACCTTCATTTTTGACTTTAATATGGGAAAATCTGGGAGGCTTAGTGATGCCCCTTGCCCTAAACCCCATCAACAAATATTTCTGGAGCTCAAGAAGCATTTCCAAAACAATCCCCCAAACCATCCGAGTCCAAATTCTCAGTGAGAAGCTGCATTTGTTTTAAGGAAAAGTCACAAGGTATGCACTAATGTCCTTGACAACCACCCACTTCAGAGCATCCTACATCTTATCTTGCCTCCGATATCCAACCCCTCTCTCTTTTTAAAAGATGAAAAAGGAAGCAGTCCAAATTAGGGAAGAAGTTTTCCATTTTAATGATCCCACTGTTCACGGGGTCTACAGTGATCTCTGGAAATAACTAAGGCAGTTTAGGGGGAACATTAACTTTTTCAAATCACCAGGGGACTTTTTAGTGCATTGCAGCAGTATGTGTATGCAATATGTCAGCAGGAATGCACTAAACAATCCTTTACTGGTCTGAAAGAGTTAATGTTCTCAACAAAGTGCCTTGCTACCAGGCAAATGGGTGAAATTAGGCTTCACTGCACTAATTAGAAAGTTTCAGTGTGAGGTGAAGTCATAATTCAGTTTTTGTTAACATTTCCTGGCTTTTGGAATTCCCTCACGTAAATCCAGGTTTCTAGTTAAAACCACAAAGTAGCATGGCTGGCCAACTAAAATAAAGTAGCTGAGGGAAAAGTTAGTTTAGGCTTCAGAGCAATGAGGATCAAAGCTACCAAATTCGTCATCGAAAACGAAGAGAAAGTATGCGATGAGTAGGGTTGAGCGATGGTTCTCTGCTTTAAGTTTCAGGAGAAAAAGCAGATTAGTATGAGTGCCTGTGGGGGCTGCATTTCAGAAGCTGCCGATGCTTCAAAATCGGGGCAAATACGTCAGCTTGGGAAAAATCCATATTATCACATGTGCAGAGCTTTTCACTGCAGTTTCTTTTACTCTTCCTTTATTAAAACGCCATGAGGCCCATTAGCATTGTTATCTCCATTAAACAGATGAGAAAATCCAGTTCCAGATAACTATTGTAACTTGCCACATAAAAAAAGGAATGCAGTCAACCAGGGATTAAAACTCATACCTCTCCATTCCTAGCCACTTATATCCTCTGAATCACTGCCGCATTTACTATGAACAGTATCTGTGCAACTCAGAGAGGCATGAATTCTTAGCTTTGGGGCTATGCCTCCTTAAAAAGAGGGCCTAGATCTTTTTTGTCAAATGTATGCGAACTCTTAAGTGCAGTGTTTCTCCACTATGGCAGCAGCAGACGTTTTAGGGTCTTATCAGTGAATAAATGTTAACTCACACAAATTACGATGAAAGGCATACTGGCAGATCAGAGTTGCATTAGCTTATACCACTGTTCAATTTTCTTCCCGCAGAAGCTGAAGATAATTTGTTCCAAACATGAAAATTACTGCTACAGTTACTTTCAATATGAAGTTATGTAACCACCGAGGTTTAACCCCCTTAAAAGAGTGACATGTGTAACTATTAAACAGCTGTGAACATTATTGTAGGTTTGCAGAATTTGGGTGCAGGACTGATATCAAGTTATGGACATCCATGCTCATGCAGAGTCAAACAGTTATTATTATTCTGAAGGAAGAGAGACTGAAGAACAGAACAAGGGATAAAAACAACAGAAAAACAATGACTAAAAGCTTCATAAAAAAGTGAAAGCAAATGACATGAAAATGAAGAGTAGCTGCCACTGTCAGCAGCCTGAATAGTCCCATGGTAATCCATACTCTTTTCATCACGGTCAATTCATTAACACGGAGAAAAGCCAGAAACTAAGCAAAATGCAGGCCATCTGCTCAATCCAGATGCAACGGCACATGCTTCTTATATCCAAAGCTATTTACCAGAGATGAACTGAGATAAGATCTATCTAATCTTCTAATTGGAGATCGAACAAAAGTCTACAGTCGTCTCTGTCCCACAGTAAAAATTAAACTCAACTGGAATGCAGAAAGCTTCACTCTTCCAGTTCAAGCCATAATGATGAAATTCACAGACATTCAATAAAAAATACCTTCTAAAGCAGCAGCTCATAAAATGCACTTGTGCAAGATTTTGGATAAATAACAGTCCCTAGTTTTTCAAACGAAAATCTTTATCAAAACCTCATTTCCTTAAATAGCAGGAATATTTTAGCTTAGTCATCCTTTTAAACTCTCCAAGCAGCTATGTCTTCGACGATTAACCTACAAGCGATAAAACATTTTCTCTTGCAGGAAGGGGTTAAAAATGATCAAAAAAGTCTTACCTTGAAATTATGAACCTTTTCGTACTTTGGAATTTGCTCATTTTCTTTCAGAGTTGCTCTTCTAACGAGTGATGTCAACTGCGAATAAGCAAAGAGTTTAAGAGGTTGCCAAATTGTCACAGATGACTTTCGAGAGCCCAGTTTCATTCCCAAGGCTGCTATCAATAAATCTTGCTGACGGCTCTCTTGTTTGGATTTGTGAACTGTAGATCTATAAGCTTTCCTCCCTGACCAAGACTCTTTGGATGGCATTTTGGAATTCACAGAAAAGAAATAACTGCCAAAATTAGATCTATGTCTGTCGATGAACTGAATCTAACAAATAAAAACCAGCATTTTAGCAATTCGGCGCCCTAACCTAGCAGGAGCTGCATAGAAACATCACAAGGAAGTGGTGGGTGATGGTGCACTTCTTAAAACGAGGTCGGCTTAACTAGACAAATTCTTCTTGCTTCTTTAAGCTATTTTTAAGCTTCTGTAAAAAAAACTTAGGACTCAGAACTGGGAAAAAAAAAGTCGATTCTAGAATGCAAAAACCTCAGCATCTCCTATCAACTCATTCAAAAAAGCCATGTGATCGAGTCAAATAATGCATTCCTAAAAGCTTTCCTGCCTATTCAATATACTGCTGTCCATTTTGAATGAAAGATGCCCACATACTGCATGTAATCAGTTTCTAGCAACAGACACCCTGCTAACCTCAGCCTAGCAGAAGGAGGGGGTGGAGAGGAAGGAGGGATTTAACGGAGAAGGCTGATTTAGACTGGCCACATTAAGAAAGCAGCTAACCAATGAGAAACCAGCAACAGTATTTAAGAACAGTATTCAACTCTCTCTCTCTCTCTCTCCTCCTCCTCCTCCCCCCGTGAAAAAATTTCTTGCTGGCTCAAGGAAAAAATATCAGTAGGAAGATAATGAGCAATGAATGAGTCACACGTCATTACAAAATGGCATCTTTTGCCATTTAAAAGCAGAGCAGGCTGAAATGTATGTCCACGTTTTTGAAAGACTCACCACTGCTAGAAAAAGGAGAGGCTTATCTATCCGTGTGTAATAAGGTACTTTAGCAACCAAAGCACAACTTTATTAAAGAAAGGCATAAGTTCAGGGGTAATAAGGAGAAGCACGATCACCTTTGTTACGTTACACGCACCAACCACACAACCAGCAGCATTGAATGGCAGATTCTTTCTTACCACCCTTCACAACCCAATGTTTAATGCTCTGGGATAAATTGTGTAGATTTGCCCATGATTCTGCTTCCCTCTCTCTAATTCATATTATTCCTAAACCCTGAGAGCCTTGGCTCCAGCCAAGCACTGTGTCCAACCTGATCAGCTTGTACCCACTCCAGCGCTTAGTACAGTACTGATTAGCATATAGTAAGCACTTAGTAAATTTCATAATACTTAAAGGTTCATTGCGGCTTTACTTTCTGGCCGGAAACATGTTACCCGGCCCCTCATACTAGTTCCCTGAATTATATTTTGAGACAGCGGCTGCTGACCTGAAGACTGAGACATTGGTTCCTGGGAGTCAAATACAAGTATACTGCTTAAGCAGCAAGGAGTAGTCTCATTAGGGTAACAACAAAGATCATTCCCAACATTCCCACCAACAGTCATCTTTCCATCTGCTCCTTCAGGACCATCATGCATTGGCCATGGGGAAAGGAGGGAGGATTACAAGGAATTGGGGACAAGGTAGATTTGACAGAAGAAGTAATTTACAGCAGGAAGTGAGAAGAGCAACCCTGGCCACGCCCTTAGTGGAATTCCTGCTCTTGATTCCCACCAGCCTGAGAAAGGAGGGATGGGAGCTTGAGGAGGAAGTGGTGGCCTCTGCATTCTCTTCTCCTAGAGCCATTTCCAAGGTGGAGTGGGGCCTGGAGCTAGAGAACACGAGCATAGGTGACACTCCTGTCCTGAGGATGTCAGACAAGTAGCCCAGGTGCCAATGAACTGGAGGAGGAGTGTATCCCTAGAAGTGCTTGGGGAACAGGATTTCCTGCCAGTGATGTGCACGGGAACCAGGGAGATGGCTTTGCTTATGCCCTGTCTCCTTGCTTCCTCCTTATGCCCTTTCTCCCTGCTTCCTCCGGTCCTGATTCTTGCCACTCTGCTGCAGTCAATGGGCAGAGGGTTTTTTGCACGGTCCATTTACCCCATCTGCCTCCTCCCCACCCCTTCTGTGGTGGTGGGGTCCAGCATGTAGCAGTAGGGTGGCAGCTCAAGATGCATGGCTGAGGGGAAGGAAAAAGAGGAGTCCTACAACTCCAGTACCTAAAGAAGCAGCATGTCGTAGTGGACAGAGCATGGGCCTGAGAGGGTCACGGATTCTTATCCGGGCTCCGCCACTTGTCTGCTGTGTGACCTTGGGCAAGTCACTTCACTTCTCTGGGCCTCAGTTACCTCACCTGTAAAATGGGAATTAAAACCGTGAGCCCCACGTAAGACAACCTTCTATCTATCCCAGCACTTAGAACAGTGCTTGGCCCAAAGTCAGCACTTAACAAATACCATAACTATTAGTATTACCACCAAAGCATCCAGGCTTCATTCTTGGGAGGGGACAGATAAGGAGCAGAACTCCGGGAGCAGCAGCTAGTACTGTTCTTTAACACTCTCCTCCCTTTAGCACATGCTGGCCGCCCCAGCCCCGATTTTCTTGCTCGCTTTGGGCAGTGAAATGCCTAAAGAGCAGCACAGCCTCTATCTTCCCGGCCCTTTGTCTCTCACTCTCCTTCCTTCCCTTATGTTGTCAGAGTCAGAGGTTATGGGTTCTAATCCTGGCTCTGCCACTTGTCAGATGTGTGATTTTGGGCAAGTCACTTCACTTCTCTGGGCCTCAGTTACCTCATCTGTAAAATGAGGATTAAGACTGTGAGCCCCACATGGGATAACCTGATTACCTTGTATCTACCCCAGTGCTTAGAACAGTGCTTGGCACATAGTAAGCACTTAACATATATCATTATTATCAGACTGGACACCGTTCCTGTCTCACATTTTGCAGAAAACTGAGGCACAAGGAATTCCCAAGGTCTCACAGCAGGCAAATGGCAGAGGTGGGATGAAAAACCAGGTCTCCTGACTCCCTGGCCCATGTTCTTCTCACTAGGCCATGCTGCTTTTTAAAATTTCTTTTTATCTCTTCCTCCTCCATCTCATGCTCTCTCCCTGTTAGAGTGGCCACTGACCACAATCAATCAGACTTATTCAGTGCTTACGGTGTGCATAGCACTATACTAAATGCTCGGAAGAGTACAACATATAGTTGGTGGACATGTTCCCTGCCCACACCAAGCTTACAGTCTAGAGGTAGACTTAGCTTACAGTCCAGACAGCATTAAAGAATTCTTGGAAGCTCTTGGTTGACCATCGCATTCTCACTTTAATTATTAAAGATATCAAAAATGAGAATTAGTGGGAATGATAATGTTTATATTTATGTACATCCCTGATATAAGTTTTTTGTTTCAAAACCAATAAGATGTGAACAGCTCTCGAAGCGCAAGCAAGGACATCAAAAATACACATCCAAAAAGGGTCTTTGACAGAATATGCCCTGAATACTGGAAAAAAAAAACCCCAAAACTACACATAAAGGTTTCTGGACCAAACAAACTGGACAGGGGACAGGCCAGCTGAAAATCACATGAATTTCCCTTGTTTCCCTTTTGATCTCTCTTCCCTGTCTTTTTAATCCTACCTTCCTTCTTCTGGGCAGATTCCTAGAAGCCCTAAGTCCCAGTGTGGCCTGAGATAATCTGGTCATTTAATGGACCTGCAATATTACAAAGAATGAGAACTACTTCCTTGCACCACTATACATTTCTTACTAACTGGCAATTCTGCCCAACTCCTTTGTTCCTTCAGGATTTTATGTCTTAATTTGATTTGCTTACTTTTAGACGCCAATTTTCTCGCTTCCTTCTCTAAAAGACCAATTTATTTTCAATTACATTTTAAACTTACATTAATAAGAAACAACTCCTGGTTTAAGCATGTTAAATTTAGCAAATGATGGAAGAAACATGCCCAAGCAGATGTAAAACCTCAAGACAGGAAAAGGTTACTCCTCACAGTAGAATGCTTCGGAAAAGGTCTACAATTGGTAAACAGTTTCTTAAGGTAACACATTTTGATTCTAAGGTTACACTGTGATTGTGGAATTTAAACAACCTTATTTTGAAATAAACTCCAGATTACACATTACAATTTATTGCAAATTTTATATTCTAGGAGGTCTGAGCACAAAATGCATTTCAGTTCAATCAAGAGATAAAAACAGTTGCTAACCCATCACAGATTCTATAACTATGTTTCATGTGTGGGGTTAGTGCAAGCTGAAGTGACTTCCATTGATTTACTGGATTGTAAAGTGTTTTGGCTCCTCTCTTCTGTCGCTCCCAAATTTCCTTGAGGGGAATATAATGCTCAAATTAGTATTTGTGTCTAAAAACTTCAAATTGTTATATTTACCCTCCTCTCGCCTTTCTTCCACAGCCCTGATGATCCTTGAATCACACAAAATGTCTTCAGAGTGAAGACAAATCCACTGAAAACTCAGAGGGTCATTTGTAGATGTGGAAGTAACAACTCCAGAGTCCAGGTTATAGTTCCAACTTCAGGCTAGACTTTCCAGCAGGCATTGGGAAGGCCTTCAGTCTATAGGAAAGCTACTGGGAACTGAAGGAACCACAAGGGATACAAATCAGTGACTTTCTGAGTCCCTTCAGATGAATCTCTCCAAATAGTGAACGATTTACTACTACTACGGTTCCTCTGGTATACTGTACTCACCCAAAGTAGAGTGCTCCGCATACAGTAACAGCTTAGTAAATACCACTGATTGACTGTAAGCTCTGGACTGTAAGCTCACTGTGGGCATGGAATGTACCTACCAACTCTGTTGTAGTCCCAAATGCATAGTACAGTTCTCTGCCCACAGTAAGTGCTCACTAAATACCAGTGATTGGGCCAGAATCCATTTCCAATTCCATTATGCCCCAATACTCATTTATAGTTTGCAAGCAGAAGTGTTCCACATCCACTTCTTACTGGGGCTACTCCAGACAAGGGGGCTTAGCTATTTAATTTTTCAGTAGAGAGTTTTATTTTAGCCCCGATGCCATTTAAGGCAACCCTGACACTCAAAGCATTGTGTAGTTGCAACAAGTGGAGCTTTGGGTCTGTCCCTGGACAAGCATGCAATTGCCTCTGAGCCTGTCCCAGAAAACTCACTCGGCAGGGACCAGCTCAAGGATTTTCCTTTTCCAATACCTCTGTCTGCCCCCACCTGCTACTGGTCTGAGTATAGTCTCCAAGGAATTTCTAGGGTCCAAGAAGGACAACCCCAGGAAGAGGGGGGGGGGCAGGATTGCCAGCTCTTTTGAAATTTAGGGATAGTCTATAAAAATGAGTTAAAATTGGTGGAGTCAATCATATTTATTTAGCACTTATTGTGTGAAGAGCACTGTACTAAGCACTTGGAAGAGTACAATATAAGTGAGACATTCCCTGCCCACAACAAGCTTACAGTCTAGCAGGGAAACAGATGTTAATATAAATAAGTAAATTACAGACATGTACTTAAGTGCTGTGGGGCTGGGATGGGGACGAATAAAGGGAACCAGTCAGGTGATGCAGAAGGGAGTGGGAGAAGAGGAAAGGAGGGCTTAGTCAGGGAAGGCCTCTTGGAGGAGAAAATGTACTTTCTGTAAAAATATTTGGGCATCCACAAATCCAGGCAGTTGCCAGGGTGGGTGGCAGCAGGAGGAATGGCCTACCCCAGAATGGCCTAGTTGAGCCTGGGCAACAGTACCTCAAATTGGCAGTGCGAGAAGATGGCAACGCTTGATCAGCCAACCGGGTCGCATAGCGCTGCCTTAAAAACTGGAAATAATAATCATTGTGATATTTGTTAAATGCTTAATATGTGTCGAGCACTATACTACGCACTGGCTTAGATGCAAGATACCTATCCCACAAGGGGCTCATAGATTAAGTGGGCGAGGGGAATCCCGATTTTATAGATGAGGAAACTGAAGCACAGACAACAGGTAAGTGACAGAGGTGGGATTAGAACCCAGCTCCTCCCAGAACTGAACCCAGAACTCCCAGGCCTGTGCACTTCTCCACTTCTCTACACTGATAGCTTTGCCACCACAGCAATGATCCCATAAGGGCGATGGACTCCCTTGCCCACATGGAATTGTTATCCCTGGAGAGAGCAATCAACCTAACAAAAACAGTTGCTACAAGCCCTGAGGCAAGTATTTACCGTAGAAAATGAACAGCCCAAAATTCAGTGGTAAGCCTGACACTTCAAACTTGTAAAGAAGTGAGGAAAACAAAAATAGGGTAGCTGGCTGGAGGCAGCAGCAGTTTTATTTCTGGGATTCTGACAACATGTTATGGTGATAATGTTCATCTCATTAATTGAAATTCTGCCCCTTGATTCAGGGCACAAGCCCTTTCATTTCAGGCTGCAGTTGCTATCTGTTCATGAGAAGTAGCGTAGTCTAATGGAAAAAGCACAAGCTTGGGAGTCAGAGGAACTGGGCAATAATCCTGGCTCTGCCACTTGTCTACTGTGTGACCTTAGCCAAGTCACTTGACTTCTCTGTGCCTCAGTTGTCTCATCTGTAAAATGGGGATTAGGATTGTAAACCCCACATGGGACAGTGACTGTGCCCAACCTGATTTGCTTGTATCTACCCTAGTACTTAGTACCTACCTTGCCTAGAAAATAGCTAATACTTAGTGAATACCGTTACTTTTTTTTAAAAAAAGAAAAGGCCTAATATGTACCTTATTTCTTCCTACACTGTATTTCCCCATTTCTTAAATAAAAACAAATCAACAAAAACCTCCTTCAAAATCAATTAATTGGTTGAGAGTGGTCTCCTGAGCAACAAATTAAACTGTCTTCAAGGACAGGTAATTAAGCTGCCCATTAAATCCACCAAACCGGCATTCAACACTGACAGGATGGAAAGCCATTCCAGTCTCATGGGTAAACAATTACCATGGTTTATAACTGAAATATGGAATGACCACTGTAGAAAATAATTATGTAATTTGGGATACATAACATTCCTGGCAAAATCCAGTTGTAAAAGCTGATGCAAATTGGGTTTGCACACAGTGAAAATGTTTCAATGTCACCACAATTTTTAAGTCTTTGTTAAACCAAAACAAAGCAGATTATTCACATTTTAGATTACTCCCTCCTAATTGTTTTAAGCAGGGTATTGCTGAGTCCTATAATTATGAGATTGATTCACGATTTTTCATTCCCAAGTCTATTTTCCATTCCAAATTCTCTCCTTCCACCGAGTTCTTAATCTTCAGGACACAATTAGTTGGGCATCTGCAAATACAACCAGGTAAGCCTTTGTCTTTCTATGGGCCATGACAAGCCAACCACAAGAACTGGAAGCCGTCTCTTCCCCTCCCCATTTGAAGCCATTTAAGTGGGAGGGTGCTCAAGAAATCAAGATGGGAGAGGAGGTTTTTCTTTCAGTCCAACCAAATTCCCTTCTGCTTTAATTTAAGCCTGTTTCTTTTCTTGTGTGATTCTGAAAATAATTGGACAGCACACTTCCCATAAAATCTCTTTATATATATATTTGAATACAACTCCTTAGGCTTTTCCTCTGTAGGCTAAAACACCCAATTCCCAGACCCTTTTCATTATAGGACTTATTTTCCCTCTGTTTTACCATTTTCTCCTTTGAACTCTTTGAAACTCCTTTGAACCCTCTCCTCAACCCCTATATCATTTTTAAAGTACAGTTTTACCTTAGCTGGACACATCAGGGAGGGTTTGATTGGTGCTGATACATCACAATGCTTACTGACACTTGCTTCATATCTTATATCAGTTAATATAGCCCAGAGCCATGATGATTTTTTCTCTACAACAGGACCAAATTCCTGATTTGTATTTAGCTCCTGGATGCCTAGGACTCGGAGTCCATCTCTGTTGCATCTGTACCTCACCAGAACTTCCCCATCCTGGCTACGTGTTTTTGTTTCCTGACTACAAGCAAACTACTTTGCCCTTGTCCCCTTTTAACTGCACCCTATTTTGTAGAAACACTTTTTAGGTCACTGTGAATTTTATTATCCTCCTTGCTTGGCAACTCTGCCCAATTTAGTGCTCTTCTGCACATCTGAGGTGCATATTTATGATTCTTATGCCCAATTTACCCATAAAATTATCAAATAAAATTAATCTCAGGACCAAACCCCGAATGATGCCACTCGAAATTTACCCCTTAACCTCCCAAATTGACAATGAGCCATCAACTGCTCTGGATTCCAATTCTCCATCAATGGTGCACCCACCGAAGAATGAAAGGGGTAGAGATCACACTCTCCTGGCATGTCACTGAGGGTGTCATTAGCATCAGAATCCGAAGTCCAATTGAAGACTAGTTGAGGTTACAGCTAACCTGAGAGATTAACTGAGAATCCTTGATTCTGAGTCTGATCCAACGACATCAGGCTCTTTCCCCCATCTGTGCTCCAGGCTTTGACTTGTAAATCATTGGCTACAAAATCTAACCCCTTTCTTCTCTGCAGCATCATTCAAACAGAACCATTTTTTATATCTCCAATGCCAGGGTGTGGTGAAATTGTAGGAATTCTTCCTTGTTTGCTATACAGTCTCAAATCCGCTCCACGTTGTTGCCTATATAGGAGTTGAGAGCATTTCCCCAACATTCACATCACTTTGACTCTATCACTCTATTACCTGTTGCCTTGAAAAATAAATCCATTACTTCCCTCGTCTTAACTTTGGCCCAGACTAGCCAACGGAATGAAATAAGTTACCCCCTCCTGCTTACTGGAACACAACTTTGACCTCCTTTAAGATGCAGGTCCAAGTCCCCTTCCTTCAAGAAGCTTTCCCTATTATAGTGTATTGCTCCAGATCCCTCCTTTAAAAAAAGAGACATACTTATTCTACAGGCTTTTACTGGTACTTAATTATATGGGCTGTATGTGTGACCACTTTATCTTCTTTACAAAATTAATGCTCCTTGAAAACAGGGGCCACATCCATTCTCTAATGGACTTGCTAACTTTAGCTCACCTGACTGAAGATGCCAAGGCTCAATTTAGCTTACGGTTCTTGGGCCAAGAATTCTGGGTTTAGAATTCTGTCTCCCCAGTATCATGGAGAACACGAGAGCAAGATTCGGGGTAGCTTAAAGACTTTGGGTCTCCAAGAACGCAGAGGTCAGGAACTACAACTCCCAGGGATTGTGTTCCAGGCCCCAAACTGGGTAGAATCTGTACTGAGAAGCAGTGTGGCCTAGTGGATGAAGCACGGGCCTGGGAGTCAGAAAGACCTGGGTTCTAATCCCGGATCCCCTACTTGTCTGCTTTGTGACCTTGGGCAAGACACCTCACTTCTCTGTGCCTCAGTGACCTCATCTGCAAAATGGGCATTAGGACTGAGAGTCCCATGTGGGACAGGGATTGTGTTTGACCCGATTTCCACTCTGGCACTTGGTACAGTGCCTGGAACATAATTAATATGTGCTCTAATCTTGAACATCTCTCAAAACAACCAGACTTTCATAGGCATAACCACTAGGGTTGAGGCTACCAGGACCTCCAATGGCAACCTAATTCCTTAGGGTAATCTCTCAGCTACCCTTAAGGTGATTCAGCTCCTGCCCAAACACCTAGGATAGCCTACCCACTAAAAAAAAACAAACAACTCTTGCTAATTGACTGGCTGCCTAACCTGGAGGAAGGCAATGAGAGCAAGCAGCAGCAGGATACTGGCACTGGGAGGGACACCTTCTCCACAGAATGGATGAGAAAATCTCTGCATCCTCAACTGGAAGGCGAATAATATGTCCATGGTAGACTGAGGGATTCACTCTGCTACCCAAAGGAAACCCCCAAATTCACAAGGGGATTCTTCACCAAGCAGTGAAATCTCTGGATAATCAGAGTGCTCCCAGGGCTGGGCTCAGACCTGGTTTCTCTCCCTTTCCAAAAAGTTGAGTGAAAGAATTTCTATTCCCTCCTTATTAGAGTTGATATATTACAGAGAGTGTGTCTGCAGTGTCATCTCCCCTGGATAGAGGGATGAGTGGTTGCCATGGAGTTCTCTTTCCAAGCCCCTGCAGTGAGCTCAAGGAGGAGGAGGAGGAGCAGCAGCAGGAGGAGGAGGAAGAGAAGAAGGCTGCCCACACTCTTGTTAACATTCTGGTCAAATGCTTTCATTACTAAGTGACCTAGCTTGGGTCTGGTAGGACATTCCAACTCTGTGAATCCGGTGTAAAAATAGTCCATCTCCTGCTGACTCCATTACAGTTCCACGAATGATTCTAGAAAGACTTAAAAGCACCTTACATATTAAGGTAGTACCCAAGACTGGCAAATATAAAGTCAAGAATTTCTATCAGGTACACTGAAGAAGTGAATCATCACCACTGTCTTTGTAATTTACGCGTTAAGTGGTTTGGACAAGTACTGTTCTAAATGCTAGGGACAGGTACGATAATTTTGAATCCAACACTGTCCCTGACCCATAGCGAACTTGCAATCTAAAAGGTGTGGGGAAAATAACCATGCTGGAACAAATATCAAGGGAGTATCAGTAAAAACAAATCACATCCTCATCAATGAGGGAACTACTCTCATTGACTTGGACTCAAAACCCTTCCTACATATCCCATTCTCAGGAGACTAATAGTTCTCCTTTCAGATTTTTAAAAAATTCACTTGTAAACCACTAATCCTACTGAAAATAGTAACTGTGTGAACAGTAATTTCTCATGCTACCATCAGTCTGTTAAAAGCAGTATCAAATGCCAAGTTATTTCCATTAATCAATCAACAGTATTAATTGAGCATGTACTATGTTCAGAGCACTTATTAAGTGCCTAGGAGAGTACAGAGTTGGTAGACATATTCCCTGTCCACAACAACCTTACATCGAGAACTGTATTAATGTTGTTCAGTTCTGAGATACTTTGAAATTCAGACCTACCCTGAATTAGTAAATTAGATTATCTCTGCCACAATCTAAAATTTCTAAAAAGGGACAGATGTTATGAAAAACCCAACTTATAAAATTTTTCTACAACTAAACAAAACACAAGGAATTTTCTGCAGACTTTATTTAATACCTTCATTCTCTACTTACAAAATTAAGCAGGGGTAATGGTATGTATTTGGTATTTGTCAAGCACTAGTCTCAGCACCAGGGTAGATACAAGATAATCCCTGTCCTCCGGGGGCTCACAATCTAAGTAGGAAGGAGAACAGGTATTTAACCCCCATTTTACAGATGAGGCAATGCAGACACAAAGAAGTAAAGTGACTTGCTCAAGGTCACCAAGTAGGAAATTGGCAGAAACGGGAATAGAACCCCAAGTCTTCTGACTCCCAGTCTCATGCTCCTTCCACTAGGCCATGCTGCTTCTCTAATGAAAATAATTCTGTCTTGTGCAGTTTCCAGTAGAGAACTGACCTTTAGTACATAAGGGAAAAGGACAGGAAATGAAAATTTCCTTTTTCTAACATTTTCTAAAGAACTTCATTACCTGATGCCCTTATTTCTTGATCAGATCTCATCCTCAAAGTTCACCTGATTTCCCCAAGATTAGTCTTTCTTGACTAAACACATTCATTTAAATCAGAGTGATTCAACATTCTCTGGAACTGAAAACTGCAGTTCATTAGTCCTAAATCTCCTTTGTAATCCAGGTGACACCTGTTCTCTTGGCACAGCAAATGTTCTGAATTCAGCCTCCATCTTCCCAAGTAAGTTAGGTTGCTAAGATACCTAGGTGACCACAAATTTTCAAGCCAGCATGTTTCCGATTCATAGTTGCACACATTTTGCCTGTCACACCAAGAAATAGATTTCAAATTGCATTCCCCTCTAGTTCATCCATCTTTTTTAAAGAAAAAGTTTTATAGCCTCAGAGTCATTCATATAAAGTTACACTTCAAAACATTCTTTTTGGTGTCATCATTTAAATCAGTTTTTAGAAGGCTGGAGAAGATCCAGAGTCCAGAGAAATCTGGATTGTTTGGGTACTAAGTATTTGACTGCATCCTAGAAAAAAGATGGTAAACTTGTTGTGGGTAGAAAATACGTCTGTTTGTTTTATTGTACTCTCCCAAGCACTTAGTACAGTACTCTGCGCACAGTAAGCACTCAATAAATACAATTAAATGAAAGTAAAGGGAGACAGTAAAGAGAAAGATGTCCACATACAGAGAAAAAGAAAGGCCCTCACATACAGACAGGCAGGTCAGGGAAAGTGGTGTCTATTGCGATTTCTCTGACATTAGTCTAACCTGCTCTTATCGGCCCCTTGCTCGGCCACCTCTGCCATGATCCTGAATGCTATAGATAGGCCCAATCTAGGACTTTCAGAAATAAGATGTATCTACTGAGCAACTTCTATGTGCAGAGTTCAGTACTAAGAGCTTGGAAAACACTGAAACCATCTATCCTGCAGTTAAAAAGTTTCAGGTCTTTGAAAGTCTAACCTAAAAATGCTTTGGGCATTTCACACATGCTTTAACCAGCTTCCAAAGACGTGGAAAATAGCCAACTGCCATAGAGCTGCAAAAACTGTCCACTTCTGCTTCCCCGGCAGCCATTCCTCCGATGTTGGACCTTTCTTCAATTTGGCTATTCTCAAAGGCTTAGAATCAGGCACTCCCCTGTTATGATCAAGGAAAAATATCGGTAGTCATCTACTCCCTGGATTACCAGGATCAGCTGACTGTTCTAGCCAAGTCCTGTAGTGAGCAGCTGGGCTAGGGAAAGCGGAACTGCCAGTGCAGATGTAGTGGCTACAGCCACGTGGCCAGAAAGAATGTCCCTGACCTGATGGAAACGGTGGGGAAAATGTGGGACCGTTAAGTAGTTTTCTTCCCTGGATTCTGACCCTGGGCTTGTGGGAAAAGTCTGAGTCATATCTGGCCTCTCACCCCAGTGTGAGAGTAGGAAAGAGGCATCTGGCAGTCCAAAGTAGGCCAGCTCCCTGTCTGTCTTCATCAAAGGGGCAGGATAAACAAGGTCCTCAATCTGCATTGGAAGAGGTCAGATAATTCCCAAACAAAGAAAGATGTGGCAGGGTTCATGGGTGGATCAAAACTTTTTTCTCCAGGAGTGGGGAAATGTAGTCCATCTTTTCTTTCTTACCTTTGAAGTAAGGAGTACTAGTTCAGGAGTCCCAGGTTCCAGACCCTGCTCTACCACTGCCCTGGGTGTGACCCTGAATGAGTCGTTTAACTTCTCTGTGCCTTAGTTCCGTCAGACATCGAATGACACCTTCTCTCCCTCTTGTAGTGTGAGTTCTGTGTGGAAAAGATACTGTCCAATCTGACTTATCTTTTTCTGCCCTAGAGTTCAACACAGAGTAAGTGCCTAATAAACATAATTATTACTAATGATATGTTGGGCTTATCATCCTGGTTCTCCTCCTATATCATCAAACACGTTTGTGATCTCAAAGTTTCTACTTATTTTTCTTATAGAGAGTCCCAAATTTTCTCCTGAAAATAAGATCTCCCTCGAGACAGACTCAACTCTTTTTAGCCTGTCCCTACAATGAGGGGATGTAGCTGCCCCTGGATGCTCTGGAAACGGGATCTGGAAGTTCTCCTTCGACCTAGTGGCCTAAGAGCCCACAGAGACGGAGGTAGGGCCAACTAACCTCTTCTCAGTGGGTCTCCTAGGAGTCAAACATTTTGAAGCCTCGGGCCACAGAAGAGACCGAGACTTCAGAATCTGAGCCGATAGGGTGGTCCCAGCTGCTGCTGGTCAAACCTGTGTCAGTGGAGGGGTCCTTATTGTGCTCATTCCCAAAGCTAAGGCACCTAGAATTCCAGTGATCAGAGATGACAAATACCCAAACAGCTAACTGTGTATATCAGCAGGGCCAACAGACCCAGAGCTAGAGAGATCAGGCTAAAGGCCAGGGCTGTTCTTACTGAACAGCAGTGATCTCGAGAAGCAGTGTAATTTAGTGGCCAGAGCTTGGGCCTGGGAGTCAGAAGGACCTGGGTTCCAATCCTGGATCTGCCACATGTCTGCAGTGTGGCCTTGGGCAAATCACTTCACTGGGCTTCAGTTCCCTCATCTGTAAAATGATGACTAAGGTGTGAGCCCCATGTGGGAAGGGACTGTGTTCAACCTGATTAACTTGCATCCATCCCAGTGCTTAGAATAGTGCTTTGCGCAGAGTAAATGCTTAACCAGTATTGTAATTGTTATTATAATTGAAAAATACTGCACACAGGTTTAGCCCTGAACTTGTGTCTACTGACTCTACTGTACTCTCCCATGTGCCCAGTACAGTGCTCTGCACAGAGTAAGCACTGGAATACTTACCATGAGTACTGACTCTCACTCTGTGTGTAGGAAAAAGACAGAATGGAGAAGGGGGAATAACGAGGATGTGGACTGAGAATCAGGACAGGTTTTGAAGAGCTAATGGGTCAAAAAGGTCCAATTAAGAGTCCTCTTCAACCCTGCTCGGGACCCTTGAGGTCTTGCCAGAGACTTGGGATTAACAAGGTCGGAGTCCGGCCCCCAAAGCGGAGGAAATGAAAACAATGTCTTCTCCCAGTGGAGATCAGTGACCTTCTTCACCCCCACGGAGTTGGCAGCTCATCAGATGCACCATCGCATGTGAGCTTGAGAAACCTTAATAATTTTGAAAACAGATAAATCTGCCATTCTACATCAATGAATTCATTTTTCTCCAGGGCAGGAGAAGAAATCAAAATTCTTAAGGGTCATTCGCTTTAAGTGTGTTTTGTAGGGAGATGTGACTACAAAGAACACAGTTATAACTGGCTTTGGGTTCAAAGATGACATCCTACCAATGTGAACACATAGCCCAACACTAGCACTTAAACCTTAAAAGACCAGCACCTATGCTACTCATTAATAAACTTAGAAAATGGTTCTAAAAGTCATTAGCCAACAGAACTCTCCTTTGATCCTCCCCTCTTTACCACCACTAACCATCCCCACCTTTGTCTGCAGCTTTCTACCGTATCAGGATTAAAAAAAAAAAGAAAGGGGGCAAGTATCCGCCAGAAGCCTAGATTCCCCCAAAACACAAGGGGCCTCAAAGGAGGAGGAGCAGAGTATCAAATTTTCTTTAGGCCCACTCTCTGATCTTCACCAAGCTTGTTTTGACTTATTTTAGACCAGTGTTGATTTTCACAATGGTTTTAACAACTTTTTAGAAAAAAAAGCTCACTCGAGAATCAGTACTGCTATTGCATAAATCACTTTTTCCTCTGGAGGCATTGTGACATGGTCCAACTGAAAGGTTGGCTATTTGCCACTCATTTTGGGTTATCGCCAGCTCATTAGATCAAGGAATCGACACCAAAATGTTTTTCCCACAATCCTTTCACTGACAGGCAGATGGTCAAGTGACAGAATGGGTAGCGTGGTTGCAGCTCTGACATGCTGCATTATCTCACTCCAATCAATCCATGGCATTTTATTGAGTGCTTTCGGTGGGCAAAGTGCTGTACTAAACACTTGGGAGAGTACAACAGAGCTGGTAGACAAGATTCCTACCCTCAAGGAGCTAACTCCAAGATATAGCTTATTTTTCCTTTCCCAAGTCATCTTGCCTATCAGATCATTAAAGAGAATACTGACTGTACGAGTCACTTGAACTAATAATAATAATGTTGGTATCTGTTAAGCGCTTACTCTGTGCAGAGCACTGTTCTAAGCGCTGGGGAAGACACAGGGTAATCAGGTTGTCCCACATGAGGTTCACAGTTAATCCCCATTTTACAGATGAGGTAACTGAGGCACAGAGAAGTTAAGTGACTTGCCCACAGTCATACAGCTGATAAATGGCAGAAGCAGGATTCAAACCCATAACCTCTGACTCCCAACCCCGGGCTCTTTCCACTGAGCCACACTGCTTCTCTAATATAATCCTGGTGGTTGCTGAGCCACCATTAGTTGTTTTGTTTCTTTAAAATGGTATTTGTTAAGTGCTATGTGCCAGGCACTGTACTAAACGCTGGGGCAGATACAAATTAATCAGGTTGGACACAGTCCATTTCCCAGATGGGGCTGACAGTCTTCATCCCATTTTGCAGTTGAAGTAGCTGAGGCCCAGGAAAGTGAAGTGACTTGTCCAAGTCATACAGCAGACAAGTGGCAGACTGGGATCAGAACCCAGGTTCATTCCTTAGCCACTAGGCCATGCTGTTTTGCAGCAAGGTTAGTTCAGCTAGGTCCAAGGAAATGGTAAGTCAACTTTATCGAATCCAATTGAAAGGAAGAATAAACTTTTCTTGGTACTTATTAACATAATCTAAGATCAAAAGCTTGTGAATCAATATACTAAACTGGCTGCACAGAATGTGTTTAATGAAGTCACTGGGCTCTTTGGGAAGGTTCCCAGCTCTCTTGGACAAATGTCAAATGAATGAAAGATGTAGGGTAGCAGAATAGCCTACTGGAAAAAGCATGGGCCTGGAAGTCCAAGGACCTGGGTTCCAAATCCAGCTCCGTCATGTACCTATGTGACCTTGGGCAAGTAACTTAACGTTTCTATGCATCAGTTCCCTTCTCTGCAGAATAGGGATTTAATACTTGTTTTCCCTCCTACTTAGAATGTGAGCCCCAGGTGGGGAACTGATTATCTTGAAAATATCCCAGTGCTTAGTACAATGCTTGGCAAATAGTAAGCACTTAACTAATACCACAATTATTATAATCCTAAAACAGCCGATAAACAGTTGCATGAACTGAGGCCCACCTTTCCGATTCACAAATCTTCTGCATCTAGGCCGAAAATTTCCAAGGAACTGCTCTCAGTTCAATGACAGCGACACCAAGGAAGAGTGAAGTGAACTGAACAATGGGTTGTTGCACCCATCTCCGCATCAAGCAGAAACTCTTTACCATCAGCTTTAAGGCACTCAATCAGCTCTCCCCCTCCTACCTAATCTCACTTAGCTCCCATTAGAACCCAGTCCACACACTTCACTCCTCTAACACCAGCTTACTTACTGTACCTCCATCTCATCTTTCTCACTGCCCTTCCCCTTGTTCACATCCTCCTCTTGGCCTGGAACATCAAGGGCAACAGGTTATCACTCTTCCCATCATCAAAGTCCTAAGATCTGTATCTCTTCCAAGAAACCCTCCTTGACTAACCTTAATTTCCTGACTTTAATCACCTTCCCTTCTGCATTGCCTATGCATTTGGGTTCGTACCCCTTAAAAACTTTGAAATTCACCCCACTCCCAGGCCCACAGGGCTTAAGTCCATATCTGTATACCATACCTTTTCCCCTATCTGTAATTTATTGAAATAGCTGTCTCCCTGACTAGACTGTAAATTCCTTGAGGCAGGGGTCCTATCAACTCAATTGCACTGTACTCTCCCAAGCACTTAGAACAGTATTCTGCATACATTAGACTGTGAGCCCATCATTGGGCAGGGACTGTCTTTATCTGTTGCCGAATTGTACTTTCCAAGCGCTTAGTACAGTGCTCTGCACATAGTAAGCACTCAACAAATACTATTGAATGAATTAAGTACTCAATAAATATCACTGATTAAAATAACTAGGCCCCAGTTCTTTTACCCACTACTATTTCAAATGGTCCCTGACAGAGGATATCATACAACGTCTCAGGGCTCCAGGTTGCCCAAAATTGAAAAAATACAGGATAATGCTTACTTGTTACCATGGTGAGTGAGGTATAATACTACCATAATTAAATCCCTGCTCCTTATTTGTTCCCTCCCCAATTTTCTTCTCCTTCCCATCAAAATACATCTACAAAAATGGAGGAAGTCATCTTAACTCTGAATGCTATTCTCAGTGAAAAGATAAAATAAAAGCCTACATTCACATTACACTCCTCTAAGTCAAGCAAACTCCACTTTAAGTAAAAGAATTTGGGTTTTGGTTTTTTTTTAAAGTAGTCGCACTAGAAAATTTTCTTTTTCTTATAGCAATTCAAGGGAACAGAGAATTGTCCAAAGAGGAGGCGAAAAGTATGTTGCAACAACAAAATAAATGGATGGAGAATGTTTTTAAAGAGTTGCCTTACTTATTCTTGCCTCCACCAAAGGCCTTTGAGTCCAGTCTTTGTGACCACTATTACAGAGTAATCTTATCCCTGACCCTCCCTTATTCCATATCTCCCCTTTAATCAACCAAGTCAGGTTCATACTCAGAAGGCACTCACTCAAACATCCTTTTCGGAGGAATGTAAGCATATTAGGAGTGCTATACTAAGTCAGTGGCCACCAAACGAGGCCAAATTGCTTACCTTACATTTATTACCATGGATACGAAGGACCTCCAATAATAATAATAATTGTGGTATTTGTTAAGCATTGTACTAAGCGCTGGAATAGATACAAGATAATCAGGTTGGACACAGACCCTATCCCACAAGGGGTTCACAGTCTAAATAAGATGCTTCTAACTTTTAATCATTTATCATGGCTCTTTGGCTCTTAAAACTGATTAAAATTCTTCATGAGCTTCCTAATTTTTTCATCTACTATCCCTAACTTTTTCTACTGATGACCCCTTACAAAACCTTCTTGAACACACTGGTATTTTCTGCTCCCACAACTTTCTGAATTAATAAATTAAATACAGCAGTTCTTACCCCCTATTGGGTAAAGATGTGTTTTGAACCTACCCCCTTTGACTTTGAATGAATGATCCCTAGGCCTAGTTTTGTGTGATTTTGTGAATAATGATTCCACTTAGCCTTCTCCACTCTTTAATGAGCTTATTAGCTTCAAATACATTCCCTCTTATTTGTCTTTCCAAAAAAGTAGCTCTCTTCTCTATTATTTTTTCCTCTGTTGCAGCTAGTTTTCTATCCATGACAGAATATTTCCTCTTATTCCCTGTCAAAGCCTTTTAAAAATCAAAATATCCACACACTTACTGAGCCTTTCAGAAAGCTCTAGCAGACTCACAAGACAGGATTTCCACTTAGAAAAAAAAAACCCAACCAAAAAACATGGCCTTCTCTCCAGAGATTGTGCTTTCCTAACTGTACAGAGGTGATCAAGCTGATTCTAGAGTCTACCCTTTTTGGGAGGTGTAAAAGAAAGACTCATAAGACTAATTCTCAGGAACCTGTCCACTAAGTCTCTCAGACACCCATTTTACTAAGACCGAGGGAGCTGGCAAACATTCCTATCCACCCATTTTATTTCTTACATTTCATGACCTAAGGCTTTGGGCTACAGTGAATCCTAAAAACAAATAAGTCCACACTAACATATAGATCCATAATATAATAATGTATGATCTATAGTTTGGAGTAGAACATTTCTATTTAATATATTGTATTAAAACAATTTCCTAATCATAATCATGTAATAAAACCCAGTCACATGCCTTTTCTTAATGCTTATTAAATTTGTACCTCCATTAAAAGGAAAGTAAGCTGTCTTTAATTAAAGTATAGCCTACATGTTTTAAGCTTGAAATGAAACTACTGAATGATTTATGTTAAGTGTGAAGTTTAGTATAGTGTCTTGTTAACAGTCTCAATGCCAGAATTGAAATCATTTTGTTTTAAATTGGAAAGATCTGTATATGGAGCCTTTACAAAACCCAATAGCCCATAACCCACAGGAGAGTTAATCCAGCCCTGCTGTGTTTTTTTAGTTCATCTCTTTGAAAAGAACTGTCAAACCCTTTAAATAATAAAAAAAAGACTCTAAACCCTCTGATTTTAGGGACAAGCGGAAAATGCCACCTCCCTGTCAGTAGCAGGATATATAAATATTTTAAAATGCAATTTCCATTGCCACCTACAGAATTAGACTTTGAATGCTGTACTTATTAAATGCTTATTTTATGGTATTTGTTAGGAGTTTACAATGTGTCAAATATTGCTCTAAGCACTGGGGTAGATAAAGGTTAATTAGGTTGGACACAGTTCCTGTCTCACATGGGGCTCACAGTTTAAGTAGCAGGGAAAACAAGAAAACTGAAGCGCAGAGAAATGAAGTGACTTGCCCAAGGTCACACAACAAGCCAAGCCGGTATTAAAACCAGGTTCTCTGACTCCCAGGCCTGCACTCTTTCCACTAAGGCCATGCTGCTTCTCATAGGAAGATCTTAAACATTAAATTACACCATCTCTGTTTAAATGTATGAAAGAAGAAACAGGTATCAGAGAGGGAAGCGTTTTAAGTAACATAGTGAGGCCACAGTCAGGCCTGGCCTGAAATTGGAGTTAACCCAACTCCTAGGATTCTAATTTTAATTCTAGAACTTTGATCAAGAACTACCAACAACCTGCATTTCTCTAAAGCTGTTCAAATAGCTCTATTTTTGATTCAGTTATTTTTCTGTTTTCCAGAGGCATTTCAAAGTTCAAAGGAAGCACTATCTTTTTTATGGTACTTCTTAAGCACTTACTTTGTGCACAGCACCGTACTAGGCACTGGGGTAGTTACAAGCTAAGGAGGTTTGACACAGTTCATGTCCCACAAGGGGCTCACAGTCTTAATCCCCACTTTACAGATGAGGCAACAGGCATAGAAATGAAGTGACTTGCCGAAGGTTACAAAGCAGCAAGTGGCAGAGCCGGAATTAGAACCCAGGTCTTTCTATCTCCCAGAGTCATGCTCTATCCATTGAAGTTATGCTGCTTCTCAAATTTAAATTAAAAAAAAAATTCTACTACTACTAGTCATCAGCCTTTTCAAATATGCTGAGAAAAAGGCATACTGTGTTAAATCTATTAAATGGTTTCTGTTTGAGTTCTCAAATATGAGGAAAAACTCATGAGACTAAAACCACAGGACTAAAGAATAAGTTATGCATCACACCTCTGGTGTATCAATATGATGAGCCTTTAAAAAAAATTTTTTTAAAAAAACCCTGCTTATTTCAAAGGTGGCTGTCAGCTCAGGGACCTTTGACAGTCTCAAAGAGCCAAAGCTTCAGCTTTGACATTGAAATGCTAATAAGCATTTTGGAGCTTGAAATGAATGAAAACCTCATCTATCAGTCAAAATGTAAAAAGTGAGTTCTCCAAATAAAAAAAAAATGTTTTACCATTCTAAATTGTATGTACTATATTTTTTATCAAATACAATGTTGCTGTAATTTGAATGAAAAGAGGCTGCTTTCTTCACTTATACTGATTCTTCTTGTCCAACTGTAAAAACATCGAAGAGTCTCTACCAAAGATGTGACAAACATAAAGTGGTGTAACAATTTAAAAATTGTGCAAATATACCTCATGTTTACAATATCATCAGAATATACTTTCATGCTTTTTTCCACAGTATTCATGATTACTGAAGAACAAAACTACCTATCCTCACATGTTAGTAAAATGTACATGCTAAAAAGAGTGGGAAGAAGCATTTGCTTGAATAAACAAAAGTATTTCTCTTTTCTATAATGCAAATGTGATCCTTGACAAAGATGACCTAATCCCATTTCCACACTGTTTCCTAGTCTACAATTGGGCATGCCATGTCTATTCAACTCTTGACCCAAGTTTATTTTGTTAACTGAATTGCACCAGAGTGCAAATCCTTAATCATCTGGTAACTTTTATTCTTTTATTCATATTTTGGGGGCTGGCTAAATACTTCTTAAATCACCTCTTCGACATTCTAATTTTTGAAGTAGGATAATTCAATTTCACTTCTTCAGAGCAACTCCCTCATAACAGCTATAAACCAAGACTAACTTGTCTACCATAAGGTTTTAGAGAAAATTTTAAAAATTAGATTAGAACCCAGGTCCCTCTGACTCCCCAGCCCGTGGTCTATCACTAGGCCATGCTGCTTCTCAGTAATCATTTGAGAGGCAAGAGTAGGGAAGGTGAGAGGGTGTGAGCAGAGGAGAGGGAGTTGGGTAAGAGCTTCACAATAGATATAAAGCTACAGGGTCAGTCATTCAATTGTATTTATTGAGAACCTACTCTGTGCATGGCACTGTACTAAGCATTTGGGGGAGTATAATATAACTATAGACACATTCACTGCCAACAACAGGCTAAAAGTCTACAGAGGGAGACGGGCGTTAATATAAATAAATTACAGACATGTACCTAAGTGCTGTGGGGCTGAGCGGGAGGATGAATAAAGGGAGCATGTCAGGGCGACGCAGCAGGGTGTGGGAGAAGAGGAAAGGAGAGCTGAGTCAGGGAAGGCCTCTTGGAAGAGATGGGCCTTCAATAAGGCTTTGAAGGCGGGAAGAGCAATTATCTGTCAGATATGAGGAGGGACAGCCAGAGGCAGGACGTGGATAAGAGGTCGGCAGCAAGACAGACGAGATCGAGGTACAATAAGAAGGTTAGCATTTAGAGGAGCAAAGTGTGCAGAGTGGGTTGTAGTAGAGGATAGCAAATTGAAGTAGGAGGGGGCAAGGAGATTGAGTGTTTTAAAGCCAGCTGAGAGGTTTCTGTTTGATGCGAAGGTGGATGGGCAACCACTGGAGTTTGTACAGATAGGGTTCTGAACTGCACATGGAAGATCTCATCAACTCTTCCAGGGGCAATGCCATCCTTTGCTTTGGGGCAGTCCAAGGAGAGCCAAGCTTCAGGAAGAATCAGAACAGGCAAGGAGACTATTCTTGCCACATACAACTGCTAGAGTCCTAGGAGAAGAATCCTGGGGGAGTATTTTGCTTGGTGCCCTAGAATAAGGACTCATTTATTCTCTTTACATTTCAGATGAGATGAGATCGTGTGAAATTGTTAGTGGGAGAATTCAAGCTCAGTTTTGGTCCGGATATACATTAAATTGTTAGCATGGTAATAAAGCCTGACGTCTAGTTATCTGGCAACAGATCCTTTATTCTCTGAGATCCAGAAACTAAGGTTGTTCTTGTCTACATATCTAGTTTGTAAGCAAGTTCAAGATCTAGAATTTTGTAATTTTCTGGCCATATCCTTCTTCTATGAACCCTATAAAGTATCACAATTACTTATTTTACATAGAGTCAGAAGCCATAAAGTTTTCAGTTGGTTTTAAATTGGGTTGCTCTGCCTTGACAAACCATTTTATAATTAAATAATTCAGTGTTTCTATGTAGGGAGAGTACATTTTCTCTTGTTAAAAAGACAAGGTAATCTTGAAATCAAGGGAACAAGGGTGGGATAGAGCAAGGTGAAAAAGAGCACTTTTTAGAACCCAATCAGATTACACTAAAAATTCAATCCAGAATCACTATGCAGTATACCTCAGGAAAAGTGATTTCATATATGGTCTAAAAAACATATCAAATTTTTAAAAAATCAATTACTGGGTTTGAATTTTGTTTTGAAGGGGGAAATGTGCATGGTTTAAAAGGTCAGAATGTTTCCTATGGCAGAAACGAAGTATTAATAGTGCATGTGCTTGCAATCTAAGATAAAGAATTTTATAAAACAAAACATTTTAAAAACTGCTCAATTTCATCAACTATTGTATGTGTTGTTTTCAAATAAGTCCAGTTGAAGTTCCCATGCTTAGACCATACTTAAAGAGGCTTTATCACTCTGGGTGTGGACCATTCACTATTCACAAGGAAATCAGTGCTAATTGGAATGTTTTATCCACAGTATCTGAATAATGGATCTGGTTTAAATAATAGGCTATGCAAATCTCTCTTTTGAAGCTACAGAAAGGAAATTATGGAAATCTTCATAATCCTTGAAATGCCTCATTAATACAGAGCTGGAAGAGTCTGAAAGGAAGAAGGCAAAACCTGATAGTGATTGTGTACAAACATTTGAAACTAAGTTATAAAGGTTCCGGGTTTATCCACTTTGAAAATACATTTTGCTCCAAAGGGTTCTATGAGCTTTTGTAAAGTAGGTTGCAAAAACTTGCTGTTCAGTTTACTTTCAAAGAAGATATGTTTTCTCAAAGATAAAAGAGCTCCAAAGTGATCCAGTAAGAATTTAAATAGGAGATCTGTTCTAAGTTTAGCAAAACACTAATCCTAACAAAATTGATGCACAAATAAAATACACCTTTTCTTATATATATGAGCCAAAAGAAAAAAAGCTATTTACACCAAGGATTGAGCAGAAGTAATGCCATTCAAAAATACCAGATCAAACTGCTCCCCTCACCCCACCACAAATCAGGGTATCTGGTCACCTCAGCCTTTACTTTTTCTCTCTGTTCCTCTTCTATCTCCTCTTCCTATCGTTTCACTTCTTATCCTTTGAGTCCTTCCTTCTAGTCTCCATACTCTGCCACCCCAGTTTGGATCTGAAGCCCCACTCGGTCTTGCCCTGACTCATTCTGTGCTCCAGAATCGGTTCACTTTATCCACTAGACAAACCGTCCATAAACTAATCCCAGAGCACTAGGATCATAACAGATTTAGGAAGGGGCCACGCAGCAGGGATGTGGCAGAGGAAATGCTCTCTCCATTTTCAAATCTGACAGGCTGACAATTTCCTACTCTATCCCTAAAATCTTATTCCCCATCATCCCAAACTCATTTTTCTCAAGCTGGGGGAAAACTGAAAGATGCTATTCTAGTGGAAAGAGTGGCCATTTAAGGAGGAATGGAAGTAGACTGTTGAATATGATACAGCAATCACGGGCAGCTAATCTTACACAGGGCTAATATGCCCAGACATCAGAGCCTGAAGTAAAAAAGGTACAGCTCCTCTCCTAACTCCAACATACCTGAAATACAGTATTCACATTTGAACACTCCCAACCAAAAAGACATAAACAAACTGTCAGTCTCCAAGAATAACTGAGGTAGTGAAGGGATGGATTTAGGAGGCAATTAAATCCACATAACTTGGCTTAGCAAAGGTATGCAGGTCTATGGGCTTGATAATCTACAAAGATAGTAAGATTATCATGACAGCGATCCCCCTTTCACCACAGTGGGAGAAGCAGTATGGAAGCATTACAGAAGATAATGAAAACGCTTTGCATCATGGTTTCAGGACATCTCAATTTATGCACTATTTATTACAGCCCAGTTGACTGTAAGCTCATTGTGGACAGGGAATGTACCCACCAACTCTGTTATATTGAACTCCCCCACATCAGTGCTCTGCACAGAGTAATAAAAATGATTATTGTTTACAAAATGTACCTTCTAGCATGATGTAACCTCAATACCTTTTCTTCACAATTCAGATTTAACCCTTCAGGCATATCTTATGCATTATTTTCAAAGCCGCTTCTTCCTGTGACGAAGCAGGCTTTAGGAAGGCCCACTAGTCCTTCACCTCGATCCTACCATTCTACACTGGATTCCAAATCAGTGGAGAGTATTTCTCAGAAGCTTCTGAAACACGCTGGTCAAAATGTTTCTCTTGCTTCAGTTACTTCTCCCTGGCATTTCCCTCGCTATTTATCCTCCAACAAAGGAACTCTTTATTCACTAACTCTTGAATTTGCATCTTTGGAAGGAGGAAAGGTTTATAAGGTTCATGGGTAGGTAATCATGTTGAATCCTCTCCCGGTTCTCCTCCAGTCTCTCTGTACACTCATTCTAAGTCTCTTTCACAGGCTCCTCCTCTGCTTCCCACCCCCTAACTGTGGGTGTCCCTCCAGTTCTTGGTTTCCTTTTTTCCATCTACACCCACTCCCTTGGAGAACTCATTTGCTCCCATGGCTTCAATTAACCCTACTATGTGGATGATTCCCAAATCTACATCTCCAGCCCTGATCTCTCTCCCTTTCAGTCATCTCACATCTCCTCCTGCTTTCAAGACATTTATTCTTGGACGTCCTTCCATTACCTCAAACTTAACACATCCAAATCAGAATTCCTTATCTTCCTTCCCAAACCCTGTCCTGCCCCTGACTTTCCCATCAATGCAGAAAGCACCACCATCCTTCACATCTCACAAGTTCATAACCTTGGTGTTATCCTTAATTCCTCTCTCTCATTCAACCCACTTAATCTATCACTAAATCGTGTCAGTTCAACCTTCAAAAAATCTACTCCCTCTCCAAACTGCTATCAAGTTAATCAGTCATTATCCTATTCTGCCTTGATTACTATATCAGCCTCTTTGCTGACTTCCCTTCCTCTTGCCTCTCCTCATACCAGTCAATACTTCACTCTGCTGCCTGGATCATTTTACAAAAATGGTCTGTCCATGTTTCCCCATTTCTCAAGAATCTCCAGTGGCTGCCCAACCACTTCCACATTAAACAGAAACTTCTTACCATAGGTTTTAAAGCGCTTTATCCCTTGACCCCTCCTACTTCACCTCGCTATTCTCCAACTACAACCCAGCCAGCACTTTGCTCCTCTAATGACAACCTACTCACTGTACCTTCATCTCATCGCCGACCTCTGGCCCATGTCCTGCCTCGGATCTGGAACACCCTCTCTCTCCATATCGACAGACAATTACTCTCCCCCATTTAAGGCCTTACTGAAGCACATCTCCTCCAAGACGGCTTCCCTGCCTAAGCCCTCGTTTCCTTTTCTCCCACTCCCTTCTGTGTCACCCTGATCGGCTCCCTCTATTCACTCCTGCATCAGTCCCACAGCACTTATGTACATATCTGTAATTTATTTATATTAATGTCTGTCACCTCCGGTAGACTGTAAACTCACTGTGGGCAACAATTGTGTCCGTTATATTGTACTCCTCCAAGCACTTAGTACAGTGCTTTGCACACAGTTATGTGCTCAATAAATATGACTGATTGACTGATTGTAGGGAGGCAGTATGGCCTAGTGGAACGAATGCAAGCCTGGGATTCAGCAGAACCAGGTTCTAATTGTGGCTCCTCCACTTAGCTGCTGGTTGACCAGGATCAAGTCACTTAACATCTCTGTGTCTCAGCTTCCTCAACTGGAAAATGGAAATAAAATACCTATTCTCTCTCCCTCAGACCCCATCTGATTATCTTGTACTTATTACAGCATTTAAGTACATAATACCATCATTCTTATTACTACTTGCCTAGTTTACTGTTCAGATCATTGTCTCATATTTGGAGACCCAAATCCTCAGTCTGAGAACAGAAACAACCACCACATAGATGCTCAGTGCACTTGGATTTGTACCCTTTATTCTCTTCTCCCTTAGCCCCACAAACTTGTGTACACATCCATAAATTATTTAAATTAATGTCTCCCTCCCCACTCTACACTGTAAACTTACTATGGGCGGGGAACCTTCCAACTCTGGAATATTGTACTCTCCCAAGCCCACAGTACAGTGTTCTGCACATAGCAAGCACTAAATCAATACGACTGGCTGATCTTCTTGCCTGAGTATTGTTGTCCTCTGGGTACATCAGCTTGCTTTCATTTTTACTATTCTATAGACGTTTCTGGAAGCACCATGAGATTAGAGGCAAACATAATTGTATCGATGAGACCTTTCTTTAAAACTTTCATATGTTCATTGCCTAAGATACTATGGGAAGTATACATTAAAATCAATATCTATTCCTTTTTTAACTTTGAGATATTTAAAATTAAATCTTTACATATCTTTTAAGCCCCTTAAAATATGATTAAGCATAAAACACTTTTCCCCCTTTTCAAGTATTTGTTTTTATTTGCTGGGTCTAGCATGGGAGAAAACAAGGAGAATTATCCAGATCTTGAAACTGAGCTACATGGTGTATCACAGAATAAAATTTTCAGAAACGGATTAGAAAAGTTTTCACATCTATACAGATAATTTATTCAAGGGGATACATTGTTTTTCGAAGCAAGCAATGCTCATAATGACCTAGGCTCTTTAAAAACGGATTTCCTATTAAATTTTCCCAAACCTCCTCCGTCACGGTCATTTTTACTTATGTAATTGGCCTACATACAGAAATCTTCCCAAACACGAACTGGTTCAGAACAACAATTTTGTTCTTTATTTAGGCTGCTTTTTTGAGCTGTGGAATTCATGTTTATCTTCAGAGCCTCCCTCTTCCATCTGTCTTCTCCTAATCACTTCCATTGCTAATCACTTCACTGGAGACCAGTTGGTTTCAAACCATTCCAAAAGACTTCCCCAATTTTTGATCTGAGCCACTTTGAGTTATATTTCATTTTGTGCATCCCTAAGTTGGGTATCACCCCAGCACACTGCCGATGGGTATACCCTCACCTCAGGGAATCAAGGGGTTTAAAAGTGCATGCCAATTGCAAGCCCTTGCCAATCAATACACAATGGCCAGGAAATGGAGACAGGTGGTGTAGTAAAGTGTGCCAAGGGGAAGGGCATTTGTTATCTGTCCCACTGCTGCACCGCTCAATCTGCATGCAGCAGACACTTCAACCATCCCTGGCCCCTTACCCAAGTGCAGTGCCTCAAACACACGGTGGTCCACCAGTGATGATGATGATGTTGTTTTGTTTTGCTCTGTTCTGTTTTGCTTTGCTGTCTCCCTCTTTTAGACTGTGAGCCCGTTATTGGGCAGGGATTGTCTATCTGTTGCTGAATTGTATATTCCAAGTGCTTAGTACAGTGCTCTGCACATAGTAAGTGCTCAATAAATACTATCGAATGGATGAATGAAAGGGAAAGTGATAAAAGGGAAAACTTGAAGGCTGGCTTGCACTTCTCTAACAGACATCTGGACATAGACCCACTCTGGCCTGGTGAGAATTAGAAGGGGAAAAGCAAAGGCAGCGAGAGCAGACCACGCACTCAGGAAGTTTTGAAGGGATAGGAAAGATGGATGAACAGAAGAGGGTCAAGCAAAGGATTTGTTCCTCCAAAGCTGAGTTTTCCAGAGAGGAGCCAGGAAAGAATGGGTTGGAAAAAGAGAGTATCGAAGGACAAATATAAGCCAGTTTTCTGCATGATGTCTGTTACATCAGCTCAGGCATGATAAAAAGATTATCACTTGGCTAATCTGACCCAATCTTGCTTTGTGGATTTTACTCATGCTAATACTGACCTCCCTACATGAGGTAAAATCAGCTCTTTCCTAACCTCCGTAATTACAGAAGCAAAACAACTGGAGCATTCAGTCAGTTTTTGTGCCTAACATGCCCCCTCTCTTTTTAACAGGCAAATTAAATTTTAAATAGAGGCCTTACAGTGGGGTGGGGAGGGCTCATTTAAGTGACAGCCAGACCTGCTGGTTCCTTCTGATGCCATCTTAAATGGCAAGGAACAGCACCCACTTTATTTTATGGTGGCACCAAAAGCATTCCAGTAGGTCTAGCAGTTCCCTGCAGGCTCCCATTAGCTGTCAATTTCAAATTTCATGAACATTTAACAAGCCTAGTGAACTCTGGGGATCACCAATCCAGAGTATGAAAAAAAGGGAACAGAAATGCATGTAAATCTGCCTTTAAAACCACAGCTAATATGGAGCATGTCTGCCTTTACAGGCATTCCTAAACTTCCAGGAGAGGTCCTGAGGGCAAAAAGTCCACGCACACATTATTTAGCCTGGCAAGGATCAACAGAACCCACAAATTAAATCTGGAGACCCCAGTACTTATAGAAGCAATCGCTACCCATTCAATAATTCTACATGTCAGCCTATAAAACCCCAAAGCAAAATCACTTCTGATTTATCCGGGGTTGTGGTTCTTTCTCTTACCAGTTTTAAGATGCAAATTTTATATGAGTAATGTCTCCTTTACAGTTACATAAAAAACATACATATTTCTCTAGCATGGTTTGGGGCTATTTTAACCGAACTTTAAAAATACATGGTAAATGCTCATAAAAACTGTTGCATTAGAATCCTAGTACAGTATGTATGGAGGTAAACATATTACATTCACCACACTTGAACCAGAAACTATTCAGATAGAGTTCCAAGACAAATAAAAAGGAAAAACTCATAAAACCTGGGCGGAGGGCCAATCTGCACTGCTGAAGCAATGCCATTTTAGAGACGAAGGAAGTTGGGCGGCTCATAACTTCCCAACAAATGGTGCAGGATGCTGCAATTACGTAGCTAACCTTTCCAGGGTTTTTTACCCGTTCAAATTTCAAGCAGAGCAAACTATTTGAAAAGTTCCTGAGGAAAAGCCACATTACTCTTTGGTTGCTGAAAGTGTCCTGCTGACAAGATGCACCAAAGGTCTTCCATCATCATTCTGAGTGATAAAAGAGATTATGGCCTTCCATCATCCTGCCATCTTTTCAGAAACAGCTCAAGGGCATTCTTACTAGCATCTTAACTATTTCAGAGAAATAAACTCAAACTCTCTTTATCCCCAAACTGTTCATGACCAACATTTCTTCTCTTTGAGACTTCTCTCCATATTATAAAGTGACCAGATTCCAAAACTGTATTGTTGACAGTAAGAGAGATGGGTGACTGTTCATGATTGATTCACGCCCCTCAAACTAAGGTAATTTGGGCCAATTAAGAGTAGTCATTTTGCTCGTATGTGCCATTCACTGTGACAGGGGATGAGTATTTCAAGATGCTGAAAAGCCCATGTCCTTGTCCTGTTGGATGACACCTGAAAATGAAATCAAACTAATTTTCAGTAAATAGACTTTAAATGACCTCGTTTTAAGAAGAATGCAGGTGAAGGAAAATGGGATTTGGAAAAGTACTCTCAAGTTCACAGAACTAGAGGCTACATCTGTGACAGTCAACAGTCCACAGCCTGATTTCTACAAGCACATTGATCAAGGGTCCCAGACACAATAATGGGAATGAAAGTGGAATTCTAAGCATCTCTGATTACAGTGACAAATGCCCTGCTGAAGATGATGCCATCATCATAAACAATTATGATATGACAATTATGATGTGAAGGGGGGTAATACTTCCAAATAATTAAACATATATATAATATTCACATAATTCACTCCTTTATGAAATATAGTAGAAATATCAGCTATTCTGTAGTAAAAAGTGATCAATATTTCATTAAACAGTTGAAGGATGACTCAGACAACGAAAATGGAAATATACTAAACCTGTACCATTTAGTCTTGGCATTTTAAAAAAGTCACGATAGCTGTATAAACACAAAATGCCAATCCAAGCCAGACCTTAAATTTTAGCAATTAATACACACTTAAGAAATTAAAAATTCCAAAATTCATGCTAAAGCTTTACATCCTGGACCTAAATTCTCCAAGACCACTTAAAGATTAGACTCTATGATATGACCAAAGACATTTTATTTTCCCAAAGTCATAACTGGGGGTGGGGATAAAGGAAGTAGGGAAGAAGGGAGGAAAGAAAGGTTTAGCCTTTGCCTTATCTGTGCCTCCCATCTGCCTTGCAGATATGCCTGTTCAACATGCAACCCCTCCTTGGACTTTTGGAGAAAAGAGGAGAGGGCAGAATTTGGTAGAATCTCTTGGGGACAGACGATGAGATTGGCAGCAGCCAAGGAGCACAACAATTGCCTAGTTCCAGCTCCCTAACTCACCCTAAACTCTCCCACCTTCAACCCAGTCACTATCTTCTCCTTTTCCGTCATCAAATGGCCAGAGAGTTAAGTAAGCAGAGCTGGGCTTGCCCTGTGGTCCCCAGGCCACTGTTGACCTGGAGAGACCTATCCAAGGGGGTGCTTTTTCTGGATCGAGACCCTACCCATTTTCTTTTCCTTGCAGGTCTGGGGCAATGGCTGAATGGAGGGCTGGGATTGGCTGAGCCCATCCTAGTTCTCAAAATCACAAGCCTCTTGAAAGGCTGGATGAGGAAGTGAAACTCATGGGCACCCTCAGATTGAGCCACTGGCTCTCGGGGAAAAGTCAAAGTATTTCATTCCTTATGTTTAATTTAGCACCTGAAGGAGCCCTGGGCATTTAAAATCAGAGAAACACAAACTAAGAAACAATTACATCTTAAGAATAGTTAAATCCGGCTCGAGACATACTGATGCCACAAATAATTCAATTGCTTTCTGACAGACTGATTTTGTACGTGTGACATAAAACCTTTTATTGAAAAGACCTAATTATGGAACCTCTGAAAGGAAAATTCAAGGAAATATGGCTCATATCAACAAAAGGTCCTGAATTAAAAAGAAAATGAGTTTAAAATATTAAACATCTAAAACATTACAACTTACAAAAAACAGATTGATAAAGCAAGAGTTACATATACGAAAATATCAGCACTTCAGAAGCTAGACACAAGATAAACGCACATCCTTTTCAGAAGCTTTGTACACAAGTGAAGTATTAAATAGTCTAGCAACGATGGCTATCTCAACAGCAATGGAAACAGAAAAAGATAAAGCGTGGCTTTCACAGTAGCTTACCCTTTTCTCTGACACCCCATCCTCTCCCGTAGAATCTCTCTCATCCTGTGTATCTCTCAGGGTTGGCATATGTTTTTTGTATGCTGGCTCTCTGTTTAGAGTTGTGTATCCTATGTGTTCATAAATTGGATTTATCGTCATCTTGGCAATATATTCTGCTGCCTTGGTTTCAATATACAGAGTAATCAATCCATCAGTCACCAGATCGTGGATGGACTCAAACCGTTTCTCCCCAACAAAGTGCTTGCCATCGTGGTAGAGCCTGAAGTTTCTGGTTTGATTTCCAAATCTGCCTCAATGAAATGGGAAAGACGTTTTTGAGAAAAGTATGCAAGCAAAGTCTTTTTGAAAGAGTTAAAAAGTCTGGGAGTTCTTTGTGTGTCGTCTGTTTGTTTAAATAAGCTGTGGCTGATCTCTGTGTATGGTCTGGAAAGGGAATAAAAAAAATTGCACATCTGCAACTGAATCAAGTAGGCTAGTAATCACCATCAAATAGCCAAACTTGTGCCTACTCTAAGAGGGACTTGCTCTATTTTATGCTTTTTCAGTTACTTCATCATGACTGTAAAACAGTCTTCGCAATTGAGTTTGGGGTTTGGTTTCTTTTAGCACTGATATCTCTACATTCAATTGTCTGGCACTCTGATATGACAACTTCTCATACTAAAATCAATTGGCTTAATCAATACAGAGATGTGATACAGAGGTTGACCTCTGCACCCTGATTTTTTTTAGGAAGAAGCCATTCAGAATTCCACTCTCGTGGGACCACTGCCAGAATGAAAACAATATAAGACACAAGGAAGACACTTTCATTTCTGGTCAAAGGCCAAAAACCAACCTTCTGTTAGATACCAAAGAGTCCTGGTGTTTGGCTTGTGAAACCTTGCTAAGCCAATCACTGTAAGATGCCAAATCTAAGCCATAAACTATTTGACACCAGTGATTCTACACTCTGGATTTAAGTCACATTTTAGTGCCACTTCTTAACTAGAGAGAAATACAGCTTTACCTGAATTATAATCCCTTTTTGAAAATTCAAGTATCTGTTTCCTGTTCACCTTATGAAGTGACCTTCACACGTAAATGCAAGGGATTTCAGGGAGAAGGAAACTATCGACACTTCCCAGGAAAGGATGCAGGCCCCAAATTCCTGAAGCATCTGACTCCAGTGCCGCTGGAGAGCCAAAGAGCAGTAGGTACTCCAGATGTGCATCTCTTTATGTTACCTCTCAGCTAATTTAAAGCTAAGCAAATCAGAAAAAATAAGTTCCACTTCACTACTGGATTTGGCAGGCACCTTATATGCTGTGAGTACATGAAACAAAGCTGATTAACTAAAACATTTTAAGGAAACTGAACAAATGTATGACAACACAAATATGTCCTACTTTTCAGCATGTCTAGTATATGTGATATCAACCAATCAATGGTATTCACTAAGCAATTTGTGTGCAGAGCACTAAACTAAGAACTTGGGAGTGCACAATAGATTTATAGGCAGACACAAACCCTGCCTCAAGGAGCTTACAATCTAACAAGGGAGACAGAGGCTATATTACAAATCGGGAAAGCAACAGACTCTGCGGATATGTTACTTAAGTGCTGTGGGGTATGGACTTAAGTGCATAGGTGACACAAAAGAAAGGGAGAGTATGTCTATTTTCCACAGAAATGACAGACACTCTAGAAAGAATTTCTGAACAAATCCAGCAGAATCCAACCAATTAGCTGGAGAATGTGAAATTACCTCAAAGCACAGAGAACTATAATAACAGCAGAGTTAAAACAGAGGGTGTTACAACAAACATAAAGGACCCACTCTAATAAAGAATTTAAAGTGACTACCCATGCAAATGTTTCTTCAGAACTGTCATGTGTTCTCCATTTTTCCCACTAACTATATTATTAATCTACCAATAAATGTGTTTGGAAATTTTGTGAAAGTTTCTTCATCTTTGGAGATGAGCTTTCTACCTGCTCACGTAACTTCCCAAAGACCTCTTAATGAACTGAAAGTAAAAAAAAATGTAGCTGCTTTTCAACATCCTCCAATTTTTTAGAAAACTAAAGAGCAAACGCTTCGACAAGGCTACCCTTCAAACATTGCCTCACTGTAGGCTCCCAAACAATTATATATATTGAGCGCTTACTATGTGTAGAGCACTGTACTAAGTACTAGGGAGAGTACACCTCCAGGCCTTGATTCCTTGATCTTTCCCTTTGCTTTCCTTGGCATTCCCACTCCCTTCAAATAATAATAGTGATATTTCTTAAGCTCTTACTTTACGCCAAGCACTGGACCAAGCACAGTGAGGTAGACATAATCAGATCAGACACCACCCCTGTCCCACATGGGCCTTACGGTAGCTCTGGCCATCTTCAAATCCCATCTCCTCAGGTTGCTTTCCCTGAAAAATTTCCACCATCTCAAGCTGTGCATACCAACAGGCCCCCTTAGAGCTTATCTATACAGCCATCCTTAATACTTAGATAAATTCAGTCACTTGTTTATACCTTATGTCTACCCATACTGCCCCAATTACCAGCTACGTCCTTGGTGGTTCTTCCTTTAACCACTATTTGAAAATAATTACTGTCTGCCCATCTCCCCCATTAGACTGTAAAGTCTCTAAGGGTAGTAACTTATTTACCGTGCCCTTCCAAGCATTTAGTATAGTGTTCTGCACACAGCAGGCGTTCCATAAGTAAAATATTTCAATCAAAAGATGCAATTACTCTTGATCGATAGCATACATCATTTTATGGCTGATATACAGAATGTAGTTTAGAGTGAGAAATCATTTAAATAAGTCAACAGGCAGATGCCACAATCTGACTGATAATGGAGGCTATCTTATTGAGGATAAAAATACAACTGAGATTTGATAGACTTTCTACATTTATATATAATATGGAAACGTAAATGAATACTAAAAATGTAACTTCTAGAGACGAAGACAGTGTCAAGCTTCTCAAAGCCCTGCCAGTAAGTACAAGCAAAAGTCTTAGCAACAGCCTTCAGAAGATAGTTGCAAAATGTGAAGAGTCAAAGAGTACATCTAAAGTGCCATTGTTTTGAAAAGGTCCAAAAACAAACCCAACTTGATTACGTGTATCTACCCCAGGGCTTAGTACAGTGTCTGGCACAGAGTAAGAGCTTAACAAATACCGTAAAAAACCCCCCCAAACAACAGCAACAAAAATCTCTTGTTCTATCTTTAAGAAGTAAAAAGGGCAGATCAGTTTACAATGCCTAGCTCAAGGAGAATAAACTAACCAAATTAGTTAGATGTCCCAAATCAACATTCTATTTTAATTAATTATATCTTTAAAATATATAGAGAGAGTTTTATAAGTACATATGGAGACTACAGATAATCTTTTCTACAAACTTAAACTACTTAAATTGCAGGTTTCTCTAGCTGAGTGGAAACATACTCTCTCAATTTCACATGGCTATGATACAGCAAAAGAGTATGTTATACCCAAAACAGCACTTCTGTTCATTCCATATGATTTCTAAGGTTAACTAGGCATATTCTCCTTCATTAGGTCAATTCATTTTCATATATACCCTTATTGAACAGTAAATCTGGAGACAAATAGTAGGGTGAACTCATTTCATGTGGATCAATGATCTATATGCTCAGTAGCACCACACAGTACGGAAGACACAAGTCTTTCGATTTCTTTATTTTAAAAATTGGACTATCTTTGAGACAGCTTTAGATATGGCTTGACATGAGCAAATTATCTAGGTAATCACAGTTTAAAAATACACTTTGGCTTTAATTATATCACTACCATGACCTATCTGAATTAGATCTGGCCTAAAAACAAAAGTTAAGAATCTTACAAGATAACATATATGCAAAAATGTGCATTAAAAATGGTCATATTTGGTGTAGTGTGGTCTCTTTTTTCCAAAGTAGCTAAATCTCAAATATTACTATCCCATATTTATTCAGCATTCTACATGCAAACCTTGTTCTCAGAGAGCTACAATTTCTGAAGACCACCAGACAAGCAAACAGAAATACAAGTGATCTTTTTTAAAACATTCTGATAAGACTTGTAACAATGATTTCTTTTCTAAAATTTCTAATCATACCATTTCTTCCTTTCACTTATTTCTCCTATAATGTCTTTTAATAAAAACAATCAGGTGGCATGTTTAAAGGGTTGTGTTAATTTTGAAAAGTTACGTTTCTGTGAAGTTGCCCTTTCTTACAGCAGTAAGGAAGATTTAAAAAAATGTAGGACTCCAGTGAAATACTAGTGCTTAATACTAGTCACTCATCTGCACGGGCCTCATTCCTATTTACTGACTTCCAATCAGCAATGTATTGAATTGTTAAACGTGCAAGGATCAAGCATCTTTTCCTCCATTCACTATTGTCAAAGACTAGCATTCATTACATTTACATTTTATGCTATTTGCTTTTTTCCCCCCTTAACAACTCATTTTCAAATAACCATTCTGGTCTCCAAGAAGCAAATCCCTCCACAGAGTTCTACCCAGCACAATTCTCTTTTCTCCAGAGAGGTACTCAACCCTTAAACAGAATAGAAAAACTCTTGCTTGAATTGCTACCTCTGTACATAATTACTACTTTCTAGAAAGACTATCTGCTTCTCCACCAATTCCCAGGCTTGGTTTTCATTTTTTTAAAAAGCAGTGGAATGTTGTGCCCAGATACCATTTGGGAAAATTACAAGACATAGTGCTAGCCTCCCAGTTCTGAATAGGAACAAAAAACCCTTTACACTGCTCCTTTCGTTTTAACCACATAGGAACGGAACATTTGTGTTACTACATTTTTTTTCCCTACAAAATGAGAGAGGGAGAGATAAAAGGACAGCCTTTGGAATTTTACTTCAATATTTAACAAGTAGTAAGTGTGATTTGATATTCAAGAATTTAGTAGGCTCTTTTCAGAGAGGACCTTCAAACTAACAGCTGTTTTCTGTTTAAAAAGCAGAAAACAGAGGGTATACAACACGCTCATCTAAGAAAAACAATAAAATGCTACAAACGTTTCCAGAAGTCAATCTACAAAATGGGGTTTGGCTTTTTAAAAACATCTTCTGGAATTTGATGGCTTTTTTAAACAAAAAATATGCAAATCTAACTGAAATATTTAATCAATTTTAGGAACATCCGGGTAAAGAGCTAGAGAGGTATCAATATACATTCTCTAAACCAGTGCTTCCCCAAATCTTTTTTTATCCCAACCCACAACAGACACCAGTGGTGAGTGAAGCCCTCCCCGATCTACCCTATTCCCCCAAATCACAAAACCTTGCAAGTTGGGCCAAAAAAGTATTGGGTGTATCCTGGGCTCACTCTGTGTTTGTGTGAGAACATACTCAGAAGTATGTTCGAAAGTATGCTAAAAAATCTACCATATTGGCCCTCAAGATTGTCAGAACATTTTTCTGAGATGCCACGCTAAACTGCTCAGCTTAACTGTCACGTAACTATTAGCAGACTAGCCAGAGGTTAACATCACACCTAGAAATGTTTTCTTTCCTGAGAATTACAACTAAGTCTTTTGTGGAAAAGTGGCATCTTTGTTGTCATTTCTTTAGCGATGTTGAACATGGGAAAATGCCAGGTTTTTGGTGTTGTTTTTTTAAATGTAAACTCATTTTCCTTCATCTAAGCCAGGCTCCTCACTCCCAAACCAACCTTCTAGCTGTATCTCACTGTCAACTCTCTCGCTTCCATCTCCTCACTTAAGCTGTCCCCCACAGCTTGTCCCTACATAAGACAGACCTCAGCTGAACCCACATTCAAAGACCTCTTAAAAATCCCTCCACCTCTAGCAAGGTTTTCTCAATTAAATTTCCCAACACCACATCAGGACTCATGCCTTTTATGCACACTCAATTTGTTTATTTTGACCATTCTAGTTTTGAATATTTTTATGAGCATCTTCCCCATTAGAGGGTAAGATCCTTGGGGACAAGAATCATGTCACTTTTTTATTCTGTATTTCCCAAGGGCCTAGTGCAATGTACAGCACCAAGTAGATGTTTAATAAATGCTGCCACTTCTGTTATTCAACTCTGGGCATGGAAACAAAATCACACACACACATACAAACACACAACAAAAAAACAAAAATTAGGACTCAATAAAAGATTGTGCCTGCCCACAATTTTTGGGATAATTTTATTTTCTCCATGAGAATTTAATATAAAGCATTCTCTATCTAAATACACTTTCAATCCAGGAACAGGATGTATCACCAAGATGACTAAGAAGTATAAGCATTAGAAGTTTGTAAGGAAGTTGGTGGGGACTGGAGGCGGGGCTGGGGGTGGGTGGGTCATCTCATCCATCCACCTTTCTCGAAGCAGACATGCTCCTACGCTCTTATTCCAGATAGTTTTATAAAGAAGTGGATTCTGCAATCCTTCTTGGCAGTGCGTTCCAGAATCCAACAACCCAGCAAGTGACAGACTTGTTGAGTGTCCTACTGTACAGTTGGGGAGAACATTAGACAATTTCATATTCTATAATCTCAAGTATATTTACAAAATGCTGGAGGTTGATTCTGGAACAGAGGATGGCAATTTCCATTCATTTAGTATTATGTAATCTGTTAGGGAAATGCTCTGGAACAAGTAACGGGGAGGTTGTAAAGTCTAGCAAAGACTGGAAGTTAGGAGAATTAGTTTCTAAATCTCAGCTCTGTCATGTGACCTAGGAAAAGTTACTTAAGCCATCTTAGCTTCAGTTTCCTCTTAGATTGTGAACTCCAGGTGAGGCAGTATCTATATATGCTCTAAATATTTTCTCCATTGTTTAGGCCAGGGCAAGTGCTTAATAAATACTATAATTACTTATTTTCTATCTTGTGATAGAGCGCTATACACTGGCAACAGCTGTTGCTATGTAGTGGTGGTTGTTTGGGGCACAGAGTGGTGTAATCATGTTTGGTTCTTCTGCATAAAAAAGTTGAGAACCCCTGTTCTAGGGTCCTTCTGACACCTGGTTGGAGCCCCAACCTGGGACTGGTTCTAAGAGTCCAGTCACAAACATAAAAGAGGCTCTTGAGTTTTAGTAGACCCTTTCACACACCCTCCCCAGGGCCTTCAAATCTCTGTCTAGGCAAGAGTCACACCAAGGTAAGTTTTGTTTTGTTCTCTGTCTCCCCCATTTAGACTGACCCTGTTGTTGAGCAGGGACTGCCTCTATCTGTTGCCAAATTGTACATTCCAAGCGCTTAGTATAGTGCTCTGCACACAGTAGGTGCTCAAAAAATACAAATGAATGAATGAATAATGTCTTCCCACCTTTCCAACCTACCCTGGCCCTTGATTTTTCTAGTCGCTCTCATCTAGACAACCCCAGTTCACAGTGAGGGTTGTTGTCCCCAACTCTGTTTCCCAGAGGTCTCCGTAAGTAAGTAATATGAAAATCCGTGGTTGGGTTGGAAATCAGGTAAAACTATGCAATTCCTATGAGACTTTGTTCAGGCTCTCAGTGACATCTAAAAGTAAATGCAAGCCTTACAGATATCCAAGGATGACTAATAATATGTTTGGAGATTCCTAAATAATTATGCTTTATGACACAATGTGCTAATGTCTGTCTTCCCCTCTACACTGTAAGCTAGATCCAACTGATATATCTAAATATAAATTCATAAATCCAACTGGGCCCATCATTATGAAATAATCCTCAGCAGTCCCATCTGCTATACATCTTCTATGAGGTCCTGAAAGGGTCAATCACTACAATGAAAGCCAGAAAACTGAATAGGGCAGTAATAGTTGTGGAGACAGTACTTACTTATAAGGAACTTACTGGGTGCAGAGCACTAAACTAAGCACTGGGAAAACACACAGCCAAGAGTTAGTCATAGTCCTTGGTCCTCCAGAGTTCACAAACTAAAAATAAGGTGGGGAATGGTTTGGAGACAGACACAATGAGGTGAGGTAGAGAGAGAGAGAGAGAGAGAGAAGAATCAGGAGAGTGTGAGAAACCAATGAAAGATGAAAAGACAGAGAGAAAGAAGGACAAAGAGTGAACGAGAGAAAGGGAGAGAAGGAAGAGGGGCAAAAATTGGAGAGAGCATTGCAGGAAAATAATGAAATTAAAAAATAAACAAGGAGAAAGGTTAAGCATCTGAAAACAAGATAGAAAAAAATTAAAAGGGAGCAGGCTAGACATACAGAATATAGGGGAAAATGATATGCAGGAGGGAGGAAGAAGTAGTAAAAGGGGACAAGGACAACCAATTAGAACATGGAGAGAGCAGGGTGGGAAAGCAATGACTTGCGAAAGGAGAATGAGAAAGGGAAATGTGACGTGGCCCCAAGATGGGACAAGACACACAGAAAGGGTTCTGTGAAGATGCCAGGCAGGTGGCAGAATCAATCAGACAGTGGCACTTATTGAGTGCTTACTATGTGCAGAACACTGTACTAAATGCTTGGGAGAATGCAATACAACAGAATTAGCAGACATTTCCTGCCCATAACAATGCCTTATATGACTGGCAGATGTCAATCACAGGGGAGGCCACACCATGTTGCTTCGTAATTCAACGTTTTCAATTCAGGATTGGTAGAACTGACAGTATGCCTAAACAAATTTGTAATCCAACCAAATCCCTCTTTTATGAAAATCACACCCACATGGAGGTGGAACAGAAAGACAGGAGTACAAAAACGGGTAGACGAATAAGTCAGAGACACATAAGCTGAGAATAACAAAAAGGAAGAGAAATATTACAGGCATAGAGGGATGGGGAAGAGAAAAATGATGGAAAAATTCATTAGGAAAGGAGGAAAAGGGAGAGACAGGGAGGGAAAAATGGAAATCTATACTAACAAACTGTCAAAATTTGGAGCTGTTTGGGAGAGGAAGATTTTTTGCACGGGTCTTATGATTGCATTTTACAGAACTATATGGAAGATTTAACCTTTGCAGACAGTGTCAGAACAGAGCAACAAGGATTGGGATGTAAGAGTCATAGAGGCTTCATCAGATCAAAATGTGCTTTATGACCTAGTTGCAGATGGATACTGCGAATAGAAAACTGTCAAGCACAGTTATAGTAGAGAATAATAATAATAATGATGATATTTGTTAAGCACTCTGTGCCAAGCACTATTATAAATACTGGGGTATATACAAGATAACAGTTCCTATCCCACATAGGGCTCACAGTTTTAATACCCATTTTACAGATGAGGGAATTTAGGCACTAAGAAGTGAAGTGACTTGACCAAGGTCACACAGCAGACAATTGGCAGAGCTGGGATTAGAACTCAGATCCTTTTGACTCCCAGGCCCATGCTCTATCCACTAGGCCATGCTGCTTCTCAGAGTAGCAGGCTGAAGAATTTCTTAAATAAGAGGGTGATGCCCCAAATGGTAGCTGGTTGCTTCCTACTCTTTTTTCAAAAGGATGCACAATAATGGAAACAGAAAAAGGAAAGAGTTCTTAGAAATTTTCAGTAAAATATCTCTGAGAAATAGAAGGATCATCATCATGATAATGATTATGATGAAAGAACAAAGACACAAATCACCAACATCCCCATAGCAACAAAAACAAACTCCTTAAATCAGGACAAAGACTTCCTCTCAGAGAAATGACTACTAGTGGTGTTAGATTGACTTGAGGGTCCAAAAGCCTTTATAGAGTGAACCACTCTTTAAAAGGAGACACTTGTGTGGACTGGGGCCCTGTCAACGGGATCTTCCAAGGAATGTTCTTGGAAGAATTCCCTTTCTCTCCTTCAACCTATCCCACCTCAGACCATAGGACTGAGGTCTAGGAGACTGAAGGTTGAGCAGAACCAGAGGAAATGCTCAACAGAGAGTATCACAGTCAAGAATGGCTGCAGGATAACTATTGAATGTATGAAACATACAGACTTCAAATTTAGTGGCTTGGTGACAAGGCAGCACACACTGAAGAATTACTGGAGATTGGCAGCATGTAAAAATGAGATGGAAATCGGTGGAGAGGCTTCCTTCCACTGCCGTGAGGGGTCTGACTAACCTGTCAAAGTGATATTCCCAGCTGCACTACCAGTAAGACCAACCTCCAATCCCTATTCTAGGCTGCCTGGCTCATCAATCTTGGATCTTAGGTCTGAAAATCCAACAAAAGTATTTACTGAATGTTTACTGCATGCAGAACACTGAATTAAGTGCTTGGGAAAGTACAGCGTTGGTAGGCATGATCCCCTCCCCACTGGGAGTTTTTATTTATATTGGTGTCTTTCTCCCCCTTTTTCTGGACTGTAAGCTCATAGTGGGCAGGGAATGTGTCTATTGTTGTATTGTACTCTCCCAAGAACTTAGTTCAGTGCTCTGCACACAGTAAGAGCTCAATAAGAACAACTGAACGATTTTTATTTATTTTGATGCTTGTCTTCCTTTTTAGGAAGTGAGCTCTGTTTTACTGTCTATTGTTGTATTGTACTCTCCCAAGTACTTAGTTCAGTGCTCCGCACACAGTAAGAACTCAATAAGAACAACTGAATGATTTTTATTTACATTGATGCTTGTCTTCCTCTTTAGAAAGTGAGCTCTGTTCTACTGTAAGCTCCCAAGCAGTTAATACAGGACTCTGCACACAGTGGATGATCAAATACCATTAATTGATTGATTCTAACCTTTTGAGAATCAAAAGGCAGCTTATTTTTACTTTTACTAAACCTTTATAATTGAGTAAAATTTGAGTTAAGATCCAGATTTTCATCAGTCAGCAGCTACCAGAATAATGTACCTAGATGTTTCTAAGTAGGTTCATTTGATGTACTGAGAGAGCTTACCCTTAGCACTGGTTTCTAAAAAGCATAACAATGTTAAGATGATTGTTGGTCTTAGGGCATTTTTCAGCTTTATTGCATATTCTCCTGTATGAAACAGAGAGGTGTGGTAAACCTCCATGTGAAAGTTTTCCATTATTCCTCAGAAAAATCCCACTGGGTTTGCAGTAAGTTTTGCTATATGACCTAATAACAGTAACTGTGGTTTATTCAGTGCTTATTGTGTGCCAAGCACTATACTAAGCACTGGAATAGAAGCCTCATGGCCTAGTGGATAGAGCATGGGCCCGGGAGTCCGAAGGACCTGGGTTCTAATCCCAGCTCCGCCACTTGTCTCCTGTGTGACAGACAGCAAATTTTGGCAAAACATACTTAGGAAAAATTTGAGGTTCAAGTTTGAATGTGTTGTCAAGGCCCAAATAAGAAGCTGGTACAGCCAGGATTACATATGCGCTTTGGTAGTTTTTCGTAAAAATATGTATTTCTCTATGTTGCGTTACAGACTTCACATTTGATTTGAATAATTAAAACAGCAGAGACTATTTCACCCTAAATCTCAGGAGTAAACTGATTAAAATACTACAACTGATTACCTAACACTCTCTAGATAAACTCATTTTACCACTTACTCTTATCCAAGGGCAAGGCCCCATTTGTTAACAAAATAGGTGATCTATAATCTCAACAAAGAAAAGGAGAATTAACTAAAAAAAACATGTCCTGCAGAGCCTTATTTCCATCCATTCCAGATATGCAACACTAAAGCCTTTAGGAAAGGAAACCATGGTAACTAACTAAATCTGCTGCAGTAGTTATCAACTCTAAAGAACACAGAGTACCATCACACTTCAACGCCTACCACTAGTACAATCTCTCCCTACTTCCTTTTATCCTCCTTCTAATCATTAAATAAGTTTTCTACAGCAACAACAAAAAATTAAACCTGGAATAGGAAGCGTTTCTTACTGTTATGTCTGTAATTCTCTGCTTTTTACCAGAGACTGCTTTGCTGACTTACAAAATTAAGTCAGCTTGATATCCTGAGAATTAATTAGGACTCACTGGTTCTTTTCAATCATTAGGGACAGCTAATTTACATTAGAATATAAATATCATTTTCTTATACTGGTTTCTGATACAGTTGAAATATTTTTCTTATTAATTTCTAAAAACTTTTGCTTCAAGATTACAAATATTCATGACATTTTTCAGTCAGACATAATCTCAAATCAATTGCTGCTTAAGAAGAACATGAGAAAACGTGGTTAGCCTTACGTAATCTTTATTAAAAATAGATACTTTTTAACTTTTACTGACAATCTTTCTGATCTTTTTAACAAAATCGTAGTTAATTTAAAAAAAAATCAGTTAAGTCCCTGTGATCTCAATTTTGTTTTTTGTTTTTAAAAATTGGGGCAATAAAGATTTAACTCTGTATTTTCTTTCCTAGATCTGATCGAAATGAGGATGAATTATCCAGCCACCTTCTCCCAGCACCCCCGGAAAAGTAAAAGAGGAAAGACAGCATCTCTTTGGATTTAACTTGCGGCTTTAAATCTCTCAATATGTGCGCACTGTGGAACAGAAGGACCTGCATTTTGAACAGACAAAATTGTTTTAAAGTAAGACTGTGGTGACTGTGGGAGTGCAAAATTAAGAAGGAGCTGGGTCTTCTGTAAATCTGATTGCATTGGATCAGTCTTCCCTCTCTTTCTGCAGGGACTGCATGCCCAGCAAAAATCATCACTGAGGATAACCCTTCACAGAAACATCATTTGCCTGCCAACATGTAAAAACGGGCCCTTCATTCCACAATTAATGAAGGCCTCACTGCAGAGAGGGACCAAGAGAGTGGCGGAGCTCCCAGATCTGACAGTATGCCAGCTGAGATCTGCAGACAGGGACGGGATGCCCTGCAGAGTTGTTGGCAGTCCAGTACTATGTCCAGTCTCTGGTGAGAGCTGTTCAAAACAGCTAAACAGTTCTGCTGAAAAGTGACAAGGGAATTGCAGGGAAGGAAAAGGAAAACTACCTTCTGCTGCCTCATGACTATACAACATCTGTATGGGATGGCCACTTTGTTCTCTTGACAGGGGAGAGAAAGACCTAAAGTGCCTCATTTTTCACTCTCCAGGTGCTTATCAGTGAGGAGCCTCATCTTACCTAGCTCCACATGGATAAACTGAAGGGGAGATGGGCCACGGAAGTGAGGACTGATGATCTACTGGGTCATTTTCTGATGAAAAATATCCTAGTTTGTGGTTTTAAATCTTTGAATTTTCTTGCTTTCTTAGCCACCTTATCTCTCAATAAGCAGATGTGTAATCAGAGTTTTATAATTCTTCAAAAGACTCAAGACGTTTACCTTTCGGACTGTGGCCAGAATCCACACCACTTTTATTCCGTTTACTTGCCTGGGCTGGTGAAGGGTGAATATAGCATTCTGGTTATTTTTGCCATGGGGCTCTTTCCTAACATTAGTCACCTGCACGAGTTCGTCCTCAACATACTGAATACTGAGGTTGTGTCAGGGGATTTCAAGAACAACAGCGTGGCCCAGTGGAAAGAGCCCAAGCTTGGGAGTCAGAGGTCATGGGTTTATATCCCGGCTCAGCCGCTTGTCTGCTGTGTGACTTTGGGCAAGTCACTTAACTTCTCTGAGCCTCAGTTACCCCATCTGTAAAATGGGGATGAAGAGTGTGAGCCCCACGTGGGGCAACCTGATCATCTTGTATCCTCTTCAGCGCTTAGAACAGTGCTTGGCACATAGTAAGCGCTTAACAAATGCCATCATTATTATTATTTCAAAGATGCCACCATTATTGTCACCTTTAAGAAGAGAAGGGAGAGTGCTGACTACAAACTCTCTCTGGCATTTCATTGCTCTCCATCCCTGGCAGAACCTTAGCTGGACTCCCCTGGACTAACCATTGCAAAATATCATTAATCATGAGTTCCTAGAATCAGAGTAGAAGAGTGGGACCCAGTGGAACATAGTAAATGTGATTTTTGCTAAACAGACTCGGAAGAAATTCAGGGCCCAACAGAAGGTGCTCAGAGTCCTTACAAAGCATTCACTATCATTAGTAGACCTGGGTTCTGACAACCGTGCTAGGCGAGTCAGGTGAGGAGAATAGCAGACAAGACACCCCAGAAAAATTAGCAAGGTGGTGAGCTGAAAAGGGGCAACTCTACTCAGAGTATACAGGACAAATACTTTCAGGGTGCAGTGATGAAACAAAATCTCAAACAATGTGGCACAGCAGAGAAAAGTAGAAAACAAATTAGCCTGGTGTGCACCTGTCAGTATTAGATGAACGTCTTGGAGTAGGGATATTGGAAAGATCATCGACATAGAGGAGGAAACAAAAAGAGTGTCAGGCCTTGAGGGTAACAGTGCAACAATAGAAAGGGACAGTTCTTACATTCACTAGCAGAAGCCACATTCAGTGATGCATTGGTCTTAACACACCCACACCAATTACCTTTTTAAAATTCTCATGATCATTAGTGTCAACTTTAAACCTGAAAAATAGATACAATGTAACTTCTTCACGGATCTGAGTGCCAGAAAGTATTCCAAGGAGACTTCCAAGAAGTGGAAAGTAATTGGAGAGGGAGGAAGGCAGAAACCAAAATCATTTTTCCCTTGCCACTTGATGGTTCCTTTAGGAATCACCTGAACCCAGGAGAGGATGAAGTTTTTGAAAGACAGTAGTTGATTTACAGAGTCCTCAAATGGCTCAATGAACTTCTCTGTCCCCAACTCCCCCAGATCAAGAGTTCATTCAGAACCAAGGGATTTTTGCACTGGGCACACCCAGAGAAGCATTTCCCCCAGGGCTCTCAAACAGGACCCAATCTGCCTGACAAATCATTTGTAATTTTTTATGATTTTGTTTATAAGCATCAAATTCATTTAGAAACTGACAATAATGACCTGGATTATGTTAAATAATCAAAATGTGACCCAGGAGGGGTCTCCAATGGCCTAAAATAAGTCTCTAAAAATGCCCTAGTCTTATCCTAGACCTATAAGTTACAGTAAACATCTCTTCCATCAGTGCCATTTTGTCCCCCCCACCCCAATTTAAAGAAACTAAAATGAGTTGGATTCATTGGAAATGACTCTGGTGGTGGCTAAAGCTGAGTTACATTCCATTCCTTAAATAGCTGCAGGCCCAGCAAGGGAATGAGTGATCCCTAAATAGGCTATGCTGCTCCTTCAAGCATTTTGGATAGAAAAAAAGAGAAGAAAAAAAAATCCAAAAAAATAGCATGACTCATTTGTCAGATCTACACAGCCAAAATAAAACAAGGAATTGAAAATTTCTCCAGGTGACTCACACCTACTGAATAATTTGGGTAAAGGGGGCTAAGACTACACCTGAATCACCTGGATAATTGCTTCAAATTCTCCACTTCGGCTGTTGAAGTCTGAAGATAGACTGCTTCAAAAATGATTGAGAAATACTGAAGAAGTTAGGCAACATTTTGCTGCTAGATGGTTTTTGTATCCACTTGGTGAGGCATTTACGAGTTTGATGAGGCGCCTTTTCCAGCCCCTCCCTCACTGGAGGGTGAACTTTTATTCCCCAAATCAGGGGGGCTACTCAGACATTGAAGGTACTGCCCAAAAGAGTTACTGCCTGATCTGCAATCACACAACTAGTATTTTCAACTGCCCACCAGTATAGGACTTCTGCTTAATGGTGTGCCACTGTCAGGTGGACAAGTGCTTGAGATATTTTCCTATCAGTGGTGATGGTTTATGCAAAATCCTCCACACTCTGTTGCCTGGTCCCCCGGCGACTGGTACTGCGAGACAGCTGGCAGGGCAGTCTTACTATTTCCTGTAGGTAGGGAGAAGCAGCTGGGTTCCCTGCAAGTCAGAAGGCTTGGGCCTATTCCAGACTCCACCATTTGCCTGCTGCCTGGCCTTAGGCAAGTAGCTTAACTTCTCTGTGCCTCAGTTTCCTCATCTGAAAAATGGGGATTAAATACCTGTTCTCCCCATGTAGAAGGACTGCATCTAATATGACTATATTGTATTCACCTCAGTGCTTGGCACATTGTGAGCACTCTACCACAATTATTTTTTGATGGGATTTCCTTACTTCTACTGCAATCTGCAGAACAAGAGCCACTGTTTAGCTAAAATGATTGATATTTTACCAGTGGAACTGGACAGTCTGAATATAAAACAAGCAAGGAGATATTTTAAGTCATATGGGGATAACAATGTCAGCACTCTCAAGGACCAAAGGCAGGAATATGAAAACTGCTAACTCTGAAGGAGGCTACAGCTAACCCCAAAGGGGTTACGTATATTGCATCCAAACCAGTTTCAGGCAATTCTCAAGCAATCGTGAGAAGAGCTCTGCACACCTACAGTTTATGTATCAGAGCCTGCAGATATCCACACAAATGTTGCAGGTGTAATTAACCATGCAGATAAAATTGTTTTGGATGAAGGCTGGGTACAGGTGCAAGACCTTGGATTTTTTGATCGGGTGCAGTAATGTAAATATGCAGAAGCTCCTCAAAAGCACTCATCTCTGCCTCATTTCTCCTGCCTAATTCACAGTTTACAGGAACTCAATCCAATCCCCTTTATCCCTCTGTCCCATCTCATCAAGTTGCCTAGTGGATATAGCACAGGCCTTGGAGTCAGAAGGACCTGGGTTCTAATCCCAGCTCTGCCACTTGTCTGCTGTGTGACCTTGGGCAGGTCGCTTCACTTCTCTGAACCTCTTATCTCATTTGTACAATGGAAGACTGTGAGCACTATGTGGGAAATTAGCTTGTACCTAGCCAAGCGCTTAGTACAGTACCTGGCACAGAGTAAGCACTTAAATAATCCTAAAAAAGAAAGGTTGAGCCACTCACTAATGGGCCACTTACTTTCAAGTTTATTTCATATGAAATTCTGATTTGGCTCATTACAAACAATACTTTTACTTTTAAAGTGGTTTGTGAAGAAAACAGATTAGGAGATATCACTAAAAATACTTAGTCCTGGTGGTTATTAGAGAAACCAACTTCATTTTATGAAAAACACATTATTTCATAATTTCACACTCTAGGGATCACAACATTCTTGAAACCCAACTAGAGCTAGGCAGTGTGAGCCTCTTAATCTTTTCACGTGTTCTTACAAACTCATAGAAATGGATACGGAAGGATGCTAGAGTTTGAAATTTCCTCAAAAACCAGGACACTCATCCATCTTGGTGTTCTCCCACAGTGAATGAAAGATGGTGCAGGACCAATGAACAGATTGTGTGCTTATATCATTTGGGTTTTCCTGCCACCATTCCCTAAAAGCACGGTATCACAGGCTTCTCACTTTATGTACTAAAATACAATTTTCATATGGTCCTTGGTCCACAATTCTTCACATGGAGATGTTTTAAAGGAGTAGGAAAGCTGACTGAAAACATGACGTATAGTCAAATCTCTTGTCATTTGTGATAAAATCCTAGAAATGAGGGTTTTCAGAAAAAGTTTATCTGATGCATGTTAAAAGCATTTTAAGTAATTAATTTTAAGGCAGCTGAAACTATGAAGAAAAACTGGAAGAATATAAACATCTCAAATAACTTTAAAGCTGTCAGGCCAAATTTTACAGATGTCCAGCTAGTGTATCATTAACCTAAAGGCAACTCAACTGTACACTGAATGGATGTGCAGTATGAGACTCAGTACACCTGAAAGCTACATGGAAACCAACCAGAGTAGAATCCTTCATATATTTCAACCAAAGCATCTGCTGCCTAAACAATCCCAAGCCGATGGACACCCAATCTTAAAGGAGAGGTTGTCCACTAGGGCCCATGTGGCTGAACTTGGCTCTGAATTATTTTGAACTGAGGATGGCAGACCACACCTTCTGTTTTCTGTAAAATGTTCTAAATCCAATAGTTCTAAATCCAACCTTGAACTTGGGTTTGCACCCTTCATTCATCCCTCCCTCAGTCCCTCAGCCCTTAAGTGCCTATCTCCCTCAGCCCTTAGGTGCATGTCCGTAATTTACTTATGCCTGCTAATGTCTCTCTTCCCCTCCAGACTGTAAGCTTCTTGAGGCCAGGGAATGTGTCTACCAACTCTGTTAAATTATACTCTCCCAAGCACTTGGTACAGTGTTCTGCATAGAGTAAGCGTTCAATAAATACGACTGATTGATAATCCAAGCACAAGGGTACTTAAGCTCCCCCGACTTCAGCCACCAAAGCACATACTACATATCATTAAATTCTTCTGCTTTCCCTTATCCGTAATTTATTTTAGCATTTGCCTTTCCACCTACTGCCTACCTACAGAACTTAAGCTCCTTGAGGGCAGGGAACATGCCGTCACCTACTGTACTCTCCCACACACTTTAGTACAGGGGTCTGCACCAAGTGCTCAAATATCATTGATTGATTAAGTGGGAACAAGATGTGCTGGAAGAAGCCACTGTCCCCTGGATCGCAGACCTCTTCCCTTGTTTGCATGTCACAGCCGACACAAAACCAATTATTTGAAGCCAACCCATGAAAGCTACTGGTATCAACAATTCCTTATGGAAAAAATGAGTCACCATTTCAGTTATATTCTGTTTACTGTTATATTGTACTCTCCCAAGCACTTAGTATAGTGCTCTGCACACAATGAGTATTCAGTAAATATAACTGAATGAAAACATTCTGTAGGTAGGGAAAGGAGAGGGGAAGGTCACAGGGAACAGTTATTTCTTAGCTCTCTTTTTCTGGGTTATGGGAATCAGCCAGGCACAGCAGACTAGGTTTAATTGGAAAGGAAAAGCCAAGAGTCCTGAACAGATGCTGATTGAGCCAAAAAGCAACCTGGAAGTAAGTATGTGGGCTTTAGCTACAGTCAAAAAGATCCTCCTTGTTCTTGCCCTTTCCTTAGTCAAGAAATAGATGTGGCCTTGCATGGGAGAGTATGGCTAGGTGGGCGGGGTGAGAATAGAGTTTTGAAGAAAAGAAGGAATGGAAAAAAGGAAGGAAATCTCTACAATAAAGAGAATAACAGCTTTCAGTTCCTAAACAGTGCTATTCATGAAGAAAGCTTTAAAAGACCCTGTAGCTATTAAAATGGTAATTACTCAACAAGAAAACAAGAGCCCATTCAATTAAATGCTGGATGCTTTTAAAATTTTAAACCTCTCAATTAAGAGCAGTTCTAATTACAGGGCCAGGACGAACCTTAGTGCCAGAGTGTAGGTTCCTGGCTGCCGCTGGCTCTCACGAATCAGATAGCTTCCTTCTGCCACACTCAAAAGCTGGTCAGCTGTTTCTCTGGAGATCATGCCATGAAATCTATAAAACAAAGTCAAACTGAGCAGCAATGTGGAAACTCTAAAATAGCATATTTTCCCACCTGCTTCATTTTTAGCAAGACAGACAAACCGACAATTTCTTGGTTAATACCTTCCTTGAGAAATTCTTGTTTCAAAAGTCACTTCACTTCTCTGTGACTCAATTACCTCACCTGGAAAATGGGGGATTGAGGTTGTGTGCTCCATGTGGGATAGAGACTGTGTCCAACCGGATAATCTTATATCTACTCCAGCACTTAATACAGTCTCTGGCACATAGTAAGCACTTAAATACCACAATTATTATTATTATTAGATTGTATCCACCCTAGCACGTAGTATAGTGCTCAACACACAGTAGTGCTTAACAAATACCATTGTTGGTATTATTATTATTATCAGAGACTTTCCGTTCTCATTAGACCCATTTTTCTCTCCACTTGGCCTGAAGTCACTTTGCTCACATGTGGCCAGAATGGCCCCAGGTAACTGTCAAATTCATTCTTATAACCAGAGATTCTAGAGGTATATTCGTCCTAGGGGAGAGTCCCTTTTTCTTTCTGCTTGGCCTCTGCTCAAGTAACCCATCACCATCCATTTAAAATACCCTGCTCGTCCAACTTCCCTGCTACTTAATACTTCTCACTGGTGGCGGTGCTCCAGACTCTGTGCGAGAGCCACACTGGCTCCTTGCCAGCACCCTGATAGCTGTTCTTAATTGGCCTGATTGCTCAGTAACATACATAATCTGCAGCATTTGGTGCCCAAGCCAGATGCAAACAATATGTAACATTTATTTTCTTTCTGTCTGTCATCAGGCATCCTTTGATTATCTTAGTGAAAGGAGGGGAAGGAAACATAAATAACGGCACACTCCTCAAACATACACATGTTCAGAGACCAAACAGTGAAGAACACACATTCTTCCTCTGGAGTAATAAGAGTTTCAAGTGGTGGAATGGACACGTCTCCATCTTTTACTAGAGTAAATCATCCATGGAGGCTTAGGGCCTTAACCTTTGATACATTTCATTAGTAAAAATAATAACAATATGGCATTTGTCAAGCACTTACTATGTGACAGGCACCGTGTTAAGCGCTGCGGTGGTTGGACACAGTCCGTCCCACATGGGGCTCACAGTCTCAATCCCCATTTACAGATGAGGTAACCGAGGCACAGAGAAGTTTGACTTGCCCAAGGTCACACAGCTGACAAGTGGCAGAGCCGGGAATAGAGCCAGGATTAGAACCCACAACCTTCTGACTCCCAGGCCTATGCTCTATCCACTACTCCATGCTGCTTCATTAAATGAGCTACCTCGGGCACCAGTCTGCCCCTTTCATCTCTTAGGGACCAATCTCCACCCCAGCTTCAGGAGGCTAGGATAGGGTGGCAAGGGGACACGGCACTGCGGCTGCCAGGACAAATCCAGTTTAACAGCTGGATGCTCTGTTTGTACACCCACAAGCTACTCACATGTTTCCACTGTTCAATCATAAAAAGGTTGATCAGTTGGCCCCCAATCTGGTGCTCAGCCCACTCATCCATGCTGCCTCTAGAAGCTGAGATACCTATGGCATTAGTGGAGCACAGCCTATCGCTGCATCCCATGGAGATTATAGCACCAGCTCTCAGGGGAAGCAGCCAGATTTCAAACCATCAAATGCAAATGCATTCCGGTAAATTAAGGCTTAAGCTATTCCACGGGGTAGGCATTTATTCCAACACTCAATCACTCCCTCAGGATAGCTCTTGGTTTGCATTCAGATCATCCCCTTATTTTTCTCTATATCCATATCATAGACGAAATGCTTTATGGTTAAGAAAAAAATCTACTTACTCTCTTCCATAATATTTTGGTCTGTTTTCTACCTGTTGGAAAAGAAAAACAGTTTCTAAATCTTTATTGTATTACAGTCAAAGCACACAACACGACTATTTTTGCAGGAGAGGAAATGTAGGAGTGGATCATTCATCACCCCAATACCAGAAAATCATAAAGTCTCAACTGTAGCACATCACTGGTTCTGTTCCTTTCCTTGACTACCCACCATTAACTCTTTCCCTCTTTCTCCCTTCCTGTTGCTTTTCTTACCTTAAACCTACCCAGTATAATTGGACTTTTCAAAGTACTTTTATGTCAGTCATCTCTTTTGATTCTTCTGATCCTTACAATATCTCTGGAAAGTAGACTGGGCATGGAGTTGTAAAATTGGGGACAGTGAAGCGAAGGGGTTTAGTAACTTGTACAAGCCAATAAGAGCCAGGCTCAGGTTTAAAATTCAAGACTCTTGGGTCCCTGCACTTTAATCCCCTCAACGGCCTCTTCCTCTAGTGGGGGGGGGGGACGGGGGGTGCGTGCACGTGCAAGTTTGAGAATGATGTCAAATTATACTTGGAGACTGTAACAGTAGTATTTATCAAACCAAACATGCATAGCATGTAGGAATTGTGGCAAGAGACCAAAAAGACAAACTGATGCCTGCTCTCAAAGAATTTACCATCTAATATATGTCTGTAAATCATCACAGGACAGATAAATAATATGCATAAGTAAATACTTAAGGTAAATCCATGAATGTTGAGGCTTGAACACAGACCATTGATCCCCAGAATCTGGTAGTGAGCCCCTATCACTCTGCTGCTCACCATCAGCTCCTCTTCTCTGTCTGCTCACTTCCAACTCATTCTCTGTGCGGTTCCCTAGAAATCTTTTCCTTCATAAGAAGAGAGGTGATTAGAAGCAGTGCAGCTTAGTGATAGAGCACAGTCCTGGGAGTTGGAAGGACCTGAGTTCTAACCCCAGCTCTGACACTTGCCTTCTCTGTGACCTTGGGGAAGTCACTTCCCTTCTCTATGTCTCAGTTACCCCTGAATGGGGTAATAAGACCTTGAACTCTGTGTGTAGCAGGGACTGTGTCCAACCCAATTACCTTGTATCTAATAAGCCCTAATATGTGCTAAACAAAAACAATTATTACTATTAGATGAACCTGGGAATGGAATACTTCTGGATGATGCAATTTTTCAGGAAGGCTTTACAGAATGTGAAAGAACTGCTTTGGCAAAGCTGTGGAGGCCAATTCTGGTGGGGGAAATGAAAGGACAATGGATTAGAAGTGAGAGAATACCAATTGAGGAGCTGACAGATTTCCAAGGGAACAGCACAGAGCATGAGTTGGACAGGAGCTCATGAAGAAAGAGGAGCCGATGGTGAGTGGGAGAGTTGACAGGGCTCACCCCTAGATTCTGGGGGTCTAAATTCAATGTTTAAGCCTCAATTACTTGATATGAGCTGCCCATATTCAGAAAGGCTTTAGGCTTCCTACAAATTCAAGGCAATACAATATACAATGTTGCAATGTTCAGAAAGGCACTCCAAATATTGATGATACTCCACCTGTGCAGATGTCTGAATGAAGGAAAGCCAATTTCCAACTCTTTCAAATTTTCTTTTCCAAGCCTCCATTTGACACCGGACCCAGCTCAATAGAAGTGTGATTTCATTTTAACCCAAAAGCTGGCAAGAAGGACAGTACGGGGCGATGCTTGCCATCCTTCGGCATGAAAGCAACTACGCAATGGTAGGAGAGCAACTCTGACTTGTTGAAAAGGGCAACATATTCACAATAGAGCTCGTGCTCCAGTTTCATCTTCTCTACATCTTAAAATGGAAATGTCAAACAAAATTACATTGAAATGAATTCTTTTGCTCCCTTGTCTAGATGGTATTTAAATGTTTTGCTGATGATGTCTAAGCCGTCAAGAATTAAGTAACGATCTGGAAAGGTCTTTTTATATTCACTGGCAATGCAGTACTGTTCTGATAGAAAAGTAGCTTAGAAGGTGGTTGAGCAATACGGAAGTGATTGTTATTTATCTTTTAAAATTACATGTGCAAAACATTAAACCAGACATTTAATTCTCTACATATAACAAAAAAACTTGGTGTTTAGGAACCCATTCCTATTCTTGAATACAGAAGTGTGCTTGTGAACAAAATAGGTGGAGTAATACCGAGTGGCCCATTTAAAAGCAATCTAAGTTTAATGCAATGAAGTTTTAAATAAGGCTTCACTGTAATGACTCCCCAGGTTAGATTAATGCTATTCACTTCCATCAAACTTTTCTACCCAACAATTCGCTTGTGTAGCCATAAGTCTTTAAAAGGAGAAAAGGGACAGGTAGAATAATAATAAGGATAATCATAGCAACGATAATAATACCTGTGGTATTTGTTAAGCGCTTACTATGTGCTAAGCACTGGGGTAGATACCAGTTGATCAGGTCAAACATAATCCCTATCTCACAGCATAAACAGTCACCATTTTATAGATGACTAAACAGGTTGGCGAAGTGCCTTGCCCAACAACAAACATCAGACAAGTGGTAGAGCCAGGATTAGAAGTCAGGACCTCTGACTTCCAGGCCTGTGCTCTTTCCAGTAGGCCACACTGCTTCTCATAAACATAAAAACTCAACTAGGAACATGGTTAAAACATTCTTGTACGGTTTCTGTGTGTGCAAGGCACTGCTAGACGTGGAGCCAAATACTCCAAACCCGGCCACTCATAAACTCAGCAGGCTACTGAGTCTCGTCTGCAGTGGATGGTTAGCTATTCACCAGCCTACGCTAGGGCACCAGAAGCAGATGCTCTCTCAAGGGCCTTCCAGCTCTATGATAAGTAAGAACTCTAAATTATCTGGCTTGCACAACCTAATTTTATACTATGGAAAATTTCAATGTAGATTCTGGCCAACCCTCAGTAAGTCAACCAGAGACATTTCCCACAGAGGAATTAGAATGCCAAACAGCTCCAGCAGTTCATAAGATCCATGTGGCAAGTATTAAGACAGGCTATGTAAGCGTCTTTTGGGATATGAGGACAGGGTCGGGTAAAAACAGAATGGACCTTAGAACACCAGGGCTGTTCTTAGTGGGGAATGTTAATTCTGATCCATCAGAATCAACTACTTGCCTTCTGGGTTTTGGGGAGGTTACTGAAGTCACACATCATACCTTATACAGGAAAAAGGGAAAGCAAAGGAAGGCTATCCAACTGAAAAAAACCCACAGAGTTTCTGTAGTGCTTTCTTCACAGTGGGGCCTACTTCCATTTGTCAGAGAAGCTCTGGATTCTCTCACAAGCAGTCTTAATGGGAATGGGGAATAGCCAATCACACAACTGGTGTTGAGAGAGCACTGAGTAAATTCAAAATGTGGGTTAGCATTGGACACAGCTAGAGCAGCTGCTCTCTACCACAGAAAGCACAATGGCCCCAGCTGGAACTGAAAAACTTACATGGCTTAGTTTTTGAAATGGAAGGCATTACATAAATGCCTCACAGTCTTAATGTTATATGTCATCTTGTGGTAAAGATGTCCTTTTCAATTAAGAGTAATTCTAATCCAGTTTCTCTTGCCTCCATCTAATTATATCCAAATAAGAGAGAATAGAGTTGTCCCAAACAATGGTAGCTGGCTTTTTAACCTGAGGGAAGCTTTCAAAAATGACAAAAGACGTTACAAGAATGCTTCATGTTATTCTAGAGTAGTGCTTGAGGGTACTGGTTTCCAAAGCCAAGTATAAACACTGAACACTAAAGCTTGATTTGCAGTAGCAAACTTAACCTCTATCTTGGCTTGTCCCTGAGCCAATCGATAAAACTAATTCTCTCTCCAAAGTAGGTTGCACTGATTTCTTACCAGTCCAGCATTTTCCTGGTCTTCTTGACAGTTTCCACCTGTGAGCTACAAGGTCAGCCCACTGCAGTTTTGCTTTGGACTTGGTTTGTGTCATGTCTTTATGCTACCTCTATCTGCCAATCTTGGGTAATAACCATCTCTTCCAGGGAGTCTGTTGTCAAACACTATTCGAATCTGTATGAGAAGCAATGTGGCATGAGAAGCAGGGTGGCCTACTGGATAGAGCACGGGTCCAGGAGTCTTAAGGACCTGGGTTCTAATCCTGGCTCTGCACTTGTCTGCTGTGTGACTTTGGGCAAATCACAACTTCTCTGGGCCTCAGTTAACCTCCTCTATAAATGGTGTTTAATACTGTGAGTCCCATGTGGGATGTGGACTGTGTCCATCCCGATTAGACTGTATCTCCCTCAACCCATAGTATGGTACCCAATGCACAGTAAGCATTTAATAAACACCAAAAAAAAATAAAATGTGTATATCACTGACCCTCTGGAGCCCAAAATGTGTCTGTTCTTTTTCAGAGACAGCTCATCATCCAACAGTGCCACTCTGATTTTACTGAAACTGAGCTACGCTGCTAGCCCCCATCTTTGGTCATTCTCTAGCAGAGGTACATAGGTTTTCCTCTCCTTTGATTTCTTGAACATTTACATAAATGGTTCCCTTCAGGCAATAACTGAACACACGCTTCGTTTTTGGGCCATTTGTCCTTGACCAACTTGGTGCAAAAATATTGCCATTTTCTTTTTATTCATTCATTCATTCATTCATTCAATAGTATTTATTTAGTGCTTACTATGTGCAGAGCACTGTACTAAGCGCTTGGGATGAACAAGTCGGCAACAGATAGAGACAGTTCCTGCCGTTTGACGGGCTTACAGTCTAATCAGGGGAGACGGACAGACAAGAACGATGGCAATAAATAGAGTCAAGGGGAAGAACATCTCGTAAAAACCGATGGCAACTAAATAGAATCAAGGCGATGTACAATTCATTAACAAAATAAATAGGGTAATGGAAATATATACAGTTGAGCGGACGAGTACAGTGCTGTGGGGATGGGAAGGGAGAGGTGGAGGAGCAGAGGGAAAAGGGGAAAAAGAGGGTTTAGCTGCGGAGAGGTAAAGGGGAGGTGGCAGAGGGAGTAGAGGGAGAAGAGGGGCTCAGTCTGGGAAGGCCTCTTGGAGGAGGTGAGTTTTAAGTAGGGTTTCGAAGAGGGGAAGAGAATCAGTTTGGCGGAGGTGAGGAGGGAGGGCGTTTCAGGACCGTGGGAGGACATGGTCCAGGGGTCGATGGCGGGATAGGCGAGACCGAGGGACGGTGAGGAGGTGGGCGGCAGAGGAGCAGAGCGTGCGGGGTGGGTGGTAGAAAGAGAGAAGGGAGGAGAGGTAGGAAGGGGCAAGGTGACGTAGAGCCTTGAAGCCTAGAGTGAGGAGTTTTTGTTTGGAGCGGAGGTTGATAGGCAACCACTGGAGGTGTTTAAGAAGGGGAGTGACATGCCCAGATCGTTTCTGCAGGAAGATGAGCCGGGCAGCAGAGTGAAGAATAGACCGGAGCGGGGCGAGAGAGGAGGAAGGGAGGTCAGAGAGAAGGCTGACACAGTAGTCTAGCCGGGATATAATGAGAGCCCGTAGCAGTAAGGTAGCCGTTTGGGTGGAGAGGAAAGGGCGGATCTTGGCGATATTGTAGAGGTGAAACCGGCAGGTCTTGGTAACGGATAGGATGCGTGGGGTGAACGAGAGAGACGAGTCAAGGATGACACCGAGATTGCGGGCCTGAGAGATGGGAAGGATGGTCGTGCCATCCACGGTGATAGAGAAGTCTGGGAGAGGACCGGGTTTGGGAGGGAAGATGAGGAGCTCAGTCTTGCTCATGTTGAGTTTTAGGTGGCGGGCCGACATCCAGGTGGAGACATCCTGGAGGCAGGAGGAGATGCGAGCCTGAAGGGAGGGGGAGAGGACAGGGGCGGAGATGTAGATCCGCGTGTCATCTGCGTAGAGATGGTAGTCAAAGCCGTGAGAGCGAATGAGTTCACCGAGGGAGTGAGTGTAAATGGAGAACAGAAGAAGGCCGAGAACTGACCCTTGAGGAACTCCAACAGTTAAAGGATGGGAGGGGGAGGAGGCTCCAGCGAAGGAGACCGAGAATGACCGGCCAGAGAGGTAAGAGGAGAACCGGGAGAGGACAGAGTCCGTGAAGCCAGGGTGAGATAAGGTATGGAGGAGGAGGGGATGGTCGACAGTGTCAAAGGCAGCAGAGAGGTCAAGGAGGATCAGAATGGAGTAGGAGCCATTGGATTTGGCAAGAAGGAGGTCATGGGTGACCTTAGAGAGAGCAGTCTCGGTAGAGTGGAGGAGACGGAAGCCAGATTGGAGGGGGTCTAGGAGAGAATGGGAGTTAAGGAATTCTAAGCATCGATTGTAGACGACTCGTTCTAGGATTTTGGAAAGGAAGGGTAGTAGGGAGATAGGGCGATAACTGGATATATAATTATAAGAATATAATTTTTATATTCTGACAGTGAATTCAACAGCAGGGAGGTGCAATAGTTCCACCATCAATATTGATTTCCTTCTCCCAGTTGAGTGTTTTCAATAGAGACACCAGTTAATTATCTAATGAATGGATAGCTGAAGCCAAAATATATAGTTCGGTCTCAATGACAAAATCAGGATATTTCAGGCCAGGAAACGCTTATTTTAATCTAAATAATTTAAGTCTGAACTATCTAGCTATGTGATCTCCAGAAGGAATTGCTGGATAAGGTCCAGATAGACTCTTATGTCTGATAATGTGAACATCAGATCCCACTGTCACACCACTATTCCCAATTCTATGCTTAGAGACCTGGGCCACGTTACCTCTTATCCACTAAAGCATGTTTTTAAAATGCGAATTAAGAAAACTGTAAAGTCACCCTTATTTACCTTATCCAGCATCACATTGCTTTCACCCAATTCCCAAATACATATATTTTTTCCCCAGGAGATAACTGAGGAGGATTGAGCCCACATTCTGAAAAATACACAGTAATAAAATACTGCTGCTCTCTCTTTTTTCAATAACAACAACTGTGGTTTTTGTTAAGTGCTTACTATGCGCCAAGCACTGTTCTCAGCACTGGGGTAGGTACAAGTTAATTAGGTTGGACACAGTCCTGTCCCACATGGGGCTCACAGCTTTGATCCCCATTTTACAGATGAGGTCACTGAAAATTAAGTGATTTGTCCAAGGTCACACAGCAGACATGTGGCAGAGCCGTGATTAGAACCTATGTCCTCTGACTCCCAGGACCGTGCTCTTTCCACTAGGCCATGCTGCTTCTAGAGGAGCATTCCTGAGAGCAGGAGCTCTTGGGGCAGAAGCTTAGAAGCCACCTGACTGGGTGGAGGGGTGTGGACTTGAGCAACCCCCAACATGGATCCCGATGTGACTGTCCTACAGCTATTCCACAAGCTATCTAAAACAGACAATGGAAAACCCTTGTCTTGACTATTTGTTTTGCCAAAGCTCTCTACATGTTTCTGTTGACAAGCAGCATGGCCCAGTAGGAAGTGCCTGTGCTTGGCTCCGCTGCGCGAGCCTGGGCAGGTCACTTCACTACTCTGTGTCCCAGTTCTGTTAGCTGCAAAACGGGGATTCAATACCTGTTCTCCCTCCTACTTTAACTATGAGCCTCACATGGGACCTGATTATCTTGTATCTACTCCAGCACTTAATACAGTCCTAGGCACCTAGTAAGCGCTTCACAAATACTACAATTAATACCATGTACTCATCCCCCTCTAAAGGTGTAATTTATTCTCAGATTTTATGATCCAGTAACAAACCATTATAACTCAGGATATTTTCTACTTCTTTTTCAAAAACTAATTTGAAGTTTTTGAAAATTAAAACAAGAATAATAGTTTAATTTCATTTTTATCTATTTTCCAATTGCAAGCTCTACCCCAACTGGAGATAGTCTGGACTTTGGAGTTCCATTCATAATAAATTATAATTTAGCTATTTAATAATTCAAGAACTCAGAGGAAGGTACAGTATACGCTGAACTTACCGCTTATAAAAACCGGCTAAGAGAGCAAAGCATGAATTTAAGCACTGGCAGTAATGGTTTAGAAAAAGGTTCAGTATATAGCCCAATCATAGTGCAGACACTGTGTTAAATGTTCTTGATATGCCATAACTAGAAGTAAAAGAAAATAAAACACACTGAACTCTATGCCACAATTGAATCTATTTTCACTGCTCCACCAGGTCAGGAAAATTATTTTAGAAGGCAGTCTCTCGATTTTAATCTTTTAATGGTAATTGTTAAGTGCCAGCCCCTGGACTATAGGCTTGTTGGGGGCAGGGAATGCGTTTTATTGTAATATTGTACTTTCCCAAGCGCTTAGTATAGTTCTTTGCATACAGTAAGCACTCAGTAAACACTACTGACTGATAAACAACACACACCAATTCGCCCCAGTGCCTAAAGTTGCTCCCTAATAATGAGTGGGGAAAGGCATGAACTCTTCGAGGCCAGTAGAGGACTATTTGCTCCTAAGAACTATTTCACTCACCAAGTGCTCAATAAATAGCATTACTGCTACAGCACTGCAAACGTCCAGCAAATACCCTGGAGCAATGCACTGATGGCCCCTAGTGGCCTAAAAGAATTAGTGAACCTAAACACCTTTGTTATGGTATTTGTTAAGCACACACTATGTGCTAGACACTGTAATAAGCACTAGCAGAGACACAAGCTTCACTTTACCTGTCCCACATGGGGCTTACAGTCTTAATTCCTATTTTAGAGATAAGGGAACTGAGGTACAAAGAAGTGAGTGACTTGCCCAAGGTCACACAGCAGACAAGTGGGGAGCCAGGAATAGAACCCAGGTCCTTCTGACTCCCAGGCCCGTGCTCTATCCACTAAGTCTTGCTGCTTCTCCTTGCTTAAGACATGCTCAAATGCAGCTCTAAGCCCTTGGGAAACTGGGATCGTGGTCTCCCAGATAATGAGAACAAGAGTGGACCATGGAGACAAGATAAAGTGTATGAACAGATGGAGATGCTGTAGAATTTACAGTCCAGAGATACTCCAAATACCTACCTCACATGTGCAGGTAATCCTTCGAGGATGGGGGGCCTCCTGCTGTAACTGATACACTGAGGAGAGGGAGAGAGGAAAGGTTTCAGTTTTCTACCTTACACAGATCTTCTAGATACTCCAAAACAAAAAAGGAAAAGCTCTTCAAGCACACACACAAAAAGGGGCAAGTGAAACAGACAGATACTGAAAGAGGAGGTTAGTTATGCAGCATAACTGCAAACCACTATGGGTTCATACCAACCTAAAGCTGCCTCAATGTCTCCAATTGGGGACAGAATTTTCTTAAGGAGTTTTACTTCCCATAAATGCTCCCAAACTCCCCCCTACCCCACCCCCCTACCATGTCTTTCCCCCTCTGCGGGCTCCACCCTATCCATGTCTCCCTCCATCTTTATTATCGCAGAGTTGTAATATTCTAGCCCAGTCCAGCCGGGACTACACTCTGCACCTACTGCCGATCACCTCATGAAGTGCTGCCGACCAGCTGCGTGGCCGTGCGCCATTCAACCAGGTGGCATGGGCTGGACTGCACAGCAGCCCCAGGCTCAGAATTCAGTGCTGGTCCCACTGAGGAGCCCGGACAACCGACACTTGGGGTCCTGATAAACTAGCCACCCCTTAGGGGAATGCCCTCAAAAGAAAGCGTTCCCTCACCAGAAAAGACCAAATGATTCGTTTTAAATTTAGAATAAGAAAAGGAGCTCAGGCCCGCCTCCTCCCCTCTTGCCACCATAAGTTCGCCACCACCAAGAATTAAGATGTCGGCGTTCCTGCTTCCCCTCAGAGTCCATCTGTCAAGACCTACTCTGGTCCTGTCCCTCTTTAATGAGGGCATCACCTACTAAGTTAGGCCTCCAAACCAAAAATCAAACCTATGAGGTCCTGGTGGTTAGCCTGGGCTAGAAAATCGATCAGCTGCTTCTAGCTCCTACGGGGTTAAAGAAGACCATATGCAACATAAAAGGTCGGCTTCCTTAGGGTTCCAGATATTTTCCTTAAGCAGAAAATCTGGTGGGTGTGTTTATTTCCTAGACTTTTGTAAAACAGCAGCTTTGATTTTAGAGAGAAGATTGTAAGGAGAAATGACCAAACAGGCACACTAGAACTGACCCTATTCCTCCTCATTATCCTTTATATGGGCCGGACTCCAGACTCTCAGACCCAGCAAGGTCAGATTCTCATGATAAGAACTGAAACGATTGTTCCCCTTTATTAATAACAGCACCAAGTGTTTGTAGTGCTGTTTTCCCCACTGCTGTGAGGACTACGCTGACTGCCAAAACTTCAAGCAAGAATGGAAAGAATTTGGTGATTTCTGATCACCAACAGAGTCACAAGGGCTACAAGAAATAGTCTTCCCCTCTGGAGGCAAACGGTTCCGAATCCATACTGGTGAATGACTTTTTAAGAAAGCCTATACCGTATTGTACTTTTAATGTACTGTGATAGTTATTCAAAGCCGTGTACGCTTTCACCTTGCACAGATATGCAATAGTAACAGCACTGTGGTGATCGGTAACTCCTCACGGTTCAAATCTAATTTTTACCATACTTCCTTGTTAGCAAAATTTCATGCTCGAGCTAAGATTTTGAAAAACAGGAACCTAAAGCCATCACTCATTCCAGTGAGGTATGAGAAAAATTCCCATCACCAACTGAAACAGGGCTTTTTTTTTAAGTCTAAAAAAAATCACAGAATTCATATGGCATTTCACAGACCCAGAGAGGAAATGTAAAAAAATGAACAAACATTTGTCCCACTCACATCAACACCACATACAACATTCGCCAGTTCCTTCTCCAGAGATTTCTGCCTGTCATTCTTTGTAAATCAAAGGACCTACACACTTTGCCTACAGTTTGATCAAAGAGGGGCCTTGGCCAGACTCTTCCTGGAACTTGAGGATTAAGGCGAAGTTGGCCAAGCATAGGGTTTTACTGTTGTTTAACTCAAAAATACAAGCAATTTCTACCCCTTTCTTAAAAACATTCAAGAACAGGCATACCAAACCCATCATAAAGGGTTATGTCCTCACAAATAAGGCTGCGTCGTCAACAGCTGTTTCATGGGTTGTGTCTTCTCACAGTCTTAACATGCAATTAATGAGGTTCTGTTCCCGAACTAACTCGGGCATGCTGTTCCAATACTTTCGGTCAGTAAAAATTCAATGTAAATCCCTCCTTACTCCTCCCTCTGTCCTCTTGCCCAGCATCCCTGCACCCCCATGAGGACCCACTGCTGAGAATGGCCCTGGGTATGTAGTCTCCTCTCACTGCTCTCCAGCAATTCCCACCTTCTCCTCCCTAAAGTCCACCTCCCTCCCTCATTCCATGTGACTCCTGGTATTTCTGTCCCCAGTAACCGACGAATGTGCCAGTGGGGAAAGGCAGGGAAGAGAAGAAAGAGAGACAAAGGGGGTGGGGGGGGGGGGGCGGTGGAGAGAGGCGGTGGAGAGAGACGGATGGGGGAGGAGGCACAGGGATGATAGGCACAGGCCTAGCAGATAGACCACAGCTTGGGAGTCAGAAGGACATGGGTTCTAATCCCAACACTGCCACTAGTCTGTTGTGTGATCTTGGGTAAACTGCTTCACTTATCCGGTCCTCAGTTCCCTCATCTGTAAAATGGGGATTAAGCCTGTGAGCCTTATGTGAGACAAGGAGTGTGTCCAACCTATCTTGTACCTACCCTAGGACTCAGAACAGTGTGCCTGGCACATACTAAGCGCTTAATATACACCATGCTTATTATTATTAGCACCAGGAATGGAGCTTCTGGGTAGGCCAGGGACCAGGTACAGGCCTAGTGGACTGAGCAGGGCAGCTGCTGAAATTGTGGAGTCCGGGTACACGCGGCTAATGGGGACAATTTGAACAGAAAGCCGTAAGAGGAAGGTAGCCGGGGTCAAATGAAACCAACTCTGAGGACAGGAACCCAGGCATCTTAGCTTTCTTTTCTTCACACCAGGACCACTGCCAATTCTGTTCTGCCTTTCTTATTCCAGGGCAAGCCATCTTGCCTGAGAGAGAAAGAGAGAGAGAAAGAGAAAGAGAGAAGCAGGAAGGGAGAAAAGAATTAGTGAGTGAGTGAGGGAAAGAGACAGAAAAAGAAAGAGGGAGAGTGAAAAAGAACAGAAGGAATGGGGGGGGACTGAGTGAGAAATGTGGGAAAGCAAAAAATGAAGGCAAGTTTTCTAAGAGTGAAAACCCTGGGTTTGAGAGACAACTAGTTTCATCACAAACACCACTAAAATAAAGTCTCCAAACATCATCATGCTCTACTTTTTAAAAGAGTAAGACAGAAAAAAAACAAGATATGTTGACATGTGACATCTCTAATATCTTCCTACCATGAACAAATAGCTTAACATATCTTACTTTAAAAACAATTTTTCAATACTTACAATAAGATTTCCATACAGGAGGTCTATATTCATCTGTATCTGAAAATAAAAGCAGAAAATACCAATTACTATTAAATATTAACTAGCACACCATAATTAGTGGCAAATACATTTCTGGCAAAGGTTTTACTTAGCAAATTCAATGGTGGTTTTGTTGGGTTTTTTTTGTTTTTTAATGATGCCACTTGACAATCGAATTAGGGAGAGAAAGGGGAGTCATTAATTGAACCCTACTGGGAGGAAGCAGCGTGGCTCAGTGGAAAGAGCCTGGGCTTCGGAGTCAGAGGTCATGGGTTCGACTCCCGGCTCTGCCACTTGTCAGCTGTGTGACTTTGGGCAAGTCACTTAACCTCTCTGGGCCTCAGTTACCTCATCTGTAAAATGGGGATTAACTGTTAGCCTCACAGGGGACAACCTGATTACCCTGTATCACCCCCAGCGCTTAGAACAGTGCTCTGCACATAGTAAGCGCTTAACAAATACCAACATTAGTATGATCACATATGTTTCTGTCTTTTTATTTCCTGCCAAGAGAGAGGCTGGAACTAAAAAATGTGAAGGAGAGCTCTCTGTCGATTTGATTAGGATTTTAAATTTGATTCTTGGTTCTGACTCCCTTTAAAGTAGCTGGAGTTCGGATGGAGAAAAGACCACACATCTTGAGGAGTGGGTTGATTTTCCTTCTCAGAAAAGCTGGGGGTTGCCTACAGGAGATTACTCCAAACAACAAATACCTACATACGTCAGTAGGAAAGGCTGATTCTGCCATTCAAAGGCTGTTAATAGGCCAACACAAACTTAATAGAGTGATTCTTGCTTCCTTTCAGTGATAAGATTTCAGAGGGTGGAGGACAGGGTTAAGGGAAAGCTGGAAATTAAATACACACTCATGTAAACTGGTATTTTCGTAATGTTCTCTGCTTTTCCAGTGAATTATAAAAATAGCATGATTCTTGATGGGCTTAGAGTATTTACTTCTACTCCCTTTAAACTCAGAAAGATACTTCACTACCTGCTCAAAAAAGGCTACAAGATGAGAAAGAACGAAGTCTGATCAGACCACAAGACCACTAGACTGTCAGCTCCTTGAGGCCAGGGATCATTTCTGCCAATCCCATTTTATTACGCTATCCCACATGCTTACTATAGTGCTCTGCGCATAGTAAAAAGTTAACAGATATCATTGATTAAAATGAAAAGGAGGAAAGCTGAATCAGTGTGGCAAGGGGGAGACAGCTAGTGTAGCTAAGTGGATAGAGCAAGGGTCTGATAGTCAGAAGGCCTTGGGTTCTAATCCCAGCTGCCCTTTGCCTGCTGTGGGACCATGGGCAAGTCACTTACTCTGTGCCTCAGTTCCCTCATCTGTAAAATGGGGATCCAGACTGTGAGCCCCATGTGGGATACAGACTGTGTCCAACTCAATTTGCTTTTATCCACCCCAGCGCTTAGCATAGTGCCTGGCACGTGGTAAGCACTTAACACATACCTTCGGCTGGGCACTGAGTCTGAGGTGGCCCCTGTGAATTAAATTCAGAGGAGCAGAGGGGATGAAGGCCGGACACTTGGGATCCCTGCTTAGTCCTAACCTCAAAAGCTGTTGCAGGGGACATAAAGCACATCCAGGCCCACAGGACTAGAAGCTCAGCACCCAGAGTGGAGGGGGCAACAAAATCTGGCTTCTCTGCCCCACTTCCTACTTGCGCTTCAACTCAAACCACACATCTGGGTGCCACAGTAGAAAGAAACAGGATGGCCTGTTCCCTCATTGGTGGGAACCTTTTCTGGATCAATCTTATTATTTGAGTGCTTACTGTGTACAGAGCACTGTACTAGGCACTTGGTAGGGTACGATGCAATAAAATTGGCAGACATATTCTCTGCCCCACAACAAGCTTACGGTCTACAGGATGAGTTTACAGCCTAGAGGTTAGAGGATTACATGAAGAAACTTATCAATGAAACGCAACACAGCAGGGCTAGATGAATCAGAAGCCATGTCTCTAGCAATCAATCATATTTATTGAGTGCTTAGTGTGTGCAGGGCCCTGTACTAAGCCCTTGGAAGAGTATAATGCGATAGAGTTGGTATACACTTTCCCTGCCCATAGCAAGCTTACAGCCTAGAAACTATACCGTACATAAAAAATAATCAGGTCGGACACAGTCTCTCTCCCACTTAGGGCTTATAGTCTAAGGGGGAGTGAGAACAGGAATCGAATCCCCTTTAGCAGATAGGAAACAAAGGCAGAGAGAAGTGATTTTCCTGAAGTAACACTGCAGGCAAGTAGAACCGGGATCAACGTGGCCTTGTGGAAAAAGCACTGGCTTGGGAGTCAGAGGACCTGGGTTCTCATCCCGGCTTCGCCACTTGCCTGCTGAGTGATTTGGAGCAAATCACTTCACGTTTCAGCGCTCGGTCTCCTCATCCGGAAAATGGGGATTAAATTCCTGTTCCCCCTCCCCTTTGGACCGCGAGCCCTTTTCGGAGCAGGGACTGGGTCCAACCTGATTACCTTATATCTACCCCAGGGCTTGGTACTGTAAGCCCCTAATAAATACCACAGTTAGTAGGTACTCTGACTCACAGGCCTATGGTCTTTCCACTTAGCCAAACTGCCTCTCTGCCTTGGAGTGCTATCCCCCAAGCACCAGAAAGCTAGGGGGAGCAGATGCCAGTAGTAGCAGGGGTGGTGGTGGCAGGTCTGGAGAAAAACTGGGTCAGGCTAGAGCTTTTAACAGAGTAAGGCAGCTCTCTTGAGTGTGGGCACACAGGCACGTCAGGATGTGTTTGCATCCATGCTTTACACGCATGTAAATGGATGTGCAAGTGTATGTCTGCACATTTGCTACATGTGAGGGGAACAGGCTATGTCTGTCTTGCTCTTGCTTGCTCTCATCTCCTATTTTTTTTTCCCTAATCTAGGATCAACCAACCCTACGGTACTGAGTGCTCTGCACACCTTCAGCACTCAATAAATGCCACCGATTGATTGACTGATGGAAACAAGGAGCCTATCTCTCTGGGAGCCCCATCCCAGGAAGCCCTGTATATATCCCACCCACTTTGAGCAGTCAAAAACAGGGCCTCTTTCTCTGGCAGTGCTACTGTCTGATTCCACTGGGAAACTTCATGGCCAAGGGCAAGAAAGCCCCTGCAGTGTTTGCTGACATGGAGGAACTGGGGGCCGCAGCCAACAAATTCTGGCCCAGGACCACGGCTGCCAGGCTCGCAGTTTTATCGACAATCAGGGTTTTACGGGGGATGAGAGAGAATACAAGCTATTTTTATAGTTTGGTGGATATTGCAGTATTGTTCAACTTACTCCATCTCGTGCTTTTAAAATCTGCAAATATAAAAGGAGAAAGTTCTCAAAATATCACAACTTCGCTTGTGAGAGAAAAGCTATCTCCAATTCCCAGGGCTGCTAGGATGGCAAGGGAGGGAAGGAGTGATGGAGGAAGTCTGTTATACTGTATATTGTACTCTCCCAAGTGCTTAGTACAGTACTCTGCATACAGTAAGTTCTCAAAAAATACCATTGATTGACTATTTTTATTGGTGGAGGGTGACAAGTCTGATTGCCAACTTTCTATTTCTTGGCTGTCCTCCTTCTCATCTGTTCTTTTGAGGGGAATCCAAAGGCCCCCCAGATTTGGGTCATCAAAATAGCCCTGTTATCTCTTTTGACTTCTAGGGTGGAAGCAGGGGATCCCCTCCTCCCCCCTCCACCCGCTTCCTACTTTCTTATTGCCTTTCCCTTAAGTATAATGTCCTGGCAACAATGAGCTGCATTAACTGGACATCTCTGACCCACTCCCTGGCCAGGCCCAGCTAGCTTGGTTCTATATGGCTGGGAAATGGAGAGATAGGAAGAGCCTTAGCCATCACTGCCACAGGGGCATTTAGCCCTATCACTACATAAATCAAATGAATTGTATTTATTGAGCGCTTACTATACTACGCACTTGGGAGAGTACAATATAACAGAGTTGGTAGACACGTTCCCTACCCACAGTGAGTTCACAGTCTAGAGGGAGAGACAGGCAGTAATGTAAATAAATGAATTACAGCTATTCACATAAGTGCTGAGGGAGAGGTGAATAAAGGGAGTAAAACCAAATCCAACTGCAAGGGTGACACAGAACGGAGTGGGAAAAGAGGAAATGAGGGCTTAGACTGTAAGCTCACTGTGGGCAGGGAATGTGTCGACCAACATTATTATACTGAACTCTTCCAAGCCATTAGTACAGTGCTCTGCACACATTAAAGGCTCAGTAAGTATGACTGATTGATTAATCTGGGAAGGGCTTTTGGAGGACATGTGCCTTCAATAAGGCTTTGAAGGTCATGAGAGGGATCGCCTGTCGGACATGAAGAAGGAGCGTGTTCCTGTTCCAGGCAGGACGTGGGCAAGAGGTGAGATAGATGAGATCCAGGTACAGAGTAGGTTGGCATTAGAAGAGGAAAGTGTGCGGACCAGGTTGTAGTAGGAGAGCAGCGAGGTTGGGTAGGAGAGCAGGGAGGTTGCGTAGGAGAGGGCAAGGTGACTGAGTGCTTTAAAGAGTGACCTAGTGTTGTTATCAGTGGGAGCAGTAACTAGGCAACAACTTTTCCCCTCTCAAGGGGGAGTGGAACACCTGGCTGCTGAGCTTCTCCCACCACTATACTCTCTCTGCAGAGGCTCAGAAAGACAGTGTGTGTATGAGGGTTGGGGTACGCATGCTTATAACCCTTGGCAGAACATCTGTCAGACACAGCAAACTGGGGAGGTTGTCCTGGGCCCTACGGAGCCTTGCTCAGTATTGGGTCAGAGAGCAATCCATTTATTTATTAAGCACTTTCTGTGTACAGAGCACTGTACTATGCGCTTGGGAGAATACAACAAAGTTGCATTGAACAGCCCCAGAACTAATCACTCAGGGAGTTTGGTCTGGGAAGGGGTGATTTTTGTAAAAAAAAAAAAAAAAAAGAAAAAAAAGGTCAGTTTTGCTTCTTCCCCCATTACAGGCCTGCACGCACCTAAGGACAGGTCAGTCTAGGAGTGAGAGTGGGATCTTAAAGACTGCATTTTCCAGAATTTAGATGGTCAATGCTGGGGGCTGAAAACACTGGTAGCATCCAACTGTGGGGATCAAAAAGTATTAAAGGTGACTAATTTACCGTGTCCACAGAAGTAGAAAAATACCCCTACTAATTATCATTCGGCAGATAAAAACATCCCCTGCTTGCTTTCCTATTCCTTTTCTTAAAGAAAATACTGCAGTGGCAGTTAGCAGATTTATAATGACTAGCTCTCAGCAATGACGGATGCAGGAAGGCCATTCAGACCTTTATTGGGCCCCATTTCCCAACCCATACTTCCTCTGCTCGCTGACAAATCACCATTATAAAAATTATCCCACTGAGCAATAATCAAATTCTCCCATGGGCTGACAGGCATGTAAGGATCACAGGGTCAAAGGGCAACACTAGAACACAGGGGTGCTTTCAGCAACACCTTTTCGGCTCACCTGGGCGGAGACACTGTGCAAAGCGCTTTCAGTTTAAGGGACTCAATTAGCCCTGCATTATCCCAAAGAGCTAAATGTGCAAACTCATCAAAACTTGAAGAATCATGATAATATGAGACCAAAGTCAAGATAAGTGAAGGGAAGAGATTAGATCATTATTGGTTTTGCCCCCTTTAATATGAAAACTGGATAAATAACTGGAGCTAGTAAACCAAGTTTATGGAGGAATTAGATCTTAAAAAGTTGTTTCTTGCAAGAGTTATTAATTTTCTGGAGTTTTTCATGTCTGTCTCTTCCTCTAGTCTCCTTGTGGACAGGGATCGTGTCTAACTACATTCTCCTAAAGTCTCTGTACATGGGGCTCTGCACACAGAAACTGCTCAATAAAGACCACTGATTGATCGATAGATATGGGCAGGATGGCTAAAAGAAACAAAAATTCCACAACAGTCTTGACAGTTTGTAGATAGAAAATGTTTTTACAAAATATGGTATAAAAACTAACAATATTCTATTGATTAAATTTGTGAGACAGTAACTTTCTTCTTAAGATCATTTTCTTGACTCCAAATAACTAATTCCCTAATTCTCCATTCACCAACCCCTCACCGTATCCTCAGCATAAATTTGAAAAATGCAGAGAAAACCACAAGCTATCCAGATGATGTCAAAGAATCCCACTGTGTTAATATCCTGGATGGTCTCTCCTCTTTCAAATTGTCAAACTGGAGTTCCTCACTCCACAGCTTTTATTCTCAGGAGAGGGCTATGTCAGGGCATCTAATGATAGGACTGGAGAAATTAAAGAGAGACAAAAAGAATGTGTGATCCTTTAATACCAAGCAGTAGCCTGTCCCAAAAAGTAATAAAGAGTAAGCAAACATCGAATAGTGCTGATTTGCCTGAAATTGAAAATCTCCTTTTGAGGATCTTTTCTCACCTACTTATGAGTTTGTCGGAAAACTCTAACTGGAGGCTTATAGACTAAGGACAAGTAGCTTTATTTCTCCTAAAAAGACCTTATGAATTGGTGTAACTTTGCTACTTCTTCAAGTTATAACACTATCGAAGAATTTAATTGATTATGCCCAAATCTGAAAAAAATTTTCTCCAGTGCTTCCAAATTCCAGCTATTCTTTCACATCTGGGTACAAAAAAAGTGTTGAAAATCTTGCAAATAAACTCCAAGTTATGAGGCTACTGCATGAAGAGAGAACACACTGTCAGCAAAACGCATCAGACTCTGACTGTGGCATAATCCCTCACTGTGGCTCTGAGTAAATATTTGGAGGAGTCATTAAGAAACCTCAAGCAGAAAGTAATGTGCAACTTGTCAAAAGCATAAAGAAAATGAACATCAGGTACAAAAAAGGAACCAATGCTGGGGGGAATTCAACTTTTCTTACTTACAACTTATTTTGATCTAAAAAAGAGTCTTAAGAGCACTGAGATGGGCACCACACACACTGGGAGAATATGATACTAACCTCAAGTAGCAAAAACAAAAATATCTAAATGGCCTTCTTGAAGTTAAAACTGCAGGCTTTGAGGGACGGTAACTTGGGATGCTAGGAGACCTACCTGCTACCATTTTGAGGAAGTCATGGGGGATTCATTTTCCATTCACATCCAACACCACCATCCTCCATGTCTTCAAAGCCCACTACTCACTATGTCCCTCAACTCCTCACTCATTTAACTCTCAAATTTAGTCTGTTGCTAAATCCTGCCTGTTTTCTGTGCACAACATTTCCTGGCTCCAACCTTTCCTCTCCACCCAAGTGGTGACCACCGCCCAGCAGAGGGAGGCAAGAGGGCAACTTTTTTTTTAATGGCATTTGTTAAGTGCTTACTGTGAGCCAGGTACTATACTAAGCGTTGGGGAAGAGCCAAGCTAATCAAGTTGGACGGAGTCCCTGTCCCACATAGGGCTTGCAGTCTTAATTCCCATTTCACAGATGACATAACTGAGGCCCAGAGAAGGTCAAGTGCCCTGTCCAAGGTCACACAGCAAACAAGTGGCAGAGTGGGGATTAGAACCCGAGGCCTTGACTTCAAGGCTGATGAGCTAACCAAAAAGCCACACTGCTTCTCCTGCAGCCTGTCATTTCTTCTACTTTTGCCTTTCTCTAGCACACCCTAGGATAAGAGAAAACCCTGGGGACTCAGAGCTCCCTGCGCTCTCCCTTTGATTTCTGTCTTTACTCAAGGACAGCCTTCAGCTAGTCGCTGCTCTCCAAGCCTCGGAACCAATGATACCGGGAAGGAGGACAAATGAGATTTTTTTTAAAGCACAGTGAAGTGCAACTTTAGGAACTGCTGCCTAGCTGCAGCACCCAGAGGTCAGACCACTGAGAACAGGGCCATTGGAGCTGGGACACCTATTTTTGGGAATGCTTCTGAAGGACTGTGGAAAGCATGCGGTGCAGGTAGCGAGTCCAACAGCACAGTAAAGGGTGGTTTTGACGTGCATGATGTGGGAAGGATTTCCAGTCCCACATCAGTTTTTTCAACTTCACTCACAAACACACACATAGGTACAGTCATCAAGGGGCTGAATTAGAAGCAACATGGCCCAGTGGATAGAGTCCAGTCAAAAGCCACAAAACCCATACATATTTTGGCTGATAGCTGCAGTAACTGGAAAGGCCAGCATTCATTCATTCATTCAACTGCATTTACTGAGCGCTTGCTGTATGCAGAGCACTTTACTGAGCTCTTGGGAGACTACAACACAACAATAAACAGACATATTCCCTGCCCACAATGAGCTTGCAGTTTAGAAGGAGGTGGACAGACAGTAAAATAAATAAATTACAGATATGTACAAAATGCTATGGGGCTAGGCTGGGGGATGAATAGTGGGAGCAAGTCAGGGTGACGAGAAGGGCGTGGGAGAAGAGGAAAGGGGGTCTTAGGGAAGGCCTCTTGGAGGAGATGTGTCATTCATTCATTCAATCGTATTTAGTGAGTCCTTACTGTGTGCGGAGCACCATTTCGGTGAGGAAAAGATTAGTGGCGAGAGGCTGAGAACAGCGACAGGGATGGGGGTGGGCGGTGAGGGGCAGAGAGCAGGACACAAGCCAGAGCTGGGAGGGAGTTGGACAACAGATGGCCAACGGTCCTGCTGCTGCCACTGTGTTATCGCTGCCATCACAACAGCAGTAAAAGAATAATAGAGCATCTGGCTCAAACTGCGTGGCAACTAAGGTGCTTCCTGTGGCCCACGAGTTGGTTTGGCCACTGCTATTGTACGGGATTGATACTGATAATGATCATGGATATTTATTGAGCATGGAGTACAAAGTACTGAATAAAACACTTGGGAGAGTAAAACCGAGGCACACTGCAAGATCGCTGCCCTCCGAGAGCCTATGAACAATTCCATATTCCCTCTGCCCAAGCTGAAGGTGGGTCCTTCCCATCCTTCCCAGCCTTTATCTTTCCAGACCAAAGCCCTAATCGTTTCGATCTCTCCTTAAATGAGAGTGGTTCTATCCTCCTGAGGAGTTCCATACCTCCAGTTCTATTTTGTCCTTTGTTGGATGCACTCAGTAAAATGCTTATTCTGTGCGTAGCACTATACTAAATGCTTAGCAGAATACATTAGAGCTGGAAGATATGATTCCTGGGCTGAAGGAGGGATGCAGCTCCCATATTATACATGGTATTCCAGGTGAGCGTGTACCCATGGTCTCATGTACAACTGTAAATCCTAAGGCAGAGTGGTATTTTAGCTAGAACATGATGGCAGAAGAATTTTTGCCAGACCAAATGTGCCTGGAGCAAAGCAATGTCAGAAGAAATGCTTGAGCATGTGCATGTAGTGTTGGGCCCAATGAACACTACAATATGGTGATGGGAAATTTCGGTTTGTTGGTGCCCAGGAGCAGAATACAGTGAAGGTCAGCTAATACAGTGTACTAGACCATAAACTGTTTGAGGGCAGGGATCATATCTGCTTTATTGTAATCTCCTAATGGTTTAGTACAGTGCTCTGCATACAATAAGTGTTCAGTTACTACCAATGATTTACTACTTACATATTGTCACTCTTTATATTATAGCAGGATATTGGCTATAACTATCCTAATGTATCCTTATATTTTGATCAGTATATGATCAATTCCAGATTTATAAGAACAACTATAGCCACCAGAGATCAGATTAAACAACTTGATTAATATGACATGGCAGTGTGAGTGTTGCATCAGATTTTTCAGCCATCCTCTAGCCATTCAGCTAGTAACACAGTCATCAGCAAAATTTTAAAAAAACTAAGCACACACACATGTGTGTGTAAATATATATATATATATATGCACATAGGCATATTTACAAAACATTTATATTCCACAGTTCAGGACATTTTCTTGGTGAAGTCTAATTGTTTCACCAATGCCTAAAAAAACACCCCAAGAGTTCATAGCTTCTAAAACAGAGGATGAATACCTTAAATCAACATTACTTGAAGGAGGAAAAATGAACTGACAAATTTAATATTAAAAAAGTGTTCAAACTGAAACTGGAAAAATCTGAATAAATTAAACTCCTGCAACACACACACACACACACACACACAATTCTGTTTTAGATTTTAAAAATAATTACTATTATGATTACACAGATTTTAAAATGGGGGAATATTTTGGGTTTTATTAAATATTTTCAGCAATGATGAATTCATCATATTTGATCTAAAACTGCATACAAATATATTTTACAACAGTTAACTGATTGCTTGAAATTATCTTCGATTTTAAGAGTTAATGCTTTTGATCACTGCCCAATGACATATATTGGCATCTGGGTTTGCCTTACATCAAAGAAAGGATCATATGTCAAACACCTGGCATGAAACCCCTTGGGTTTCTTTAATCCAAAAATTCAAAACATTGCCACCTGCTGCTGGCAATTCTGAACAAAACTCAGGCAGTACCAAAAGTTCCAGGTGCTTGTGAACACAGACATTTATTGTAATATGAAATACACTTTTTGTAAAGGAAAAACATGCAACATTTTAGAAGGAAGCAGGCATAAAATTTATGTCAACTGACTCAGTATCAAAATTTTATGCTAAGTAGTAATTTAGTTCTTGCTCTTTTTTTTTTTAAATGGTATGTGTTTAACATTTACTGTGTGCCAGGCACTCTACTAAGGCTGGGGTAAATTTAAGATCATCAGACTAGACACAGTCCATGTCCCACTTGGGGTTCTCAGTCTTAATTCCCATTTGACAGATGAGGTAACAAGCACAGAGCACATAAGTGGCTTGCCCAAGGTCATGCAGCAAACAAGTGGCAAATCCTCTCTCTGAACCCAGGTCTAATCTAATTTCAATAAACTAATAAAAAGCAAAATGGATCACAAAAATTACAAATCTAATGCAACCGTCTAACTACAATAATGGGGAAAATAAGAACAGTTAACATAGATTTCCAGTGGCAAGACATTCTTTAGAAAAGACAACAAAACTGGAAATGAAGGGGTTGATCTCCACAATTAAAATTCATCTTAAAAAGCTCTAAACTGACGGGGCCAATTAGGATCACTTTAGAATAAAGTGACAAAGTCATTTAAAAATGTCCTGAGTCAGGACTGAAAGTGTCACTGAGATTCACTTATAACTGAAGTAAATGATTTCCAAAGCAAAGATAATTATTTTTAATTCTTCAGAGAATAATGACCCAGAACTTTTTCCCATGGGAAATAAATTCTGACATTGAAGAAAATAGCTACATCACAGTGACTCTACAAAATCTCCAAAAACAAATACATTAAAGATATCCTCCTCTCAAAAATGGTAATAATAATAGCCTCACCATGGTCTGACCCCCCTCCCTCCCCCAGTCTATCAAAGTCTCCTTCATGTTCCAGGGAACCATGGAACAAACTTGGAAACCTCACTTTTGTCAACTTGAAGCCCAGTCTTCATCAAAGACTTCAGAATTATTTCAACAAATCCAAGGCAGGCCTTTTAAGAAATATACTCCACAAAGAAATTCATTCTGCTTGCTGAATCCTTTCTGTATAACTTTACAAATCAAAAGATGTTTTGGTTTGGTCAGTTACCCTATTAAAATAAAAGAGAATCCCTTTCCACTGTTGCTTGCTGTACAAGAGAACCACAATCTCCTTGGGATTTTCTCCATCCACAATTCAGTCATTTCCAGTGATCCCATTTCAAACACTTCAGCAGAGAAAAGCAGCCAGATTTAATGTAGGTCTTTGAATTTGATCTGATGATGGTGATTCAGCCATTGTCAAATGTTTCAGCATTTCAAAGTACCTCTTTTATAAATTCCCTTAAGTCAAATGGGCACTTAATTAATAAATCCAGTTCTTAGACCTACCCCTGCAGAGTGGATAGATAAAACTCAACAGTGGACTTCTTGTTTGCCAACTTGAACTTCTCAAAAAAAATATTGATTTATGTTGAATTTAACTTCTCAGTATCAGATGTCGCTAAAGTCCCTAAAAACTCAGCTAAATTTTCTTCTAATACAAATGTCGAAACTTGATGCTGCAACTTGTCCAACTTCCTCAGATTGCAAACATGCAGCTGCTTACTCTCCTCTCCCAGAAATGAGTTCACTGGAGACATCAAATCGAATGGAAACAGAAAATCAACTGGAAACCGTGCTTGCAATGAGGAGTTTATCATGCAGACCTCAGTTGCCTTGACGTGCCTCCTGCTGGCGCCTGGTCCGGTCAGCAAGCATCCCTTCTTTCTGTTCCTACAGGAAAGAGACTCCAAGACCCAGACTTCCTTCTGCACAACCCAGAAAGACGGGTCCCGGACACAGGCCCTGGCTCTGAGATAAAGGATCCATCGTCACATACTCCGTGCTGGGAGTGTGCTGTGAAATGCACTTGTCCGAATGTGTGGCATTCCCTGGCCCAGCTGCAGACAAAAGGAAACCCCTTCCCATTTAAACCTCTCCACTTTCAAGAGTTGAGTTGTCACTTGACAACAGTGATTATTCAGCGGTCACTTTGTGCAGAGCACTGTACTAAGCACTTGGGAGAGTACCATATAAAAGAGTGGGTAAGCACACTCCCTGCCCAGAATGAGCTTAGAGCGTAGAGGGGGAGATAAGACACTAAAATAAATTACGGATATGCATCTAAATGTTGTGGGGCTGTGCTTAAAGGGCATACATCCTGGAGTGGGGAGAGACAGGAGGCTGGGAGGTCAGTGAGAAGATTGCTGCGGTAGCTAAACTGGGATAGGATAAGAGCTAGGATCAATACGGTAACAATTTGGATGGAGAGGAAAGGGAGGATCCTTAGAATGTGAAGGTAGAACTGACAGGATCTGGTAACAGACAATGTGTGGGTTGAATAAGAGACATGAGTCGAGGATAATGCCAAGGTTACGTGCTTGTGAGACAGGGAGGATAGTGGTGGAGGTAGGAAAGTTAGGGACAGGACAGGGTTTGGGTGGGAAGATGAGGAGTTCTCTTTAGGACATGTTAAGTTTGAGGTGTCGGCGAGACATCCAAGTAGAGGTGTCCAGAAGGCAGGCGGAAATGCGAGCCTGAAGAGAAGGACAGAGGTTCTAGAGATGTAGATTTGGGACTCATCTATGTGTTAAAGCCAGGGCTGTGAATGAGTTCTCCAAGGGAGTGGGTGTAATCTACCAGGGACAAGAGCTCTGATTTTCAAAGAGGGATTAATGCTCAGGATCTTGGGGGTGAAAACCTGACTCCTTAATCAATTTTCAAATGAACTAAATCAGACCTTAGCACTTGTGTACATTGATTTATTTATTCCACTTGTTGATTAATTTAAGTTTGTTTACCTTTGCTACCAGTTTCATCTTTCCTTTGGTTCCTGCTGTATAAATACTGCCTATCTTTCCATTACATTAAGTCTGAGGGTAAAAACCACATCTGCAAATTTCACTGGGTGCCAAGTGCCTTCAGTAGTGCAGAGTAAGAAATCAATATAAATATTACTGATGGACAGTGTTACCAGTTTTATCTGTTTCCCATCTGGTCCCATTGGAGATATGGAATTTCTCCACTTTTACACTGATATGGCAGACAAGTGGCAGAGCTTGGATTAGAACCCAGTCAGTTGACATTTATTGAGCACTTGTGTGCAGAGCACTGTACTAAGCGCTTGGGAGAGTACAATATAACAGACACAGGTCCTTGTGACTCTCAGATCCATGCTCTATCCACTTAGGCGTGGCTCAGTGGAAAGAGCACGGGCTGGGGAGTCAGAGATCATGGGTTCAAATCCCGGCTCTGCCACTTGTCAGCTGTGTGACTTTGGGCAAGTCACTTCACTTCTCTGGGCCTCAGTTACCTCATTTGAAAAATGAGCATTAAGACTGTGAGCCCCAAGTGGGACAACCTGATTACCTTGTATCCTCCTCAGTGCTTAGAACAGTGCTGTGCACACAGTAAGCGCACAAATGCCATTATTTTTATTAGGCCACGTGACTTCTAATTGTATCATATGTTCCCAAATGACTAGAACTGCTCAAGCATACACAAGCTACTCAATAAATACTGATTATGATGACAATGATAAAGAAACCTCTTTGGCTTTTGTCCAGGTTGCTCTATTTCCTGCTGCCATGATATGCAATCTAGCAGAATAAAATTTTCTCCTAGCACAGTGGGTTTCACTCAAACATTAGGATGCTAATGGATAGGGTCAGGGTGGCACTGAACATAAAAGCAGCAATGCTGTTGATTAAGGATTTACGGAAAATCTTCCCAGATACAATTCCAAAATAAAACAGCATTACAAATTTGCCATTCTTGAGCATCCTGAACCCCAAGAAGGCGGCTCACCTGACTAAAGAGGAATTGACTTTTCAGCATGTGCTGGCAATAGAAGACAATCAACCTGGCCACTGTCAGCAATAGACTCTCCCAATTTAGGAAAATAAAGTTTAATTAAGAATAAAAGTTTCTTACCTACCCTATAAGGATCAGTCCACACTGCAGCAGGGCCCTCTAAAGCTGCTCTAAGAAGTCCTGCCATCTGGGAATTTCTTGGACATCTGCTTTAACAGTGTCACACCCATCACCGGTAGGCATTCAGGGTAAAAGAAGGATCCTGGAATGTGACAGGATCCCAAGAGCAAGGCTACTCTTCCCCCTTGGATCTTCTCCAAGAATGCCAATCAGCCAAAGAGACTCTCCAAGCTGATGAAGTTTCTGGAAAACTGTAGCAGTTGTTTAGAAGGACTGGCCAGCCAACCGGAGCAAGAGGCCTGATGCCACAGAAGGCAGCTTCAGTGGGGGCAGAGGGGGAAAGCAAAAGGAAGAAATGAAAATGAGACACTGCTGCAAACACCAGGAATATGGTTTTATGGCTCTGCTGTTCCAGGTCTGCTATTCTTAGAGTGCCACATCAATTCATTCATTCAATTGTATTTATTGAGCGTTTACTGTGTGCAGACTACCATACTAAGCATTTGGAAAGTACAACATGCACTTAGGTACATTTTGCACAACTACAACATTTTACAGCCATCTAGATCTCCACCAAGGGAATCTGCAAAAGTCACCGGCATGAAGTAACACATCTGACTCGGGAACTCGGCATCTTAGATTAATCCGAAGTATCCTCTTCTAATCCACTCACCAACTGAAGCAGCCTGGCTAGTGGAAAGAGCATGGGCAAGGGAGTCAGAAGGGAGTCAGAGGACTTGTGTTCTAATCCCAGCTCTGCTGTGTGAGTTTAGTCTAGTCATTTAACTTCTCTGTGCTTCAGGTCCCTCATCTGCAAAACGGGGGGGGGGGGGGGGGGGGAGGGTTGTCAACACCTGTTTCCCTTCTACTTACACTGTGAGCCCCACATGGGATCTGATTATCTTGTATCCACCCCAGCACTTAGTATAGTGCTTGGCACACAGTAAACACTTAAATACCAAGATTATTGTTATTATTGCTAGTAATAATAATCATCTACGCTGTGATGTCAGTCAATGCTATTTGAGCTCTTCAGTGGCAAGAACATTGTACTAAAAGCTTGAAAGAGTACAAGTTGATAGGCATGATCCCTCCTCTGAAGGAGCACACAAACTAGCATCATACTCCACTGATCTATTTTCATAAATATGAACAGCACCTGGATCGCTTAATAATAATAATAATAATAATAATGTTGGTATTTGTTAAGCGCTTACTATTTGCAGAGCACTGTTCTAAGCGCTGGGGTAGACACAGGGGAATCGGGTTGTCCCATGTGGGGCTCACAGTCTTAATCCCCATCTTACAGATGAGGTAACTGAGGCACAGAGAAGTTAAGTGACTTGCCCACAGTCACACAGCTGACAAGTGGCAGAGCTGGGATTCAAACTCATGACCCCTGACTCCAAAGCCCATGCTCTTTCCACTGAGCCACGCTGCTTCTCTAAACACAGATGTGCTTTTGTTACCATGGGGCAGTGTGATCAGTGCTGGTTCCAAACAAACATCTAGTCTCTTTATGCCTGACCCAAATGGCACCTAGCCTATGTTTACTAATTATAGAGCAATCCCAAAGGCTCCTCAGTCCCAGTGCTCTGCATGCAGTAAATGCTCAATAAATATGACAATGAATGGACCAAGGTCTCATATTCCAGGGAAATCCAATGTCCACTACTCCCCACAGCAGTTATTCATTATGCTTTTCTTTGCATGATTCTCTTAGGGCAGTATGCCCAATGCATTCAAATAGAGAATTTTCTATTACGTGTGATGAGATGGCTTTTTCAATTTTGCCTGCTTGACTTTACAACGAGGAAAATTTTAAAAATTGGCTATTTCAATCAATATTCACTTTATGGTATTTAATTGCTTAATAGAGGTAAAACACAAAAGTGCTGGGGTAGATACAAGTTTAGCAGGTTGGATACAGTCCCTGTCTCACATGGAGCTCACAGTATAAATAGCAGAGAGCTGATTTAATCTGCAATTTACAGTTGAGGAAACTGAGGCACAGAGAAGGTAAGTGACTTGCCCAAAGTCACAAAGCAAGCAACTGGAAGAGCCAAGATTAGAATCCAGGTCCTCTGACTCCCAGGTCCACACTCTTTCCACTAGGCCACGCTGCTTACTGAGTGCAGAGCACTGTACTAAGCACTAGGGAGAGTATAAAACAGTGGAGTTGGAAGACATGATTCCCGCCCACAAGAAAATTACAGTCTAGATTGGGAGAGAGACATTAAAACAAATTACAGATAGGAGGAATTGCAGAGGGTAGTGATGACACGCCTGAGGGTGGGGTGAATATGACGTCCTTAAGGGGTACAGATCCAAGTGTGGATAAGACAGAGAGGGGAGGGCAAGTGGGGCAAATGAGGGCTTAGTCAGGGAAGGCCTCTTGGAGGATTCTGAAGGTGGGGAGAATGGTCTGTCGGATACGAAGTGTAGAGCTCACTGTGGGCCGGGAATTTGCCTACCAACTCTGTTGCACTCTATACTCACCCAAGCTCTTAGTACTGTGCTCTGCACACAGTAAATGCTAAATAAGTACCACCGATTGGCTGACCGAAGTGGGAGGGAGTTCCAGGCCAGAAGGAGAACATGGAAAAGGAGCGGACAGTGAGATAAATGAGACTGAGGTACAGAGGTTGGCATTAGAGGAGTGAAGTGTGTGGATTACGTTGTAGCAGATCAGTGAGGTAAAATAGGAGGGGGAGCTGACTGAGTGTCTTAAAGCCAAAGTCAGAGTATCTGTTTGATGTGGAAGTGGATGACCAACCACTGGATGTTTCTGTGAAGCAGAGAGGCAGGGACTGAACTTTTTTAGAGAAACGATTCAGGCAGCAGAGTGAAGTATGCACTGGTGACGGGAGACACAGAAGGCAAGGAGTTAGGACCATCTGCCCCACACCCATAAGGGTCTCACACAAAGAAATTGGTGAGCTTTCGCCTAAAGCACAGACATTTGGATCGCTTAACCGGTGAGGTGACATTGTGTACATGCCGAAGGGCAAGGACTCCAAGACACCCCAGCGCGTGGACAATCACAAAATGAGGACGAGGCAGCTCTCGGCATTTCCGCATCCGGTGCGGGGACAGAAGAACCCGGACTGAGCTGGCGGTCCTTTTTAGCCACTGCGCAGAGGACACCAACTGGTGTGGGCCTGGCGCATCTACCCGTGACAGAGGAACGCCGGCCCTGGGACCAACCCAAATTAGGAAGGGGACTCGAGAGGTTGGTAACCATCAGAGCCGAGAGTATCTAACTACTTTTTTTTAATGGTATTTAAGCACTTACTATGTGCCAGAAGTACTTGAGAAGCAGTATGGCATAGTGGATAGAGCACTGGGCTAGGGTGAGAAGGTCATGGGTTCAAATCCTGACTCCACTTGTCTGTCTGACCTTGGGCAAGTCACTTCATTTCTCTGGGCCTCAGTTACCTCATCTGTAAAATGGGAATTGAGACGGTGAGCCCCACCTGGGACAGGAACCGTGTCCAACGTGATTTGCTTAAGTTCTTAGTACAGTGCTTTGCGCATAGGAAGCACTCAATAAATACTACTGAATAAATGAATGCCAGGCACTGTTCTGAGCACTGGAGTAGGACACAGTCTCTGACCCAAGTGGGGCTCACAGTTTTAATCTCCATTTTACAGATAAGGTAACTGAGGCCCAGAGCAGACAAGTGGTGCAGTCAGAACCAGAACCCAGCTCCTTTCAACTCTCAGCCTCATGCTCTAACCGTTAAGTCATGCTAACTGGTTTGCCTCCAGGAGCACAAAGGAATGGATAGGTGCTTGAGGCTACATCTGACTAAATGCTACTACTAATCTGACTACTAAGTATAGGGAACTCATTTGAGGTTTTTATCTGATCATTTACTTGGATTAGAATTCTAACCAAGAAACTCTGCATCCCTTGTACCAACTTGGCAAGGCGGCTTCGTTCATTCTTGACTCTGAATCCAAAACAAAATCCATCCGGACTCCCCTGCTTCGAGATTGGTTGGTGACAAAAGGTCAGCAAGGAGGTTGATGCAGGAGTCAAGGCAGGACAGGATAAGTGCGTGGATCAATGTGACAGAGGCTTGAATGGAGAGGAAAGGGTGAATTTTATTAATCAATAGTGTTTACTGAGCACTTACTATGTGCAGAGTACTGATCTGAGCACTTCTGGATATGTTGTGAAGGTAGAACCAAAAGGATTTCAAAAGAGTGAAAGTATGGGTTGAGTAAGAAAGAAGAGTTGAGGATAATACCAAGGATAATGTCTCCATGCTTGTGAGACAGAGTGTTGTTGTCGACAGTGGCAGGAAAGTCAGGGATAGGACAGGGTTTGGGTGAGAAGCTGAGGAGTTCTATTGGAAAAATTCTGGATATTTGTAGAATTGGTTAAGCTTTCACTTCAGTGCAATGGGCTTACCAAAATTAACTTGACTAACGTTATTAAATACTTCGCACAGGTCCTCTTTTTTATTTAAAGTCAAACAGGAATTAATATAACCTTTTAATATCAAAAGTGAGCTCAGAAAACAGACTGAATGATTTATGTAATGCAGCCCTGAACGAGTGTTTTGTTTAAAATATCATCTGTATGCTTTACTGCACTAACACTGTTACAATAGCCTCTGGCTGCTACACACAAGGGATTGAAAAACAAAGGGTCATTTACACTAGAAGATAAAAATATGTTATCTGAACAAAAGTAGCATCAAACACAGAGAAATGACAATGGCACTCAAATGCTCTCATATTGTCCATGTATCTACAAGCTTCTCAGCTTGTCACTAAAAATCTAAAAAAGCCTTTTAAGCACTTCAAGAGAAACAGGGAGAAATAAGCACTAGCCCATGAAGCCTCTGCTATTTTCACATTTCCCACAAGTGTACTGATCCAAAACATTAGTTGCCCCCGACAATGATATACTTCAAATTTTCTAAAATACGTTTCATGTGTTTGTACCCCAGAGTTTCAGATGAAATGAATATATACCAAAAACTGGAACCTCACAGAAGAATGGGAAGAGCCGATTTTGAGAAACCTGAGATTGTGGCAGTTAAAATTCCCTGAGATGCAGCCCAGAACCCTTTCCAATTCCAAGATGCCCATAGGCCAGGCTGCCCCCAAACCCGGCAGGTTTGGGGGGAGTTCGGATGTCCTCTGGTGCCCAAGCACATCCTTCACTCCACTTGCCATTTCAGAATGGGTTCAGGCTGAGCAGGCTGTCACGTGGCAGAATGACTGCTATCAGGCAGGCTAATGCCTAGAGACTCGAGCTGTGGAGTCTGGAGCGTTGGAGTTGAAGATTTTTGTGGTACTTAAGCACTGACTCGGTGCCAGGCACTGGGCTAAGCACTGGGGCAAATACAAGCTAATCAGGTTGGACATAGTTCACGTCCTACGAGGGGCTCACGATCTTAAACCCCATTTTACAGATGAGGTAGCTGAGGCCCAGAGAAGTAAAGTGACTTGCCCAAGGTCCCACAGCCGAGAGGTGGTGGAGCTGAGTCAGAACCCAGGACCTCTGACTCCAAGGCCCGTGCTCTTTCCACTAGGCCACGCTGTTTCTCTCAGTGTGCCCTTTTGTGCTGCTCCAGACTGCTGGGGGGCTCCTCGGGCCCTTAGCAGCTTCTCTCTACCCACCACAGTGAGAGCCTGGGCTTCACGTCCCGCAGGTCCGAAACCAGGGGACTTGTGGCAACTGAGTCGGTCACCATGTCACCACTTGCTCCAGACTTTGCAGGGGTTCCAAGGGGCTCCAGAAACCTCCTGCCCCCAACCCCAACCAGTCATCGTGAGAGGCCAGACTCTGTGCAGGCAGGAGTTCGAGCTCAGACCCGATGGGCAGGTCAAGCTGGGCGCTAACCTTTAGAAATGGAATGCCGGGGAGCCTCGGGGCTGTTTGTTCGCCTGTCTTTCTAGTCCCTTCACTTTTGATTTGTATTTTAAGTGGTACCACTGTGTGTGTCCTGCCAATCTGACTCATCCAACAAGACTGTGAGCACCTCGTGGGACAGGGACGATGTCTGAATTTTCTTATTTTGTGTTCGCCACAGGGCTTAGTACCATGTTCAGCACACAGCCAGTGCTCAACAAATAGCATCACTATCACTGCTAGGCAACTGCGCTGAGTACGTGGGCCGAGTCGTGCGGTTTGGCTCAGGCCAGGATGGGAAGCGAGTCTGGGATGGGCAGGGGCTGCCAAAATTCCACTGGTCCTGGGTTCTACTGTCACTTGACAGCTGTGTGACTGTGGGCAAGTCACTTAACTTCTCTGTGCCTCAGTTACCCCATCTGTGACTGTGAGCCTCACATGGGACAATGTGATTACCCTGTAAATCTACCCCAGTGCTTACAACAGTGCTCTGCACATAAAAAGCACTTAACAAATACCAACATTATTATTACTGTGTGGAAGCTGCTCCGATGAGCAGTGAAGAACAGCAGCAATGGCAAGGGCCCTGCTAACACTGCATCCAACTGGACAGAACTTAAGTCACTCTTTCAGAATCCTGAAAAATGTCAAATAATAACAACAGTAATGGTATTTGTTAAGAGCCTACTATGTGCTAGGCACTGTTCTAAATCAACAAGGAAATCAACTCATGCTTTTCACAGGTAATAATAATAATAATAATGGTATTTGTTAAGCACTGAACTATGTGCCAGGCACTGTACAGGCAGACAACAGTTTTCTAAAGGACAAAAGCAGTTTCCTGCTAACCACTGCCAGACTCCACTGTGCACATTTATTCTCTCTGGTGCACAACTCTAAGATGCTAAACTAGAAAACAAGTAACTTAACTATTCCTAAAGCTTTGTGCACACAGAGTTCTGATGATTATTTAACCACCTCATCAATTTCCCAGGATCTCAAACGTCTTGAATCTTCCTTAATTTAATGTCCCACAGTCTTAATTCCCATTTTACAGATAAGGTAACTGAGACACAGTTAAGTGACTTGCCTAAGGTCACGAAGAGCTGACAAGCTGCAGAGACGGGAGAACCCAGATCCTTCTGAATCCCAGGCCCATGCTCTATCCACTGGGCCCCGCTGCTTTTCTTTACTCTTCCTGAGGACTTCAAAATGTAGCTGCTGAAGAGTTAACTTTTGTTTCATCGTCAACAATCCCACATTAAGGCTGCAGACACATCTGCTGAACTCTGAAAATGGTTACAGGATCTGCACAATCTTAGGAGAAGGAGAAGGTAATCATGTGCCATCTTGTGGACTCCGTTGAAAATGTTTTCCATTAATTTCAATTCCTGGAGCAGCCATAATGTGGGCTTTCTCTACACTTTTTCCTGGGCCACATAAGGGGAATCGGCAATGTTCTCTAAGTAATGTGCATCTGTTTGGATAGAACATCACGCTCATGGGATTGGTCAAGGTGTGCAAACTACAATTAACGCTCTCTTTAATGTGAAAGATCATCATCAGTGATATTTATTGAGCGTTTCCTGTATACAGAACACCATAATAAGTGTTTAGAAGAGTATAACAGTTGGTAGATTCCCTGCCTACAATGAACTTACAGAATGCAAAACGTCCTTTTATAGGAAAGATGTATGGACTGGATTTGATCTACAATATAACAACGTAACAGCTCAACTCCAGAAGCAGATCAATATAAGGGTGCAACCTACACCTTCCAGGAAAAACCTGACTGCATAATAAAGTTAAATCTCTCAACATTACACCAGTTTTGCACACTCAGTAAAGGTATGTGTAAAGGCAATGGGTTGGTTGGAGGCTGCCAGCGCAGGAGTACATGACAGGGCATAAAGGTTGTAGTGTCCCTGCCCAGGGTACCTGGTGCCAGGCTGGAACTGCATGGTGGCATTTGTTCTGCCAAAAGTGTGGTAGCCATGGCTCCTTCCCATCAGACAGCACAGAGGAGAGGGCATAGGGCCAGCATTCTCTCAGTAGCACTGACTGAATGTCCACTGCGAATAGGGCATCATATAAGACGATGGGAGAGTTTAATACTGGTAGAAAAAGTAGAGCAGTGATACTTATCTCGAGGTAGGCATCCAACTAGATCAAAGCAAGAATTGGGGAGGAGGCCAAGTAAACTGGCTCTAAACCCTGGAAGTCAGGAGTAGTAATGAATTGCTATTGTCTAGAGACTTGGGAAGAGCTAGAAGTTTTAGCCTATGCCACCTCCTGGAGTCATTGAACATCTTCCTGGATTCACTGAACATCCTTTGAAGCTGGGTTTGGGGCATAATTAGGACCTAATTAACGGATGGAAAAGCTGAGGAATGGAAAACAAAAATAAGACCAAAAGGAAAGCAAATTTATAATCTCTGTACTCTACTTCCTAGGCCAGGAATCTGCCCATTGAATGACTCCTGAACCTCTCCCACAATAGGCTATTCATTATATGAATTAAATCTCTAAGTGTCCTCCACTAACTCCAGGAACTCACAGAGGCTGGGTGGACAATGTTCTCCTCAGGACCCTAATATTAGCAATTTCCAGAAATGGCAGGAGTTCAGCATCATCTGATAAAATGAACTAAAAAAGACTAAGGTTAGTTACCACATCATCATTTGCAATAAGAGTATCTTATCAGAAGAGAGCTGAATAGTTAAAAAATAAAATTTTTAAAAGCAACACCCTCTCTCTAACCTCCCATTTTATCCTCTCCACAAGAAAGAAAGTGTGGTAGATTAAACTGGTTTCATATTAAGTTAGTTTTTGAAATATTTAAATTAATATGAATCCTGGAAACTAGGGCAATTTTCCCCTACAGCACTGATCTTTTATTAATATTCAGCCTTTTCATTTCTTCACTCTCACTTTTTTTAAATGCTACTCAAAAATACCAAGGCAGATAAATATGATACATTATTGAGAAGGAGTGTGACCTAGTGGATAGACACTGGCCCAGGAGTAAGAAAGACTTGTGTTCTAATCCCAGCTCTGCTGTTTGTTGCTGTGGGACCTTGGGCAAGTCACTTCACTTCTCTGTGCCTCAGTTCCCTCATCTGTAAAATGGGGATTAAGACTGAGAGCCCTATGTGGGACATGGACTGAATCCAACCTGATTACTCTGTATCTACTCTGGCACTTAGAACAGTGCCTGGCACATAGTAAGCACTTAACAAATACCATTAAAAAAATATTGGTTTCCCAAAGCTGAGATTTTTACGTTCTTCTCATGTAGTGATCAGACCACAGTAAAGAGGGGAAACATTTTTTTTTTTTTTAAGTGACGTGGTTGTCGGCTCCCTTTTACAGCCTTTAAAACATTCAAATTCCCAGCTCTCCAGCTCAAGCATTGTTGTTTGGGAAAGGCAGATTCTTAGCAGGAAAAACTGTTAATCAGAGGAGTCAAAGGAACAGGTCAGCCGGTTCGCTCATCTCCGGAGGGCTGACAGCCTTCACCCAGACGTTCTGAAATCTGCGTGGAAAAAACATAGTAAATCATTTCCCTATCACCCTCTCTCTGCCCCATGGCTTCCCACTGGCCCCCCACACAACCCATCTCCTGATCTGTTCGGTTTTTCACTGCTTTGGTGAGAGTGAAGACACAGCTCCTCTGCCTGGGGAACTCTGAGAACAGCAGCTGGAAAGAAAGAAAGAAGAGGAGAGAGAGCTGTCTTTGTCCAACGGGAGCCGTTGAGCCATCTGCCTTCAAAACTCTGAGGGACAGGCTTTGCTCCAAACCTGAGTTACAGCCCTCCCTACTGAATTACTAATTCTGATCCCTTTTTTACTATTATAATTAATCTTCCCTGTCCCTTTGAAAGTAATTCCTTTTCGTGTTAGTTCTCAGAAGTAACTATCAACCAGTTTACTGAATCTCAAGTCTGAAACTTTGCTTGTCAGATAGGAACCTGAAGTCTTCAGTCTGTTGGCAAGTAATTTAAAAATGTGAAGTACGTTTTAATGACATTCATCCTGGACCACCTAGTTCGCGACTGTGAATAGAGGGCCTCCTCCCAGCTTCTGACCTGAGAGCGGCGAAAGCCACAAAATTACGGCACATCCAGGAAACAGCTTGAGGGCTGCTAGTCAGTGTGGCCCGAAGAGGCTTCCCCATTAATAAAAACTTCCCAGAGGAAGGACTCTGGAAACAATGGGATGTGCCCCGCCAATCTATTTGTTTTCCTTCAGCCCTGGAACTTTTCCTCACATCCTGCGAAGTATTAGCCAGCGTGTTCTGAAGAGCCTTTATTTTGAAATATAAATGTACTTTCCAAAGCAATGACTATCATATTGCCTTGGGCCCAAAGTTTATGAGAGGGCAGAAGTGGTTGATAAAGGATCTCCTTGGTCCCTCCCACCCCCAGGCATTTACTCTCCCGGCTCAGGTAGACCATAAACTCCTTGAGGGCAAAGATGGTGTTGAAACAATTCTATTTTATTGTACTTTGCAAGCAGCTAGCATGGTGCTCTGCCTCCAGTAACCACTCGATAACTACCACTGATTGACCCAGCAGTCCTGATTTCTGATGACTCTGGGGTGGCAGGTGAAGGCAGAAATAGCTTTCAAGACTAGAAGGCATCAGCTGCCATCCTGTTCTTATTCCTCTGCCTGGTCCACTGGGTCCAGAAATGCAGAAGCAGCATGCCCTAGTGGCAAGAGCGTGGGGAGTCAGAAAGGCTTGGGTTCTAATCCCAGGTCTGCCACTTGTCTGCTGTGTGACCTTGAGAACACCACTTAACTTCTCTATGCCTCAGTCACCTCATCTGTAAAATGGAGATGACTGCTGAACCTCATGTGGGACATGGACTGTGTCCAACCCAACTAGCTTATATCTATCCCAGGACTTAGTACAGTGCTCGGCACGTTCTAAGTGCTAAATACCATAAAAAATAGAAAAATGTGAGAGCAGTGCCAGGATTTCTGCTCCCTCCTCAGACTTTGAGGAGGTCACTCTGGATACTGTAAAGAAATCTCAGGATCCAAACTATCCAGATGTGGAGGACTTCACAGGTAGGCGTTGGACATCGGTGGACGACCTGCAAAACACTTGCCCGATGGAATGGCCGTCAGTATGGGAAGCTTTGTGAGACTCCATTTGTCTTCTCCCTTAGAACCCAGGGACCTCTGATGGAGCGATTCATTCCTACCAAAACCAGATGAGTTTAATTGATGCCTTGGCCAATTATGCAATCATTGGGACAATCGCTGCCTACACCCATCCAGAGGGCACAGACTACTGGATCCTGGTGCCCGGGCCCAGCCTCACCTGACCCATGAGGAGGGAGTTAAGGCTGAGCCCCTCAGCAGGGAACAAGAAGCCAAACCTATTTCCAGCCCAGGTGGAGAAATGGGTGCTAGAACACAATTTGGCCAGGTGCATGGGAAGCTATCGACCTAACAAAAGCAAATCACTCTAGATGTAAGGGACTACTTGTGGCTCATCAATATCACAAGAAAAGAGACCCAATAAAAAACCCGTACCACTGGGGTTTAACCAGTTTAAAATCTATGGACTGTGGTAAAAATATGGGCAAGTGGACAAAGTTGATAGTATTAAATTATAACTATTTCCTCTTTTCTCACAATAAGTTACGCATTAAATAGTACTCTAGAAATCTAGGCTTGAAATATGAGGAATCTTATCCCTGGATTATTACCATTATTATGTTAAATCAGACCCATGGTCCACCCTGCTAAGTATTTTGTCTGACAGGAGTAAGCAGGATGTCTGAAGACTGCCCTGAACATCCAGTCTAACCTTTCCTTCGAATTCCCTTTAATAAAATATCATGGGTCATTCATCCACAAACTGTAATCCAAAAACTTCTTGAATATACTTATGATTTTAGGCAGGCTAACTTCTAGGGGCAATTCCCTATGCTTACCATTCAAAAGGTTGCCAAAAAAACTTTCAAAGCTATAAACTGACAATCTTCACCATTCACTCTGTTTATCTAGGCCATGGGCTTCAATGAGCCTCAAGAAGGGAAATCAGCTGAGCAAATCATTTCCATAGCAACATTTTAGTGACATTGTAATCTTACTCCAAGTGCAGCATTCGCCGGCCAATTACGTGGATACTTTCAGAACCAGTAACTGTAACAGGATAGGCTCAAGGCATCTCTTGGTTAAGTCAATAAAACCCAACCTGGAAATCTGTAAAAATGGATTACTTCATATTGTCTGATCCTTTCCCCATCACCAACTGAATAAAGTACAGCTGTGCATTAAACTTAGCCTATTTTATGCCAAACCTGAGGACATAACAAAGGAATTTAAAATGGGGATGATGGTCTACTGATCTCATCCCCACAAAAATCTCCTACACAGACCTGCGTTTATCAAAAATCCCTGAAAGCATTTGTTAGGCATTCTTCTATAATGATGACTGTTTGAGCTCATTGTGAACAGGAAATATTTTCACTAACTCTGTTATATTGAACTCTCTCACGCGCTTAGTACAATGCTCTGCCCACAGTAAGCACTCAATAAATAAGATTGATCTGCACGCATTTACACACACACACATACATGATATCTGCTTTTAAAAGGATCAGCAAAGAAATGTGGATGACAGTTAACCTGAAGATTAAGAGTAGGAAGACAAGTCCTTCACACAACCAAAGGTCTCCAATCAACCAATCAAAAGCATATTTCAAGCATCCATTGCATATTAAGCACTATAAAAAGTGCTGGGGAGAGTATAACAGATGTAAAACAAGGTCAGTCCTTCCCACTGAGTTGCTTAAAATCTAATGGGGGAGGCAGGCAGGCAGAAATGATTTAGAATTAGTGGAAATACAAACATTAAATTGGAACAGCAAGAGGGAGGGGGACAAATAAGTAAATGACTAAGTAGGGGATGTAGATTGATATATACATAAGCACTAAGTACGACTGTCGGTACATAAGCGCTCAAGTGGACGCTGGGATGACATGACTTGGGATAGAGGAATTCAGCGAGGAATGCTTCCCATTGGAGATGGGATTTCAGTTGGGCTTTGAGAGGGCAGGAAGCTTCAGGCAGGGGACAGGGAATGAGCAATAAATATCTTGCAGGGGAGGTGAAAGCAAGGCACAGTCAGAAAGAGAACTTGGGGAGGAGCAGAGCGTGGGCTGAGGAGGAGCAGATGAACAGAGCAGATATGGAAGAAGACAGCTGGGGCAAAGTTTGGAAGTTGACCATCAGGAGTTTCTGTGTGATGTGGAGGAAAATGGGTAATCACTGGAGGACTGGGAGGGGTGACGCGTACCAACTGGCATTTTCGAAAAATGATCCGGGGAGCAGAATGCAGGCCACTCTGAAGAGGGGGATGGGTGGAAGCGGTCTCCAATGTGACAGAGTTAAATGTTATCACTGAATTCTGCTGGTGGGCAGCAGATTATACAAAGGTGCAAGAATACAGTCATGAAAAGCTAGCATGTCCTTAGGGAGACGGGCAGACAAAGTGTAGGGCAGACTGAACCAAACGACCCGAAATCCAATAGCATAGCCAGTGGCCAAATTTCTCTTCGGCTGGCATCGGCCTGACTTGGCACGGATACCGCGGTCCACCCCGGAGCCGGTCCTCTGGCGCCACCCATCCGCCAGACATCACAAAGAGCCAGGCTCAAGGAGGATTTCAAACAATGAGGTCCCCAAAGTCAGTCTGCTTAACAGCAGCAGCGCAATTTTTGAGGCAGGGGTGGATGAGGGTGAGCCCCTGAAAAACTGCACAAACAGTGATGTGGCCAGGAGTTGCACACCCAAACAGAGAGGAGGTGTTCTACCGGGGGCGTTGGCGGAGAGGCCCAAGACAGCAGTAAGGGGCGGGGAGCAAGAGTCCAGGAGGAGGTGGTAGCAGTGTTGGCAGGCGGCATGTAGTGAGACTGTAGAGAAACCGAGAGTGGGCCTCACATTGCTCCCCGTCAAGGGCCCACGTGGGTGGGGGCAACACTGCCAAAAGGCCCGGCATATGTCCTTCTGGAGCACTCTCACGCTGCAGCCCATCACCAGCCCTGTGGCGGAAAGAAGTGACACACGGAGAGCTGCACCCCTGTGAAAAACGGCCACGAGAAACCTCGAGCGGCAGTCACTAGCTCCTCCGGTTTAGAACACCCCGTCACAGCCACGTGCGCAGGGATGGGAGAATGGATGCCAGAGGGATAACCACCCTCTACAGATGCTCTGTGGATGCTGAGGTTGGGGGCACCCAAAAGCAAAGAGGGCAGAACTAGCCTAATAATTATACTAACAATGGCATTTGTTAAGCACTTACTATGTGCCAGGCACTGTACTAAGCGCTGGAGTGGATACAAGCAGAGTGGGTTGGACACAGTCCCCCTCCCCCACTTGGAGTTCAAAGTCTAAGTAGGAGGGAGAACAGGCATCTAATCCCTATTAACAGTTGAGGAATCTGAGGCTCAGAAAAGTTCAATGACTTGCCCAAGATCACACAGCAGATACGTGACAAAGTCAGGATTAGAATCCAGGTCCCCTGAATCCCAGCCCAAGTCCTGTTCAGTAAAATCCAGTAGACCATAGCTCTCCCTATTTTCACTTTGAACATCACTGTTATCTACTGTCTTTTTGTGCAGCGCATTGTACTATGCCCCTAAAATTTCTACCTCCTCCATCAAACCTTTCCCGATTAATTTCAAAGTTGCTGAGCCACAACAACTCAATAATCAGCTCTAGCACCTTCATATTTATTTACTTCCCTCCTCAGAACTAGTACACAGGTGTTTAAGCATTGAATTATTTTTTTCTGATGACATTTTGTGAATTCTTTTTATCCATCACCCTTATTGGAGTGTCAAACTCACTGAGGTTAGAGAGAGGTTTTTTGCTTCTGGGCTACTTTCCTAATACTTAAGTACAGCCCATTGCACCAACTGAAAGCAAAATAAATAGCATTACTACTACTATTGCTGGTAGGGGGCTGGGGGGGGGGGCGGTAGAGAAGAGGGAGGGAGAGCAAGAAAGCAAGTGAGAAAGAGCGAGAGACATAGAACCAGAGCAAGAACTGGGTGAGCACTAAGGTGTTACAGTCTTACGGCATTTCAAGCTGGAGTAAATATATTTTGGCCCTAGAGAACTATATTGTGCTTACTGGGTGCAATAATTTGTGGAGCATAACTAATCACGGGCTTATTAAATGCTAATTTTTCCAGCAAGACCTCAGTTACATTGTCATGCAACCCAGCAATGAGGTATATAGAAAATTAGGAAGCACGTAAGCCTCTTCTTTATATTACAGAAACCCCAAAACGTATCAAGTGGTGCTGAACAGCATCTTAATTATAATTATGGTACTTACTAAGTGCTTAATATATGCTTAGTCTTGTGGTAAGTACTAGAATAGATACCAGATAACCAGATCAGACAGTCCCTGATCCACATGGGACTCTCAACCTAAAAGATAAGGGAAAGCAGAGCAACTGTATTGATGAGGAAATGGAAGCACAGAGAAGTAAAGTGACCTGTCCGAGGTGACGTGCACAGGTAGAAATAGGAAGAGAACCCAGATCTCCCAATTTCCAGTTCCACGGTCTTTCCATTAGGACATGCTGCCTCTCAATCGGCATTTAAAATAACTGCTGAAACAGGCTTATGGTGCACCAATTCAATCGTATTTTCTTTTAATCATATTTGTTAAGAGCTTACTAGGTGTTGGGCATTGAGTGCTTACTGTGTGCAGGGCACCATACTTAGCCCTTGGGAGAGCACAATACAACAATAAATGGACACAGACACAACAAGCTCAGAGGGAAGAGAAAGACATCAACACAAATAAATGACAGATATGTACGTAAGAGCTGTAGGGCTGGGAGGGGGTAAAGCAAAGGAAGCAAATCACCGAGAGGTAGAAGGGAGTGGGAGAAGGGGAAAGCAGATGATGGACTAACTATCCAATCATATTTTTCAATGAAATCTGTTACACCAGACAATACCTGCATCTTCTGTCAGCCAATTAGAAACAGCAGGAGGAGGATTAGAAGAGGGTCTGGAAGAAGTGGAAGCAGAGGATAGGATGGAACGATAGAGAAGGTAGAAGACAGTGCTAAGAGTTATGGCATTTATCAAGCACTTACTAGGTGGTAAGCATTGGGATAGATATCGAGCTGTAAGTGACACAGTTTCCATTCCTTACGAAGTTGACAACCTTAGACACATTCCACAAATGAAGAAACTGAGGCACAGAGCGATCAAGTGACTTCCCCAAGGTCACAGAATAGGCCAGGGGTAGAGTGAAACTCGAACCCAGGTCTCTTGGCTCCCCATCCCATGTTTTCTTCCACTAAGCCTTGCTGCTTCCCCTAATGGCGGAGAGAGGGGGTGAAGGGAAGAGGGAATGGTAAAGGTGGGGAAGGATGAGTGAAAGGGTAGAGAAAAGGGGATAAATACTGGCCTGGAACATCTGGATTTCACCTGTATACGACAGTCCTCAAAGCATCAGGGTTTCCAGAGAGTGAACAAATCCACGTCCACTTTAGATGTCCATAATTTATTTTAATGTTTGTCTCCTCCTCTAGACTAAGCTCTATGTGGACAGGGAACATGTCTATTGACTCACATTGCACTCTCCCTATTTAGACTATGAGCTCTACGTGTGACAGGGACTATGTCCGATCTCATTAACTTGTATCTACCCCAGCTCTTAGAACAGTGCTTGCCATGTAATATGTGCTTAACAAACACCAGAAAAATAAAAAACAAATAAATTTGACTGATTCATTACAGTATTATGGAAACAGCCAAGATTTAAGAGAAAAGAGATCATTTTGTACAGCTCAAAGGTGTGCACAAATGATAAACTGGGGGTGCGATCCTGTTCCATCCCCCAAAATGGTCTCATAGGAAGCCCTCTGTTCAGTTTTCATTAAGCTTTTATCAATTTACTCCAATTTGTCTGCCACACGAGTCATCTTGTTTCCATAACCTTGTCTCTGTTTTGCTTTAGAACAGACATCCACTTGGAAGCAAGGCAAGAAAAACTTCCCAGGTTTTTGTCTTCAGTCCAAACTGGAACTGTGCTGCAACACAAATAAATTGCAGACTTCGTTCTATGTCCTCTCGTGCCCCCAAATTCAGAGACCCACCTCCACCTCTCCAGCTAATAGGCACCTTACAAGAACACCTGTTTCAAACTAACTGAGACAAGACATTTTTCAGGCAAAACATCTTCTTCACCTCTGGGTTTACTCTCCATGGGCACATGTTAGATCATTCTCTTTCTTCAGCATCACCTAACTGTTCCTCTGGTCTCCAAAAACTGCTTCAAATCAACTCAATTTGCAGGTTACCATCATTTCAAAATGGGACATGAAGAAGCAGCAGCATGGACTAATGGAAAGAGCTTCGGTCTGGGAGTCGGAAGGACCTGGTTTCTAACCCTAGCATCTCCACTTGTCTGCTGTGTAACCCTGGGCAAGTCACTTAACTTCTCTGAGCCTCAGTTCCCTCAATTGTAAAATGGAATTTCAGTACCTCTTCTCACTCGCACTATGACTGAGCCCCATGTGGGACTTGATTATCTTCTATCTACCCCAGCACTTAGTACAGACTTGGCACAGAGTATTTCACAAATACAATTATTACAGTCACTTTATAGTAAAAAAGATTTTTATACGACCCCTGAAGGTATACAAACTAGAGTAAACTGGAAGTCCATAGCTTTACCCAATCAGATATTGCCAAATATGGACTAAGACAACCAGCTCCATGTGAAACATGGACCTAATTAGCTTATATCTACCCCAGCACTTAGTAGAGTGCCTAGCACATAGTATGTGCTGAATTACCATTGTAAAAAAGATTAACGTCCTTAAATTTTAACATCAATTTTGCTTTCATCAGTTTCCAGCCTAATCTGAAAATATTCTCTAGTGAAAACAAGAAAAACTAAATGTGTCCCAAGACAGAGTAGGAAAATACCCATGCTACTGGACTTAAACCTCAGGAGGAGACTAGCTTGATGCCATCACTCTCTCCTTCTGCAAGGAAATATAAGGGTATCCTTTTTTCCTTATTTTGCCTTGTTTCAAATTTATAGACAGAAATTCTTTCCAAGAAACATTAATTTTTCTAAAAGTGAAATATATGGATTAATTTTATATGCTAAACCCAGACTTTCTGAAGCTTTCATTTGCCATCCGTTGCAAATAAAATCTAAGAACTTCTTTCTTAAAAAACAGGATATGTAAACTCTGTGTTTCTTATCAATCCCTCAAATCCTACAAAAGGAGACATGGATGGAATTACTGTGAGAAATATGAATTGAATTTCCTTTTAATATACTTTAAAGACTTAAGGAAAATAATCATGGAAAGCTAAACAAGATGGATTCATAAACCCCAAATATAATTAGCTTCACAAATTAGGAAGCAACATTACCTTCTGGAAAGAGCACTGACCTCGAAGTCAGAGACCTTGGATTCTAATCCCGGTTCTGCCACTTGTCTGCTGTGTGACCTTGGGCAAGTCACAGCTTCTCTGTGCCTTGGTTCCCTCATCAGCAAAATGGAGTTTCAATACATGTTTTTCCTCCTACTTGGACTGAGAGTCCCATGTGGGACCTGATTATTTTCTATCTACTGCAGTGCTTAGTACAGATCTTGGCACATAGTAAGTACTTAAATACCACAATCATCATTACTACTACTGTCATTTTACATGTGTTTCTTCCCCTCGCACCCTGAATACCACAGTATGCCTGCCTTTTAGAAATTAAAAAGATTTTCACGTGACCAATGAAGGTGACCAAACTACTGTAAAATCAAAGTCCATAGTTTTACCCAAATGAATATCACAACTGGTGTCACTCCTAGGGCACCACAACAAAAGACACTATTTAGAGTAGTGTGACCTGGTGGGCAAAGCAAAGGCCCAGGAATCAGAGAACCTGGGTTCTAATCCCAATTCAGCCACTTGCTTGCTGCATGGCCTTGGGTACACCACCTCACTTCTCTGGACCTCAGTTTCCTCATCTGTAAATTAGGGACTCAAAACCTGTATTCCCTTGTATTTAAAGTGTGAACACCATGCCGGACAGGAATTGTGGCCTTTCTGGTTACCTTGTACCTAACCCCAGCAGTTAGTTTAGCACTTGGCAAAACATGCTTCAATATCATTATTATCCTTATCACTAGTATTATCAAATAGCCCATATAATAGTCAATGCTATGACTTGGATAATTCCCTTCGCAATACCCTGAGAACTGAGTCAAAAATCATTTAAATGAAGTGGAAACTCCTTAAGCTTTGGCATTGAGTAAAATGTTATAACTGCATTTCTTAATTGCCATTTATGGACCACCCTTAATGCTTGAAAGATTAACCATTTGAGAGCACTGTTCCATCACCATTCCACAAACTCATGCATGTGGGACAGAGGACACAGGAGTAAAATGGTATATCACAGCCTAGGAGAGAGAGGCATGATGTGGTCACTTTTTCCAGAGGGGTCCTTCTTAAAACTAATTTAAAAACACATACACACACACAAATAAAATCAAATACACAAACCTGACCCGCAGTGCAAACAGAAGCCAACTAGCTTAGCAAGAAAGTTAGGGATGGATTATTTTCATTCCATCAGAGTTGGAACTGGGCAGATGACTTGGACTCCTGGCCCGCTTCTTGATCTGGACCAGAGTCACTTGTATCATCGTGGGAGGGGAAGGGTGTAAGTACTGAACTATTTGACAACACACTAGTTTCATTCCCTAAAATGCCTCTCTCTACCCTCCACCTCATCATCATTGAGCCAAGGTCCTCTTACTTGCAAGGATCCCTCACCAGGTGATATTTTCCCCAAAGTAATGGGAGCTCATCCACATCACCTGCCTCTAAAACCAGCTCTGCTGCTATGCCTAAGTAATGGAGGGTTTTTGGTGTGTGCAATCTCCACTACTCTCCTGGAATACTCCAAAGCAACTAAAGAATAACAAAAACATTATATTTATAGAGTACAGGTATATACTCCAAAGGCCTCAAAATATTTCACAATATTTTTGGAAGGTTTCCTGAGGTACACTGTTGCCCAACACCCATGAATGGCTTAATAAACAACAATAAAAACCACTTTCTGGCCTCTAAAGTGTTTCTTTGGATGTAAAAATTAAGCTGATTTGCTACATTTCACCTCTTCAAGACTTAGTAGTACTCTATTACATGCATACACTGTCAACAGACTTCATACTTTGAATGTGATGATATTGAAGGAAGGTTCAAATTTCATTCAATACTGGACAGAATGCATTTCTAGTTAATATTCTGTCTCAATCACTGTCATCTTCAAAGGAAACATCAGAATTATGACAGTTTAGTGCATGTAAAAGTGCACCAAAAATCATTGCTCTAAAATTCAATCATCTACAGATGTGTGTAAGGTGTGTGAGGCTAGATCCTGTAGAAAATATCTGAAAGTCTTGGTCAGGATTTCTTTCCATCAAATGAAACTATGGGGGACAGCACAACTGAAGGTCATATCAGAAGATCAACTTTGGAGATTTGTTCTCGTCGATTAGGCTTATTTCACCAAAATACTTTAAAGTATCATAATAGCATAAATGGAGGCACTAAGGTTACTGCACAATGTTTTCACGTGAAAACATGTAATTCATTCATCATTAGCCCTCGCAACCTTTGTAAAATATGCATCTTGGTTTGAAATAGAAAAGATACTCAGACCTTAACTATTATTCCATTAATTTCTACAGTTTTTGCATTACATTGCACACTTCCAAAACATAGTTCTCCCAATCCCTTCGGATAGAAAATATCAGAAACGTCTATGTTCCATTCCACAATGACATCATACGACCATCTCTTTGCACGGGATCCTCCTAAACAAAGATACACGCTCCCGAGAAGAGAGAGATCGTCTTCCATTAAATCAGCCTTCTCTTGCTTCCTCCTTAGCCCCTTTCTTTGGTCAATTAGAGAGGATTTTCAAGCCCTCCTGATAGAATTTGATTTTAATTAACTTATTGATTACTCCCCCCGTCCCCCGTAAATTAATCAATCAACCAAACGGCAAAGCCACCTGGTGTAAAGCAACCCATGGATCAGGGGCCGCCCCCGGGAAGTTCGGGATGCAATAGACGGTTTCGAAAACACACCCAAAACAAACTCTCCGGGGCTTTTTCGTTTATTGAGATGGAAAACAACGAGACAAGGAGTTGGGTGTCGGGTTCTGCGGCGCCAGAAGCATCCTTCCCTCCACCGCCTCGCCCGGTGCTAGCCAAGGCGCCGCGCTGCCTGGACCCGGCGGGACCGCAGGGCACAGCACAGGGCAGAGCGCGGTGCACTGGAGCAGAGGACTGGAGCAGAGTGTAGGGCACAGCAGTGAGCAGAGCGCTGGGCAGAGCTCAGGGCACAGCGCAGGGCACAGTAGTGACCAGAGCGCTGGGCAGAACGCAGGGCACAGCGCTGGGCAGGGCGCTGGGCACAGTAGTGATCAGAGCGCTGGGCACAATAGTGACTAGAGAGTTGGGCACACTAGTGACCAGAGAGCTGGGCACACTAGTGACCAGCGAGCTGGGCAGAACGCAGGGCACAGCGCTGGGCAGAACGCTGAGCAGATCGCAGGGCACCGCGCTGGGCAGAGCGCAGGGCACAGCGCAGTGCATTGGAGCAGGGCACAGCAGTGGGCAGAACGTAGTGCACTGAGCAGAGCGTAGGGCAGAGCACTGACCATCGAGCATAGAACAGAGGGCAGGGCAGAGCCCAGAGCGCGCAACATAGAGCACAGAGCAGAGCATCTCCCAGGCTCTGCCTGCAGAGCAAACAATGGGAGCGACGAGACGGGCGGGCGACCGGTCCTCCGCCCCGGCCAGCCCACCTGCCTCCAGCTCCGGCGGGAAGGACCCTCCTTACCGAACAAGGTTAGAGCCATGATTCCGGCGCCTGCTCCCCGTCGTCCTCACCGCCGAAGTTGTCCCCCCGTCGAGTCGGCACACGGACGGCCCGGGGCGTCGGACGGCTTTTCGGCGCTACCTGCTGAAAGGAGGAGGAGGAGGAGGTGGGGTCGCGGCGGTGCAATGAAAGGGGGAGGGCGGGAGAAGGAGGAGAAGGAGGCGGTGCCCCCGACTGGGCAGGCTCCGCTCACTCGGCATCCTCCCGCGGCCAGGACGCCATCTTGCTACCCCGCATGACCGGCGGCCCTGCTGCCTCCCCCGGCGGCCGGGCCGGGTGGGTTCCCATAGCAACGGGGCATCGGCGGGCACGTGCGGGGCTGCGCGCATGCGCCCTACGCCCCCCCTCAGCCCCAGTGGCGGGAACCGCCCTCCCGTCGTCTGAGGCGCTCAATGGCGGCCCAGTCCACCATTCATTCATTCATTCATTCATTCATTCATCATAATAATACATTCAATAATAATAAATAATGTGGGTATTTGTTAAGCACTTACTATGGGCAGAGCACTGTTCTGAGCACTGGGGGAGATAGAGGGTCATCAGGTGGTCCCACGTCAGGCTCCCAGTCTTCATCTCCATTTGACAGATGAGGTCACTGAGGCACAGAGAATAATAATAATAATGTTGGTATTTGTTAAGCGCTTACTATGGGCAGAGCACTGTTCTGAGCGCTGGGGGAGATAGAGGGTCATCAGGTGGTCCCACGTGCGGCTCCCAGTCTTCATCCCTATTTGACAGATGAGGTCACTGAGGCCCAGAGAACGATAATAATAATGTTGGTATTTGTTAAGTGCTTACTATGGGCAGAGCACTGTTCTGAACACTGGGAGATATACAGGGTAATCAGGTGGTCCCACGTGAGGCTCCCAGTCTTCATCCCCATTTGACAGATGAGGTCACTGAGGCCCAGAGAAGTGAAGTGACTGGCCCACAGTCACCCAGCTGACAAAGGATTCGAACCCATGACCTCTGACTCCCAAGCCCGGGCTCTTTCTACTGAGCCACGCTGCTTTTGAGTGCTTACTAGAGCACTGGCCTAAGCTCTTGGAATGGACAATTTGGGCAACAGAGAGAGACCATCCCACAGTCACACAGCTGACAAGTGGCAGAGCCGGGAATCAAACCCATGATCTCTGACTCCCAAGCTCGTGCTCTTTCCACAGAGCCACGCTGCTTCTCGATAATCACCTAGTGCTCGTATGATCCGGTTAATAGAAACGATAACAATTTTGGTCCTTGTTAGACGCTTACTATGGTCTGCCACTGTACATACAGTGTATTTAATACACTGTACTAAGCTTTGAGGTAGAGACAAGAGAAGGAGGCAGGACACAATCCCTGACCCATATGGGGCTCACAGTCTAAAAGGGGAAGGAGAACAGGTTTTTAATCCTCATTTAACAGATGAGGACATGGAGGCACAGAGTAGTCAAACGACTTCTTGGGGTTCTCTCTCCAGTAGAAACTTAGAGCATTATCCCAGAAGAGCAATTTGAATTTCCTGTCAGATATTACTCCTACTTTTGGTGGGTGGAGTCTATCTCCTGTCACCTAGCTTCTGTCCTATTTCACAAGTTTTCAAAAAAAACCACACACACTTTGAGATTTGCTACTTTAAAAATGCTCTGAAAACTCAAAGCAAGTCATATTTTTTTGTTTACAGTCTTGGTCTATTAATAATGTAGTTACACATCCAGCGCATCCCTCCCCCCGACCCTACCACTTCCCTGGAAAACACCTACTTTTTTTGAATGAATGCGGCTCAGTTCAAACTCTGAATGTAATCTTGAACAAACCTTACTTCTTTAACTCCCACTTCCCTTTCCATTTCCGCTATCAATCTTTTTTTTCTTTTAGTTCTCTCCTATCCCTGAGATAATACCTCCCCTTTCCCTTCATATTCTGCCAGGAGTAGTATTTTTTTTCTTTAACTGGGGACTAGTGTTTCCATAAAATTGAGGGTTATTTTCCGTAGGAAGCTTCAGCAAATTCAGTGTCATAATTTCACAGTACATTCAAATCAGGAGAGAAGGTAGCAAGAAAGGAGCCACATTTTTTATTTGAAGACAGATGCCTTTGATACTTAGCGAAATCAAGTAGAGAATGTGAAAATCAACATGCAGGTTGGATGGAACCTTCAGATCTTTTGTACTTGATAACTGTCCCCAGTGGGATATGGCTCACATCTCACTATCAAAAGAAACAAGTCTTCAAATCCTCAGAACAATTTTAAATCTATAATGAAAATGCTCCTGGGTTGTATCATATCATCTTCCTTTGAAACCCAGTTTGCTCTCCTGAAACATGATGAATAAGTAAGTCTCTCAGCAAAGAAAATATGCCAGGTAAAGCTTCAATTACAGTACTGGATTCTCCCTTTTACATACATTCTGTTGGCACCAGCCTAGTAATAATAATTATGATATTTGTTAAGTGCTCAATGGGTGCTTAGACCCTCCCTCTGCAAAGAAAATATGCCAGGTAAAACTTCAAATGCAGTACTGGCATTCAGTACAGTACCAGCTGAGTGCTGGATTGATATGAGATAATCATCCTAACAATCCAGAATCTGAGGTCTCTGCCCAGTGTTGAATATGACTTTGTGAAAGACATATTTGCTCCTTTTGTAAAGTAGTTGTTACCTTTACAGCTAGGATAGTGAGCTATATAATGCCAAAAACAAACCATAATCAGGACTCCTAGGCTAGCATTCCAGTCCCGACTCTACCACTTACCTGTTGTGATCTTGGACAACTTACTAAACCTCTTTGTGTCTGTTTACTCCTTTATAAATTGGGGATTCATACCTCTTCTTCCACCTACTTAGACAATGAGTCCCATGTGGAGCAGGGAATAGGTCTGACCTAATCACTTTGTATCTATCCCTGTGCTTAGTACAGTGCTTGGCAATGCTTAAGAAATACCATTAATGTTAAACCAGTTTTGTACTGAGCTAGGAGTATCCAGGAGAGATTTTTCTCCCTCACTGGATTCTAAACTCCATGAGGGAAAGGATAAGAAGTAATTACTCAATTGTACTCTCCTTAGCGCTAAGTATGGTGCTCTACACAGAATAAATGTTCAATAAATTTGATCGATTATTTAATAGAGCAAGCATTTTTCCAGTAATTTTATGTCAAGCAGGTTCTTTCTGCAGCCCAGAGCCCCTTTCTGCAGAACAAGCAAGGTTAAGCGGCCAGAGGCGTGGCCTTCTGCTCCCCTTGCCAACAACCTCTCTGCTATTCAGGAGTGCCCTCCAAGCTTTTCCTGCCAACTTTTCAGCCAACTTTTCACCTCTTTAGGGCTGCTATGACAGGGGAAAGAACAGCCGAGGCCACAGGCTGGCAGCCAGTGCTTAGTCTGTAATGAGAGAGCACTAGTCGAGAAGTTGAGACTAAAGCAACGTGATGGCCAAGGCCACCGGGACATTATCAGAAAGTGGGCATCCTGATCCAGCTGGCAGTTAGCCGGCCCTGCCCGGACTCTGCTTCTCTTATCCCCTAGTCTTTAGTAAGTGCCTAATGCGAATCATAATTATAAAGTAGGTCCCGTAAAGTCCAACAGCCTCTTCCCCAGCCGTTGACTTCAGGAGAACAAAATAGTTCCCAAGTGCTCTGAAACACACACCTACCCTGGCATCCTATGTACTACTAAGAATTAACCCTGGAGAAAGTTCAACACTTCATTAATTTATCAGATTTTAATTTGATTACTGTAGACACTTCCATCAATCACATATCAGTTATTCAATTCAAATCATCTCCTAATTTACTGCTTGTAAAACCATTTTTTCCTGTTTTCATTTCTTGAGAATGCTTTGTGCAGAGAAAGCAGTATCCAAGCTTGAGTTGAATTTGCTTGGATTCCGACCAGTTGAATACCAGTACTATTCTTATAGCTGTGGATTCAAAATAAGGAAGGGTGTTAACCACTTTACAAGTGGTCGTTATAAGTGATGCCTTAGTTTGTTTAGTGGTCTGATATCGGAATCATTTTGATTCGTTCTCATTAAAAGTCTCCTTTCAGTAAGTTGCATACAATCATGTAAAAAGCAGGCTTTGTTTCATTATGGCTCTTTTAAAACTAGAGAAATTATTGGAGTACTTTTTATTCAATATATTGCATCTAAAATATTGGTTCTGATTTTAGAAAGTTTTGAATTTACTTTTCAAAACAATCATATTAGAGTGTTCAATAAATATACAGACTTGAAATTAAAATGCTAATACATTTCAAAAATAGGGAATTGCCAATTTGAAAATAAATTCATTATGCATAATGTAATCACATACTATGTCATAAAAAGAATATTTTGCAGAGGCAATGGAATGAAGGCTGAAAATATAAACTAACAACCAACCTTAATTTCTAGTATCACTATCATCTAAAGATAAAAACCATTTCATCCTTTAATGTTTTCTGTATTGCTTACAGTAATTTCTTCGTAGGTTCATCTTGTTCTCTTTAGCGATTCAGCAGACTTCCTTTAGCAACTGCCCTTCTGTTCCAGGGCACTTCTGTTTCTGAAAAAGAGAATTTAGGTCATAGTTTCTTCTCTCAGTAAGTGAGAATTTTGAAAACAGGACCAAAGGTAGCTTCTCATTTTTAGTAATCCTTGTGGGCAGGGAATGTGTATTATTGTTGTACTGTACTCTTCCAAGTGTTTAGTACAGTGCTCTGCATACAGTAAGTGCTCAGTATATTCGGTTGATTCACTGACTCAGTGAGAAGAAGGGAACGGTGGAAAAGAAGAAAGTTTGAATGAATATCCACAAACCTATCTATATAAAATAAAATCAGTATCATGTTATTGAGTGAGTCCACAGCAAGCAATCAGGCTGGAGGGAGCCTGTTATTTTACATTCCTGTCTCTATTACTGGTTCGTCCATCCTTTTTGGAGTATAAATATGCTTAAGGGTCTATGATGTGTGGTTAATAATGCTTTCATTACATTCACCTGATCTGGAAAGGATTGACTGGCTTTGATCTCATTCTCTCTGATCTCAATTGGAATTGTATGCTCGGTTGTTGGGGTGAACAGTATATACCTAGTGGTCCATTTGAGTCCAAAAGTGCTTTGGAATTGGCTTTGAAGCCTTCTAGAATGCCTATCCATTTTCAGGAGAATTAATAGTGTTACACTGACAACCAGAGGGTTTCTTCTATAGTGAAAATATCTAGTGAATTTCAAAACAAGGAGAGTGTACTTTAAAATTGCAAACAAGAGTTTTATTATTTAAATCCATTCCTAATTCATACCAAAAAAACACGTCGCCAGGGACAGAAATGTTGTATTGTACCCTCTCAAGTGCTTACTTCAGTAGTAGCTCAATAAATCATCAGTCGTATTTACTGAGTGCTTACTGCTTACTGTTGATTAATTGATCTCTTCGCACACCCTTCCTTGGGTTTAGGGGCCTCCCAGCTAAAAGTTATAAATTACAGAACATTCAGATATCTAATCCTGAAGAAAGTGCTCCTGTTGATGGAGTATGCTCAAAGTTGGTTTTAGTGGATTTTTCCAAAGTATTAGCCTTTGGAAAGGCACGGACAACCAAAAGAACTCTTTAAATTGGGGGATGAGAACTTCTTCCAGTCAATGTTCCACTGGGCTGACTGGTAGAATGGCTACCTTCTTCATCTCCCCACTATCTCCTAGAATAGGGCTATTAGTGTAGCCTGGATTGTATATTTGGACCATGAAATGTGAGCTGACAGCCAGGATTGGCATCTCTTCAAAGTAATCACTCCAACATCCAGGACTTTTATCAATCAATGGCATTTTTTGAGTGCTTACTGTGTGCAGAGCACTTACTAAGTGCCTTAACGGAAGAGAAGAATGGCTCATGGAAGACTTTGTTTTGTAGATTTTAACTTAGCACGTAAAAATTATCACTGATAGGGTGATGCAGCAGGAAGAGAAAATCTGATATTATGAATGGTTGTAGAGCTCACGATGTCTGTAATGGAATATTAACCACAGAGAAAATAGCATGGAAATTCTCTTGCACCTTTTCACTGTTCCTATTTGACTTTTTCCTTCATTCATTCATTATTCAATTGTATTTACTGAGCACTTAATGTGTGTAGAGCACTGTACTAAGCGCTTGGAAAGTATAATTCAGCAACAAATAGAGACAACCCCTACCCAACAATGGGCTCAATACAAAGAGTAAGATATATTACCTCTTACCCTATGGGGTTGAAAGGGCCTATCACTCTCATGGACTTGGCATGAGGAGCTTTTGAAGTAAGAGATCATTTCTAGTAACATCTTTTCCTCTTCAAGCTAAACCACCCCAGTTCGTGTCACTATCTTTTGCACAGGAGATCAAAGCAGGGCTTCACGTGTACTGGGGTTTGGTGGCACTCAGCCCTAACGCCTCTGGAATTGGCAGCTCAGAGCCCTGGCACCTCTAGAATTGGCAGTTCAGAACCCTAGCACCTGTGGGCTTGGCAGTTCAGTTATAATAATAATAATTTTGATATATATTAGGCACGCACTTTGGCCAGGCATTGTTCTCAGCGCTGGGATAGTCAGATTGGACACAGTCCCTGTCCCACCTAGGGTTCACATTCTTAATTTCTATTTTACAGATGAGGGAACTGTGGCACAGAGAGGTTCAATGACGTGTCACAAAGCAGACAGGTGGCAGAGTCAGGATTAGAACCAAGGTCCTTTTGACCTCCAGGCCTGTGCTCTACCCCCCAGGACCCACTGCTTCTATAAAAGTACACCTTGGCAACAGAAATGGTTTTACTAAGCAGCTTATTATATATATATATATATACACACACACACATACATCACTGCCAATCCCTGTGCTAACTTGTTTCAATGTTTACTCTTTTTCGCATTATATGCTTTCTATTTGTGCCTGCCCATCATAACGTAACTTCCTTGAGGTCAGGGATTAGATCTTCTACCTCAACTGGCGGATCCCTAGTCCAGTGTTGAGCATCAAGTAGGTGTTCAACAAATGCTACTGCAGAAGAGGATGCTGATGTAATGTTCTGATGTGTCTGTTTTGCTCACAAGTCATCTTGTTGGCAGTTCTCTATTCTTGTTTTCAGCTTTGGGTGAGTCTAATCCGTATCCTCTACTTGATTTGCAAGTGTCTCCTTGCTCTTGAGTTTGCCAAAGGAAACCGGCTGTCTTAGGGAACGTCTTCCTGTGCTTCCTGCCTTTCTCCTGTGCAACAATGCAAGCTGGAAAAAGATAACCTTTAGTGGTAGCTTGAAATTAAGGGTTATTCTTGACAAAAGGAAAAAAAAATCACACAAATCCAGAAAGAGAGATGTGTGTGTGCCCCTGGAATGCCCTCTCCTTGGCCTCATGCCCAGAATATGCTCTCCAGGCACCAGATGAAAGATATGAGATGACTGTGTTTTCTGGAGCTCAAAGTGGAACAGGAGGTGGGGATTCCATGGGACAGGGACAAAGGTCCAAGCTTAAAGGAGAAGAAAAATGGTGGAAGCGCCTGCAGCAGCCATGGTACCTTACCTGGTGGTGGCAGTTCTTCCTTCTCATGCCCCCACCCTGTGCTGGGCTGAACGTGGAAATTGGGGGTCTTCTCTTTTTTGTGTTGTTTGTTATGCACTTACCATGTGTCAAGCACTATACTACATACTGGGGTAGATACAAGATCATCGGGTTAGACACTGTCCCTGTCCCCCATAGGGCTCACAGTTTTAATCCCCATTTTACAGATGAGGAAACTGAGGCAAGAGCAGTTAAGTGACTTACCCAAGCTTGTACAGCAGACAAGTGGTAGAGCCAGGATTAAGAACCCAGGTCCTCTGACTCTCAGGCCCTTGCTCTTTCTACTAGGCCACGCTGCTTCAGCTTCATGCTGGCTCTTGCCAGCTGACTTTCTTAGGTGAGGATCTGGGGTCTGAATTTAAGACTCTTCACTAATGCCGGATATCTGGTCACTTTATACATTCCTCTTCTCCAAAGTTCACCTCAGCACTCATTTTCCTAAGGAAATCTTCCCCACCTCAGTTTATCCCAATGGAAAACTGATTTTCAAAACATTACTGTTTTTTATTTATTATTGGGAAGCAGCTTGTCCTAGTGGAAAGAACACGGGCCTGGGAGACAGGAGACCTGGGATGTAACCCTGGCTCTACCATTTAATTGCCGTGTGACCTTGGGCAAGTCACGTAAATATTTATATCTCAATTTCCTCTTCTCTAAAATGGGGGTTCAATACCAGTTCTCCCCTACCCTTAGATTTTGAGCCCCATGTGTGAGCGAGACTGTGCCCGATTTGATTATCTTGTATCTACCCAGTGCCTGGCACAATGTAAGCCCTTAACAGATACCACCCCCCAAAAAATCAAACTGTTCAATTATCCAAACAAAACCTAGCTTGTACAAAAAAAAACTTAACCTGAACAAAATTGAGCCAATATCTGATAAAACCAAACCTAATTTTGTTCAGTTATTTGAACTAGAATTATTCTGCATAGCTACCAAATGAAGGTGCACTTCATGTTTTATTTATTTTAGTAATTTCCCAATTTATTTTAGCACCACCTTCCCAAATTCATTCATTCAACTGTATTTATTGTGCACTTACTGTATGCAGAGCACTGTAATAAGCGCTTGGGAAAGTACAATACAACACTAAACAGTCACCTACCCTGCCCAAATTCACTGCAAGAATGAAATCCTTAGGAAAGAATAGTCAGATCCCTTGTTCAAAAAGAGTTGATTAACAACAGTTCAAGGGGATTAAAGTGTAACACAAATATCATTTACCACCGCTGCCATCCAGGATGGAGAAGCAAAATAAATCAGCCTTTAGTTCTATTATGATGTTTTGTAGTTTAAAAGAAAGAGGGTGTCCTCCCTGAAACTCAGAGGAATTAATGATTGATGATCTTATGGAAAAAATGTATCTACATTTACACATTCGAACCACAGTGAGATATAGCCTGAGGTCACACGGTCGGGTAGGTTCTTACAGTTCTGAAGGAATGTGAATAACCTAAAATGGGATCGCTCTTAGGTAAATAGTTTGTTTAGTCAAGAGCAGATAAGGCCCCTAGTACCTTGGTGAATCAGACTAGTTCCTTGGGCTTTTATTAGCCCAGCCAGACATTCTACTCTTAAATAGCCTACATATGATTAGTATAGCTCAGGAAATGTCCAATTTAGTTTTGTTCTTTTTGCATTTAAGGGTTTTGTTGCTCACTTCTGAGTGCTTTACTCATTAATTAAATTAAAAATAATGAAAAGCTTTAAGCAGCGCCTTCATTTCCTCCAAGGATCTCAACGTAGTTTCCAAATGAGAAGCTCAATTCTCCCATCTGCAGGTCTAGAAGGGGCAGAGAGGACGCAGCCACCCTCCCTTCCAACTCCATTTTTCTCCACTGGCCTCACCTTACTTCAAGCAGTGGATCACTCTGTGGGTGCCTGGCAGCTGCTTGCACAGAATCTACTCTTTCTCTAGGAGGGGAAAATGTCGCCGGGAACTGAGCATTGGGGGCTGGTCTGGTGGCAAGATTGTCAGAAGTTTGTGCCCTCCGTCCCACTCCAATCCCCCTCCCCCCGACGGTGGCCTGCATCATTAGACAAAAACAGCATGGCTTAGTGGTAGACAGAGCAAGGGCCTGGGAGTCGGAAGGAACTGGGTTCTAATTCCGGCTCCACCACTTGTCTGCTGTGTGACCTTGAGCAGGTTACTTCACCTTTCTGTGCCTCAGTTCCCTCATCTGTCAAAAGGGGATTAAGACTGTGAGCCCCATGTGGGACGTGGACTGTGCCCAACCTGATTACTTTGTATCTGCCCCAGTGCTTAGAAGACAGCCTGACATATAGTAAGTGCCTAACAAATGCCATGGGACTGTTTACCCCCAGCAGCTAAGGAGGGAAAATAAATTGGACTCATTGTTAGAGAGTCTGCTGGTCAAAATAATAGTACTGTTCCCCTGCATATGCAGAGCACACTAATTTTTTCCAAAGCATTTTTACATCACTTGTTTCACTTTATCTTTATGACATCCCTGGGAGATAAGGAGAGGTAGGAATTATAATGCCCATTTTTCAGGTGAGAAAACTGAGGTCTAATAGGTTCAAGAGACCTCTTGCCAAAGACCTTATGGCAGGCCAGCAGCAGAGCAGGGTCTAGAACCCAGATCTCCCTGCTTCCTGCCCCATGCTTTTCCTATTTAAGCACACTGCCTCCCATCCCAAGAGAATAATCATCTCATTTGGGGAATGCAGGGTTACCCTTCAGGTAGTCAAGTTTCCCCCATCTATCTAATGGGTGGGAGAGGCCACTTAAAATGCACACCCCCTGGGCCTGGGACCATTTATCTTCTGCTCCAGATGCACTCTCCTAACCACTTAGTACAACGTTCTGCACACAAGAGGAATGCAGTACACTGCCCCAGGAAGCTGTCATTTGTCATTGATTGATTGAATCAATTCCCAGTGGGCAGGGAATTGACCAGTTTGCTTACTTGCAAGTCCTGTCCACATCCTTCTCACCTCCAAGCCACCCAGTTGCCATTCTCACCACCTAGAGTTTCCTCTTCCCTTCAACTCTGCTCAAAACACTAAATAATAATAATAATAATGGTATTTGTTAAGCACTTACTATGTGCCCGGCATTATAAAAATCACTGGGATGATACAAGCAAATTGGGTTGGACACAATCCTTCTCCCACGTGGGGCTCACAGTCTCAATCCTCATTTTACAGCTAACTGAAGCCCAGGGAAATGAAGTGACCTGACCAAGGTCACACAGCAGCCAAGTGGTGGAGCAGAGATTAGAAACCATGGCGTTCTGGCTCCCAGGCCACACTTCCAAGAAGCCCTCTGGGACTTATCTCCCATCACTCCCCCCAGCCCTTCCCTTGTCCTGATTATTTAGTACTTACCAGATGCGTTTCTCTCTTCAGAGACAGAAAGGGTTTCATGTACATTTTCATGTTCCTGCCATGTGTGATTATAACTATGTGTTTTATGACTCCGTTGGACTGTAACCTCGCTATGAGCAGGGAACGCGTATGTTAATTCTGCTGTAATGCACTCTCCTAAACGCTCAGTAAAATGCCCTGCAAATAGTAAGCGCTCAATAAATACCATGGATTGATCTGATACTTCTATTTGCCGGAACTGTATGAAGTGGGAATTCTAGAGGATGGTTTACCAGCAGGGGGATCCAGAGTCCAGACTATACCCAGCCTGCAACCAGATAACGTGAATAAGCAGGCTCCAAGGCCCTCACCTCTTCTGCCTCAGTTCCCCAGTGGAAAGGGAGCATGAAGTCCAGACCGGCCGGCGAGCGGGATTCTCTGACAGAAATCGAGTTGTAAAATGAGCGCTGCGCCCTTGTTATTCACTTTTTCACCTTGACACAGCTCTCTGGGGCAGCGTCGACCCACAGAATTTATTCCGTGTCCACGCACAAAAATGGTCAGGCTGAAAAGCAGATCCAAAAAACACTTCATCCTCAAATATCTGGAGAGTGCGGTTTAAATTTTTTGTGGCCTGAAACAGCTGGATAATTCAAGGCAAAATGAAGATTGTGAGTGCCACGTGAGACAGGGACTGTGTTCGAGCCGATTAGCTTGTATCTACCCCAGTGTTTAGCACAGAGTAAGTGCTTAACAGGTACTGTTAAAAAAAAAAAGAAGGGGAGAGGGGGATCCCTGAGTTATGGGTTTTGTAAATAAATAAAGGAAGATTCGTAAAACACGAATTAGGAAACAAAAAGTAAAGAGAACCGTGAAGTTGCATGCATGCCCTGGGGGACCGGGAGAAGCTGGGGAAGGCCTGGAAAGTCAACAACCTTCAACCGGGGGTCGGAAGTCCTAAATGTCACTGCTCACTCTGCCGTAGTCTGGGTAGTCTGTATCCGAATGAGCCATCTGCAAAATTAGGTTCCTACAACCGCTTAGCTTCCTCGTGGGAACACTGATGCTTAATGAGCTGCTTCTGAGACAATGAAAAACGAATAAAAATTACTCCAAACCATTCTAGAACTCCAGGGTGCCATAGAACATTATCTAATAGTGATAATAATAATGATAATAATAATAATAATAATAACATGAATCGTGTTCACCACTTTGAGATCTTTGAGAGACAGAAGTAGAAATAACTTGAGGATTAGAGATGCCCTCGGGTGAGTTCGGAACGCCAAATCTGTCACACAGATGTTTGGTGTTTTTTTTAAATGAATTTGGGATAAGCAAGAAGTGGGTAACAGGGAAACAGGCCTTGTATTGCTCCAGGTATTCTGTGCAGCTGTTTAAAATGTGGCTCCTTCTGCTCCCTCCAGCGCTTAATACAGTGATCTACAATAATAAGAATAATAATTGAGATATTTATTAAGCATTTACTACAGGCCAAGCACTGTACTAAATGCTGGGGTGGGTACAGATTGGGTTGGACAGAGTCCCTATCCCTCGTGGGGCTCACAGTCTTAATCCCCACCTTACTGATGAGGTAACTGAGGCAGAGAAAAGTGAAACGACTTGCCCAAGGTCACCCAGCAGAAGTGATGGAATCAAGATTAGAACCCAGGTCCTTCTGACTGACTCCCAGACCCGTGCTCTATCCACTAGACCACGCTGCTCTGCTCACGGTAAGCATTCAACAAATACCACTGATCAGTGGAAAGAGCCTGGGTTTGGGAGTCAGAGGTCATGGGTTCAAATCCAGGATCTGCCACTTGTCAGCTGTGTGACTGTGGGCAAGTCACTTAACTTCTCTGTGCCTCAGTTACCTCATCTGTAAAATGGGGATTAACTGTGAGCCTCACGTGGGACAACCTGATTACCCTGTATCTACCCCAGCGCTTAGAACAGTGCTCTGCACATAGTAAGTGCTTAACCGATACCAACATTATTATTATGGCCCAATTAGACTGTAAGCCCGTCAATGGGCAGGGATTGTCTCTATCTGTTGCCAAATTGTACATTCCAAGTGCTTAGTACAGTGCTCTGCACATAGTAAGTGCTCAATAAATACTATTGAATGAATTGATTGATCCTAGGACCTGCCAGGTAGGTGGCTTTGGTGGTGGCTGCTAAGTAACATTGAGGAATGGGTATGTGAGGTAACTAGGATGGTCTGCTGTGCTTTTCACCCTCCCACGCCCCCAAGCCTTTGGGTTGCCGGTCAAACCCGGCAGCGGCCTTGACCGCCCCATTCACTATCACAAATACCAACTGACCCCGAGGATAAAAGGTCCAGGCTGCCTAGGAGGTGGAGAATTTGAGGGATGGACGACCTACCTTAGGAAGGGGTTCAATTTACTATTACAGGCCCTTGTACCATCTTTGAACAATAGTTCTGAACAAAGGAAGACTTACATATCTATATTCCTAGTTTGATATTCAATTGGTTTTTCATATTTGGGGGACAAGTCACTGTTCCCCAACTGGTAAAGAACAAGCCAAAAAAAAAGTCCCAAAGGCAGCTCTTAAAAGCACGGGGGCCCAACATCAGTGCCGTCTAATAAGAAAGAGCACAAGATTGGGAGACAGAGAACCTGGGTTCTAATCCTGGCTCTGCCACTTGTCTGTTGTGTAGCTTTAGGCAACTCCCTGGACTTCTCTGTGCCTTGGTTTCCTCTCCCACCACTTAGACTGTGAGCCAGTGTGGGATTCAGACTGTGTCTATCCTATGACCTTGTAGCTATCCTGCTTAGAAGCTGTGTGCTCTAGTGAAAACAGCACGGCCCTGAGAGTCAGGGACCTGGTTTCTAATCCCAGCTCTGCCACATACCTAGTGTGTCACCTTGGGCAAGTCACTTCTCTGTGCCTCAGTTCCCTCATCTGCAAACTAGGGATTTAGTTCCTATTCTCTCCCCTACTTAGACTGTGAGCCCCAGGTGGGACCTCTTTATTTTATATCTACCCCAGTGCTTAATACAATGTCTGGTACATAGTAAGTGCTTAACAAATACCACAGTTATTATTGTTGTCACTGTGCTTGGCCCTTAAAAACACCATTATTATTATGAATATTCTAAACCATATTGCAATTCACAATCTCTCATTTATCCTCTCAATAGCTCTGAAGGATGCTGTTTTTAGCTCTTACCTCCTAACTTGACTAGGATTAAAATGGACATGAATTCTGATCCCAGCCTTGAGAGGAACTGATCTGGGAAGTACAGAGAAACTGGCATGAAGGAAAAATGAAAGAATTAAATAACTGCTCTTTGAATCCTCTGCTTTGATTTAGACACATTGGTAAACCAAATGTTATGTCTTCCCTGACAGTGATGAGAAAAAATGTGTAAGGCCTTCAGAGAATAAAAAAAAAAAATCTGACTCCCTTGGTAAAATTAGTGGGATTCAGTACTAGAACTCCTTGCCACAGTTCCCAGTATGAAAAGACTGAAAAGCTACAGGCCTGATATTGATTCTTCTTGTCCAATAGGCTTGGAAGTCCTCCTCTTTACATCTGACTGGTCAGGTTTTGGGTAAGGCATATGGGCAAGGCTAGAGGCTTGGGGTTCTGAAAACATTGTTCTTATCTGTTCGGCCTAATCCCTGCTACCATTAGACTGCGGTTAAATAGTCTCTAAATAGATTCACAGATGGAATTCTCTCTAGGAAAATTCTCTTCCAAAAGGACTTTTGATCTATGCAGGTAAAGCTTATCTCTTGGGCATGACATCACAGTACATCACTAAATCATGTCATGCTACTGTACACTTTGTAGCCTAATTAGTAATAATTGTGGTATTCGTTAAGCACTTAGTATGTGGGAAGCACTGTACTAAGTGCTGGGGTAAATATGAGGTTAAACAGGTCCAACATAGTCTGTCCCACATGGGGGCTCACAGTCTAAATAGGAGGGAGAACAGGTATTGAATCTCCATTACCAGTTGAGGAAACTGAGACACAGACAGGTTAAGGGACTTGGCCAAGGTCACACAGCAGGAAACCGGCAAAGGCGGCAGTAGAACCCAGGTCCTCTGACTCCCAGCCCTGTGCTCTTTCTACTAGGCCACGCTGCTTCTTGGCTTGCCTACCAATCTCGGCTCCCCCAGTCCAGCTTTTTAAAGTACCTCCAAAGTGTGAATTTCCAGTCTTACTATATGTAGACGGAAAATAAACAATGATGTCAACCAACCTTTTCCATTCATTAAACACAGGAAAATAAGACTACGTTGAGTAGAAATGTTTTCTGAATGTTAGCTTTGGCTGTACTATCACTAGATGCCACTAGATGGCGTCTTGATCAAAAATATTCAGAATTAAATCTTTTATCGTTTTATTCCCCCCCCCCCCCCCCGAGAAAAAGAAAGCCGTGAAAAACCTTACTGATTGCATTCAGGATTTTCATTCCATTTTTTCAGTAGTCTCTCCTCTCTCTCATTCATTAAAGTTTTTGATGTTTTAATCAAACTTTACCTACTTTGTACTGGAACCCAATTTACATATATATATAATAATAATGTTGGTATTTGTTAAGCGCTTACTATGTGCAGAGCACTGTTCTAAGCGCTGGGGTAGACACAGGGGAATCAGGTTGTCCCACGTGGGGCTCACAGTCTTAATCCCCATTTTACAGATGAGGTAACTGAGGCAGCGAGAAGTTAAGTGACTTGCCCAAAGTCACACAGCTGACAAGTGGCGGAGCCGGGATTTGAACCCATGACCTCTGACTCCAAAGCCCGTGCTCTTTTCCACCGAGCCACGCTGCTTCTCAATAATATACCACCACCACCACCACCACCACCCCCCACCCATCCACACACAGAGAGACAATTTTCAAATCATTCCCTCCCATTTACCCTAAGTAGGCTTGTGTTCCTTATTAGTTTCCCTAAGGCTTTAATAGCACATTTTTGAAGTCAGTTATGAAAAGTGACAAAATAAGAAAGCAAAGGGAGGGAATTCTAAGATGAGGGTTACGTCCTCAAAGAGATATAGATGTAGGGAAAGTAATTTGGAAAGACTAGTGTCAGATGCTGTTTCCAGTTTCATTAAATGTATCTGTTTTATAATAGTTCTAAGCAACCCAAACCTCATAAAGTTTCAGGAGAGAAGATACAGGCAATGTGGCCTAATGGATAGAACTCCGGCCTAGGAGTGGGAAGGACCTGGGTTCTAATTCTGACTTCAACACTTGTCTGCTGTGTGATTTTGGACAAGCCACTTAAATTATCTGTGCTTCAGTTACCTCATCTCTAAAATGGGGATTAAGACTGCGAGCCCCATGTGGAACATGGATTTTGTCCAACCAGATTAGCTTGTATCTACAGTACAGTGCCTGGCACAGAGTAAGCACTTAACAAATACTATAAACTGCCCCCTGAGAACAGGCAACACAATTCCAGAAACAAATGCCCACGAAGGACCTGAAACTTTTTTTAATTGCTCTTTATTAAGCGCTTACTATCTATCAGGTGCTGGGCTAGATATAAGCTAATTGGGTTGGACACAGTTCATATTCATTCATTCAATAGTATTTATTGAGCGCTTACTATGTGCAGAGCACTGTACTAAGCGCTTGGAATGAACAAGTCGGCAACAGATAGAGACAGTCCCTGCCGTTTGACGGGCTTACAGTCTAAGCCCGTCATATCCCACCTGGGGCTCAGAGTCTTAATCCTCATTTTACAGCTGAGGTAACTGAGGCACAGAGACATGAAATGGCTTGCCCTAGCAGACATGGAAGACCTGGGATTAGAATGCAGGTTCTTCTGATTCCCAGACCTGTGCTCTATCCACTAGGCCATACTGCTTCCCTGAAACCCAGGTAATAATTTTCTTAATATGCACTAAAGCTAAAGAAACTTCAGCAACTGTATAAAGTTTTGTATTCAATAAGAAGACCTATGCAGGTGGGCGCGCCATCTAAGACACATCACATCATCATTGATTAAGTCTTTATCATTCTAAGAATTTGGGGACTATACAGGAGGTGTATTTTTCCAAAATGCAAAATCAATTTTTGTTTGAAGCCTTTTGGAGCCCAACTAAATGGAATTT